>NC_088111.1:23707892-24307923 GCF_036370855.1 Dromaius novaehollandiae | reverse complement strand
GTGCTGTAGGAGCCACCGAGTGCCTTTTTTTGTGGTGCATGGTCCTCCGAGTGCCTTTTTTTGCAGTGTGAGGCCCCCAAGTGCCTTTTTTTGTGATGTAGGGAGCTTCCGAGTGCCTTTTTTTTGCAGTGTTGCGGCCTGTGAGTACCCTTTCTTGTGGTTCACTGTTCTCCGGGTGCCTTTTTTGCAGTGCAGGGGCCTCCGAGTGCCTTTGTTTGAGGTGCACTGCTGTCTGAGTGCCTTTTGTTTGCAGTGAAGGGGCATCTAAGTGCCTTTTTTCCGGCCTAGCGGCCTCCAAGTGCCTACTTTTGCGATGCAGGCTCCCAAAGTGCCTTTTTTCCAGTATAGTGTCCTCCATGTGCATATTTTTGCAGTGCATCGCCTCCTAGTGCCCTTTTTTCCCAGTGCTCATGCCTCCAAGTGCCTTTTTTCTGTTATGGTCCTTCAACGTTCTGTGATATCACTTTACCCTCTGCCTGAAATGATATTGTCAGGCCCACCACTGCTGGATGAGATAGTCATGTCACTTCTGCCTCACGGCCTGGTAGGCCAGTCAGGCCCATCAGTCCTTGCTCTGCTTGTGAGGTTGCTTCTGCCTCTGTCTTGATAGGCCAGTGGCAGGGCCATGCCTCCTGACTGGGCTTGTGAGGATACTTGTGTCTCCATGCCAAAAAGGGCAGTGGCAGGCCCGTGGTTGCTGGTCTGCTTGGGTGTTCCCTTCTTTCTCCGTGCTTGATGCGCCATGGCAGGCCCAGAGCTGCTGGCTGTGCTTGTGAGGTCCCTTTGACCTCAGTGCCTGATGAGGCACTCAGAGCCTCATGAGTCCTGCCTGTGCTTCTGAAGCTCACTTCTGCCTCAGTGCCTGATTGGCAAGTGGCAGGCCACTGGCTGCTTGCTGAGGTAGTGAAGTCATTTTTTCCAGCAGCCTAAACTTAGCGCTATGGGATGTTCAGAATCCTCCGTGACAGCCTCTAAGACTATTGCCAGTGGAAATTCTTTTGGGGAGACCTTTAGCCACAGTGGGCAACTCAGGCTAAAAGCAACCGCTTGGGTGGAGATGAGCGAATTACACTTACAAAAGGTAGGGGAAAAAGCTCAGTGGGCCCACTCAGTACCAGGTGACGTGCAAGCACACGCTAGCCAGCCTGGACATAAGGGTTGGTACAGATAGTCACCTGAAAGTCCGAAGTGCAACCAAATCTCGGGAGGCCCCTACACTGTACTGTTGAGTTCTTATTTCACTGTTAAACTTCCAGGTAAAGAAAATTGGCTCTAGTCAGATGTAAAGCGGCTGAGTGGACCGGAAGCTCTTGGAAGCACCACATGAGCTAAGCCGTCCGGGTCATTAAATGTTACAAAGTGTGGCGTGTAACACTTGCTTGTGTTGTTAGTTGTTGTCGTGACCTTTGTGCTCGCACTGGAGTATTCTTTAACGGCCCTAGCAAAAAACCAAGCTGCGAGTAAAATGTGTTGTAGCCAAAATCGAGGAGAAGCAATTTGGGAAGCAAATGAGGAATGCTCTTGTTCCTACTTGTATCAAATAGCGCATCCACAGAGTTGACAGCATGTTGCAGTGCCTACCACGTTGAAGGTGAGGCAAAAGCCCTGGAGGAGCATCCCATATGGATAGAAATGGGACCAAGACGTTACCCAAACTGGGAAGTCCAGTGTGTCACTAACTACAAATTGTAGTGACTCTCGCCTGGTGCCGGAGAGACGATTTCACTGAAAACTTCCGCCTTCCATTGCCCGGGTCCCGGCAGACCCCGGTGATGTGTTCTAACGACCGCTCTTGTAATGGGAGTGTAACTTGTAAGTCTACTCCATTAGTTCTACCCTGCACTCTCAGGAACGGGCTTTCAGCACTCTCTCCTGCTTTAACCACTTCCCCAATGCTCTCCATTTTAACTTTCCCTGCGGTCACTGCAGGAACAGCCTGACCATCTCCGCAGCACTCCCACGCAGTTAAATCAACCGGAACACAAAAGTTACTGTTGAACCCTTTGTGGTCTCTAAAACTTGTAGCGTTACTCAGGCAAGAGAACACGTCTATGATTAAACCATCCTGTCTGCCATTTTTAAATATAGCTTACACCGCATGGCTGGAATGGTTATGCAAGCGGACCTGAAGCGCCAAATGGCGAGAAAGAAAGGATGTCAGGGGTGTTACAGGGCCAGGATTAGGAGTTCTAAATAGCATCGATGCTGAGGCATTAGTGAACAAGTGCCACAAACAGAGATGTGTCTACATTAGCAAAGCAAAGCCGTTACGATCATCTCTGTTACCTCTTGGAAGTAATCAACGGTGCTCCTCTCAGATTTCTACCTCAGTGGGAGTTCAAAGAAGGAAAGCTCATCAGCTTCCTTAGTTGCATCAGGAGGAGCTCAAACTAATGTTTCTTTGGCGGTCCATTGTATCCAAGCCAACTGGACACAATCCGGACCAGTTGCAACAACTCGGGCAGGTGAGAAAGGGCTCCTACCCAGTGAAATTCGCAAAGCAGGACTCCTTCCAAAGGAGTTCAATATGAAGGAATCTTGGACTGCCACCATCTAGAGTTAATCAGAGTCAGGCTAGGGCAGCCCCATGACATTGCCTCCCGTGCCTCACTTACACCACGTCCACGCACAGCTGCCTCCTAAGAATGCCCGCCTGCTCAGCTGCCTGTCTGAGCAGCCCACGCTGACTGGCAAGAGCTGTTGCCAAGCAAGCTTGACCTGCATGCGCAGGGCAGCCCCACAGCACTTTCACAGCTGCCTTCCTCGCCGGTTGACACTTACAGCAGGGCTATTCCCTCCGAACGCCTAGGAGTGCCACACTGCTCCAATGCCTCCACTGACAGTCAGGGCTCACAGGCAGGAGCTAGTCCCAGCCAAGCTTCCCCTGCATGCCTACGGCAGTCCCACAACAGCATAACGGCTTGCCTTCCTTCCTGTCGACATTAATAGCACCGCTATTCCCGCCAATGGCTGCTGGCTGTGCTTGTGAGGTCACAGCAGCCTCAGTGCCTCATAGGCCAGTGGGAGGCCAATGGCTGCTGGCTGTGCTTGTGAGCTCACAGCAGCCTCTGTGCCTCATAGGGCAGTAGCAGGCCCCTGTCTGCTGGCTGTGCTTGTCAGGTCACAGCAGCCTCAGTGCCTGATAGGTCAGTGGCAGGCCAATGGCTGCTGGCTGTCCTTGTGAGGTCACAGCAGTCACATTGCCTCATAGGCCAGTGGCAGGCCTCTGGGTGCTGGCTGTTTTTGTGAGGTGACAGCAGCCTCAGTGGCTCATCGGCTGGTTGGATGCCATGGCTGCTGGCTGCTGGCTGTGCTTGTGAGGTCACAGCAGTCCTGTTGCCTGATAGGCCAGTGACAGCTCCATGCCTGCTGGCCGCGTTTTGAGGTCACATTTGTCTCGGGGCCTCATAGGGCAGTTGAATGCCCATGCCTGCTGGCCGTGCTTGTGAGGTCACAGCAGTCCTGTTGCCTGATATGCCAGTTTGAGGCCAATGACTGCTGGGTGGGCTTGTGAGGTCAGAGAAGCCTCAGTGTCCTATAGGGCAGTGGCAGGCCCATAGCTGCTGGGTGGGCTTGTGAGATCACAGCAGCCTCCAGGCCCTTTAGGGCAGTGGCAGGCCCCTGACTGTTTACTGTGATTCTGAGTTGACAGCAGCATCAGCACCTGATCGGGAAGTTGGAGGCCGATGGCTGCTCTCTGTGCTTGTCAGATCACAGCAGCCTCAGTGCCCCATAGGCCAGTGGCAGACCCACAGCTGCTGGCTGTGCTTGTGAGGTCACAGCAGTTCTATTGGCTGATGGGTCAGTGGCAGGCCCATGGCTGCTGGCTGTCCTTTTGAGGTCACAGCAGTCCTGTTGCCTGATAGGCCAGTGGCAGGCCCATAGCTGCTGTCTGTGCTTGTCAGGTCAAAGCAGTCTTATTGCCTGACAGGCCAGTGGCAGGCCCTTGGCTGCTGGCTTTGCTTGTGAGGTCAGAGCAGCCTCAGTGCCTCATAGGCCAGTGGCAGACCCACAGCTGCTGGCTTTGCTTGTGACGTCACAGCAGCCTCAGTGTCTTATAGGGCAGTGGGAGGCCTCTGGCTGCTGGCCGCGTTTTCAGGTCACATTTGTCTCTGTACCTCATAGGGCAGTGGCAGGCCACTGGCTGCTGGCTGTGCTTGTGAGCTCACAGCAGTCCTTTTGCCTGATAGGTCAGTGGCAGGCCCATGGCTGCTGGCTGCGTTTTGAGGTCACCTTTGTCTCTGTACCTCATTGGCCAGTGGGAGGCCAATGGCTGCTGGCTTTGCTTGTCATGTCACGGAAGTACCAGTGCCTGATGGGCCAGTGACAGCTCCATGCCTGCTGGCTGCGTTATGAGGTCACGTTCGTCTCGGGGCCTCATAGGGCAGTTGGACGCCCATGCCTACTGGCCATGCTTGTGAGGTCACAGCAGCCTCAGTGCCTCATAGGCCAGTGGCAGGCCCATAGCTGCTGGCTGTGCTTGTAAGGTCACAGCAGTCCTATTTCCTGATAGGCCCGTGGCAGGCTTCTGTCTGCTGGCTGCCTTTTGAGGTCACCTTTGTCTCTGTACCTTATAGGGCAGTGGGAGGCCCCTGGCTGTGCTTGTGAGGTCACAACACTCCTATAGCCTGATAGGCCAGCAGCAGGACCCTGGCTGCTGACTGTGCTTGTGAGGTCACAGCAGCCTCTGTGCCTCATAGGCCAGTGGCAGGCCCGTAGCTGCTGGCTGTGCTTGTGAGGTCACAGCAGTCCTGTTGCCTGATAGGCCAGTGGGATGCCCATAGCTGCTGGCTGTGCTTGTCAGGTCATAACACTCCTACAGCCTGACAGGCTAGCAGCAGGCCCCTGGCTGCTGACTGTGCTTCTGAGGTCACAGCAGCCTCAGTGCCTCATAGGCCAGTGGCAGGCCCATAGCTGCTGGCTGTGCTTGTTAGGTCATAGCAGCCTCAGTGCCTCATAGGCCAATGGAAGGCTCCTGGCTGCTGACTGTGCTTGTCAGGTCACAGCAGTCCTATTTCCTGATAGGCCCGTGGAAGGCCCCTGTCTGCTGGCTGACTTTTGAGGTCACATTTGTCTCTGTACCTTATAGGGCAATGGCAGGCCTCTGGCTCCTCGCTGTGCTTGTGAGGTCACAGCAGCCTCAGTGCCCTATAGGGCAGTGGCAGGCCTATGGCTGCTGCCTAGGCTCATGAGGCCATAGCAGCCTCAGTGCTTCACAGGCCAGTGGCAGGCCCCTGGCTGCTGGCTGTGCTTGTGAGGTCACAGCAGTCTGAGTGACTGATAGGCCAGTGGCAGACCCACAGCTGCTGGCTTTACTTGTTAGGTGAAATCAGCCTCAGTGTCTTATATGGCAGTGGCAGGGCCCTGGCTGCTGGCCGCGTTTTGAGGTCACATTTGTCTCTGTACCTCATAGGCCAGTGGCAGGCCCCTCGCTGCTGACTGTGCTTGTGAGGTCATAGCAGCCTCCATGCCCTTTAGGGCAGTGGCAGGCCCATAGCTGCTCGCTGGGCTTCTGAGGTCATAGCAGCCTCCATGCCCCTTAGGGCAGTGGCAGGCCCCTGACTGTTTACTGTGCTTCTGAGTTGACAGCAGCGTCAGCGCCTCATCGGGCAGTTGGAGGCCAATGGCTGCTGGCTGTGCTTGTGAGGTCACATCAGCCTCCATTCCCTACAGGCCAGTGGCAGGCCCTTGGCTGCTAGCTGTGCTTGTGAGGTCACAGCAGCCTCAGTGCCTCATAGGCCAGTGGCAGGCCAATGGCTGCTGGCTGTGCTTGTGAGGTCACAGCAGCCTCAGTGCCTCATAGGCCAGTGGGAGGCCAATGGCTGTTGGCTGTGCTTCTGAGGTCACAGCAGCCTCCGTGCCTGATAGGCCAGTAGCAGGCCCCTGTCTGCTGGCTGTGCTTGTCAGGTCACAGCAGCCTCAGTGCCTCATAGGCCAGTGGGAGGCCAATGGCTGCTGGCTGTGCTTGTGAGGTCACAGCAGCCTCCGTGCCTCCTAGGCCAGTGGCACGCCCTTGGCTGCTGGCTGTCCTTGTGAGGTCACAGCAGTCACATTGCCTCATAGGCCAGTGGCAGGCCTCTGGGTGCTGGCTGTTTTTGTGAGGTGACAGCAGCCTCAGTGGCTCATCGGCTGGTTGGATGCCATGGCTGCTGGCTGCTGGCTGTGCTTGTGAGGTCACAGCAGTCCTGTTGCCTGATAGGCCAGTGACAGCTCCATGCCTGCTGGCCGCGTTTTGAGGTCACATTTGTCTCTGTACCTCATAGGGCAGTGGCAGGCCCCTGGCTGCTGGCTGTGCTTGTGAGGTCACAGCAGTCCTATTGGCTGATAGGTCAGTGGCAGGCCAATGGCTGCTGGCTGTCCTTTTGGGGTCACAGCAGTCCTGTTGCCTGATAGGCCAGTGGCAGGCCCATAGCTGCTGTCTGTGCTTGTCAGGTCAAAGCAGTCTTATTGCCTGACAGGCCAGTGGCAGGCCCTTGGCTGCTGGCTTTGCTTGTGAGGTCAGAGCAGCCTCAGTGCCTCATAGGCCAGTGGCAGACCCACAGCTGCTGGCTTTGCTTGTGACGTCACAGCAGCCTCAGTGTCTTATAGGGCAGTGGGAGGCTCCTGGCTGCGTTTTCAGGTCACATTTGTCTCTGTACCTCATAGGGCAGTGGCAGGCCACTGGCTGCTGGCTGTGCTTGTGAGCTCACAGCAGTCCTATTGCCTGATAGGTCAGTGGCAGGCCCATGGCTGCTGGCTGCGTTTTGAGGTCACCTTTGTCTCTGTACCTCATTGGCCACTGGGAGGCCAATGGCTGCTGGCTTTGCTTGTCATGTCACGGAAGTACCAGTGCCTGATGGGCCAGTGACAGCTCCATGCCTGCTGGCTGCGTTATGAGGTCACGTTCGTCTCGGGGCCTCATAGGGCAGTTGGACGCCCATGCCTACTGGCCATGCTTGTGAGGTCACAGCAGCCTCAGTGCCTCATAGGCCAGTGGCAGGCCCGTAGCTGCTGGCTGTGCTTGTGAGGTCACAGCAGTCCTATTTCCTGATAGGCCCGTGGCAGGCCTCTGTCTGCTGGCTGCCTTTTGAGGTCACATTTGTCTCTGTACCTTCTAGGGCAGTGGGAGGCCCCTGGCTGTGCTTGTGAGGTCACAACACTCCTATAGCCTGATAGGCCAGCAGCAGGACCCTGGCTGCTGACTGTGCTTGTCAGGTCAAAGCAGTCTTATTGCCTGACAGGGCAGTGGCAGGCCCATAGCTGCTGGCTATGCTTGTGAGGTCACAGCAGTCCTGTTGCCTGATAGGCCCGTGGCAGGCCCCTGGCTGCTGGCTGTGCTTGTCAGGTCAGAGAAGCCTCAGTGCCCTTTATGGCAGTGGCAGGCCCGTGACAGTGTGCTGTGCTTGTGAGGTCAGAGCAGTGTCAGCGCCTCATTGGGCAGTGGAAGGCCAATGGCTGCTGGCTGTGTTTGTGAGGTAACATCAGCCTCCGTTCCCTATAGGCCAGTGGCAGGCCCTTCACTGCTGGCTGTGCTTGTGAGGTCACAGCAGCCTCAGTGCCTGATAGGCCAGTGGCAGGCCCCTGTCTGCTTGGCTGTGCTTCTGAGGTCACAGCAGCCTCAGTGCTTCACAGGCCAGTGGCAGGCCCCTGGCTGCTGGCTGTGCTTGTCAGGTCACAGCAGCCTCTGTGCCCTATAGGGCAGTGGCAGGCCCCTCGCTGTTTGCTGTGCCTGTGAGGTCACAGCAGTCTGAGTGCCTGATAGCCAGTGGGAGGCCCATACCTGCTGGCTGTCCTTTTGAGGTCACAGCAGTCCTATTGCCTGATAGGCCAGTGGCAGGCCTCTGCATGCTGGCTGCATTTTGAGGTCACCTTTGTCTCAGTGCCTCATCAGGCAGTGGGATGCCCATGGCTGCTGACTCTGCTTGTGAGCTCACAGAAGTACCAGTGCCTGACAGGCCACTGGCAGGCCCCTGGCGGCTTCCTGTCCTTGTGAGGTCACATGAGCCTCTGTGTCTGATAGGGCAGTGGAAGGTGTTGTAGAGGCCACCGAGTGCCTTTTTTTGTGGTGCAGGGGACACTGAGTGCCTTTTTCTGGTGTGTAGAGGCCTCCGAGTGCCTGTTTTTTCAGTGTAAGGGCAGCTGAGTGCCTTTTTTTTGTGCTGCAGGGCCCTCCAAGTGCCTTTCTTTCCGGTGTAGGGGCACCGGAGTGCCTGTTTTCGCATTGTAGCAGCCCCCGAGTGCCTTTTTTTGCAGTGCAGGGGCCTCAGGGTGCAATTTTTGCAGTGTAGTAACCTCCAACTGCCTTTTTTTGCAATGTAGGGGCTTCCGAGTGCCTTCTTTTGTGGTGCAGGGGCCTCCGAGTGCCTGTTTTGGTGGTGCAGGGACCTCCGAGTGCCTTGTTTCACATTGTAGCAGCCCCCGAGTGCCTTTTTTTGTGCTGTAGGAGCCACCGAGTGCCTTTTCTTGTGGTTCAGGGGCCTCCGAGTGCTATTGTTTTGTGGTGCAGGGCCACTGAGTGCCTTTGTTTCTGGTGCAGGGGCCTCCGAGTGCCTTTTTTTGCATTGTAGCAGCCCCCAAGTGCCTTTTTTTGTGCTGTAGGGGCCTCCAAATGCCTTTTTTTCCAGTGTAGAGGCAGCCGAGTGCCTTTTTTTGTGGTGTGGTCCTCCAAGTGCCTTTCTTTTGTGGTGTCGGGGCCTCTGAGTGCATTTTCTTTTGTGGTGCACTGGCCTCCAAGTGCCCTGTTTTTCAGTGCACTGGCCTCCGAGTGCCTTTTTTTTGCAATGTGGGGGCCACCGAGTGCCTTTTTTTCTTGGTCGTGTAGGGGCCAGAGTGCTTTTTTCTGTGGTGTAGAGGCCTCCAAGTGCCTGTTTTTCCAGTGTAAGGGCAGCTGAGTGCTTTTTTTTGTGCTGCAGGGCCCTCTGAGTGCCTTTCTTTCCGCTGTAGGGGCACCGGAGTGCCTATTTTCTCATTGTAGCAGCCCCCGAGTGCCTTTTTTTGCGGTGCAGGGGCCTCAGGGTGCATTTTTTTGCAGTGTAGTAGCTTCCAAGTGCCTTTTTTTGCAATGTAGGGCTTCCGAGTGCCTTTTTGGTCGTGCTGGGCCCCCCGAATGCCTTGTTTCACATTGTAGCAGCCCCCGAGTGCATTTGTTTGTGCTGTCGGGGCCACCCAGTACCCTTTTTTGTGGCGTGGTCCTCTGAATGCCTTTTTTTTGTGGTGTAGACGCCTCCGAGTGCCTTTTTTTCCATTTTAGCAACCTCCGAGTGCCTTTTTTTGTGCTGTAGGGGCCTCCGAGTGCCTCTTTTTCCATTGCAGGTGCCTCCGAGTGCCTTTATTTCCAGTGTACAGGCCTGCAAGTGCCTCTTTTTCCTGTGCAGCAGCCTCCGAGTGCCTCTTTTGGTGGTGCAGGGGCTTCCGAATGCCTTGTTTCACATTGTAGCAGCCCCCGAGTGCATTTGTTTGTGTTGTCGGGGCCACCCAGTACCTTTTTTTGCGGTGTGGTCCTCTGAATGCCTTTTTTTTGTGGTGTAGATGCCTCCGAGTGCCTTTTTTTGCTGTGCAGGGGCCTGTGATTGACTTTTTTGGCAGTGCAGGGGCCACCGAGTGCCTTTTCTTGTGGTGCACTGGCCTCCGAGTGCCTTTTTTTCCACTGCAGGGGCCTCCAAGTGCCTTTTTTCGCATTGTAGCAGCCCATGAGTGGCTTTTTTTTTGCGGTGTAGCAGCCTCGGAGTGCCTTTTGCCTTTTTTTTGTGGTGTAGCAGCCCCCAAGTGCCTTTTTTGTGGTATCGGGGCCACTGAGTGCCTTTTTTTGCAATGTAGGGGCTTCCGAGTGCCTTTTTTTGCATTGTAGCAGCCCGCAAGTGCCTTTTTTTGTGCTGTAGGGGCCTCCGAGTGCCTTTTTTGCAGTGTAGGGGCAGCCGCCGAGTGCCTTTTGTTGTGGTGTGGGGGCCTCCGAGTGCATATTTTTCCATTGCAGGTGCCTCCGAGTGCCTTTCTCTGGGGTGTAGCGGCCTCCGAGTGCCTTTTTTTCCAGTGTAGGGGCAGCCGAGTGCCTTCTTTTGTGGTGTGGTCCTCCAAGTGCCTTTCTTTTGTGGTGTCGGGGCCTCTGAGTGCATTTTCTTTTGTGGTGCACTGGCCTCCGAGTGCCTTTTTTTGCGGTGTGGAGGCCTCTGTGTGCCTTTTTTTGCTGTGCGTGGGCCTCAGGGTGCATTTTTTTGCAGTGTAGTAGCCTCCAAGTGCCTTTTTTTGCAATGTAGGGGCTTCCAAGTGCCTTTTTTTGTGGTGCAGGGGCCTCCAAGTGCCTTTATTTCCAGTGTACAGGCCTGCAAGTGCCTCTTTTTCCAGTGCATGAGCCTCCGAGTGCCTTTTTTGGTGGTGCAGGGCCCTCCAAGTGCCTTGTTTCACATTGTAGCAGCCCGCAAGTGCCTTTTTTTGTGCTGTATAGGCCACTGAATGCCTTTTCTTGTGGTTCAGGGGCCTCCGAGTGCTGTTATTTTGGGGTGTGTGGTCCTCCATGTATCTTTTTTTTTGCGGTGTAGTGGCCCCGAGTGCCTTTTATCGTGCTGTAGAGGCCACCGAGTGCCTTTTCTTGTGGGTCAGGGGCCACCAAGTGCCTTTTCTTGTGGGTCAGGGGCCACCAAGTGCCTTTTTTTGCATTGTAGCAGCCCCCGAGTGCCTTTTCTTGTGCTGTAGGGGCCTCCAAGTGCCTTTTCTTGTGGTGCACTGGCCTCCGAGTGCCTTTTGTTCCAGTGTAGTGACCTCCTAGTGCCTTTTCTTTTGTGGTGTAAAGGCCGCTGAGTGCCTTTTTTTGGGGTGCACTGGCCTCCAAGTGCCTTTTATTCCAGTGTAGGAGCCACCGAGTGCCTTTTTTCCATTGTAGCAGCCTCCAAGTGCCTTTTTTGTGATGCAGGGGCCTCCAAGTGCTTTTTTTTCCAGTGCAGGGGCCTCCAAGTGCCTTTCTTGGTGGTGTAGCAGCCTCCGAGTGCCTTTGTTTGTGGTGCTGGGCCCTCCGAGTGCCTTTATTTCCAGAGTAGGGGCATCCGAGTGCCTGTTTTCGCATTGTAGCAGCCTCCGAGTGCCTTTTTTTTGTGCTGTAGGAGCCACCGAGTGCCTTTTTTTGTGGTGCATGGTCCTCCGAGTGCCTTTTTTTGCAGTGTAGAGGCCCCCAAGTGCCTTTTTTTGTGATGTAGGAGCTTCCGAGTGCCTTTTTTTGCAGTGTTGCGGCCTGTGAGTACCCTTTCTTGTGGTTCACTGTTCTCCGGGTGCCTTTTTTTGCAGTGCAGGGGCCTCCGAGTGCCTTTGTTTGAGGTGCACTGCTGTCTGAGTGCCTTTTGTTTGCAGTGAAGGGGCATCTAAGTGCCTTTTTTCCGGCCTAGCGGCCTCCAAGTGCCTACTTTTGCGATGCAGGCTCCCAAAGTGCCTTTTTTCCAGTATAGTGTCCTCCATGTGCATATTTTTGCAGTGCATCGCCTCCTAGTGCCCTTTTTTCCCAGTGCTCATGCCTCCAAGTGCCTTTTTTCTGTTATGGTCCTTCAACGTTCTGTGATATCACTTTACCCTCTGCCTGAAATGATATTGTCAGGCCCACCACTGCTGGATGAGATAGTCATGTCACTTCTGCCTCACGGCCTGGTAGGCCAGTCAGGCCCATCAGTCCTTGCTCTGCTTGTGAGGTTGCTTCTGCCTCTGTGCTTGATAGGCCAGTGGCAGGGCCATGCCTCCTGACTGGGCTTGTGAGGATACTTGTGTCTCCATGCCAAAAAGGGCAGTGGCAGGCCCGTGGTTGCTGGTCTGCTTGGGTGTTCCCTTCTTTCTCCGTGCTTGATGCGCCATGGCAGGCCCAGAGCTGCTGGCTGTGCTTGTGAGGTCCCTTTGACCTCAGTGCCTGATGAGGCACTCAGAGCCTCATGAGTCCTGCCTGTGCTTCTGAGCTCACTTCTGCCTCAGTGCCTGATTGGCAAGTGGCAGGCCACTGGCTGCTTGCTGAGGTAGTGAAGTCATTTTTTCCAGCAGCCCTAAACTTAGCGCTATGGGATGTTCAGAATCCTCCGTGACAGCCTCTAAGACTATTGCCAGTGGAAATTCTTTTGGGGAGACCTTTAGCCACAGTGGGCAACTCAGGCTAAAAGCAACCGCTTGGGTGGAGATGAGCGAATTACACTTACAAAAGGTAGGGGAAAAGCTCAGTGGGCCCACTCAGTACCAGGTGACGTGCAAGCACACGCTAGCCAGCCTGGACATAAGGGTTGGTACAGATAGTCACCTGAAAGTCCGAAGTGCAACCAAATCTCGGGAGGCCCCTACACTGTACTGTTGAGTTCTTATTTCACTGTTAAACTTCCAGGTAAAGAAAATTGGCTCTAGTCAGATGTAAAGCGGCTGAGTGGACCGGAAGCTCTTGGAAGCACCACATGAGCTAAGCCGTCCGGGTCATTAAATGTTACAAAGTGTGGCGTGTAACACTTGCTTGTGTTGTTAGTTGTTGTCGTGACCTTTGTGCTCGCACTGGAGTATTCTTTAACGGCCCTAGCAAAAAACCAAGCTGCGAGTAAAATGTGTTGTAGCCAAAATCGAGGAGAAGCAATTTGGGAAGCAAATGAGGAATGCTCTTGTTCCTACTTGTATCAAATAGCGCATCCACAGAGTTGACAGCATGTTGCAGTGCCTACCACGTTGAAGGTGAGGCAAAAGCCCTGGAGGAGCATCCCATATGGATAGAAATGGGACCAAGACGTTACCCAAACTGGGAAGTCCAGTGTGTCACTAACTACAAATTGTAGTGACTCTCGCCTGGTGCCGGAGAGACGATTTCACTGAAAACTTCCGCCTTCCATTGCCCGGGTCCCGGCAGACCCCGGTGATGTGTTCTAACGACCGCTCTTGTAATGGGAGTGTAACTTGTAAGTCTACTCCATTAGTTCTACCCTGCACTCTCAGGAACGGGCTTTCAGCACTCTCTCCTGCTTTAACCACTTCCCCAATGCTCTCCATTTTAACTTTCCCTGCGGTCACTGCAGGAACAGCCTGACCATCTCCGCAGCACTCCCACGCAGTTAAATCAACCGGAACACAAAAGTTACTGTTGAACCCTTTGTGGTCTCTAAAACTTGTAGCGTTACTCAGGCAAGAGAACACGTCTATGATTAAACCATCCTGTCTGCCATTTTTAAATATAGCTTACACCGCATGGCTGGAATGGTTATGCAAGCGGACCTGAAGCGCCAAATGGCGAGAAAGAAAGGATGTCAGGGGTGTTACAGGGCCAGGATTAGGAGTTCTAAATAGCATCGATGCTGAGGCATTAGTGAACAAGTGCCACAAACAGAGATGTGTCTACATTAGCAAAGCAAAGCCGTTACGATCATCTCTGTTACCTCTTGGAAGTAATCAACGGTGCTCCTCTCAGATTTCTACCTCAGTGGGAGTTCAAAGAAGGAAAGCTCATCAGCTTCCTTAGTTGCATCAGGAGGAGCTCAAACTAATGTTTCTTTGGCGGTCCATTGTATCCAAGCCAACTGGACACAATCCGGACCAGTTGCAACAACTCGGGCAGGTGAGAAAGGGCTCCTACCCAGTGAAATTCGCAAAGCAGGACTCCTTCCAAAGGAGTTCAATATGAAGGAATCTTGGACTGCCACCATCTAGAGTTAATCAGAGTCAGGCTAGGGCAGCCCCATGACATTGCCTCCCGTGCCTCACTTACACCACGTCCACGCACAGCTGCCTCCTAAGAATGCCCGCCTGCTCAGCTGCCTGTCTGAACAGCCCACGCTGACTGGCAAGAGCTGTTGCCAAGCAAGCTTGACCTGCATGCGCAGGGCAGCCCCACAGCACTTTCACAGCTGCCTTCCTCGCCGGTTGACACTTACAGCAGGGCTATTCCCTCCGAACGCCTAGGAGTGCCACACTGCTCCAATGCCTCCACTGACAGTCAGGGCTCACAGGCAGGAGCTAGTCCCAGCCAAGCTTCCCCTGCATGCCTACGGCAGTCCCACAACAGCATAACGGCTTGCCTTCCTTCCTGTCGACATTAATAGCACCGCTATTCCCGCCAATGGCTGCTGGCTGTGCTTGTGAGGTCACAGCAGCCTCAGTGCCTCATAGGCCAGTGGGAGGCCAATGGCTGCTGGCTGTGCTTGTGAGCTCACAGCAGCCTCTGTGCCTCATAGGGCAGTAGCAGGCCCCTGTCTGCTGGCTGTGCTTGTCAGGTCACAGCAGCCTCAGTGCCTGATAGGTCAGTGGCAGGCCAATGGCTGCTGGCTGTCCTTGTGAGGTCACAGCAGTCACATTGCCTCATAGGCCAGTGGCAGGCCTCTGGGTGCTGGCTGTTTTTGTGAGGTGACAGCAGCCTCAGTGGCTCATCGGCTGGTTGGATGCCATGGCTGCTGGCTGCTGGCTGTGCTTGTGAGGTCACAGCAGTCCTGTTGCCTGATAGGCCAGTGACAGCTCCATGCCTGCTGGCCGCGTTTTGAGGTCACATTTGTCTCGGGGCCTCATAGGGCAGTTGAATGCCCATGCCTGCTGGCCGTGCTTGTGAGGTCACAGCAGTCCTGTTGCCTGATATGCCAGTTTGAGGCCAATGACTGCTGGGTGGGCTTGTGAGGTCAGAGAAGCCTCAGTGTCCTATAGGGCAGTGGCAGGCCCATAGCTGCTGGGTGGGCTTGTGAGATCACAGCAGCCTCCAGGCCCTTTAGGGCAGTGGCAGGCCCCTGACTGTTTACTGTGATTCTGAGTTGACAGCAGCATCAGCACCTGATCGGGAAGTTGGAGGCCGATGGCTGCTCTCTGTGCTTGTCAGATCACAGCAGCCTCAGTGCCCCATAGGCCAGTGGCAGACCCACAGCTGCTGGCTGTGCTTGTGAGGTCACAGCAGTTCTATTGGCTGATGGGTCAGTGGCAGGCCCATGGCTGCTGGCTGTCCTTTTGAGGTCACAGCAGTCCTGTTGCCTGATAGGCCAGTGGCAGGCCCATAGCTGCTGTCTGTGCTTGTCAGGTCAAAGCAGTCTTATTGCCTGACAGGCCAGTGGCAGGCCCTTGGCTGCTGGCTTTGCTTGTGAGGTCAGAGCAGCCTCAGTGCCTCATAGGCCAGTGGCAGACCCACAGCTGCTGGCTTTGCTTGTGACGTCACAGCAGCCTCAGTGTCTTATAGGGCAGTGGGAGGCCTCTGGCTGCTGGCCGCGTTTTCAGGTCACATTTGTCTCTGTACCTCATAGGGCAGTGGCAGGCCACTGGCTGCTGGCTGTGCTTGTGAGCTCACAGCAGTCCTTTTGCCTGATAGGTCAGTGGCAGGCCCATGGCTGCTGGCTGCGTTTTGAGGTCACCTTTGTCTCTGTACCTCATTGGCCAGTGGGAGGCCAATGGCTGCTGGCTTTGCTTGTCATGTCACGGAAGTACCAGTGCCTGATGGGCCAGTGACAGCTCCATGCCTGCTGGCTGCGTTATGAGGTCACGTTCGTCTCGGGGCCTCATAGGGCAGTTGGACGCCCATGCCTACTGGCCATGCTTGTGAGGTCACAGCAGCCTCAGTGCCTCATAGGCCAGTGGCAGGCCCATAGCTGCTGGCTGTGCTTGTAAGGTCACAGCAGTCCTATTTCCTGATAGGCCCGTGGCAGGCTTCTGTCTGCTGGCTGCCTTTTGAGGTCACCTTTGTCTCTGTACCTTATAGGGCAGTGGGAGGCCCCTGGCTGTGCTTGTGAGGTCACAACACTCCTATAGCCTGATAGGCCAGCAGCAGGACCCTGGCTGCTGACTGTGCTTGTGAGGTCACAGCAGCCTCTGTGCCTCATAGGCCAGTGGCAGGCCCGTAGCTGCTGGCTGTGCTTGTGAGGTCACAGCAGTCCTGTTGCCTGATAGGCCAGTGGGATGCCCATAGCTGCTGGCTGTGCTTGTCAGGTCATAACACTCCTACAGCCTGACAAGCTAGCAGCAGGCCCCTGGCTGCTGACTGTGCTTCTGAGGTCACAGCAGCCTCAGTGCCTCATAGGCCAGTGGCAGGCCCATAGCTGCTGGCTGTGCTTGTTAGGTCATAGCAGCCTCAGTGCCTCATAGGCCAATGGAAGGCTCCTGGCTGCTGACTGTGCTTGTCAGGTCACAGCAGTCCTATTTCCTGATAGGCCCGTGGAAGGCCCCTGTCTGCTGGCTGACTTTTGAGGTCACATTTGTCTCTGTACCTTATAGGGCAATGGCAGGCCTCTGGCTCCTCGCTGTGCTTGTGAGGTCACAGCAGCCTCAGTGCCCTATAGGGCAGTGGCAGGCCTATGGCTGCTGCCTAGGCTCATGAGGCCATAGCAGCCTCAGTGCTTCACAGGCCAGTGGCAGGCCCCTGGCTGCTGGCTGTGCTTGTGAGGTCACAGCAGTCTGAGTGACTGATAGGCCAGTGGCAGACCCACAGCTGCTGGCTTTACTTGTTAGGTGAAATCAGCCTCAGTGTCTTATATGGCAGTGGCAGGGCCCTGGCTGCTGGCCGCGTTTTGAGGTCACATTTGTCTCTGTACCTCATAGGCCAGTGGCAGGCCCCTCGCTGCTGACTGTGCTTGTGAGGTCATAGCAGCCTCCATGCCCTTTAGGGCAGTGGCAGGCCCATAGCTGCTCGCTGGGCTTCTGAGGTCATAGCAGCCTCCATGCCCCTTAGGGCAGTGGCAGGCCCCTGACTGTTTACTGTGCTTCTGAGTTGACAGCAGCGTCAGCGCCTCATCGGGCAGTTGGAGGCCAATGGCTGCTGGCTGTGCTTGTGAGGTCACATCAGCCTCCATTCCCTACAGGCCAGTGGCAGGCCCTTGGCTGCTAGCTGTGCTTGTGAGGTCACAGCAGCCTCAGTGCCTCATAGGCCAGTGGCAGGCCAATGGCTGCTGGCTGTGCTTGTGAGGTCACAGCAGCCTCAGTGCCTCATAGGCCAGTGGGAGGCCAATGGCTGTTGGCTGTGCTTCTGAGGTCACAGCAGCCTCCGTGCCTGATAGGCCAGTAGCAGGCCCCTGTCTGCTGGCTGTGCTTGTCAGGTCACAGCAGCCTCAGTGCCTCATAGGCCAGTGGAAGGCCAATGGCTGCTGGCTGTGCTTGTGAGGTCACAGCAGCCTCCGTGCCTCCTAGGCCAGTGGCACGCCCTTGGCTGCTGGCTGTCCTTGTGAGGTCACAGCAGTCACATTGCCTCATAGGCCAGTGGCAGGCCTCTGGGTGCTGGCTGTTTTTGTGAGGTGACAGCAGCCTCAGTGGCTCATCGGCTGGTTGGATGCCATGGCTGCTGGCTGCTGGCTGTGCTTGTGAGGTCACAGCAGTCCTGTTGCCTGATAGGCCAGTGACAGCTCCATGCCTGCTGGCCGCGTTTTGAGGTCACATTTGTCTCTGTACCTCATAGGGCAGTGGCAGGCCCCTGGCTGCTGGCTGTGCTTGTGAGGTCACAGCAGTCCTATTGGCTGATAGGTCAGTGGCAGGCCAATGGCTGCTGGCTGTCCTTTTGAGGTCACAGCAGTCCTGTTGCCTGATAGGCCAGTGGCAGGCCCATAGCTGCTGTCTGTGCTTGTCAGGTCAAAGCAGTCTTATTGCCTGACAGGCCAGTGGCAGGCCCTTGGCTGCTGGCTTTGCTTGTGAGGTCAGAGCAGCCTCAGTGCCTCATAGGCCAGTGGCAGACCCACAGCTGCTGGCTTTGCTTGTGACGTCACAGCAGCCTCAGTGTCTTATAGGGCAGTGGGAGGCTCCTGGCTGCGTTTTCAGGTCACATTTGTCTCTGTACCTCATAGGGCAGTGGCAGGCCACTGGCTGCTGGCTGTGCTTGTGAGCTCACAGCAGTCCTATTGCCTGATAGGTCAGTGGCAGGCCCATGGCTGCTGGCTGCGTTTTGAGGTCACCTTTGTCTCTGTACCTCATTGGCCACTGGGAGGCCAATGGCTGCTGGCTTTGCTTGTCATGTCACGGAAGTACCAGTGCCTGATGGGCCAGTGACAGCTCCATGCCTGCTGGCTGCGTTATGAGGTCACGTTCGTCTCGGGGCCTCATAGGGCAGTTGGACGCCCATGCCTACTGGCCATGCTTGTGAGGTCACAGCAGCCTCAGTGCCTCATAGGCCAGTGGCAGGCCCGTAGCTGCTGGCTGTGCTTGTGAGGTCACAGCAGTCCTATTTCCTGATAGGCCCGTGGCAGGCCTCTGTCTGCTGGCTGCCTTTTGAGGTCACATTTGTCTCTGTACCTTCTAGGGCAGTGGGAGGCCCCTGGCTGTGCTTGTGAGGTCACAACACTCCTATAGCCTGATAGGCCAGCAGCAGGACCCTGGCTGCTGACTGTGCTTGTCAGGTCAAAGCAGTCTTATTGCCTGACAGGGCAGTGGCAGGCCCATAGCTGCTGGCTATGCTTGTGAGGTCACAGCAGTCCTGTTGCCTGATAGGCCCGTGGCAGGCCCCTGGCTGCTGGCTGTGCTTGTCAGGTCAGAGAAGCCTCAGTGCCCTTTATGGCAGTGGCAGGCCCGTGACAGTGTGCTGTGCTTGTGAGGTCAGAGCAGTGTCAGCGCCTCATTGGGCAGTGGAAGGCCAATGGCTGCTGGCTGTGTTTGTGAGGTAACATCAGCCTCCGTTCCCTATAGGCCAGTGGCAGGCCCTTCACTGCTGGCTGTGCTTGTGAGGTCACAGCAGCCTCAGTGCCTGATAGGCCAGTGGCAGGCCCCTGTCTGCTTGGCTGTGCTTCTGAGGTCACAGCAGCCTCAGTGCTTCACAGGCCAGTGGCAGGCCCCTGGCTGCTGGCTGTGCTTGTCAGGTCACAGCAGCCTCTGTGCCCTATAGGGCAGTGGCAGGCCCCTCGCTGTTTGCTGTGCCTGTGAGGTCACAGCAGTCTGAGTGCCTGATAGCCAGTGGGAGGCCCATACCTGCTGGCTGTCCTTTTGAGGTCACAGCAGTCCTATTGCCTGATAGGCCAGTGGCAGGCCTCTGCATGCTGGCTGCATTTTGAGGTCACCTTTGTCTCAGTGCCTCATCAGGCAGTGGGATGCCCATGGCTGCTGACTCTGCTTGTGAGCTCACAGAAGTACCAGTGCCTGACAGGCCACTGGCAGGCCCCTGGCGGCTTCCTGTCCTTGTGAGGTCACATGAGCCTCTGTGTCTGATAGGGCAGTGGAAGGTGTTGTAGAGGCCACCGAGTGCCTTTTTTTGTGGTGCAGGGGACACTGAGTGCCTTTTTCTGGTGTGTAGAGGCCTCCGAGTGCCTGTTTTTTCAGTGTAAGGGCAGCTGAGTGCCTTTTTTTTGTGCTGCAGGGCCCTCCAAGTGCCTTTCTTTCCGGTGTAGGGGCACCGGAGTGCCTGTTTTCGCATTGTAGCAGCCCCCGAGTGCCTTTTTTTGCAGTGCAGGGGCCTCAGGGTGCAATTTTTGCAGTGTAGTAACCTCCAACTGCCTTTTTTTGCAATGTAGGGGCTTCCGAGTGCCTTCTTTTGTGGTGCAGGGGCCTCCGAGTGCCTGTTTTGGTGGTGCAGGGACCTCCGAGTGCCTTGTTTCACATTGTAGCAGCCCCCGAGTGCCTTTTTTTGTGCTGTAGGAGCCACCGAGTGCCTTTTCTTGTGGTTCAGGGGCCTCCGAGTGCTATTGTTTTGTGGTGCAGGGCCACTGAGTGCCTTTGTTTCTGGTGCAGGGGCCTCCGAGTGCCTTTTTTTGCATTGTAGCAGCCCCCAAGTGCCTTTTTTTGTGCTGTAGGGGCCTCCAAATGCCTTTTTTTCCAGTGTAGAGGCAGCCGAGTGCCTTTTTTTGTGGTGTGGTCCTCCAAGTGCCTTTCTTTTGTGGTGTCGGGGCCTCTGAGTGCATTTTCTTTTGTGGTGCACTGGCCTCCAAGTGCCCTGTTTTTCAGTGCACTGGCCTCCGAGTGCCTTTTTTTTGCAATGTGGGGGCCACCGAGTGCCTTTTTTTCTTGGTCGTGTAGGGGCCAGAGTGCTTTTTTCTGTGGTGTAGAGGCCTCCAAGTGCCTGTTTTTCCAGTGTAAGGGCAGCTGAGTGCTTTTTTTTGTGCTGCAGGGCCCTCTGAGTGCCTTTCTTTCCGCTGTAGGGGCACCGGAGTGCCTATTTTCTCATTGTAGCAGCCCCCGAGTGCCTTTTTTTGTGGTGTTGGGTCTACCGAGTGCCTTTTTTTGCGGTGCAGGGGCCTCAGGGTGCATTTTTTTGCAGTGTAGTAGCTTCCAAGTGCCTTTTTTTGCAATGTAGGGCTTCCGAGTGCCTTTTTGGTCGTGCTGGGCCCCCCGAATGCCTTGTTTCACATTGTAGCAGCCCCCGAGTGCATTTGTTTGTGCTGTCGGGGCCACCCAGTACCCTTTTTTGTGGCGTGGTCCTCTGAATGCCTTTTTTTTGTGGTGTAGACGCCTCCGAGTGCCTTTTTTTCCATTTTAGCAACCTCCGAGTGCCTTTTTTTGTGCTGTAGGGGCCTCCGAGTGCCTCTTTTTCCATTGCAGGTGCCTCCGAGTGCCTTTATTTCCAGTGTACAGGCCTGCAAGTGCCTCTTTTTCCTGTGCAGCAGCCTCCGAGTGCCTCTTTTGGTGGTGCAGGGGCTTCCGAATGCCTTGTTTCACATTGTAGCAGCCCCCGAGTGCATTTGTTTGTGTTGTCGGGGCCACCCAGTACCTTTTTTTGCGGTGTGGTCCTCTGAATGCCTTTTTTTTGTGGTGTAGATGCCTCCGAGTGCCTTTTTTTGCTGTGCAGGGGCCTGTGATTGACTTTTTTGGCAGTGCAGGGGCCACCGAGTGCCTTTTCTTGTGGTGCACTGGCCTCCGAGTGCCTTTTTTTCCACTGCAGGGGCCTCCAAGTGCCTTTTTTCGCATTGTAGCAGCCCATGAGTGGCTTTTTTTTTTGCGGTGTAGCAGCCTCGGAGTGCCTTTTGCCTTTTTTTTGTGGTGTAGCAGCCCCCAAGTGCCTTTTTTGTGGTATCGGGGCCACTGAGTGCCTTTTTTTGCAATGTAGGGGCTTCCGAGTGCCTTTTTTTGCATTGTAGCAGCCCGCAAGTGCCTTTTTTTGTGCTGTAGGGGCCTCCGAGTGCCTTTTTTGCAGTGTAGGGGCAGCCGCCGAGTGCCTTTTGTTGTGGTGTGGGGGCCTCCGAGTGCATATTTTTCCATTGCAGGTGCCTCCGAGTGCCTTTCTCTGGGGTGTAGCGGCCTCCGAGTGCCTTTTTTTCCAGTGTAGGGGCAGCCGAGTGCCTTCTTTTGTGGTGTGGTCCTCCAAGTGCCTTTCTTTTGTGGTGTCGGGGCCTCTGAGTGCATTTTCTTTTGTGGTGCACTGGCCTCCGAGTGCCTTTTTTTGCGGTGTGGAGGCCTCTGTGTGCCTTTTTTTGCTGTGCGTGGGCCTCAGGGTGCATTTTTTTGCAGTGTAGTAGCCTCCAAGTGCCTTTTTTTGCAATGTAGGGGCTTCCAAGTGCCTTTTTTTGTGGTGCAGGGGCCTCCAAGTGCCTTTATTTCCAGTGTACAGGCCTGCAAGTGCCTCTTTTTCCAGTGCATGAGCCTCCGAGTGCCTTTTTTGGTGGTGCAGGGCCCTCCAAGTGCCTTGTTTCACATTGTAGCAGCCCGCAAGTGCCTTTTTTTGTGCTGTATAGGCCACTGAATGCCTTTTCTTGTGGTTCAGGGGCCTCCGAGTGCTGTTATTTTGGGGTGTGTGGTCCTCCATGTATCTTTTTTTTTGCGGTGTAGTGGCCCCGAGTGCCTTTTATCGTGCTGTAGAGGCCACCGAGTGCCTTTTCTTGTGGGTCAGGGGCCACCAAGTGCCTTTTCTTGTGGGTCAGGGGCCACCAAGTGCCTTTTTTTGCATTGTAGCAGCCCCCGAGTGCCTTTTCTTGTGCTGTAGGGGCCTCCAAGTGCCTTTTCTTGTGGTGCACTGGCCTCCGAGTGCCTTTTGTTCCAGTGTAGTGACCTCCTAGTGCCTTTTCTTTTGTGGTGTAAAGGCCGCTGAGTGCCTTTTTTTGGGGTGCACTGGCCTCCAAGTGCCTTTTATTCCAGTGTAGGAGCCACCGAGTGCCTTTTTTCCATTGTAGCAGCCTCCAAGTGCCTTTTTTGTGATGCAGGGGCCTCCAAGTGCTTTTTTTTCCAGTGCAGGGGCCTCCAAGTGCCTTTCTTGGTGGTGTAGCAGCCTCCGAGTGCCTTTGTTTGTGGTGCTGGGCCCTCCGAGTGCCTTTATTTCCAGAGTAGGGGCATCCGAGTGCCTGTTTTCGCATTGTAGCAGCCTCCGAGTGCCTTTTTTTTGTGCTGTAGGAGCCACCGAGTGCCTTTTTTTGTGGTGCATGGTCCTCCGAGTGCCTTTTTTTGCAGTGTAGAGGCCCCCAAGTGCCTTTTTTTGTGATGTAGGAGCTTCCGAGTGCCTTTTTTTGCAGTGTTGCGGCCTGTGAGTACCCTTTCTTGTGGTTCACTGTTCTCCGGGTGCCTTTTTTTGCAGTGCAGGGGCCTCCGAGTGCCTTTGTTTGAGGTGCACTGCTGTCTGAGTGCCTTTTGTTTGCAGTGAAGGGGCATCTAAGTGCCTTTTTTCCGGCCTAGCGGCCTCCAAGTGCCTACTTTTGCGATGCAGGCTCCCAAAGTGCCTTTTTTCCAGTATAGTGTCCTCCATGTGCATATTTTTGCAGTGCATCGCCTCCTAGTGCCCTTTTTTCCCAGTGCTCATGCCTCCAAGTGCCTTTTTTCTGTTATGGTCCTTCAACGTTCTGTGATATCACTTTACCCTCTGCCTGAAATGATATTGTCAGGCCCACCACTGCTGGATGAGATAGTCATGTCACTTCTGCCTCACGGCCTGGTAGGCCAGTCAGGCCCATCAGTCCTTGCTCTGCTTGTGAGGTTGCTTCTGCCTCTGTGCTTGATAGGCCAGTGGCAGGGCCATGCCTCCTGACTGGGCTTGTGAGGATACTTGTGTCTCCATGCCAAAAAGGGCAGTGGCAGGCCCGTGGTTGCTGGTCTGCTTGGGTGTTCCCTTCTTTCTCCGTGCTTGATGCGCCATGGCAGGCCCAGAGCTGCTGGCTGTGCTTGTGAGGTCCCTTTGACCTCAGTGCCTGATGAGGCACTCAGAGCCTCATGAGTCCTGCCTGTGCTTCTGAGCTCACTTCTGCCTCAGTGCCTGATTGGCAAGTGGCAGGCCACTGGCTGCTTGCTGAGGTAGTGAAGTCATTTTTTCCAGCAGCCCTAAACTTAGCGCTATGGGATGTTCAGAATCCTCCGTGACAGCCTCTAAGACTATTGCCAGTGGAAATTCTTTTGGGGAGACCTTTAGCCACAGTGGGCAACTCAGGCTAAAAGCAACCGCTTGGGTGGAGATGAGCGAATTACACTTACAAAAGGTAGGGGAAAAGCTCAGTGGGCCCACTCAGTACCAGGTGACGTGCAAGCACACGCTAGCCAGCCTGGACATAAGGGTTGGTACAGATAGTCACCTGAAAGTCCGAAGTGCAACCAAATCTCGGGAGGCCCCTACACTGTACTGTTGAGTTCTTATTTCACTGTTAAACTTCCAGGTAAAGAAAATTGGCTCTAGTCAGATGTAAAGCGGCTGAGTGGACCGGAAGCTCTTGGAAGCACCACATGAGCTAAGCCGTCCGGGTCATTAAATGTTACAAAGTGTGGCGTGTAACACTTGCTTGTGTTGTTAGTTGTTGTCGTGACCTTTGTGCTCGCACTGGAGTATTCTTTAACGGCCCTAGCAAAAAACCAAGCTGCGAGTAAAATGTGTTGTAGCCAAAATCGAGGAGAAGCAATTTGGGAAGCAAATGAGGAATGCTCTTGTTCCTACTTGTATCAAATAGCGCATCCACAGAGTTGACAGCATGTTGCAGTGCCTACCACGTTGAAGGTGAGGCAAAAGCCCTGGAGGAGCATCCCATATGGATAGAAATGGGACCAAGACGTTACCCAAACTGGGAAGTCCAGTGTGTCACTAACTACAAATTGTAGTGACTCTCGCCTGGTGCCGGAGAGACGATTTCACTGAAAACTTCCGCCTTCCATTGCCCGGGTCCCGGCAGACCCCGGTGATGTGTTCTAACGACCGCTCTTGTAATGGGAGTGTAACTTGTAAGTCTACTCCATTAGTTCTACCCTGCACTCTCAGGAACGGGCTTTCAGCACTCTCTCCTGCTTTAACCACTTCCCCAATGCTCTCCATTTTAACTTTCCCTGCGGTCACTGCAGGAACAGCCTGACCATCTCCGCAGCACTCCCACGCAGTTAAATCAACCGGAACACAAAAGTTACTGTTGAACCCTTTGTGGTCTCTAAAACTTGTAGCGTTACTCAGGCAAGAGAACACGTCTATGATTAAACCATCCTGTCTGCCATTTTTAAATATAGCTTACACCGCATGGCTGGAATGGTTATGCAAGCGGACCTGAAGCGCCAAATGGCGAGAAAGAAAGGATGTCAGGGGTGTTACAGGGCCAGGATTAGGAGTTCTAAATAGCATCGATGCTGAGGCATTAGTGAACAAGTGCCACAAACAGAGATGTGTCTACATTAGCAAAGCAAAGCCGTTACGATCATCTCTGTTACCTCTTGGAAGTAATCAACGGTGCTCCTCTCAGATTTCTACCTCAGTGGGAGTTCAAAGAAGGAAAGCTCATCAGCTTCCTTAGTTGCATCAGGAGGAGCTCAAACTAATGTTTCTTTGGCGGTCCATTGTATCCAAGCCAACTGGACACAATCCGGACCAGTTGCAACAACTCGGGCAGGTGAGAAAGGGCTCCTACCCAGTGAAATTCGCAAAGCAGGACTCCTTCCAAAGGAGTTCAATATGAAGGAATCTTGGACTGCCACCATCTAGAGTTAATCAGAGTCAGGCTAGGGCAGCCCCATGACATTGCCTCCCGTGCCTCACTTACACCACGTCCACGCACAGCTGCCTCCTAAGAATGCCCGCCTGCTCAGCTGCCTGTCTGAACAGCCCACACTGACTGGCAAGAGCTGCTGCCAAGCAAGCTTGACCTGCATGCGCAGGGCAGCCCCACAGCACTTTCACAGCTGCCTTCCTCGCCGGTTGACACTTACAGCAGGGCTATTCCCTCCGAACGCCTAGGAGTGCCACACTGCTCCAATGCCTCCACTGACAGTCAGGGCTCACAGGCAGGAGCTAGTCCCAGCCAAGCTTCCCCTGCATGCCTACGGCAGTCCCACAACAGCATAACGGCTTGCCTTCCTTTCCTGTCGACATTAATAGCACCGCTATTCCCGCCTTCCTCCTAGCAATGCCACGTTGCTCAAATGCCTGTCCAACGAGCAAGGGCTGCTAGGCAAGAGCGCGGGTATGCGAAACTAGCCTTGGGCAGCCCCACAAGAGGTACCCATCTCGCCTTCCTCCCCCGTCAACAATTACAGCAGGCGTACTCACAGCTTCCTCCTAAGAATGCCCAGCTGCTCAGACGCCTGTCCGAACAGCAAGGGCCGCTAGGCAAGAGCTCTGGGCATGCCAAGCTTGCCTCGGGCAGCCCACAGCATATTCCCTGCTCTCTTTCTAGGTGAGGGCCTTTTGGCCTTTACCCCCTGGCTACTCCCAACTTAGTCCTAAGAATGCCAAAATGCTCAGACGCCTTTGCGAGCAAGCAGGGCTCAAAAGCAAGAGCTCGTCCCCACCACACAAGACCTGCTAAGCCACAGCAGGCCCACAACACGTTCACAGTTGCCTTCCTCTCCTGGCCACACTTAAAGGATGCGTACTCACGCCTTACTCCGAGGAGTGCCACATTGTGCAAACGCCTCTCTCTCCTGTCAGTCCTCACAGGCAAGAATTCTGGACACAAGTTGGAAAAGAGCTTCTGGCAGCCGCACAAGATAGGCGCAGCTCACCGTTCACTTGTGTCGCCGATCACACCAGGCGTACTCAGCGCTTCCTCCAATGAATGCCAGAATAGTCAGTGGCACGTCCGAGCAGCCAGGGCTCACAGACAAGAGCCTTCATCCCTAAGGCCACCGCACAGTATGTTCCTGAGTGGCCATCCTCTCCTGGCAAAACAGAGGGGCTTGCTCGCTCTAAGTGTGGAGGGAAGAGGTGGGCAAACTGCGAACCTGTTGTAGAGCTGCCTTAGATATGCAGCTCAAGCCTGTGAGCGCTGGCTGTTCGGACAGCCGTCGGAGCAGTCTGTCGGGCTTAGGAAGAAGCTGTGAGTACGCCTGGTGTAACTGTCGACAGGGGAGGCTGGTGAGCCCGGCTCGTTTTGTGGCCCTGCCAGAGACAATCTTCTCCTGCCCAGATCTCTTGCCTATGAGTGCCGCCTCTCCGGAGAAGCCTCTGAGCAGCCGAGCCCTCTTAAGAGTAAGCATGGTGTAATTGTTGATGGGGAGGATGGCGAAATGTGACTTCCTGTGGGATGCCAGAGACAAGCTTGTTGTGCCAAGGACGCTCGCCTGTGAGTAATGAAAGGCAGAAAGGCATTTGAAGCAGTGTGCCACTCCTAGCAGTAGATTGCGAATCGGCGAGCTGTAACTGTCAGCAGGCGAAGGCGGCAAGTCATGAAGGTGTTGTGGAGCTGCCCTAAGCATGCAGTGCAAGCTTGTTGGGGCAACACTTTTGCCTGTTAGCTCTGGATGTTCGGACAGTCGTCTGAGTAGTCTGGCATTCTTAGGCAGAAGCTGTGAGTACGCCTGGTGTAATTGTCGATGGGGGAGGATGGCGAGACGGGCTCATTTTGCTGTGCTCCCAGAGACAAGCTTGTCGTGACCAGCGCTCTTGCCCGTGAGTGCCGGCTGCCAGACAGGTGTCTGAGCAGGCCAGCTTTCTAAAGCGTAAGCCTGGTGTAATTGTCAACAGGTCTCACAGGAAAGACTGCTGGACTCCCCCATGATTGCTCTGCGTGCATAGGGCAGCCCCGCAACGCGTTCACAGCTGCCTTCCTTGTCGGGCGACACTTACAGCAGGGCTATTCCTCCCGAACGCCTAGGCGTGCCACACTGCTCAAGCACCTCCACCGAGAGACAGGGCTCACAGGCAGGAGCTAGTCCCAGCCAAGCTTCCCCTGCATGCCTATGGCAGTCCCACAACAGGATAACGGCTTGCTTTCTTCTCCTGTCGAAATTAAAAGCACGTCGGCTCCCACCTTCCTCCTAGGAATGCCACATTGCTCAAATGCCTGTCCAACGAGCAAGGGCTGCTGGGCATGCCAAGCTTGCCTCGGGCAGCCCCACAAGACGTACCCATCTCACCTTCCTCCCCCATCGACAAACACACCATGCGTACTCACAGCTTCCTGCTAAGAATGCCAGAGTGCTCAGATGCCTGAGCGAACGACAAGTGCAGAGATGTAATAGCTCTGGGCATGCCAAGCTTCCCTTTGGCAGCCCACAAAATATTCCCTTGCTCTCTTCCTAGGTGCGCGCCTTTTGGCCCTTTACACCACGGCTACTCACAAGCCTTATTCCCGAGAATGCCGGCCGGCTCCGACACCCGTCGTGGCAGAAGTGGATTCAGAGGGGAGAGCTCTGGGCACTACAGGCTTGCCTCGGGCAGCCTCACCAAAAAGACAAATCCAGGTCTCGCTTTCCTTCCCTGTGGACACTTACAGCAGGACTCTTCCCACCTCACTTCTGGCATAGGCACAGGTATCACATGCCTCTCCCACTTGTCAGCACTCACAGGCAAGAGTTCTAGGCACTCCAAACTGGCTTCCCGCAGTCTCGCAATAAGCCCCCCTCTCGCCATCCTCTCCCCTCGATAAGAAGACCAGGCCAACTCAAAGCTTCCTCCTATGCATGCCAGAAAACTCAGATACAGCCAAGGCTCACAGGCAAGAGCTCTTCCCAAGCAAGCAGGCCCTTCATCCCTAAGTCCACCGCACAGCACGTTCACAAGTGGCCTTCCTCTCCTGGCGCCGCTTACAGCGGGGCTTGCTTGCTCTAAGTGTGGCGAGACGAGGTAGGCAAAGTATACATCTATTGTAGAGCCGCCTTAGATATGCAGCTCAGGTCTGTGAGCTCTGGCTATTCGGGAAGGTGTCAGAGCAGTCTGGCATTCTTAGGAGGAAGTTGTGAGTACGCCTGTTGCAATTGTCGAAGGGGAGGAGGGCGAGATGGAGGTTTCTTGTAAGCTTCGAGAGACAAGCTTGTCATGTCCACAGCGCTTGCCTGTGCGTACTGACGAGGAGAGAGCCGTTTGAGCAGTGTGGCACTCCTAGCAGTAAGGTAGAATAGGCCTGCTGTACGTGCCGACCGGCAAACAAAGGGAGCCGGGAACGTGCTGTTGGGCTGCCCTGAGCATGCGGAGCAAGCTTGCTGGGGCAGTGCTCTTCCCTGTGAGCGCAGTCGACAATTACAGCAGGCTGAAACTCAAGAAAGCAAGCCTGCTCAGATGCCTCTCTGGACAGGGCTGCAGTCACAGGCGAGCGCTCTGGACACAACAAGCTTCTTTCTGGCAGTCCTGCTAGAAGGCCACATCTCGCCTTCCTCCCCGTCTGCAATTACACCAGGCATTTTCAGAGCTTCCTCCTAAGAATGCCAGACACCTCTCCGAACAGCCTGGGCTCTGGCCACCGCACAGCGCATTCCCGAGTGGCCGTTCTCTGCTGGCAGCACGTAAGGTGGGGCTTGCTTGTTCTAAGTGGGGAGAGAAGAGGGAGGCAAACTGCGAACCTGTTGGAGAGCCGCAGATCAACGCTGTGAGCTCTGGTTGTTCGGACAGCCATCTGAGCAGTCTGGCATTCTTAGGCGGAAGCTTTATCGATGGGAGGATGGCGAGACGGGCTCGTCTTGTAGGGCTGCCCGAGACAAGCTTGGCATGCCCAGAGCTCATGCCTGTGGGAAAAGACACAGGAGAGACGTTTAAACAATGTGACACTCCCAGCAGTAAGGTGCAACAGTTTCACACTTTGCCTACCTCCACACAGCGTAAGCAAGCCCCGCTGTAAGTGTCGCCAGGAGAGGAAAGGCCCCCGCCCGTGAATGGGCTCTGCGGCTGCCTGAGGGATAAAAGTCAAGCGTGCTTGGGAAGAGCTCTTGTCTGTGAACGCTGGCTGTTCGGGCAGGCATCTGAGCATTTTGGCATTCATAGGAGGAAGCTTTGAGTTGGCCTGGTCTTGTAATCGAGGGGGAGGATGGCGAGAAAGGGGCGCTTCGCGAGGCTGCCGGAAGCACAATTGGCGTGCCCAGAGCTCTTGCCGCTGAACCCCTTTCTGTTCGGACAGGTGTCTGAGCAGGCTGGCATTCTCAGCAGTAAGGCTTGTATACCTGTCAAACAAGGGTAATATGGGAATTTGGCTCTTCTTCGGGGCTTCCGAATGGAAGCTTGTCCTGCCCAGAGGTCTTGCCTTTGAGCGCTGGCTGTTCGTACAGGCAGCAGAGCAGGCGGGCATTCTTTGGAGGAAGCTGTGAGTGGATGTGGTGTAAGTGTCCACGGGGAGGATGGCGAGATGGGCAGAGCTTCGAGAGACAAGCTTGTCGTGTCCAGAGCGCTTGACTGTGAGTACTGACAGGGGCGAGATACACTTTTGAGCAGAGTTGCACTCCCAGCAGTACGATGCAACTGCAGTGTCGACAGCGTCTGCGAGGCCTGTGTGTTCGGACAGTTGTCTGAGTAGTCTGGCATTCTTAGGAGGAGGCTTTGAATACGCCTGCTGTTAAGTGTCGACGGAGAGCCGGGTCATCTCGCAGGGCTGCCAGAGACAAGGTTGGCGTGCCCAGACCTCTTGCCCATGAGTGGCGGCTCTCTGGACAGGCGTCCGAGAGGAAGGCTTTCTTAGGAGTCATCCTGGTGTGGTTGTCGACTGCACTCACAGGCAAGAGCTCTGGGCACGGCCAGCTTGCTTCGAGCTGTCTCGCAAAAAGTTCCCCGTCTCGCCTTTCTGCTGTGTGGACAATTACACAGGGCTATGCCCACCTTACTGCTAGGAGTGTCACATTGTTTAAACGTCTCTCCTGTGTCTTTTCCCACAGGCATGAGCTCTGGGCATGCCAAGCTTGTCTCGGGCAGCCCTACAAGACGAGCCCGTCTCGCCATCCTCCCATCGATAAAGCTTCCGCCTAAGAATGCCAGACTGCTCAGATGGCTGTCCGAACAACCAGAGCTCACAGCGTTGATCTGCGGCTCTCCAACAGGTTCGCAGTTTGCCTCCCTCTTCTCTCCCCACTTAGAACAAGCAAGCCCCACCTTACGTGCTGCCAGCAGAGAACGGCCACTCGGGAATGCGCTGTGCGGTGGCCAGAGCCCAGGCTGTTCGGAGAGGTGTCTGGCATTCTTAGGAGGAAGCTCTGAAAATGCCTGGTGTAATTGCAGACGGGGAGGAAGGCGAGATGTGGCCTTCTAGCAGGACTGCCAGAAAGAAGCTTGTTGTGTCCAGAGCGCTCGCCTGTGACTGCAGCCCTGTCCAGAGAGGCATCTGAGCAGGCTTGCTTTCTTGAGTTTCAGCCTGCTGTAATTGTCGACTGCGCTCACAGGGAAGAGCACTGCCCCAGCAAGCTTGCTCCGCATGCTCAGGGCAGCCCAACAGCACGTTCCCGGCTCCCTTTGTTTGCCGGTCGGCACGTACAGCAGGCCTATTCTACCTTACTGCTAGGAGTGCCACACTGCTCAAACGGCTCTCTCCTCGTCAGTACGCACAGGCAAGCGCTGTGGACATGACAAGCTTGTCTCTCGAAGCTTACAAGAAACCTCCATCTCGCCCTCCTCCCCTTCGACAATTGCAACAGGCGTACTCACAACTTCCTCCTAAGAATGCCAGACTGCTCTGACACCTTCCCGAATAGCCAGAGCTCACAGACCTGAGCTGCATATCTAAGGCGGCTCTACAATAGATGTATACTTTGCCTACCTCGTCTCGCCACACTTAGAGCAAGCAAGCCCCGCTGTAAGCGGCGCCAGGAGAGGAAGGCCACTTGTGAACGTGCTGTGCGGTGGACTTAGGGATGAAGGGCCTGCTTGCTTGGGAAGAGCTCTTGCCTGTGAGCCTTGGCTGTATCTGAGTTTTCTGGCATGCATAGGAGGAAGCTTTGAGTTGGCCTGGTCTTCTTATCGAGGGGAGAGGATGGCGAGAGGGGGGCTTATTGCGAGACTGCGGGAAGCCAGTTTGGAGTGCCTAGAACTCTTGCCTGTGAGTGCTGACAAGTGGGAGAGGCATGTGATACCTGTGCCTATGCCAGAAGTGAGGTGGGAAGAGTCCTGCTGTAAGTGTCCACAGGGAAGGAAAGCGAGACCTGGATTTGTCTTTTTGGTGAGGCTGCCCGAGGCAAGCCTGTAGTGCCCAGAGCTCTCCCCTCTGAATCCACTTCTGCCACGACGGGTGTCGGAGCCGGCCGGCATTCTCGGGAATAAGGCTTGTGAGTAGCCGTGGTGTAAAGGGCCAAAAGGCGCGCACCTAGGAAGAGAGCAAGGGAATATTTTGTGGGCTGCCAAAGGGAAGCTTGGCATGCCCAGAGCTATTACATCTCTGCACTTGTCGTTCGCTCAGGCATCTGAGCACTCTGGCATTCTTAGCAGGAAGCTGTGAGTACGCATGGTGTGTTTGTCGATGGGGGAGGAAGGTGAGATGGGTACGTCTTGTGGGGCTGCCCGAGGCAAGCTTGGCATGCCCAGCAGCCCTTGCTCGTTGGACAGGCATTTGAGCAATGTGGCATTCCTAGGAGGAAGGTGGGAGCCGACGTGCTTTTAATTTCGACAGGAGAAGAAAGCAAGCCGTTATCCTGTTGTGGGACTGCCATAGGCATGCAGGGGAAGCTTGGCTGGGACTAGCTCCTGCCTGTGAGCCCTGTCTGTCGGTGGAGGTGCTTGAGCAGTGTGGCACGCCTAGGCGTTCGGGAGGAATAGCCCTGCTGTAAGTGTCGCCCGACAAGGAAGGCAGCTGTGAACGCGTTGCGGGGCTGCCCTATGCACGCAGAGCAATCATGGGGGAGTCCAGCAGTCTTTCCTGTGAGACCTGTTGACAATTACACCAGGCTTACGCTTTAGAAAGCTGGCCTGCTCAGACACCTGTCTGGCAGCCGGCACTCACGGGCAAGAGCGCTGGTCACGACAAGCTTGTCTCTGGGAGCACAGCAAAATGAGCCCGTCTCGCCATCCTCCCCCATCGACAATTACACCAGGCGTACTCACAGCTTCTGCCTAAGAATGCCAGACTACTCAGACGACTGTCCGAACATCCAGAGCTCAGAGCAAAAGTGTTGCCCCAACAAGCTTGCACTGCATGCTTAGGGCAGCTCCACAACACCTTCATGACTTGCCGCCTTCGCCTGCTGACAGTTACAGCTCGCCGATTCGCAATCTACTGCTAGGAGTGGCACACTGCTTCAAATGCCTTTCTGCCTTTCATTACTCACAGGCGAGCGTCCTTGGCACAACAAGCTTGTCTCTGGCATCCCACAGGAAGTCACATTTCGCCATCCTCCCCATCAACAATTACACCATGCTTACTCTTAAGAGGGCTCGGCTGCTGAGAGGCTTCTCCGGAGAGGCGGCACGCATAGGCAAGAGATCTGGGCAGGAGAAGATTGTCTCTGGCAGGGCCACAAAACGAGCCGGGCTCACCAGCCTCCCCTGTCGACAGTTACACCAGGCGTACTCACAGCTTCTTCCTAAGCCCGACAGACTGCTCCGACGGCTGTCCGAACAGCCAGCGCTCACAGGCTTGAGCTGCATATCTAAGGCAGCTCTACAACAGGTTCGCAGTTTGCCCACCTCTTCCCTCCACACGTAGAGCGAGCAAGCCCCTCTGTTTTGCCAGGAGAGGATGGCCACTCAGGAACATACTGTGCGGTGGCCTTAGGGATGAAGGCTCTTGTCTGTGAGCCCTGGCTGCTCGGACGCGCCACTGACTATTCTGGCATTCATTGGAGGAAGCGCTGAGTACGCCTGGTGTGATCGGCGACACAAGTGAACGGTGAGCTGCGCCTATCTTGTGCGGCTGCCAGAAGCTCTTTTCCAACTTGTGTCCAGAATTCTTGCCTGTGAGGACTGACAGGAGAGAGAGGCGTTTGCACAATGTGGCACTCCTCGGAGTAAGGCGTGAGTACGCATCCTTTAAGTGTGGCCAGGAGAGGAAGGCAACTGTGAACGTGTTGTGGGCCTGCTGTGGCTTAGCAGGTCTTGTGTGGTGGGGACGAGCTCTTGCTTTTGAGCCCTGCTTGCTCGCAAAGGCGTCTGAGCATTTTGGCATTCTTAGGACTAAGTTGGGAGTAGCCAGGGGGTAAAGGCCAAAAGGCCCTCACCTAGAAAGAGAGCAGGGAATATGCTGTGGGCTGCCCGAGGCAAGCTTGGCATGCCCAGAGCTCTTGCCTAGCGGCCCTTGCTGTTCGGACAGGCGTCTGAGCAGCTGGGCATTCTTAGGAGGAAGCTGTGAGTACGCCTGCTGTAATTGTTGACGGGGGAGGAAGGCGAGATGGGTACCTCTTGTGGGGCTGCCCAAGGCTAGTTTCGCATACCCGCGCTCTTGCCTAGCAGCCCTTGCTCGTTGGACAGGCATTTGAGCAACGTGGCATTGCTAGGAGGAAGGCGGGAATAGCGGTGCTATTAATGTCGGCAGGAAAGGAAGGCAAGCCGTTATGCTGTTGTGGGACTGCCGTAGGCATGCAGGGGAAGCTTGGCTGGGACTAGCTCCTGCCTGTGAGCCCTGACTGTCAGTGGAGGCATTGGAGCAGTGTGGCACTCCTAGGCGTTCGGAGGGAATAGCCCTGCTGTAAGTGTCAACCGGCGAGGAAGGCAGCTGTGAAAGTGCTGTGGGGCTGCCCTGCGCATGCAGGTCAAGCTTGCTTGGCAACAGCTCTTGCCAGTCAGTGTGGGCTGTTCAGACAGGCAGCTGAGCAGGCGGGCATTCTTAGGAGGCAGCTGTGCGTGGACGTGGTGTAAGTGAGGCACGGGAGGCAATGTCATGGGGCTGCCCTAGCCTGACTCTGATTAACTCTAGATGGTGGCAGTCCAAGATTCCTTCATATTGAACTCCTTTGGAAGGAGTCCTGCTTTGCGAATTTCACTGGGTAGGAGCCCTTTCTCACCTGCCCGAGTTGTTGCAACTGGTCCGGATTGTGTCCAGTTGGCTTGGATACAATGGACCGCCAAAGAAACATTAGTTTGAGCTCCTCCTGATGCAACTAAGGAAGCTGATGAGCTTTCCTTCTTTGAACTCCCACTGAGGTAGAAATCTGAGAGGAGCACCGTTGATTACTTCCAAGAGGTAACAGAGATGATCGTAACGGCTTTGCTTTGCTAATGTAGACACATCTCTGTTTGTGGCACTTGTTCACTAATGCCTCAGCATCGATGCTATTTAGAACTCCTAATCCTGGCCCTGTAACACCCCTGACATCCTTTCTTTCTCGCCATTTGGCGCTTCAGGTCCGCTTGCATAACTATTCCAGCCATGCGGTGTAAGCTATATTTAAAAATGGCAGACAGGATGGTTTAATCATAGACGTGTTCTCTTGCCTGAGTAACGCTACAAGTTTTAGAGACCACAAAGGGTTCAACAGTAACTTTTGTGTTCCGGTTGATTTAACTGCGTGGGAGTGCTGCGGAGATGGTCAGGCTGTTCCTGCAGTGACCGCAGGGAAAGTTAAAATGGAGAGCATTGGGGAAGTGGTTAAAGCAGGAGAGAGTGCTGAAAGCCCGTTCCTGAGAGTGCAGGGTAGAACTAATGGAGTAGACTTACAAGTTACACTCCCATTACAAGAGCGGTCGTTAGAACACATCACCGGGGTCTGCCGGGACCCGGGCAATGGAAGGCGGAAGTTTTCAGTGAAATCGTCTCTCCGGCACCAGGCGAGAGTCACTACAATTTGTAGTTAGTGACACACTGGACTTCCCAGTTTGGGTAACGTCTTGGTCCCATTTCTATCCATATGGGATGCTCCTCCAGGGCTTTTGCCTCACCTTCAACGTGGTAGGCACTGCAACATGCTGTCAACTCTGTGGATGCGCTATTTGATACAAGTAGGAACAAGAGCATTCCTCATTTGCTTCCCAAATTGCTTCTCCTCGATTTTGGCTACAACACATTTTACTCGCAGCTTGGTTTTTTGCTAGGGCCGTTAAAGAATACTCCAGTGCGAGCACAAAGGTCACGACAACAACTAACAACACAAGCAAGTGTTACACGCCACACTTTGTAACATTTAATGACCCGGACGGCTTAGCTCATGTGGTGCTTCCAAGAGCTTCCGGTCCACTCAGCCGCTTTACATCTGACTAGAGCCAATTTTCTTTACCTGGAAGTTTAACAGTGAAATAAGAACTCAACAGTACAGTGTAGGGGCCTCCCGAGATTTGGTTGCACTTCGGACTTTCAGGTGACTATCTGTACCAACCCTTATGTCCAGGCTGGCTAGCGTGTGCTTGCACGTCACCTGGTACTGAGTGGGCCCACTGAGCTTTTCCCCTACCTTTTGTAAGTGTAATTCGCTCATCTCGACCCAAGCGGTTGCTTTTAGCCTGAGTTGCCCACTGTGGCTAAAGGTCTCCCCAAAAGAATTTCCACTGGCAATAGTCTTAGAGGCTGTCACGGAGGATTCTGAACATCCCATAGCGCTAAGTTTAGGGCTGCTGGAAAAAATGACTTCACTACCTCAGCAAGCAGCCAGTGGCCTGCCACTTGCCAATCAGGCACTGAGGCAGAAGTGAGCTCAGAAGCACAGGCAGGACTCATGAGGCTCTGAGTGCCTCATCAGGCACTGAGGTCAAAGGGACCTCACAAGCACAGCCAGCAGCTCTGGGCCTGCCATGGCGCATCAAGCACGGAGAAAGAAGGGAACACCCAAGCAGACCAGCAACCACGGGCCTGCCACTGCCCTTTTTGGCATGGAGACACAAGTATCCTCACAAGCCCAGTCAGGAGGCATGGCCCTGCCACTGGCCTATCAAGCACAGAGGCAGAAGCAACCTCACAAGCAGAGCAAGGACTGATGGGCCTGACTGGCCTACCAGGCCGTGAGGCAGAAGTGACATGACTATCTCATCCAGCAGTGGTGGGCCTGACAATATCATTTCAGGCAGAGGGTAAAGTGATATCACAGAACGTTGAAGGACCATAACAGAAAAAAGGCACTTGGAGGCATGAGCACTGGGAAAAAAGGGCACTAGGAGGCGATGCACTGCAAAAATATGCACATGGAGGACACTATACTGGAAAAAAGGCACTTTGGGAGCCTGCATCGCAAAAGTAGGCACTTGGAGGCCGCTAGGCCGGAAAAAAGGCACTTAGATGCCCCTTCACTGCAAACAAAAGGCACTCAGACAGCAGTGCACCTCAAACAAAGGCACTCGGAGGCCCCTGCACTGCAAAAAAAGGCACCCGGAGAACAGTGAACCACAAGAAAGGGTACTCACAGGCCGCAACACTGCAAAAAAAGGCACTCGGAAGCTCCTACATCACAAAAAAAGGCACTTGGGGGCCTCTACACTGCAAAAAAAGGCACTCGGAGGACCATGCACCACAAAAAAAGGCACTCGGTGGCTCCTACAGCACAAAAAAAAGGCACTCGGAGGCTGCTACAATGCGAAAACAGGCACTCGGATGCCCCTACTCTGGAAATAAAGGCACTCGGAGGGCCCAGCACCACAAACAAAGGCACTCGGAGGCTGCTACACCACCAAGAAAGGCACTTGGAGGCCCCTGCACTGGAAAAAAAAGCACTTGGAGGCCCCTGCATCACAAAAAAGGCACTTGGAGGCTGCTACAATGGAAAAAAGGCACTCGGTGGCTCCTACACTGGAATAAAAGGCACTTGGAGGCCAGTGCACCCCAAAAAAAGGCACTCAGCGGCCTTTACACCACAAAAGAAAAGGCACTAGGAGGTCACTACACTGGAACAAAAGGCACTCGGGGGCCAGTGCACCACAAGAAAAGGCACTTGGAGGCCCCTACAGCACAAGAAAAGGCACTCGGGGGCTGCTACAATGCAAAAAAAGGCACTTGGTGGCCCCTGACCCACAAGAAAAGGCAAGTGGTGGCCCCTGACCCACAAGAAAAGGCACTCGGTGGCCTCTACAGCACGATAAAAGGCACTCGGGGCCACTACACCGCAAAAAAAAAGATACATGGAGGACCACACACCCCAAAATAACAGCACTCGGAGGCCCCTGAACCACAAGAAAAGGCATTCAGTGGCCTATACAGCACAAAAAAAGGCACTTGCGGGCTGCTACAATGTGAAACAAGGCACTTGGAGGGCCCTGCACCACCAAAAAAGGCACTCGGAGGCTCATGCACTGGAAAAAGAGGCACTTGCAGGCCTGTACACTGGAAATAAAGGCACTTGGAGGCCCCTGCACCACAAAAAAAGGCACTTGGAAGCCCCTACATTGCAAAAAAAGGCACTTGGAGGCTACTACACTGCAAAAAAATGCACCCTGAGGCCCACGCACAGCAAAAAAAGGCACACAGAGGCCTCCACACTGCAAAAAAAGGCACTCGGAGGCCAGTGCACCACAAAAGAAAATGCACTCAGAGGCCCCGACACCACAAAAGAAAGGCACTTGGAGGACCACACCACAAAAGAAGGCACTCGGCTGCCCCTACACTGGAAAAAAAGGCACTCGGAGGCCGCTACACCCCAGAGAAAGGCACTCGGAGGCACCTGCAATGGAAAAATATGCACTCGGAGGCCCCCACACCACAACAAAAGGCACTCGGCGGCTGCCCCTACACTGCAAAAAAGGCACTCGGAGGCCCCTACAGCACAAAAAAAGGCACTTGCGGGCTGCTACAATGCAAAAAAAGGCACTCGGAAGCCCCTACATTGCAAAAAAAGGCACTCAGTGGCCCCGATACCACAAAAAAGGCACTTGGGGGCTGCTACACCACAAAAAAAAGGCAAAAGGCACTCCGAGGCTGCTACACCGCAAAAAAAAAGCCACTCATGGGCTGCTACAATGCGAAAAAAGGCACTTGGAGGCCCCTGCAGTGGAAAAAAAGGCACTCGGAGGCCAGTGCACCACAAGAAAAGGCACTCGGTGGCCCCTGCACTGCCAAAAAAGTCAATCACAGGCCCCTGCACAGCAAAAAAAGGCACTCGGAGGCATCTACACCACAAAAAAAAGGCATTCAGAGGACCACACCGCAAAAAAAGGTACTGGGTGGCCCCGACAACACAAACAAATGCACTCGGGGGCTGCTACAATGTGAAACAAGGCATTCGGAAGCCCCTGCACCACCAAAAGAGGCACTCGGAGGCTGCTGCACAGGAAAAAGAGGCACTTGCAGGCCTGTACACTGGAAATAAAGGCACTCGGAGGCACCTGCAATGGAAAAAGAGGCACTCGGAGGCCCCTACAGCACAAAAAAAGGCACTCGGAGGTTGCTAAAATGGAAAAAAAGGCACTCGGAGGCGTCTACACCACAAAAAAAAGGCATTCAGAGGACCACGCCACAAAAAAGGGTACTGGGTGGCCCCGACAGCACAAACAAATGCACTCGGGGGCTGCTACAATGTGAAACAAGGCATTCGGGGGGCCCAGCACGACCAAAAAGGCACTCGGAAGCCCTACATTGCAAAAAAAGGCACTTGGAAGCTACTACACTGCAAAAAAATGCACCCTGAGGCCCCTGCACCGCAAAAAAAGGCACTCGGTAGACCCAACACCACAAAAAAAGGCACTCGGGGGCTGCTACAATGAGAAAATAGGCACTCCGGTGCCCCTACAGCGGAAAGAAAGGCACTCAGAGGGCCCTGCAGCACAAAAAAAAGCACTCAGCTGCCCTTACACTGGAAAAACAGGCACTTGGAGGCCTCTACACCACAGAAAAAAGCACTCTGGCCCCTACACGACCAAGAAAAAAAGGCACTCGGTGGCCCCCACATTGCAAAAAAAAGGCACTCGGAGGCCAGTGCACTGAAAAACAGGGCACTTGGAGGCCAGTGCACCACAAAAGAAAATGCACTCAGAGGCCCCGACACCACAAAAGAAAGGCACTTGGAGGACCACACCACAAAAAAAGGCACTCGGCTGCCTCTACACTGGAAAAAAAGGCATTTGGAGGCCCCTACAGCACAAAAAAAGGCACTTGGGGGCTGCTACAATGCAAAAAAAGGCACTCGGAGGCCCCTGCACCAGAAACAAAGGCACTCAGTGGCCCTGCACCACAAAACAATAGCACTCGGAGGCCCCTGAACCACAAGAAAAGGCACTCGGTGGCTCCTACAGCACAAAAAAAGGCACTCGGGGGCTGCTACAATGTGAAACAAGGCACTCGGAGGTCCCTGCACCACCAAAACAGGCACTCGGAGGCCCCTGCACCACAAAAGAAGGCACTCGGAAGCCCCTACATTGCAAAAAAAGGCAGTTGGAGGTTACTACACTGCAAAAATTGCACCCTGAGGCCCCTGCACTGCAAAAAAAGGCACTCGGGGGCTGCTACAATGCGAAAACAGGCACTCCGGTGCCCCTACACCGGAAAGAAAGGCACTTGGAGGGCCCTGCAGCACAAAAAAAAGGCACTCAGCTGCCCTTACACTGAAAAAACAGGCACTCGGAGGCCTCTACACACCAGAAAAAGGCACTCAGTGTCCCCTGCACCACAAAAAAAGGCACTCGGTGGCCTCTACAACACCTTCCACTGCCCTATCAGACACAGAGGCTCATGTGACCTCACAAGGACAGGAAGCCGCCAGGGGCCTGCCAGTGGCCTGTCAGGCACTGGTACTTCTGTGAGCTCACAAGCAGAGTCAGCAGCCATGGGCATCCCACTGCCTGATGAGGCACTGAGACAAAGGTGACCTCAAAATGCAGCCAGCATGCAGAGGCCTGCCACTGGCCTATCAGGCAATAGGACTGCTGTGACCTCAAAAGGACAGCCAGCAGGTATGGGCCTCCCACTGGCTATCAGGCACTCAGACTGCTGTGACCTCACAGGCACAGCAAACAGCGAGGGGCCTGCCACTGCCCTATAGGGCACAGAGGCTGCTGTGACCTGACAAGCACAGCCAGCAGCCAGGGGCCTGCCACTGGCCTGTGAAGCACTGAGGCTGCTGTGACCTCAGAAGCACAGCCAAGCAGACAGGGGCCTGCCACTGGCCTATCAGGCACTGAGGCTGCTGTGACCTCACAAGCCCAGCCAGCAGTGAAGGGCCTGCCACTGGCCTATAGGGAACGGAGGCTGATGTTACCTCACAAACACAGCCAGCAGCCATTGGCCTTCCACTGCCCAATGAGGCGCTGACACTGCTCTGACCTCACAAGCACAGCACACTGTCACGGGCCTGCCACTGCCATAAAGGGCACTGAGGCTTCTCTGACCTGACAAGCACAGCCAGCAGCCAGGGGCCTGCCACGGGCCTATCAGGCAACAGGACTGCTGTGACCTCACAAGCATAGCCAGCAGCTATGGGCCTGCCACTGCCCTGTCAGGCAATAAGACTGCTTTGACCTGACAAGCACAGTCAGCAGCCAGGGTCCTGCTGCTGGCCTATCAGGCTATAGGAGTGTTGTGACCTCACAAGCACAGCCAGGGGCCTCCCACTGCCCTAGAAGGTACAGAGACAAATGTGACCTCAAAAGGCAGCCAGCAGACAGAGGCCTGCCACGGGCCTATCAGGAAATAGGACTGCTGTGACCTCACAAGCACAGCCAGCAGCTACGGGCCTGCCACTGGCCTATGAGGCACTGAGGCTGCTGTGACCTCACAAGCATGGCCAGTAGGCATGGGCGTCCAACTGCCCTATGAGGCCCCGAGACGAACGTGACCTCATAACGCAGCCAGCAGGCATGGAGCTGTCACTGGCCCATCAGGCACTGGTACTTCCGTGACATGACAAGCAAAGCCAGCAGCCATTGGCCTCCCAGTGGCCAATGAGGTACAGAGACAAAGGTGACCTCAAAACGCAGCCAGCAGCCATGGGCCTGCCACTGACCTATCAGGCAATAGGACTGCTGTGAGCTCACAAGCACAGCCAGCAGCCAGTGGCCTGCCACTGCCCTATGAGGTACAGAGACAAATGTGACCTGAAAACGCAGCCAGGAGCCTCCCACTGCCCTATAAGACACTGAGGCTGCTGTGACGTCACAAGCAAAGCCAGCAGCTGTGGGTCTGCCACTGGCCTATGAGGCACTGAGGCTGCTCTGACCTCACAAGCAAAGCCAGCAGCCAAGGGCCTGCCACTGGCCTGTCAGGCAATAAGACTGCTTTGACCTGACAAGCACAGACAGCAGCTATGGGCCTGCCACTGGCCTATCAGGCAACAGGACTGCTGTGACCCCAAAAGGACAGCCAGCAGCCATTGGCCTGCCACTGACCTATCAGCCAATAGGACTGCTGTGACCTCACAAGCACAGCCAGCAGCCAGGGGCCTGCCACTGCCCTATGAGGTACAGAGACAAATGTGACCTCAAAACGCGGCCAGCAGGCATGGAGCTGTCACTGGCCTATCAGGCAACAGGACTGCTGTGACCTCACAAGCACAGCCAGCAGCCAGCAGCCATGGCATCCAACCAGCCGATGAGCCACTGAGGCTGCTGTCACCTCACAAAAACAGCCAGCACCCAGAGGCCTGCCACTGGCCTATGAGGCAATGTGACTGCTGTGACCTCACAAGGACAGCCAGCAGCCAAGGGCGTGCCACTGGCCTAGGAGGCACGGAGGCTGCTGTGACCTCACAAGCACAGCCAGCAGCCATTGGCCTCCCACTGGCCTATGAGGCACTGAGGCTGCTGTGACCTGACAAGCACAGCCAGCAGACAGGGGCCTGCTACTGGCCTATCAGGCACGGAGGCTGCTGTGACCTCAGAAGCACAGCCAACAGCCATTGGCCTGCCACTGGCCTATGAGGCACTGAGGCTGCTGTGACCTCACAAGCACAGCCAGCAGCCATTGGCCTGCCACTGGCCTATGAGGCACTGAGGCTGCTGTGACCTCACAAGCACAGCTAGCAGCCAAGGGCCTGCCACTGGCCTGTAGGGAATGGAGGCTGATGTGACCTCACAAGCACAGCCAGCAGCCATTGGCCTCCAACTGCCCGATGAGGCGCTGACGCTGCTGTCAACTCAGAAGCACAGTAAACAGTCAGGGGCCTGCCACTGCCCTAAGGGGCATGGAGGCTGCTATGACCTCAGAAGCCCAGCGAGCAGCTATGGGCCTGCCACTGCCCTAAAGGGCATGGAGGCTGCTATGACCTCACAAGCACAGTCAGCAGCGAGGGGCCTGCCACTGGCCTATGAGGTACAGAGACAAATGTGACCTCAAAACGCGGCCAGCAGCCAGGGCCCTGCCACTGCCATATAAGACACTGAGGCTGATTTCACCTAACAAGTAAAGCCAGCAGCTGTGGGTCTGCCACTGGCCTATCAGTCACTCAGACTGCTGTGACCTCACAAGCACAGCCAGCAGCCAGGGGCCTGCCACTGGCCTGTGAAGCACTGAGGCTGCTATGGCCTCATGAGCCTAGGCAGCAGCCATAGGCCTGCCACTGCCCTATAGGGCACTGAGGCTGCTGTGACCTCACAAGCACAGCGAGGAGCCAGAGGCCTGCCATTGCCCTATAAGGTACAGAGACAAATGTGACCTCAAAAGTCAGCCAGCAGACAGGGGCCTTCCACGGGCCTATCAGGAAATAGGACTGCTGTGACCTGACAAGCACAGTCAGCAGCCAGGAGCCTTCCATTGGCCTATGAGGCACTGAGGCTGCTATGACCTAACAAGCACAGCCAGCAGCTATGGGCCTGCCACTGGCCTATGAGGCACTGAGGCTGCTGTGACCTCAGAAGCACAGTCAGCAGCCAGGGGCCTGCTGCTAGCCTGTCAGGCTGTAGGAGTGTTATGACCTGACAAGCACAGCCAGCAGCTATGGGCATCCCACTGGCCTATCAGGCAACAGGACTGCTGTGACCTCACAAGCACAGCCAGCAGCTACGGGCCTGCCACTGGCCTATGAGGCACAGAGGCTGATGTGACCTCACAAGCACAGTCAGCAGCCAGGGTCCTGCTGCTGGCCTATCAGGCTATAGGAGTGTTGTGACCTCACAAGCACAGCCAGGGGCCTCCCACTGCCCTATAAGGTACAGAGACAAAGGTGACCTCAAAAGGCAGCCAGCAGACAGAAGCCTGCCACGGGCCTATCAGGAAATAGGACTGCTGTGACCTTACAAGCACAGCCAGCAGCTATGGGCCTGCCACTGGCCTATGAGGCACTGAGGCTGCTGTGACCTCACAAGCATGGCCAGTAGGCATGGGCGTCCAACTGCCCTATGAGGCCCCGAGACGAACGTGACCTCATAACGCAGCCAGCAGGCATGGAGCTGTCACTGGCCCATCAGGCACTGGTACTTCCGTGACATGACAAGCAAAGCCAGCAGCCATTGGCCTCCCACTGGCCAATGAGGTACAGAGACAAAGGTGACCTCAAAACGCAGCCAGCAGCCATGGGCCTGCCACTGACCTATCAGGCAAAAGGACTGCTGTGAGCTCACAAGCACAGCCAGCAGCCAGTGGCCTGCCACTGCCCTATGAGGTACAGAGACAAATGTGACCTGAAAACGCGGCCAGCAGCCAGAGGCCTCCCACTGCCCTATAAGACACTGAGGCTGCTGTGACGTCACAAGCAAAGCCAGCAGCTGTGGGTCTGCCACTGGCCTATGAGGCACTGAGGCTGCTCTGACCTCACAAGCAAAGCCAGCAGCCAAGGGCCTGCCACTGGCCTGTCAGGCAATAAGACTGCTTTGACCTGACAAGCACAGACAGCAGCTATGGGCCTGCCACTGGCGTATCAGGCAACAGGACTGCTGTGACCTCAAAAGGACAGCCAGCAGCCATGGGCCTGCCACTGACCCATCAGCCAATAGAACTGCTGTGACCTCACAAGCACAGCCAGCAGGTGTGGGTCTGCCACTGGCCTATGGGGCACTGAGGCTGCTGTGATCTGACAAGCACAGAGAGCAGCCATCGGCCTCCAACTTCCCGATCAGGTGCTGATGCTGCTGTCAACTCAGAATCACAGTAAACAGTCAGGGGCCTGCCACTGCCCTAAAGGGCCTGGAGGCTGCTGTGATCTCACAAGCCCACCCAGCAGCTATGGGCCTAGCACTGCCCTATAGGACACTGAGGCTTCTCTGACCTCACAAGCCCACCCAGCAGTCATTGGCCTCAAACTGGCATATCAGGCAACAGGACTGCTGTGACCTCACAAGCACGGCCAGCAGGCATGGGCATTCAACTGCCCTATGAGGCCCCGAGACAAACGTGACCTCATAACGCAGCCAGCAGGCATGCAGCTGTCACTGGCCTATCAGGCAACAGGACTGCTGTGACCTCACAAGCACAGCCAGCAGCCAGCAGCCATGGCATCCAACCAGCCGATGAGCCACTGAGGCTGCTGTCACCTCACAAAAACAGCCAGCACCCAGAGGCCTGCCACTGGCCTATGAGGCAATGTGACTGCTGTGACCTCACAAGGACAGCCAGCAGCCATTGGCCTGCCACTGACCTATCAGGCACTGAGGCTGCTGTGACCTGACAAGCACAGCCAGCAGACAGGGGCCTGCTACTGCCCTATGAGGCACAGAGGCTGCTGTGAGCTCACAAGCACAGCCAGCAGCCATTGGCCTCCCACTGGCCTATGAGGCACGGAGGCTGCTGTGACCTCACAAGCACAGCCAGCAGCCATTGGCCTTCCACTGGCCTATGAGGCACTGAGGCTGCTGTGACCTCACAAGCACAGCTAGCAGTCATTGGACTTCCACTGGTCTATGAGGCACTGAGGCTGCTGTGACCTCACAAGCACAGCCAGCGGCCATTGGCCTGCCACTGGCCTATGAGGCACTGAGGCTGCTGTGACCTCACAAGCACAGCCAGCAGTGAAGGGCCTGCCACTGGCCTATAGGGAACGGAGGCTGCTGTGACCTCACAAACACAGCCAGCAGCCATTGGCCTTCCACTGCCCAATGAGGCGCTGACACTGCTCTGACCTCACAAGCACAGCACACTGTCACGGGCCTGCCACTGCCATAAAGGGCACTGAGGCTTCTCTGACCTGACAAGCACAGCCAGCAGCCAGGGGCCTGCCACTGGCCTGTGAAGCACTGAGGCTGCTGTGACCTCACAAGCCCAGGCAGCAGCTATGGGCCTGCCACTGCCCTAGAGGGCAGGGAGGCTGCTGTGACCTCACAAGCACAGCGAGGAGCCAGAGGCCTACCATTGCCCTATAAGGTACAGAGACAAATGTGACCTCAAAAGGCAGCCAGCAGACAGGGGCCTGCCACTGGCCTATCAGGACATAGGACTGCTGTGACCTCACCAGCATAGCCAGCAGCTATGGGCCTGCCACTGCCCTATAGGGCACTGAGGCTTCTCTGACCTCACAAGCACAGTCAGCAGCCAGCAGCCAGGGCATCCCACTGGCCTATGCGGCACTGAGGCTGCTGTGACCTCACAAGTACAACCAGCAGCCAGGGCATCGCACTGGCCTATGAGGCACTGAGGCTGCTGTGACCTCACAAAAACAGCCAGCACCCAGAGGCCTGCCACTTGCCTATCAGTAACTCAGACTGCTGTGACCTCAAAAGGACAGCCAGCAGCCATTGCCCTGCCACTGAGCTATCAGCCAATAGGACTGCTGTGACCTCACAAGCACAACCAGCAGCCAGGGGCCTGCCACTGCCCTATGAGGTACAGAGACAAATGTGACCTCAAAACGCGGCCAGCAGCCAGGGCCCTGCCACTGCCCCATAAGACACTGAGGCTGATTTCACCTAACAAGTAAAGCCAGCAGCTGTGGGTCTGCCACTGGCCTATGAGGCACAGAGGCTGCTGTGACCTCACAAGCACAGTGAGCAGCCAGGGGCCTGCTTCTGGCCTATCAGGCTGTAGGAGTGTTGTGACCTAAGTACAGACAGCAGCTATGGGTCTGCCACTGGCCTACAGGAAAAGGAGGCTGCTGTGACCTCACAAGCACAGCCAGCAGCCAGGGGCCTGTCACTGGCCTATGAGGCACAGAGGCTGCTGTGACCTCAAAAGCACCCCAAGCAGCCATTGGCATCCCTCTGGCCTACAGGAAAAGGAGGCTGCTGTGACCTCACAAGCACAGCGAGGAGCCAGAGGCCTGCCATTGCCCTAGAAGGTACAGAGACAAATGTGACCTCAAAAGGCAGCCAGCAGACAGAGGCATGCCACGGGCCTATCAGGAAACAGGACTGCTGTGACCTGAAAAGCACAGCCAGCAGCTATGGGCCTGCCACTGGCCTATGAGGCACGGAGGCTGCTGTGACCTCACAAGCACAGCCAGCAGCCAGGGGCCTGCCACTAGCCTATCAGGCAGTAGGACTGCTTTGACCTGACAAGCACAGACAGCAGCCAAGGGCCTGCCACTGGCCTATACAGCACGGAGGCTGATGTGACCTCACAAGCACAGCCAGCAGCCATTGGCCTCCCACTGCCCGATGAGGAGCTGACGCTGCTGTCAACTCAGAAGCACAGTAAACAGTCAGGGGCCTGCCACTGCCCTAAAGGGCATGGGGGCTGCTGTGACCTCAGAAGCCCAGCGAGCAGCTATGGGCCTGCCACTGCCCTATAGGGCACTGAGGCTTCTCTGACCTCACAAGCCCACCCAGCAGTCATTGGCCTCAAACTGGCCTATGAGGCAACGGGACTGCTGTGACCTCACAAGCATGGCCAGCAGGCATGGGCATCCAAATGCCCTATGAGGCCCCGAGACAAACGTGACCTCATAACGCAGCCAGCAGGCATTGACACTGTCACGGGCCAATCAGGCACTGGTACTTCCGTGACCTCACAATCACAGCCAGCAGCCAGGGGCCTGCCATTGGCCTGTGAAGCACTGAGGCTGCTGTGACCTGACAAGCACAGCCAGCAGCCAGGGGCCTGCCACGGCCCTATAAGACACTGAGGCTGCTGTGACCTCACAAGCAAAGCCAGCAGCTGTGGGTCTGCCACTGGCCTATCAGGCTGTAGGAGTCTTGTGACCTGACAAGCACAGCCAGCAGCCAGGGGCCTGCCACTGGCCTGTGAAGCACTGAGGCTGCTATGACCTCACGAGCCCAGGCAGCAGCTATGGGCCTTCCACTGCCCTATAGGGCACTGAGGCTGCTGTGACCTCACAAGCACAGCGAGGAGCCAGAGGCCTGCCATTGCCCTAGAAGGTACAGAGACAAATGTGACCTCAAAAGGCAGCCAGCAGACAGGGGCCTTCCACTGGCCTATCAGGCACTGAGGCTGCTCTGACCTCAGAAGCACAGTCAGCAGCCAGGGGCCTGCTGCTGGCCTATCAGGCTGTAGGAGTGTTATGACCTGACAAGCACAGCCAGCAGCTATGGGCATCCCACTGGCCTATCAGGCAACAGGACTGCTGTGACCTCACAAGCAAAGCCAGCAGCCAGGGCATCCCACTGGCCTATGACGCACTGAGGCTGCTGTCACCCCACAAAAACAGCCAGCACCCAGAGGCCTGCCACTGGCCTATCAGTCACTCAGACTGCTGTGACCTCAAAAGGACAGCCAGCAGCCATTGGCCTGCCACTGACCTATCAGCCAATAGGACTGCTGTGACCTCACAAGCACAGCCAGCAGCCAGGGGCCTGCCACTGACCTATGAGGTACAGAGACAAATGTGACCTCAAAACGCGGCCAGCAGCCAGGGGCCTGCCACTGCCCTATAAGACACTGAGGCTTCTCTGACCTGACAAGCACATCCAGCAGCTGTGGGTCTGCCAGTGGCCTATGAGGCACGGAGGCTGCTGTGACCTCACAAGCACAGCCAGCAGCCATTGGCCTCCCACTGGCCTATCAGGTCCTGACGCTGCTGTGACCTCACAAGCACAGCCAGCAGACAGGGGCCTGCCACTGGCCTATCAGGCACGGAGGCTGCTGTGACCTCACAAGCACAGCCAGCAGCTCTGGGCCTGCCATGGCACATCAAGCACGGAGAAAGAAGGGAACACCCAAGCAGACCAGCAGCCATGGACGTGGCAGTGCATGCCCATGCATGCCATGCATGCAATGGCATGCAGGTCAAAGTGACATCATAAGACACAACCAGCAACCATGGGCCTGCCACTGCCCTTTTTGGCATGGAGACACAAGTATCCTCACAAGCCCAGTCAGGAGGCATGGCCCTGCCACTGGCCTATCAAGCACAGAGGCAGAAGCAACCTCACAAGCAGAGCAAGGACTGATGGGCCTGACTGGCCTACCAGGCCGTGAGGCAGAAGTGACATGACTATCTCATCCAGCAGTGGTGGACCTGACAATATCATTTCAGGCAGAGGGTAAAGTGATATCACAGAACGTTGAAGGACCATAACAGAAAAAAAGGCACTTGGAGGCATGAGCACTGGGAAAAAAGGGCACTAGGAGGCGATGCACTGCAAAAATATGCACATGGAGGCCGCTAGGCCGGAAAAAAAGGCACTTAGATGCCCCTTCACTGCAAACAAAAGGCACTCAGACAGCAGTGCACCTCAAACAAAGGCACTCAGAAGCCCCTGCACCACAAAAACAGGCACCCGGAGAACAGTGAACCACAAGAAAAGGCACTCGGAGGCCGCTGCATCACAAAAAAAGGCACTTGGAGGCTAATACACTGCAAAAAAGGCACTCGGAGGACCATGCACGGCAAAAAAAGGCACTCGGTGGCCCCAACACCACAAAAAAAGGCACTCGGGGGCTGCTACAATGCGAAAACAGGCACTCCGATGCCCCTACACCAGAAAGAAAGGCACTCAGAGGGCCCTGCAGCACAAAAAAAGGCACTCAGCTGCCCTTACACTGGAAAAACAGGCACTCGGAGGCCTCTACACCCCAGAAAAAGGCACTCAGTGGCCCCTACACTGCAAAAAAAGGCACTCGGGGGGGACTACAATGTGAAACAAGGCACTTGGAGGGCCCGGCACCACCAAAAGAAGCACTCAGAGGCTCCTGCACTGGAAAAAGAGGCATTGCAGGCCTGTACACCAGAAAAAAAGGCACTTGGAGGCCGCTACACCGCAGAGAAAGGCACTCGGCTGCCCCTACGCTGGAAAAAAAGGCACTCGGAGGCCCCTACAGCACAAAAAAAGGCACTTGGGGGCTGCTACAATGCAAAAAATGGCACTCGGAGGCCGCTGAACCACAAGAAAAGGCACTCGGTGGCTCCTACAGCACAAAAAAAGGCACTTGGGGGCTGCTACAATGTGAAAAAAGGCACTCAGAGGCCACTGAACCACAAGAAAAGGCACTCGGTGGCTCCTACAGCACAAAAAAACGCACTCGGGGCCTGCTACAATGTGAAAAAAGGCACTCAGAGGCCCCTGAACCACAAGAAAAGGCACTCGGTGGCCTCTGAACCACAAGATAAGGCACTCAGTGGACCCTACAGCACAAGAAAAGGCACTCGGGGGCTGCTACAACGTGAAACAAGGCACTCAGAGGGCCCAGCACCACCAAAAAAAGCACTCGGAGGCTCCTGCACCACAAAAGAAGGCACTCAGAGGCCCCTACACCACCAAGAAAGGCACTCGGTGGCCCCCACATTGCAAAAAAAGGCACTTGGAGGCTACTACACTGCAAAGAAATGCACCCTGAGGCCCATGCACAGCAAAAAAAGGCACTCAGTAGCCCCTGCATTGCAAAAAAAGGCACTCAGAGGCCTCCACACCGCAAAAAAAGGCACTCGGAGGCCTCCACACTGCAAAAAGAAAATGCACCCAGAGGCCTCGACACCACAAAAGAAAGGCACTCGGAGGACCACACCACAAATAAAGGCACTCGGCTGCCCCTACACTGGAAAAAGATAAGGTACTCAGTGGCCCCTACAGCACAAAAAAAGGCACTTGGTGGCTGCTAAAATGCAAAAAAAGGCACTCGGAGGCTGCTACAACGCGACAAAAGGCACTCAGAGGGCCCTGCACCACAAAAAAAAGCACTCGGAGGCTCCTGCACTGGAAAAAGAGGCACTTGCAGGCCTGTACACCGGATATAAAGGCACTCGGAGGCCCCTGCACCACAAAAGAAGGCACTCGGAGGCCCCTACACTGCAAAAAAAGGCACTCGGAGGGCCCTTCACCGCAAAAAAAGGCACTTGGAGGCTACTACACTGCAAAAAAAGGCACTCAGTAGCCCCTGCACCGCAAAAAAAGGCACTCGGAGGCCAGTGCACTGAAAAACAGGGCACTTGGAGGCCAGTGCACCGCAAAAAAAAATGCACTCAGAGGCCCCTACAGCACAAAAGAAAGGCACTTGGAGCACCACACCACAAAAAAAGGCACTCGGCTGCCCCTACACCACAAAAAAAGGCACTTGGGGGCTGCTACAATGTGAAACAAGGCACTCGGAGGCCCCTGCACCAGAAAGAAAGGAACTCGGAGGGCCCTGCACCACTAAAGAAGGCACTCGGAGGCCCCTGCACCACAAGAAAAGGCACTCGGGGCCACTACACCGCAAAAAAAAGGTACATGGAGGACCACACACCCCAAAATAACAGCACTCGGAGGCCCCTGAACCACAAGAAAAGGCATTCAGTGGCCTATACAGCAAAATAAAAGGCACTCGGGGGCTGCTACAATGTGAAACAAGGCACTCGGAGGGCCCTGCACCACCAAAAAAGGCACTCGGAGGCTCCTGCGCTGGAAAAAGAGGCACTTGCAGGCCTGTACACTGGAAATAAAGGCACTTGGAGGCCCCTGCACCACAAAAAAAGGCACTCCGAAGCCCCTACATTGCAAAAAAAGGCACTTGGAGGCTGCTACACTGCAAAAAAATGCACCCTGAGGCCCCTGCACCGCAAAAAAGGGCACTCGGCTGCCCCTGCACCGCAAAAAAAGGCACTTGGAGGCCTCTACAACACCTTCCACTGCCCTATCAGACACAGAGGCTCATGTGACCTCACAAGGACAGGAAGCCACCAGGGGCCTGCCAGTGGCCTGTCAGGCACTGGTACTTCTGTGAGCTCACAAGCAGAGTCAGCAGCCATGGGCATCCCACTGCCTGATGAGGCACTGAGACAAAGGTGACCTCAAAATGCAGCCAGCACGCAGAGGCCTGCCACTGGCCTATAGGGAACGGAGGCTGATGTTACCTCACGAAAACAGCCAGCAGCCATTGGCCTTCCACTGCCCAATGAGGCGCTGACACTGCTCTGACCTCACAAGCACAGCACACTGTCATGGGCCTGCCACTGCCATAAAGGGCACGGAGGCTGCTGTGACCTGACAAGCACAGCGAGGAGCCAGAGGCCTGCCACTGCCCTATAAGACACTGAGGCTGCTGTGACGTCACAAGCAAAGCCAGCAGCTGTGGGTCTGCCACTGGCCTATCAGGCTGTAGGAGTGTTGTGACCTGACAAGCACAGCCAGCAGGTATGGGCCTGCCACCACCCTCAAGGGCAGGGAGGCTTCTGTAACCTCACAAGCACAGCCAGCAGCCAGGGGCCTGCCACTGGCCTGTGAAGCACTGAGGCTGCTGTGACCTCACAAGCACAGACAGCAGCTATGGGCCTGCCACTGCCCTATAGGGCAGGGAGGCTGCTGTGACCTCACAAGCACAGCGAGGAGCCAGAGGCCTGCCATTGCCCTAGAAGGTACAGAGACAAATGTGACCTCAAAAGGCAGCCAGCAGACAGAGGCATGCCACGGGCCTATCAGGAAACAGGACTGCTGTGACCTGAAAAGCACAGCCAGCAGCTATGGGCCTGCCACTGGCCTATGAGGCACGGAGGCTGCTGTGACCTCACAAGCACAGCCAGCAGCCAGGGGCCTGCCACTAGCCTATCAGGCAGTAGGACTGCTTTGACCTGACAAGCACAGACAGCAGCCAAGGGCCTGCCACTGGCCTATACAGCACGGAGGCTGATGTGACCTCACAAGCACAGCCAGCAGCCATTGGCCTCCCACTGCCCGATGAGGAGCTGACGCTGCTGTCAACTCAGAAGCACAGTAAACAGTCAGGGGCCTGCCACTGCCCTAAAGGGCATGGGGGCTGCTGTGACCTCAGAAGCCCAGCGAGCAGCTATGGGCCTGCCACTGCCCTATAGGGCACTGAGGCTTCTCTGACCTCACAAGCCCACCCAGCAGTCATTGGCCTCAAACTGGCCTATGAGGCAACGGGACTGCTGTGACCTCACAAGCATGGCCAGCAGGCATGGGCATCCAAATGCCCTATGAGGCCCCGAGACAAACGTGACCTCATAACGCAGCCAGCAGGCATTGACACTGTCACGGGCCAATCAGGCACTGGTACTCCCGTGACCTCACAATCACAGCCAGCAGCCAGGGGCCTGCCATTGGCCTGTGAAGCACTGAGGCTGCTGTGACCTGACAAGCACAGCCAGCAGCCAGGGGCCTGCCACGGCCCTATAAGACACTGAGGCTGCTGTGACCTCACAAGCAAAGCCAGCAGCTGTGGGTCTGCCACTGGCCTATCAGGCTGTAGGAGTCTTGTGACCTGACAAGCACAGCCAGCAGCCAGGGGCCTGCCACTGGCCTGTGAAGCACTGAGGCTGCTATGACCTCACGAGCCCAGGCAGCAGCTATGGGCCTTCCACTGCCCTATAGGGCACTGAGGCTGCTGTGACCTCACAAGCACAGCGAGGAGCCAGAGGCCTGCCATTGCCCTAGAAGGTACAGAGACAAATGTGACCTCAAAAGGCAGCCAGCAGACAGGGGCCTTCCACTGGCCTATCAGGCACTGAGGCTGCTCTGACCTCAGAAGCACAGTCAGCAGCCAGGGGCCTGCTGCTGGCCTATCAGGCTGTAGGAGTGTTATGACCTGACAAGCACAGCCAGCAGCTATGGGCATCCCACTGGCCTATCAGGCAACAGGACTGCTGTGACCTCACAAGCAAAGCCAGCAGCCAGCAGCCAGGGCATCCCACTGGCCTATGACGCACTGAGGCTGCTGTCACCCCACAAAAACAGCCAGCACCCAGAGGCCTGCCACTGGCCTATCAGTCACTCAGACTGCTGTGACCTCAAAAGGACAGCCAGCAGCCATTGGCCTGCCACTGACCTATCAGCCAATAGGACTGCTGTGACCTCACAAGCACAGCCAGCAGCCAGGGGCCTGCCACTGACCTATGAGGTACAGAGACAAATGTGACCTCAAAACGCGGCCAGCAGCCAGGGGCCTGCCACTGCCCTATAAGACACTGAGGCTTCTCTGACCTGACAAGCACATCCAGCAGCTGTGGGTCTGCCAGTGGCCTATGAGGCACGGAGGCTGCTGTGACCTCACAAGCACAGCCAGCAGCCATTGGCCTCCCACTGGCCTATCAGGTCCTGACGCTGCTGTGACCTCACAAGCACAGCCAGCAGACAGGGGCCTGCCACTGGCCTATCAGGCACGGAGGCTGCTGTGACCTCACAAGCACAGCCAGCAGCTCTGGGCCTGCCATGGCACATCAAGCACGGAGAAAGAAGGGAACACCCAAGCAGACCAGCAGCCATGGACGTGGCAGTGCATGCCCATGCATGCCATGCATGCAATGGCATGCAGGTCAAAGTGACATCATAAGACACAACCAGCAACCATGGGCCTGCCACTGCCCTTTTTGGCATGGAGACACAAGTATCCTCACAAGCCCAGTCAGGAGGCATGGCCCTGCCACTGGCCTATCAAGCACAGAGGCAGAAGCAACCTCACAAGCAGAGCAAGGACTGATGGGCCTGACTGGCCTACCAGGCCGTGAGGCAGAAGTGACATGACTATCTCATCCAGCAGTGGTGGACCTGACAATATCATTTCAGGCAGAGGGTAAAGTGATATCACAGAACGTTGAAGGACCATAACAGAAAAAAAGGCACTTGGAGGCATGAGCACTGGGAAAAAAGGGCACTAGGAGGCGATGCACTGCAAAAATATGCACATGGAGGCCGCTAGGCCGGAAAAAAAGGCACTTAGATGCCCCTTCACTGCAAAAAAAAGGCACTCAGACAGCAGTGCACCTCAAACAAAGGCACTCGGAAGCCCCTGCACCACAAAAACAGGCACCCGGAGAACAGTGAACCACAAGAAAAGGCACTCGGAGGCCGCTGCATCACAAAAAAAGGCACTTGGAGGCTAATACACTGCAAAAAAGGCACTCGGAGGACCATGCACGGCAAAAAAAGGCACTCGGTGGCCCCAACACCACAAAAAAAGGCACTCGGGGGCTGCTACAATGCGAAAACAGGCACTCCGATGCCCCTACACCAGAAAGAAAGGCACTCAGAGGGCCCTGCAGCACAAAAAAAGGCACTCAGCTGCCCGTACACTGGAAAAACAGGCACTCGGGGCCACTACACCGCAAAAAAAAGGTACATGGAGGACCACACACCCCAAAATAACAGCACTCGGAGGCCCCTGAACCACAAGAAAAGGCATTCAGTGGCCTATACAGCAAAATAAAAGGCACTCGGGGGCTGCTACAATGTGAAACAAGGCACTCGGAGGGCCCTGCACCACCAAAAAAGGCACTCGGAGGCTCCTGCGCTGGAAAAAGAGGCACTTGCAGGCCTGTACACTGGAAATAAAGGCACTTGGAGGCCCCTGCACCACAAAAAAAGGCACTCCGAAGCCCCTACATTGCAAAAAAAGGCACTTGGAGGCTGCTACACTGCAAAAAAATGCACCCTGAGGCCCCTGCACCGCAAAAAAGGGCACTCGGCTGCCCCTGCACCGCAAAAAAAGGCACTTGGAGGCCTCTACAACACCTTCCACTGCCCTATCAGACACAGAGGCTCATGTGACCTCACAAGGACAGGAAGCCACCAGGGGCCTGCCAGTGGCCTGTCAGGCACTGGTACTTCTGTGAGCTCACAAGCAGAGTCAGCAGCCATGGGCATCCCACTGCCTGATGAGGCACTGAGACAAAGGTGACCTCAAAATGCAGCCAGCACGCAGAGGCCTGCCACTGGCCTATAGGGAACGGAGGCTGATGTTACCTCACGAAAACAGCCAGCAGCCATTGGCCTTCCACTGCCCAATGAGGCGCTGACACTGCTCTGACCTCACAAGCACAGCACACTGTCACGGGCCTGCCACTGCCATAAAGGGCACGGAGGCTGCTGTGACCTGACAAGCACAGCGAGGAGCCAGAGGCCTGCCACTGCCCTATAAGACACTGAGGCTGCTGTGACGTCACAAGCAAAGCCAGCAGCTGTGGGTCTGCCACTGGCCTATCAGGCTGTAGGAGTGTTGTGACCTGACAAGCACAGCCAGCAGGTATGGGCCTGCCACCACCCTCAAGGGCAGGGAGGCTTCTGTAACCTCACAAGCACAGCCAGCAGCCAGGGGCCTGCCACTGGCCTGTGAAGCACTGAGGCTGCTGTGACCTCACAAGCACAGACAGCAGCTATGGGCCTGCCACTGCCCTATAGGGCAGGGAGGCTGCTGTGACCTCACAAGCACAGCGAGGAGCCAGAGGCCTGCCATTGCCCTAGAAGGTACAGAGACAAATGTGACCTCAAAAGGCAGCCAGCAGACAGAGGCATGCCACGGGCCTATCAGGAAACAGGACTGCTGTGACCTGAAAAGCACAGCCAGCAGCTATGGGCCTGCCACTGGCCTATGAGGCACGGAGGCTGCTGTGACCTCACAAGCACAGCCAGCAGCCAGGGGCCTGCCACTAGCCTATCAGGCAGTAGGACTGCTTTGACCTGACAAGCACAGACAGCAGCCAAGGGCCTGCCACTGGCCTATACAGCACGGAGGCTGATGTGACCTCACAAGCACAGCCAGCAGCCATTGGCCTCCCACTGCCCGATGAGGAGCTGACGCTGCTGTCAACTCAGAAGCACAGTAAACAGTCAGGGGCCTGCCACTGCCCTAAAGGGCATGGGGGCTGCTGTGACCTCAGAAGCCCAGCGAGCAGCTATGGGCCTGCCACTGCCCTATAGGGCACTGAGGCTTCTCTGACCTCACAAGCCCACCCAGCAGTCATTGGCCTCAAACTGGCCTATGAGGCAACGGGACTGCTGTGACCTCACAAGCATGGCCAGCAGGCATGGGCATCCAAATGCCCTATGAGGCCCCGAGACAAACGTGACCTCATAACGCAGCCAGCAGGCATTGACACTGTCACGGGCCAATCAGGCACTGGTACTTCCGTGACCTCACAATCACAGCCAGCAGCCAGGGGCCTGCCATTGGCCTGGTAAGCACTGAGGCTGCTGTGACCTGACAAGCACAGCCAGCAGCCAGGGGCCTGCCACGGCCCTATAAGACACTGAGGCTGCTGTGACCTCACAAGCAAAGCCAGCAGCTGTGGGTCTGCCACTGGCCTCTCAGGCTGTAGGAGTCTTGTGACCTGACAAGCACAGCCAGCAGCCAGGGGCCTGCCACTGGCCTGTGAAGCACTGAGGCTGCTATGACCTCACGAGCCCAGGCAGCAGCTATGGGCCTTCCACTGCCCTATAGGGCACTGAGGCTGCTGTGACCTCACAAGCACAGCGAGGAGCCAGAGGCCTGCCATTGCCCTAGAAGGTACAGAGACAAATGTGACCTCAAAAGGCAGCCAGCAGACAGGGGCCTTCCACTGGCCTATCAGGCACTGAGGCTGCTCTGACCTCAGAAGCACAGTCAGCAGCCAGGGGCCTGCTGCTGGCCTATCAGGCTGTAGGAGTGTTATGACCTGACAAGCACAGCCAGCAGCTATGGGCATCCCACTGGCCTATCAGGCAACAGGACTGCTGTGACCTCACAAGCAAAGCCAGCAGCCAGCAGCCAGGGCATCCCACTGGCCTATGACGCACTGAGGCTGCTGTCACCCCACAAAAACAGCCAGCACCCAGAGGCCTGCCACTGGCCTATCAGTCACTCAGACTGCTGTGACCTCAAAAGGACAGCCAGCAGCCATTGGCCTGCCACTGACCTATCAGCCAATAGGACTGCTGTGACCTCACAAGCACAGCCAGCAGCCAGGGGCCTGCCACTGACCTATGAGGTACAGAGACAAATGTGACCTCAAAACGCGGCCAGCAGCCAGGGGCCTGCCACTGCCCTATAAGACACTGAGGCTTCTCTGACCTGACAAGCACATCCAGCAGCTGTGGGTCTGCCAGTGGCCTATGAGGCACGGAGGCTGCTGTGACCTCACAAGCACAGCCAGCAGCCATTGGCCTCCCACTGGCCTATCAGGTCCTGACGCTGCTGTGACCTCACAAGCACAGCCAGCAGACAGGGGCCTGCCACTGGCCTATCAGGCACGGAGGCTGCTGTGACCTCACAAGCACAGCCAGCAGCTCTGGGCCTGCCATGGCACATCAAGCACGGAGAAAGAAGGGAACACCCAAGCAGACCAGCAGCCATGGACGTGGCAGTGCATGCCCATGCATGCCATGCATGCAATGGCATGCAGGTCAAAGTGACATCATAAGACACAACCAGCAACCATGGGCCTGCCACTGCCCTTTTTGGCATGGAGACACAAGTATCCTCACAAGCCCAGTCAGGAGGCATGGCCCTGCCACTGGCCTATCAAGCACAGAGGCAGAAGCAACCTCACAAGCAGAGCAAGGACTGATGGGCCTGACTGGCCTACCAGGCCGTGAGGCAGAAGTGACATGACTATCTCATCCAGCAGTGGTGGACCTGACAATATCATTTCAGGCAGAGGGTAAAGTGATATCACAGAACGTTGAAGGACCATAACAGAAAAAAAGGCACTTGGAGGCATGAGCACTGGGAAAAAAGGGCACTAGGAGGCGATGCACTGCAAAAATATGCACATGGAGGCCGCTAGGCCGGAAAAAAAGGCACTTAGATGCCCCTTCACTGCAAACAAAAGGCACTCAGACAGCAGTGCACCTCAAACAAAGGCACTCGGAAGCCCCTGCACCACAAAAACAGGCACCCGGAGAACAGTGAACCACAAGAAAAGGCACTCGGAGGCCGCTGCATCACAAAAAAAGGCACTTGGAGGCTAATACACTGCAAAAAAGGCACTCGGAGGACCATGCACGGCAAAAAAAGGCACTCGGTGGCCCCAACACCACAAAAAAAGGCACTCGGGGGCTGCTACAATGCGAAAACAGGCACTCCGATGCCCCTACACCAGAAAGAAAGGCACTCAGAGGGCCCTGCAGCACAAAAAAAGGCACTCAGCTGCCCTTACACTGGAAAAACAGGCACTCGGAGGCCTCTACACCCCAGAAAAAGGCACTCAGTGGCCCCTACACTGCAAAAAAAGGCACTCGGGGGGGACTACAATGTGAAACAAGGCACTTGGAGGGCCCGGCACCACCAAAAGAAGCACTCAGAGGCTCCTGCACTGGAAAAAGAGGCATTGCAGGCCTGTACACCAGAAAAAAAGGCACTTGGAGGCCGCTACACCGCAGAGAAAGGCACTCGGCTGCCCCTACGCTGGAAAAAAAGGCACTCGGAGGCCCCTACAGCACAAAAAAAGGCACTTGGGGGCTGCTACAATGCAAAAAATGGCACTCGGAGGCCGCTGAACCACAAGAAAAGGCACTCGGTGGCTCCTACAGCACAAAAAAAGGCACTTGGGGGCTGCTACAATGTGAAAAAAGGCACTCAGAGGCCACTGAACCACAAGAAAAGGCACTCGGTGGCTCCTACAGCACAAAAAAACGCACTCGGGGCCTGCTACAATGTGAAAAAAGGCACTCAGAGGCCCCTGAACCACAAGAAAAGGCACTCGGTGGCCTCTGAACCACAAGATAAGGCACTCAGTGGACCCTACAGCACAAGAAAAGGCACTCGGGGGCTGCTACAACGTGAAACAAGGCACTCAGAGGGCCCAGCACCACCAAAAAAAGCACTCGGAGGCTCCTGCACCACAAAAGAAGGCACTCAGAGGCCCCTACACCACCAAGAAAGGCACTCGGTGGCCCCCACATTGCAAAAAAAGGCACTTGGAGGCTACTACACTGCAAAGAAATGCACCCTGAGGCCCATGCACAGCAAAAAAAGGCACTCAGTAGCCCCTGCATTGCAAAAAAAGGCACTCGGAGGCCTCCACACCGCAAAAAAAGGCACTCGGAGGCCTCCACACTGCAAAAAGAAAATGCACCCAGAGGCCTCGACACCACAAAAGAAAGGCACTCGGAGGACCACACCACAAATAAAGGCACTCGGCTGCCCCTACACTGGAAAAAGATAAGGTACTCAGTGGCCCCTACAGCACAAAAAAAGGCACTTGGTGGCTGCTAAAATGCAAAAAAAGGCACTCGGAGGCTGCTACAACGCGACAAAAGGCACTCAGAGGGCCCTGCACCACAAAAAAAAGCACTCGGAGGCTCCTGCACTGGAAAAAGAGGCACTTGCAGGCCTGTACACCGGATATAAAGGCACTCGGAGGCCCCTGCACCACAAAAGAAGGCACTCGGAGGCCCCTACACTGCAAAAAAAGGCACTCGGAGGGCCCTTCACCGCAAAAAAAGGCACTTGGAGGCTACTACACTGCAAAAAAAGGCACTCAGTAGCCCCTGCACCGCAAAAAAAGGCACTCGGAGGCCAGTGCACTGAAAAACAGGGCACTTGGAGGCCAGTGCACCGCAAAAAAAAATGCACTCAGAGGCCCCTACAGCACAAAAGAAAGGCACTTGGAGCACCACACCACAAAAAAAGGCACTCGGCTGCCCCTACACCACAAAAAAAGGCACTTGGGGGCTGCTACAATGTGAAACAAGGCACTCGGAGGCCCCTGCACCAGAAAGAAAGGAACTCGGAGGGCCCTGCACCACTAAAGAAGGCACTCGGAGGCCCCTGCACCACAAGAAAAGGCACTCGGGGCCACTACACCGCAAAAAAAAGGTACATGGAGGACCACACACCCCAAAATAACAGCACTCGGAGGCCCCTGAACCACAAGAAAAGGCATTCAGTGGCCTATACAGCAAAATAAAAGGCACTCGGGGGCTGCTACAATGTGAAACAAGGCACTCGGAGGGCCCTGCACCACCAAAAAAGGCACTCGGAGGCTCCTGCGCTGGAAAAAGAGGCACTTGCAGGCCTGTACACTGGAAATAAAGGCACTTGGAGGCCCCTGCACCACAAAAAAAGGCACTCCGAAGCCCCTACATTGCAAAAAAAGGCACTTGGAGGCTGCTACACTGCAAAAAAATGCACCCTGAGGCCCCTGCACCGCAAAAAAGGGCACTCGGCTGCCCCTGCACCGCAAAAAAAGGCACTTGGAGGCCTCTACAACACCTTCCACTGCCCTATCAGACACAGAGGCTCATGTGACCTCACAAGGACAGGAAGCCACCAGGGGCCTGCCAGTGGCCTGTCAGGCACTGGTACTTCTGTGAGCTCACAAGCAGAGTCAGCAGCCATGGGCATCCCACTGCCTGATGAGGCACTGAGACAAAGGTGACCTCAAAATGCAGCCAGCACGCAGAGGCCTGCCACTGGCCTATAGGGAACGGAGGCTGATGTTACCTCACGAAAACAGCCAGCAGCCATTGGCCTTCCACTGCCCAATGAGGCGCTGACACTGCTCTGACCTCACAAGCACAGCACACTGTCATGGGCCTGCCACTGCCATAAAGGGCACGGAGGCTGCTGTGACCTGACAAGCACAGCGAGGAGCCAGAGGCCTGCCACTGCCCTATAAGACACTGAGGCTGCTGTGACGTCACAAGCAAAGCCAGCAGCTGTGGGTCTGCCACTGGCCTATCAGGCTGTAGGAGTGTTGTGACCTGACAAGCACAGCCAGCAGGTATGGGCCTGCCACCACCCTCAAGGGCAGGGAGGCTTCTGTAACCTCACAAGCACAGCCAGCAGCCAGGGGCCTGCCACTGGCCTGTGAAGCACTGAGGCTGCTGTGACCTCACAAGCACAGACAGCAGCTATGGGCCTGCCACTGCCCTATAGGGCAGGGAGGCTGCTGTGACCTCACAAGCACAGCGAGGAGCCAGAGGCCTGCCATTGCCCTAGAAGGTACAGAGACAAATGTGACCTCAAAAGGCAGCCAGCAGACAGAGGCATGCCACGGGCCTATCAGGAAACAGGACTGCTGTGACCTGAAAAGCACAGCCAGCAGCTATGGGCCTGCCACTGGCCTATGAGGCACGGAGGCTGCTGTGACCTCACAAGCACAGCCAGCAGCCAGGGGCCTGCCACTAGCCTATCAGGCAGTAGGACTGCTTTGACCTGACAAGCACAGACAGCAGCCAAGGGCCTGCCACTGGCCTATACAGCACGGAGGCTGATGTGACCTCACAAGCACAGCCAGCAGCCATTGGCCTCCCACTGCCCGATGAGGAGCTGACGCTGCTGTCAACTCAGAAGCACAGTAAACAGTCAGGGGCCTGCCACTGCCCTAAAGGGCATGGGGGCTGCTGTGACCTCAGAAGCCCAGCGAGCAGCTATGGGCCTGCCACTGCCCTATAGGGCACTGAGGCTTCTCTGACCTCACAAGCCCACCCAGCAGTCATTGGCCTCAAACTGGCCTATGAGGCAACGGGACTGCTGTGACCTCACAAGCATGGCCAGCAGGCATGGGCATCCAAATGCCCTATGAGGCCCCGAGACAAACGTGACCTCATAACGCAGCCAGCAGGCATTGACACTGTCACGGGCCAATCAGGCACTGGTACTCCCGTGACCTCACAATCACAGCCAGCAGCCAGGGGCCTGCCATTGGCCTGTGAAGCACTGAGGCTGCTGTGACCTGACAAGCACAGCCAGCAGCCAGGGGCCTGCCACGGCCCTATAAGACACTGAGGCTGCTGTGACCTCACAAGCAAAGCCAGCAGCTGTGGGTCTGCCACTGGCCTCTCAGGCTGTAGGAGTCTTGTGACCTGACAAGCACAGCCAGCAGCCAGGGGCCTGCCACTGGCCTGTGAAGCACTGAGGCTGCTATGACCTCACGAGCCCAGGCAGCAGCTATGGGCCTTCCACTGCCCTATAGGGCACTGAGGCTGCTGTGACCTCACAAGCACAGCGAGGAGCCAGAGGCCTGCCATTGCCCTAGAAGGTACAGAGACAAATGTGACCTCAAAAGGCAGCCAGCAGACAGGGGCCTTCCACTGGCCTATCAGGCACTGAGGCTGCTCTGACCTCAGAAGCACAGTCAGCAGCCAGGGGCCTGCTGCTGGCCTATCAGGCTGTAGGAGTGTTATGACCTGACAAGCACAGCCAGCAGCTATGGGCATCCCACTGGCCTATCAGGCAACAGGACTGCTGTGACCTCACAAGCAAAGCCAGCAGCCAGCAGCCAGGGCATCCCACTGGCCTATGACGCACTGAGGCTGCTGTCACCCCACAAAAACAGCCAGCACCCAGAGGCCTGCCACTGGCCTATCAGTCACTCAGACTGCTGTGACCTCAAAAGGACAGCCAGCAGCCATTGGCCTGCCACTGACCTATCAGCCAATAGGACTGCTGTGACCTCACAAGCACAGCCAGCAGCCAGGGGCCTGCCACTGACCTATGAGGTACAGAGACAAATGTGACCTCAAAACGCGGCCAGCAGCCAGGGGCCTGCCACTGCCCTATAAGACACTGAGGCTTCTCTGACCTGACAAGCACATCCAGCAGCTGTGGGTCTGCCAGTGGCCTATGAGGCACGGAGGCTGCTGTGACCTCACAAGCACAGCCAGCAGCCATTGGCCTCCCACTGGCCTATCAGGTCCTGACGCTGCTGTGACCTCACAAGCACAGCCAGCAGACAGGGGCCTGCCACTGGCCTATCAGGCACGGAGGCTGCTGTGACCTCACAAGCACAGCCAGCAGCTCTGGGCCTGCCATGGCACATCAAGCACGGAGAAAGAAGGGAACACCCAAGCAGACCAGCAGCCATGGACGTGGCAGTGCATGCCCATGCATGCCATGCATGCAATGGCATGCAGGTCAAAGTGACATCATAAGACACAACCAGCAACCATGGGCCTGCCACTGCCCTTTTTGGCATGGAGACACAAGTATCCTCACAAGCCCAGTCAGGAGGCATGGCCCTGCCACTGGCCTATCAAGCACAGAGGCAGAAGCAACCTCACAAGCAGAGCAAGGACTGATGGGCCTGACTGGCCTACCAGGCCGTGAGGCAGAAGTGACATGACTATCTCATCCAGCAGTGGTGGACCTGACAATATCATTTCAGGCAGAGGGTAAAGTGATATCACAGAACGTTGAAGGACCATAACAGAAAAAAAGGCACTTGGAGGCATGAGCACTGGGAAAAAAGGGCACTAGGAGGCGATGCACTGCAAAAATATGCACATGGAGGCCGCTAGGCCGGAAAAAAAGGCACTTAGATGCCCCTTCACTGCAAAAAAAAGGCACTCAGACAGCAGTGCACCTCAAACAAAGGCACTCGGAAGCCCCTGCACCACAAAAACAGGCACCCGGAGAACAGTGAACCACAAGAAAAGGCACTCGGAGGCCGCTGCATCACAAAAAAAGGCACTTGGAGGCTAATACACTGCAAAAAAGGCACTCGGAGGACCATGCACGGCAAAAAAAGGCACTCGGTGGCCCCAACACCACAAAAAAAGGCACTCGGGGGCTGCTACAATGCGAAAACAGGCACTCCGATGCCCCTACACCAGAAAGAAAGGCACTCAGAGGGCCCTGCAGCACAAAAAAAGGCACTCAGCTGCCCGTACACTGGAAAAACAGGCACTCGGGGCCACTACACCGCAAAAAAAAGGTACATGGAGGACCACACACCCCAAAATAACAGCACTCGGAGGCCCCTGAACCACAAGAAAAGGCATTCAGTGGCCTATACAGCAAAATAAAAGGCACTCGGGGGCTGCTACAATGTGAAACAAGGCACTCGGAGGGCCCTGCACCACCAAAAAAGGCACTCGGAGGCTCCTGCGCTGGAAAAAGAGGCACTTGCAGGCCTGTACACTGGAAATAAAGGCACTTGGAGGCCCCTGCACCACAAAAAAAGGCACTCCGAAGCCCCTACATTGCAAAAAAAGGCACTTGGAGGCTGCTACACTGCAAAAAAATGCACCCTGAGGCCCCTGCACCGCAAAAAAGGGCACTCGGCTGCCCCTGCACCGCAAAAAAAGGCACTTGGAGGCCTCTACAACACCTTCCACTGCCCTATCAGACACAGAGGCTCATGTGACCTCACAAGGACAGGAAGCCACCAGGGGCCTGCCAGTGGCCTGTCAGGCACTGGTACTTCTGTGAGCTCACAAGCAGAGTCAGCAGCCATGGGCATCCCACTGCCTGATGAGGCACTGAGACAAAGGTGACCTCAAAATGCAGCCAGCACGCAGAGGCCTGCCACTGGCCTATAGGGAACGGAGGCTGATGTTACCTCACGAAAACAGCCAGCAGCCATTGGCCTTCCACTGCCCAATGAGGCGCTGACACTGCTCTGACCTCACAAGCACAGCACACTGTCACGGGCCTGCCACTGCCATAAAGGGCACGGAGGCTGCTGTGACCTGACAAGCACAGCGAGGAGCCAGAGGCCTGCCACTGCCCTATAAGACACTGAGGCTGCTGTGACGTCACAAGCAAAGCCAGCAGCTGTGGGTCTGCCACTGGCCTATCAGGCTGTAGGAGTGTTGTGACCTGACAAGCACAGCCAGCAGGTATGGGCCTGCCACCACCCTCAAGGGCAGGGAGGCTTCTGTAACCTCACAAGCACAGCCAGCAGCCAGGGGCCTGCCACTGGCCTGTGAAGCACTGAGGCTGCTGTGACCTCACAAGCACAGACAGCAGCTATGGGCCTGCCACTGCCCTATAGGGCAGGGAGGCTGCTGTGACCTCACAAGCACAGCGAGGAGCCAGAGGCCTGCCATTGCCCTAGAAGGTACAGAGACAAATGTGACCTCAAAAGGCAGCCAGCAGACAGAGGCATGCCACGGGCCTATCAGGAAACAGGACTGCTGTGACCTGAAAAGCACAGCCAGCAGCTATGGGCCTGCCACTGGCCTATGAGGCACGGAGGCTGCTGTGACCTCACAAGCACAGCCAGCAGCCAGGGGCCTGCCACTGGCCTATACAGCACGGAGGCTGATGTGACCTCACAAGCACAGCCAGCAGCCATTGGCCTCCCACTGCCCGATGAGGAGCTGACGCTGCTGTCAACTCAGAAGCACAGTAAACAGTCAGGGGCCTGCCACTGCCCTAAAGGGCATGGGGGCTGCTGTGACCTCAGAAGCCCAGCGAGCAGCTATGGGCCTGCCACTGCCCTATAGGGCACTGAGGCTTCTCTGACCTCACAAGCCCACCCAGCAGTCATTGGCCTCAAACTGGCCTATGAGGCAACGGGACTGCTGTGACCTCACAAGCATGGCCAGCAGGCATGGGCATCCAAATGCCCTATGAGGCCCCGAGACAAACGTGACCTCATAACGCAGCCAGCAGGCATTGACACTGTCACGGGCCAATCAGGCACTGGTACTTCCGTGACCTCACAATCACAGCCAGCAGCCAGGGGCCTGCCATTGGCCTGGTAAGCACTGAGGCTGCTGTGACCTGACAAGCACAGCCAGCAGCCAGGGGCCTGCCACGGCCCTATAAGACACTGAGGCTGCTGTGACCTCACAAGCAAAGCCAGCAGCTGTGGGTCTGCCACTGGCCTCTCAGGCTGTAGGAGTCTTGTGACCTGACAAGCACAGCCAGCAGCCAGGGGCCTGCCACTGGCCTGTGAAGCACTGAGGCTGCTATGACCTCACGAGCCCAGGCAGCAGCTATGGGCCTTCCACTGCCCTATAGGGCACTGAGGCTGCTGTGACCTCACAAGCACAGCGAGGAGCCAGAGGCCTGCCATTGCCCTAGAAGGTACAGAGACAAATGTGACCTCAAAAGGCAGCCAGCAGACAGGGGCCTTCCACTGGCCTATCAGGCACTGAGGCTGCTCTGACCTCAGAAGCACAGTCAGCAGCCAGGGGCCTGCTGCTGGCCTATCAGGCTGTAGGAGTGTTATGACCTGACAAGCACAGCCAGCAGCTATGGGCATCCCACTGGCCTATCAGGCAACAGGACTGCTGTGACCTCACAAGCAAAGCCAGCAGCCAGCAGCCAGGGCATCCCACTGGCCTATGACGCACTGAGGCTGCTGTCACCCCACAAAAACAGCCAGCACCCAGAGGCCTGCCACTGGCCTATCAGTCACTCAGACTGCTGTGACCTCAAAAGGACAGCCAGCAGCCATTGGCCTGCCACTGACCTATCAGGCAATAGGACTGCTGTGACCTCACAAGCACAGCCAGCAGCCAGGGGCCTGCCACTGACCTATGAGGTACAGAGACAAATGTGACCTCAAAACGTGGCCAGCAGCCAGGGGCCTGCCACTGCCCTATAAGACACTGAGGCTTCTCTGACCTGACAAGCACATCCAGCAGCTGTGGGTCTGCCAGTGGCCTATGAGGCACGGAGGCTGCTGTGACCTCACAAGCACAGCCAGCAGCCATTGGCCTCCCACTGGCCTATCAGGTCCTGACGCTGCTGTGACCTCACAAGCACAGCCAGCAGACAGGGGCCTGCCACTGGCCTATCAGGCACGGAGGCTGCTGTGACCTCACAAGCACAGCCAGCAGCTCTGGGCCTGCCATGGCACATCAAGCACGGAGAAAGAAGGGAACACCCAAGCAGACCAGCAGCCATGGACGTGGCAGTGCATGCCCATGCATGCCATGCATGCAATGGCATGCAGGTCAAAGTGACATCATAAGACACAACCAGCAACCATGGGCCTGCCACTGCCCTTTTTGGCATGGAGACACAAGTATCCTCACAAGCCCAGTCAGGAGGCATGGCCCTGCCACTGGCCTATCAAGCACAGAGGCAGAAGCAACCTCACAAGCAGAGCAAGGACTGATGGGCCTGACTGGCCTACCAGGCCGTGAGGCAGAAGTGACATGACTATCTCATCCAGCAGTGGTGGACCTGACAATATCATTTCAGGCAGAGGGTAAAGTGATATCACAGAACGTTGAAGGACCATAACAGAAAAAAAGGCACTTGGAGGCATGAGCACTGGGAAAAAAGGGCACTAGGAGGCGATGCACTGCAAAAATATGCACATGGAGGACACTATACTGGAAAAAAAGGCACTTTGGGAGCCTGCATCGCAAAAATAGGCACTTGGAGGCCGCTAGGCCGGAAAAAAAGGCACTTAGATGCCCCTTCACTGCAAAAAAAAGGCACTCAGACAGCAGTGCACCTCAAACAAAGGCACTCGGAAGCCCCTGCACCACAAAAACAGGCACCCGGAGAACAGTGAACCACAAGAAAAGGCACTCGGAGGCCGCTGCATCACAAAAAAAGGCACTTGGAGGCTAATACACTGCAAAAAAGGCACTCGGAGGACCATGCACGGCAAAAAAAGGCACTCGGTGGCCCCAACACCACAAAAAAAGGCACTCGGGGGCTGCTACAATGCGAAAACAGGCACTCCGATGCCCCTACACCAGAAAGAAAGGCACTCAGAGGGCCCTGCAGCACAAAAAAAGGCACTCAGCTGCCCTTACACTGGAAAAACAGGCACTCGGAGGCCTCTACACCCCAGAAAAAGGCACTCAGTGGCCCCTACACTGCAAAAAAAGGCACTCGGGGGGGACTACAATGTGAAACAAGGCACTTGGAGGGCCCGGCACCACCAAAAGAAGCACTCAGAGGCTCCTGCACTGGAAAAAGAGGCATTGCAGGCCTGTACACCAGAAAAAAAGGCACTTGGAGGCCGCTACACCGCAGAGAAAGGCACTCGGCTGCCCCTACGCTGGAAAAAAAGGCACTCGGAGGCCCCTACAGCACAAAAAAAGGCACTTGGGGGCTGCTACAATGCAAAAAATGGCACTCGGAGGCCGCTGAACCACAAGAAAAGGCACTCGGTGGCTCCTACAGCACAAAAAAAGGCACTTGGGGGCTGCTACAATGTGAAAAAAGGCACTCAGAGGCCACTGAACCACAAGAAAAGGCACTCGGTGGCTCCTACAGCACAAAAAAACGCACTCGGGGCCTGCTACAATGTGAAAAAAGGCACTCAGAGGCCCCTGAACCACAAGAAAAGGCACTCGGTGGCCTCTGAACCACAAGATAAGGCACTCAGTGGACCCTACAGCACAAGAAAAGGCACTCGGGGGCTGCTACAACGTGAAACAAGGCACTCAGAGGGCCCAGCACCACCAAAAAAAGCACTCGGAGGCTCCTGCACCACAAAAGAAGGCACTCAGAGGCCCCTACACCACCAAGAAAGGCACTCGGTGGCCCCCACATTGCAAAAAAAGGCACTTGGAGGCTACTACACTGCAAAGAAATGCACCCTGAGGCCCATGCACAGCAAAAAAAGGCACTCAGTAGCCCCTGCATTGCAAAAAAAGGCACTCAGAGGCCTCCACACCGCAAAAAAAGGCACTCGGAGGCCTCCACACCGCAAAAAAAGGCACTCGGAGGCCTCCACACTGCAAAAAGAAAATGCACCCAGAGGCCTCGACACCACAAAAGAAAGGCACTCGGAGGACCACACCACAAATAAAGGCACTCGGCTGCCCCTACACTGGAAAAAGATAAGGTACTCAGTGGCCCCTACAGCACAAAAAAAGGCACTTGGTGGCTGCTAAAATGCAAAAAAAGGCACTCGGAGGCTGCTACAACGCGACAAAAGGCACTCAGAGGGCCCTGCACCACAAAAAAAAGCACTCGGAGGCTCCTGCACTGGAAAAAGAGGCACTTGCAGGCCTGTACACCGGATATAAAGGCACTCGGAGGCCCCTGCACCACAAAAGAAGGCACTCGGAGGCCCCTACACTGCAAAAAAAGGCACTCGGAGGGCCCTTCACCGCAAAAAAAGGCACTTGGAGGCTACTACACTGCAAAAAAAGGCACTCAGTAGCCCCTGCACCGCAAAAAAAGGCACTCGGAGGCCAGTGCACTGAAAAACAGGGCACTTGGAGGCCAGTGCACCGCAAAAAAAAATGCACTCAGAGGCCCCTACAGCACAAAAGAAAGGCACTTGGAGCACCACACCACAAAAAAAGGCACTCGGCTGCCCCTACACCACAAAAAAAGGCACTTGGGGGCTGCTACAATGTGAAACAAGGCACTCGGAGGCCCCTGCACCAGAAAGAAAGGAACTCGGAGGGCCCTGCACCACTAAAGAAGGCACTCGGAGGCCCCTGCACCACAAGAAAAGGCACTCGGGGCCACTACACCGCAAAAAAAAGGTACATGGAGGACCACACACCCCAAAATAACAGCACTCGGAGGCCCCTGAACCACAAGAAAAGGCATTCAGTGGCCTATACAGCAAAATAAAAGGCACTCGGGGGCTGCTACAATGTGAAACAAGGCACTCGGAGGGCCCTGCACCACCAAAAAAGGCACTCGGAGGCTCCTGCGCTGGAAAAAGAGGCACTTGCAGGCCTGTACACTGGAAATAAAGGCACTTGGAGGCCCCTGCACCACAAAAAAAGGCACTCCGAAGCCCCTACATTGCAAAAAAAGGCACTTGGAGGCTGCTACACTGCAAAAAAATGCACCCTGAGGCCCCTGCACCGCAAAAAAGGGCACTCGGCTGCCCCTGCACCGCAAAAAAAGGCACTTGGAGGCCTCTACAACACCTTCCACTGCCCTATCAGACACAGAGGCTCATGTGACCTCACAAGGACAGGAAGCCACCAGGGGCCTGCCAGTGGCCTGTCAGGCACTGGTACTTCTGTGAGCTCACAAGCAGAGTCAGCAGCCATGGGCATCCCACTGCCTGATGAGGCACTGAGACAAAGGTGACCTCAAAATGCAGCCAGCACGCAGAGGCCTGCCACTGGCCTATAGGGAACGGAGGCTGATGTTACCTCACGAAAACAGCCAGCAGCCATTGGCCTTCCACTGCCCAATGAGGCGCTGACACTGCTCTGACCTCACAAGCACAGCACACTGTCACGGGCCTGCCACTGCCATAAAGGGCACGGAGGCTGCTGTGACCTGACAAGCACAGCGAGGAGCCAGAGGCCTGCCACTGCCCTATAAGACACTGAGGCTGCTGTGACGTCACAAGCAAAGCCAGCAGCTGTGGGTCTGCCACTGGCCTATCAGGCTGTAGGAGTGTTGTGACCTGACAAGCACAGCCAGCAGGTATGGGCCTGCCACCACCCTCAAGGGCAGGGAGGCTTCTGTAACCTCACAAGCACAGCCAGCAGCCAGGGGCCTGCCACTGGCCTGTGAAGCACTGAGGCTGCTGTGACCTCACAAGCACAGACAGCAGCTATGGGCCTGCCACTGCCCTATAGGGCAGGGAGGCTGCTGTGACCTCACAAGCACAGCGAGGAGCCAGAGGCCTGCCATTGCCCTAGAAGGTACAGAGACAAATGTGACCTCAAAAGGCAGCCAGCAGACAGAGGCATGCCACGGGCCTATCAGGAAACAGGACTGCTGTGACCTGAAAAGCACAGCCAGCAGCTATGGGCCTGCCACTGGCCTATGAGGCACGGAGGCTGCTGTGACCTCACAAGCACAGCCAGCAGCCAGGGGCCTGCCACTAGCCTATCAGGCAGTAGGACTGCTTTGACCTGACAAGCACAGACAGCAGCCAAGGGCCTGCCACTGGCCTATACAGCACGGAGGCTGATGTGACCTCACAAGCACAGCCAGCAGCCATTGGCCTCCCACTGCCCGATGAGGAGCTGACGCTGCTGTCAACTCAGAAGCACAGTAAACAGTCAGGGGCCTGCCACTGCCCTAAAGGGCCTGGAGGCTGCTGTGATCTCAGAAGCCCAGCGAGCAGCTATGGGCCTGCCACTGCCCTATAGGGCACTGAGGCTTCTCTGACCTCACAAGCCCACCCAGCAGTCATTGGCCTCAAACTGGCCTATGAGGCAACGGGACTGCTGTGACCTCACAAGCATGGCCAGCAGGCATGGGCATCCAAATGCCCTATGAGGCCCCGAGACAAACGTGACCTCATAACGCAGCCAGCAGGCATTGACACTGTCACGGGCCAATCAGGCACTGGTACTTCCGTGACCTCACAATCACAGCCAGCAGCCAGGGGCCTGCCATTGGCCTGGTAAGCACTGAGGCTGCTGTGACCTGACAAGCACAGCCAGCAGCCAGGGGCCTGCCACGGCCCTATAAGACACTGAGGCTGCTGTGACCTCACAAGCAAAGCCAGCAGCTGTGGGTCTGCCACTGGCCTCTCAGGCTGTAGGAGTCTTGTGACCTGACAAGCACAGCCAGCAGCCAGGGGCCTGCCACTGGCCTGTGAAGCACTGAGGCTGCTATGACCTCACGAGCCCAGGCAGCAGCTATGGGCCTTCCACTGCCCTATAGGGCACTGAGGCTGCTGTGACCTCACAAGCACAGCGAGGAGCCAGAGGCCTGCCATTGCCCTAGAAGGTACAGAGACAAATGTGACCTCAAAAGGCAGCCAGCAGACAGGGGCCTTCCACTGGCCTATCAGGCACTGAGGCTGCTCTGACCTCAGAAGCACAGTCAGCAGCCAGGGGCCTGCTGCTGGCCTATCAGGCTGTAGGAGTGTTATGACCTGACAAGCACAGCCAGCAGCTATGGGCATCCCACTGGCCTATCAGGCAACAGGACTGCTGTGACCTCACAAGCAAAGCCAGCAGCCAGCAGCCAGGGCATCCCACTGGCCTATGACGCACTGAGGCTGCTGTCACCCCACAAAAACAGCCAGCACCCAGAGGCCTGCCACTGGCCTATCAGTCACTCAGACTGCTGTGACCTCAAAAGGACAGCCAGCAGCCATTGGCCTGCCACTGACCTATCAGCCAATAGGACTGCTGTGACCTCACAAGCACAGCCAGCAGCCAGGGGCCTGCCACTGACCTATGAGGTACAGAGACAAATGTGACCTCAAAACGCGGCCAGCAGCCAGGGGCCTGCCACTGCCCTATAAGACACTGAGGCTTCTCTGACCTGACAAGCACATCCAGCAGCTGTGGGTCTGCCAGTGGCCTATGAGGCACGGAGGCTGCTGTGACCTCACAAGCACAGCCAGCAGCCATTGGCCTCCCACTGGCCTATCAGGTCCTGACGCTGCTGTGACCTCACAAGCACAGCCAGCAGACAGGGGCCTGCCACTGGCCTATCAGGCACGGAGGCTGCTGTGACCTCACAAGCACAGGCAGCAGCTCTGGGCCTGCCATGGCACATCAAGCACGGAGAAAGAAGGGAACACCCAAGCAGACCAGCAGCCATGGACGTGGCAGTGCATGCCCATGCATGCCATGCATGCAATGGCATGCAGGTCAAAGTGACATCATAAGACACAACCAGCAACCATGGGCCTGCCACTGCCCTTTTTGGCATGGAGACACAAGTATCCTCACAAGCCCAGTCAGGAGGCATGGCCCTGCCACTGGCCTATCAAGCACAGAGGCAGAAGCAACCTCACAAGCAGAGCAAGGACTGATGGGCCTGACTGGCCTACCAGGCCGTGAGGCAGAAGTGACATGACTATCTCATCCAGCAGTGGTGGACCTGACAATATCATTTCAGGCAGAGGGTAAAGTGATATCACAGAACGTTGAAGGACCATAACAGAAAAAAAGGCACTTGGAGGCATGAGCACTGGGAAAAAAGGGCACTAGGAGGCGATGCACTGCAAAAATATGCACATGGAGGACACTATACTGGAAAAAAAGGCACTTTGGGAGCCTGCATCGCAAAAATAGGCACTTGGAGGCCGCTAGGCCGGAAAAAAAGGCACTTAGATGCCCCTTCACTGCAAACAAAAGGCACTCAGACAGCAGTGCACCTCAAACAAAGGCACTCGGAAGCCCCTGCACCACAAAAACAGGCACCCGGAGAACAGTGAACCACAAGAAAAGGCACTCGGAGGCCGCTGCATCACAAAAAAAGGCACTTGGAGGCTAATACACTGCAAAAAAGGCACTCGGAGGACCATGCACGGCAAAAAAAGGCACTCGTTCGCCCCAACACCACAAAAAAAGGCACTCGGGGGCTGCTACAATGCGAAAACAGGCACTCCGATGCCCCTACACCAGAAAGAAAGGCACTCAGAGGGCCCTGCAGCACAAAAAAAGGCACTCAGCTGCCCTTACACTGGAAAAACAGGCACTCGGAGGCCTCTACACCCCAGAAAAAGGCACTCAGTGGCCCCTACACTGCAAAAAAAGGCACTCGGGGGGGACTACAATGTGAAACAAGGCACTTGGAGGGCCCGGCACCACCAAAAGAAGCACTCAGAGGCTCCTGCACTGGAAAAAGAGGCATTGCAGGCCTGTACACCAGAAAAAAAGGCACTTGGAGGCCGCTACACCGCAGAGAAAGGCACTCGGCTGCCCCTACGCTGGAAAAAAAGGCACTCGGAGGCCCCTACAGCACAAAAAAAGGCACTTGGGGGCTGCTACAATGCAAAAAATGGCACTCGGAGGCCGCTGAACCACAAGAAAAGGCACTCGGTGGCTCCTACAGCACAAAAAAAGGCACTTGGGGGCTGCTACAATGTGAAAAAAGGCACTCAGAGGCCACTGAACCACAAGAAAAGGCACTCGGTGGCTCCTACAGCACAAAAAAACGCACTCGGGGCCTGCTACAATGTGAAAAAAGGCACTCAGAGGCCCCTGAACCACAAGAAAAGGCACTCGGTGGCCTCTGAACCACAAGATAAGGCACTCAGTGGACCCTACAGCACAAGAAAAGGCACTCGGGGGCTGCTACAACGTGAAACAAGGCACTCAGAGGGCCCAGCACCACCAAAAAAAGCACTCGGAGGCTCCTGCACCACAAAAGAAGGCACTCAGAGGCCCCTACACCACCAAGAAAGGCACTCGGTGGCCCCCACATTGCAAAAAAAGGCACTTGGAGGCTACTACACTGCAAAGAAATGCACCCTGAGGCCCATGCACAGCAAAAAAAGGCACTCAGTAGCCCCTGCATTGCAAAAAAAGGCACTCAGAGGCCTCCACACCGCAAAAAAAGGCACTCGGAGGCCTCCACACCGCAAAAAAAGGCACTCGGAGGCCTCCACACTGCAAAAAGAAAATGCACCCAGAGGCCTCGACACCACAAAAGAAAGGCACTCGGAGGACCACACCACAAATAAAGGCACTCGGCTGCCCCTACACTGGAAAAAGATAAGGTACTCAGTGGCCCCTACAGCACAAAAAAAAGGCACTTGGTGGCTGCTAAAATGCAAAAAAAGGCACTCGGAGGCTGCTACAACGCGACAAAAGGCACTCAGAGGGCCCTGCACCACAAAAAAAAGCACTCGGAGGCTCCTGCACTGGAAAAAGAGGCACTTGCAGGCCTGTACACCGGATATAAAGGCACTCGGAGGCCCCTGCACCACAAAAGAAGGCACTCGGAGGCCCCTACACTGCAAAAAAAGGCACTCGGAGGGCCCTTCACCGCAAAAAAAGGCACTTGGAGGCTACTACACTGCAAAAAAAGGCACTCAGTAGCCCCTGCACCGCAAAAAAAGGCACTCGGAGGCCAGTGCACTGAAAAACAGGGCACTTGGAGGCCAGTGCACCGCAAAAAAAAATGCACTCAGAGGCCCCTACAGCACAAAAGAAAGGCACTTGGAGCACCACACCACAAAAAAAGGCACTCGGCTGCCCCTACACCACAAAAAAAGGCACTTGGGGGCTGCTACAATGTGAAACAAGGCACTCGGTGGCCCCTGACCCAGAAAGAAAGGAACTCGGAGGGCCCTGCACCACTAAAGAAGGCACTCGGAGGCCCCTGCACCACAAGAAAAGGCACTCGGGGCCACTACACCGCAAAAAAAAGGTACATGGAGGACCACACACCCCAAAATAACAGCACTCGGAGGCCCCTGAACCACAAGAAAAGGCATTCAGTGGCCTATACAGCAAAATAAAAGGCACTCGGGGGCTGCTACAATGTGAAACAAGGCACTCGGAGGGCCCTGCACCACCAAAAAAGGCACTCGGAGGCTCCTGCGCTGGAAAAAGAGGCACTTGCAGGCCTGTACACTGGAAATAAAGGCACTTGGAGGCCCCTGCACCACAAAAAAAGGCACTCCGAAGCCCCTACATTGCAAAAAAAGGCACTTGGAGGCTGCTACACTGCAAAAAAATGCACCCTGAGGCCCCTGCACCGCAAAAAAGGGCACTCGGCTGCCCCTGCACCGCAAAAAAAGGCACTTGGAGGCCTCTACAACACCTTCCACTGCCCTATCAGACACAGAGGCTCATGTGACCTCACAAGGACAGGAAGCCACCAGGGGCCTGCCAGTGGCCTGTCAGGCACTGGTACTTCTGTGAGCTCACAAGCAGAGTCAGCAGCCATGGGCATCCCACTGCCTGATGAGGCACTGAGACAAAGGTGACCTCAAAATGCAGCCAGCACGCAGAGGCCTGCCACTGGCCTATAGGGAACGGAGGCTGATGTTACCTCACGAAAACAGCCAGCAGCCATTGGCCTTCCACTGCCCAATGAGGCGCTGACACTGCTCTGACCTCACAAGCACAGCACACTGTCATGGGCCTGCCACTGCCATAAAGGGCACGGAGGCTGCTGTGACCTGACAAGCACAGCGAGGAGCCAGAGGCCTGCCACTGCCCTATAAGACACTGAGGCTGCTGTGACGTCACAAGCACAGCCAGCAGCCATTGGCCTTCCACTGCCCGATGAGGAGCTGACACTGCTCTGACCTCACAAGCACAGCACACTGTCATGGGCCTGCCACTGCCATAAAGGGCACGGAGGCTGCTGTGACCTGACAAGCACAGCGAGGAGCCAGAGGCCTGCCACTGCCCTATAAGACACTGAGGCTGCTGTGACGTCACAAGCAAAGCCAGCAGCTGTGGGTCTGCCACTGGCCTATCAGGCTGTAGGAGTGTTGTGACCTGACAAGCACAGCCAGCAGGTATGGGCCTGCCACCACCCTCAAGGGCAGGGAGGCTTCTGTAACCTCACAAGCACAGCCAGCAGCCAGGGGCCTGCCACTGGCCTGTGAAGCACTGAGGCTGCTGTGACCTCACAAGCACAGACAGCAGCTATGGGCCTGCCACTGCCCTATAGGGCAGGGAGGCTGCTGTGACCTCACAAGCACAGCGAGGAGCCAGAGGCCTGCCATTGCCCTAGAAGGTACAGAGACAAATGTGACCTCAAAAGGCAGCCAGCAGACAGAGGCATGCCACGGGCCTATCAGGAAACAGGACTGCTGTGACCTGAAAAGCACAGCCAGCAGCTATGGGCCTGCCACTGGCCTATGAGGCACGGAGGCTGCTGTGACCTCACAAGCACAGCCAGCAGCCAGGGGCCTGCCACTAGCCTATCAGGCAGTAGGACTGCTTTGACCTGACAAGCACAGACAGCAGCCAAGGGCCTGCCACTGGCCTATACAGCACGGAGGCTGATGTGACCTCACAAGCACAGCCAGCAGCCATTGGCCTCCCACTGCCCGATGAGGAGCTGACGCTGCTGTCAACTCAGAAGCACAGTAAACAGTCAGGGGCCTGCCACTGCCCTAAAGGGCATGGGGGCTGCTGTGACCTCAGAAGCCCAGCGAGCAGCTATGGGCCTGCCACTGCCCTATAGGGCACTGAGGCTTCTCTGACCTCACAAGCCCACCCAGCAGTCATTGGCCTCAAACTGGCCTATGAGGCAACGGGACTGCTGTGACCTCACAAGCATGGCCAGCAGGCATGGGCATCCAAATGCCCTATGAGGCCCCGAGACAAACGTGACCTCATAACGCAGCCAGCAGGCATTGACACTGTCACGGGCCAATCAGGCACTGGTACTTCCGTGACCTCACAATCACAGCCAGCAGCCAGGGGCCTGCCATTGGCCTGGTAAGCACTGAGGCTGCTGTGACCTGACAAGCACAGCCAGCAGCCAGGGGCCTGCCACGGCCCTATAAGACACTGAGGCTGCTGTGACCTCACAAGCAAAGCCAGCAGCTGTGGGTCTGCCACTGGCCTCTCAGGCTGTAGGAGTCTTGTGACCTGACAAGCACAGCCAGCAGCCAGGGGCCTGCCACTGGCCTGTGAAGCACTGAGGCTGCTATGACCTCACGAGCCCAGGCAGCAGCTATGGGCCTTCCACTGCCCTATAGGGCACTGAGGCTGCTGTGACCTCACAAGCACAGCGAGGAGCCAGAGGCCTGCCATTGCCCTAGAAGGTACAGAGACAAATGTGACCTCAAAAGGCAGCCAGCAGACAGGGGCCTTCCACTGGCCTATCAGGCACTGAGGCTGCTCTGACCTCAGAAGCACAGTCAGCAGCCAGGGGCCTGCTGCTGGCCTATCAGGCTGTAGGAGTGTTATGACCTGACAAGCACAGCCAGCAGCTATGGGCATCCCACTGGCCTATCAGGCAACAGGACTGCTGTGACCTCACAAGCAAAGCCAGCAGCCAGCAGCCAGGGCATCCCACTGGCCTATGACGCACTGAGGCTGCTGTCACCCCACAAAAACAGCCAGCACCCAGAGGCCTGCCACTGGCCTATCAGTCACTCAGACTGCTGTGACCTCAAAAGGACAGCCAGCAGCCATTGGCCTGCCACTGACCTATCAGGCAATAGGACTGCTGTGACCTCACAAGCACAGCCAGCAGCCAGGGGCCTGCCACTGACCTATGAGGTACAGAGACAAATGTGACCTCAAAACGTGGCCAGCAGCCAGGGGCCTGCCACTGCCCTATAAGACACTGAGGCTTCTCTGACCTGACAAGCACATCCAGCAGCTGTGGGTCTGCCACTGGCCTATGAGGCACGGAGGCTGCTGTGACCTCACAAGCACAGCCAGCAGCCATTGGCCTCCCACTGGCCTATCAGGTCCTGACGCTGCTGTGACCTCACAAGCACAGCCAGCAGACAGGGGCCTGCCACTGGCCTATCAGGCACGGAGGCTGCTGTGACCTCACAAGCACAGGCAGCAGCTCTGGGCCTGCCATGGCACATCAAGCACGGAGAAAGAAGGGAACACCCAAGCAGACCAGCAGCCATGGGCGTGGCAGTGCATGCCCATGCATGCCATGCATGCAATGGCATGCAGGTCAAAGTGACATCATAAGACACAACCAGCAACCATGGGCCTGCCACTGCCCTTTTTGGCATGGAGACACAAGTATCCTCACAAGCCCAGTCAGGAGGCATGGCCCTGCCACTGGCCTATCAAGCACAGAGGCAGAAGCAACCTCACAAGCAGAGCAAGGACTGATGGGCCTGACTGGCCTACCAGGCCGTGAGGCAGAAGTGACATGACTATCTCATCCAGCAGTGGTGGACCTGACAATATCATTTCAGGCAGAGGGTAAAGTGATATCACAGAACGTTGAAGGACCATAACAGAAAAAAAGGCACTTGGAGGCATGAGCACTGGGAAAAAAGGGCACTAGGAGGCGATGCACTGCAAAAATATGCACATGGAGGACACTATACTGGAAAAAAAGGCACTTTGGGAGCCTGCATCGCAAAAATAGGCACTTGGAGGCCGCTAGGCCGGAAAAAAAGGCACTTAGATGCCCCTTCACTGCAAAAAAAAGGCACTCAGACAGCAGTGCACCTCAAACAAAGGCACTCGGAAGCCCCTGCACCACAAAAACAGGCACCCGGAGAACAGTGAACCACAAGAAAAGGCACTCGGAGGCCGCTGCATCACAAAAAAAGGCACTTGGAGGCTAATACACTGCAAAAAAGGCACTCGGAGGACCATGCACGGCAAAAAAAGGCACTCGGTGGCCCCAACACCACAAAAAAAGGCACTCGGGGGCTGCTACAATGCGAAAACAGGCACTCCGATGCCCCTACACCAGAAAGAAAGGCACTCAGAGGGCCCTGCAGCACAAAAAAAGGCACTCAGCTGCCCTTACACTGGAAAAACAGGCACTCGGAGGCCTCTACACCCCAGAAAAAGGCACTCAGTGGCCCCTACACTGCAAAAAAAGGCACTCGGGGGGGACTACAATGTGAAACAAGGCACTTGGAGGGCCCGGCACCACCAAAAGAAGCACTCAGAGGCTCCTGCACTGGAAAAAGAGGCATTGCAGGCCTGTACACCAGAAAAAAAGGCACTTGGAGGCCGCTACACCGCAGAGAAAGGCACTCGGCTGCCCCTACGCTGGAAAAAAAGGCACTCGGAGGCCCCTACAGCACAAAAAAAGGCACTTGGGGGCTGCTACAATGCAAAAAATGGCACTCGGAGGCCGCTGAACCACAAGAAAAGGCACTCGGTGGCTCCTACAGCACAAAAAAAGGCACTTGGGGGCTGCTACAATGTGAAAAAAGGCACTCAGAGGCCACTGAACCACAAGAAAAGGCACTCGGTGGCTCCTACAGCACAAAAAAACGCACTCGGGGCCTGCTACAATGTGAAAAAAAGGCACTCAGAGGCCCCTGAACCACAAGAAAAGGCACTCGGTGGCCTCTGAACCACAAGATAAGGCACTCAGTGGACCCTACAGCACAAGAAAAGGCACTCGGGGGCTGCTACAACGTGAAACAAGGCACTCAGAGGGCCCAGCACCACCAAAAAAAGCACTCGGAGGCTCCTGCACCACAAAAGAAGGCACTCAGAGGCCCCTACACCACCAAGAAAGGCACTCGGTGGCCCCCACATTGCAAAAAAAGGCACTTGGAGGCTACTACACTGCAAAGAAATGCACCCTGAGGCCCATGCACAGCAAAAAAAGGCACTCAGTAGCCCCTGCATTGCAAAAAAAGGCACTCGGAGGCCTCCACACCGCAAAAAAAGGCACTCGGAGGCCTCCACACCGCAAAAAAAGGCACTCGGAGGCCTCCACACTGCAAAAAGAAAATGCACCCAGAGGCCTCGACACCACAAAAGAAAGGCACTCGGAGGACCACACCACAAATAAAGGCACTCGGCTGCCCCTACACTGGAAAAAGATAAGGTACTCAGTGGCCCCTACAGCACAAAAAAAGGCACTTGGTGGCTGCTAAAATGCAAAAAAAGGCACTCGGAGGCTGCTACAACGCGACAAAAGGCACTCAGAGGGCCCTGCACCACAAAAAAAAGCACTCGGAGGCTCCTGCACTGGAAAAAGAGGCACTTGCAGGCCTGTACACCGGATATAAAGGCACTCGGAGGCCCCTGCACCACAAAAGAAGGCACTCGGAGGCCCCTACACTGCAAAAAAAGGCACTCGGAGGGCCCTTCACCGCAAAAAAAGGCACTTGGAGGCTACTACACTGCAAAAAAAGGCACTCAGTAGCCCCTGCACCGCAAAAAAAGGCACTCGGAGGCCAGTGCACTGAAAAACAGGGCACTTGGAGGCCAGTGCACCGCAAAAAAAAATGCACTCAGAGGCCCCTACAGCACAAAAGAAAGGCACTTGGAGCACCACACCACAAAAAAAGGCACTCGGCTGCCCCTACACCACAAAAAAAGGCACTTGGGGGCTGCTACAATGTGAAACAAGGCACTCGGAGGCCCCTGCACCAGAAAGAAAGGCACTCAGAGGGCCCTGCACCACTAAAGAAGGCACTCGGAGGCCCCTGCACCACAAGAAAAGGCACTCGGGGCCACTACACCGCAAAAAAAAGGTACATGGAGGACCACACACCCCAAAATAACAGCACTCGGAGGCCCCTGAACCACAAGAAAAGGCATTCAGTGGCCTATACAGCAAAATAAAAGGCACTCGGGGGCTGCTACAATGTGAAACAAGGCACTCGGAGGGCCCTGCACCACCAAAAAAGGCACTCGGAGGCTCCTGCGCTGGAAAAAGAGGCACTTGCAGGCCTGTACACTGGAAATAAAGGCACTTGGAGGCCCCTGCACCACAAAAAAAGGCACTCCGAAGCCCCTACATTGCAAAAAAAGGCACTTGGAGGCTGCTACACTGCAAAAAAATGCACCCTGAGGCCCCTGCACCGCAAAAAAGGGCACTCGGCTGCCCCTGCACCGCAAAAAAAGGCACTTGGAGGCCTCTACAACACCTTCCACTGCCCTATCAGACACAGAGGCTCATGTGACCTCACAAGGACAGGAAGCCACCAGGGGCCTGCCAGTGGCCTGTCAGGCACTGGTACTTCTGTGAGCTCACAAGCAGAGTCAGCAGCCATGGGCATCCCACTGCCTGATGAGGCACTGAGACAAAGGTGACCTCAAAATGCAGCCAGCACGCAGAGGCCTGCCACTGGCCTATAGGGAACGGAGGCTGATGTTACCTCACGAAAACAGCCAGCAGCCATTGGCCTTCCACTGCCCAATGAGGCGCTGACACTGCTCTGACCTCACAAGCACAGCACACTGTCACGGGCCTGCCACTGCCATAAAGGGCACGGAGGCTGCTGTGACCTGACAAGCACAGCGAGGAGCCAGAGGCCTGCCACTGCCCTATAAGACACTGAGGCTGCTGTGACGTCACAAGCAAAGCCAGCAGCTGTGGGTCTGCCACTGGCCTATCAGGCTGTAGGAGTGTTGTGACCTGACAAGCACAGCCAGCAGGTATGGGCCTGCCACCACCCTCAAGGGCAGGGAGGCTTCTGTAACCTCACAAGCACAGCCAGCAGCCAGGGGCCTGCCACTGGCCTGTGAAGCACTGAGGCTGCTGTGACCTCACAAGCACAGACAGCAGCTATGGGCCTGCCACTGCCCTATAGGGCAGGGAGGCTGCTGTGACCTCACAAGCACAGCGAGGAGCCAGAGGCCTGCCATTGCCCTAGAAGGTACAGAGACAAATGTGACCTCAAAAGGCAGCCAGCAGACAGAGGCATGCCACGGGCCTATCAGGAAACAGGACTGCTGTGACCTGAAAAGCACAGCCAGCAGCTATGGGCCTGCCACTGGCCTATGAGGCACGGAGGCTGCTGTGACCTCACAAGCACAGCCAGCAGCCAGGGGCCTGCCACTAGCCTATCAGGCAGTAGGACTGCTTTGACCTGACAAGCACAGACAGCAGCCAAGGGCCTGCCACTGGCCTATACAGCACGGAGGCTGATGTGACCTCACAAGCACAGCCAGCAGCCATTGGCCTCCCACTGCCCGATGAGGAGCTGACGCTGCTGTCAACTCAGAAGCACAGTAAACAGTCAGGGGCCTGCCACTGCCCTAAAGGGCATGGGGGCTGCTGTGACCTCAGAAGCCCAGCGAGCAGCTATGGGCCTGCCACTGCCCTATAGGGCACTGAGGCTTCTCTGACCTCACAAGCCCACCCAGCAGTCATTGGCCTCAAACTGGCCTATGAGGCAACGGGACTGCTGTGACCTCACAAGCATGGCCAGCAGGCATGGGCATCCAAATGCCCTATGAGGCCCCGAGACAAACGTGACCTCATAACGCAGCCAGCAGGCATTGACACTGTCACGGGCCAATCAGGCACTGGTACTTCCGTGACCTCACAATCACAGCCAGCAGCCAGGGGCCTGCCATTGGCCTGGTAAGCACTGAGGCTGCTGTGACCTGACAAGCACAGCCAGCAGCCAGGGGCCTGCCACGGCCCTATAAGACACTGAGGCTGCTGTGACCTCACAAGCAAAGCCAGCAGCTGTGGGTCTGCCACTGGCCTCTCAGGCTGTAGGAGTCTTGTGACCTGACAAGCACAGCCAGCAGCCAGGGGCCTGCCACTGGCCTGTGAAGCACTGAGGCTGCTATGACCTCACGAGCCCAGGCAGCAGCTATGGGCCTTCCACTGCCCTATAGGGCACTGAGGCTGCTGTGACCTCACAAGCACAGCGAGGAGCCAGAGGCCTGCCATTGCCCTAGAAGGTACAGAGACAAATGTGACCTCAAAAGGCAGCCAGCAGACAGGGGCCTTCCACTGGCCTATCAGGCACTGAGGCTGCTCTGACCTCAGAAGCACAGTCAGCAGCCAGGGGCCTGCTGCTGGCCTATCAGGCTGTAGGAGTGTTATGACCTGACAAGCACAGCCAGCAGCTATGGGCATCCCACTGGCCTATCAGGCAACAGGACTGCTGTGACCTCACAAGCAAAGCCAGCAGCCAGCAGCCAGGGCATCCCACTGGCCTATGACGCACTGAGGCTGCTGTCACCCCACAAAAACAGCCAGCACCCAGAGGCCTGCCACTGGCCTATCAGTCACTCAGACTGCTGTGACCTCAAAAGGACAGCCAGCAGCCATTGGCCTGCCACTGACCTATCAGCCAATAGGACTGCTGTGACCTCACAAGCACAGCCAGCAGCCAGGGGCCTGCCACTGACCTATGAGGTACAGAGACAAATGTGACCTCAAAACGCGGCCAGCAGCCAGGGGCCTGCCACTGCCCTATAAGACACTGAGGCTTCTCTGACCTGACAAGCACATCCAGCAGCTGTGGGTCTGCCAGTGGCCTATGAGGCACGGAGGCTGCTGTGACCTCACAAGCACAGCCAGCAGCCATTGGCCTCCCACTGGCCTATCAGGTCCTGACGCTGCTGTGACCTCACAAGCACAGCCAGCAGACAGGGGCCTGCCACTGGCCTATCAGGCACGGAGGCTGCTGTGACCTCACAAGCACAGGCAGCAGCTCTGGGCCTGCCATGGCACATCAAGCACGGAGAAAGAAGGGAACACCCAAGCAGACCAGCAGCCATGGACGTGGCAGTGCATGCCCATGCATGCCATGCATGCAATGGCATGCAGGTCAAAGTGACATCATAAGACACAACCAGCAACCATGGGCCTGCCACTGCCCTTTTTGGCATGGAGACACAAGTATCCTCACAAGCCCAGTCAGGAGGCATGGCCCTGCCACTGGCCTATCAAGCACAGAGGCAGAAGCAACCTCACAAGCAGAGCAAGGACTGATGGGCCTGACTGGCCTACCAGGCCGTGAGGCAGAAGTGACATGACTATCTCATCCAGCAGTGGTGGACCTGACAATATCATTTCAGGCAGAGGGTAAAGTGATATCACAGAACGTTGAAGGACCATAACAGAAAAAAAGGCACTTGGAGGCATGAGCACTGGGAAAAAAGGGCACTAGGAGGCGATGCACTGCAAAAATATGCACATGGAGGACACTATACTGGAAAAAAAGGCACTTTGGGAGCCTGCATCGCAAAAATAGGCACTTGGAGGCCGCTAGGCCGGAAAAAAAGGCACTTAGATGCCCCTTCACTGCAAAAAAAAGGCACTCAGACAGCAGTGCACCTCAAACAAAGGCACTCGGAAGCCCCTGCACCACAAAAACAGGCACCCGGAGAACAGTGAACCACAAGAAAAGGCACTCGGAGGCCGCTGCATCACAAAAAAAGGCACTTGGAGGCTAATACACTGCAAAAAAGGCACTCGGAGGACCATGCACGGCAAAAAAAGGCACTCGGTGGCCCCAACACCACAAAAAAAGGCACTCGGGGGCTGCTACAATGCGAAAACAGGCACTCCGATGCCCCTACACCAGAAAGAAAGGCACTCAGAGGGCCCTGCAGCACAAAAAAAGGCACTCAGCTGCCCTTACACTGGAAAAACAGGCACTCGGAGGCCTCTACACCCCAGAAAAAGGCACTCAGTGGCCCCTACACTGCAAAAAAAGGCACTCGGGGGGGACTACAATGTGAAACAAGGCACTTGGAGGGCCCGGCACCACCAAAAGAAGCACTCAGAGGCTCCTGCACTGGAAAAAGAGGCATTGCAGGCCTGTACACCAGAAAAAAAGGCACTTGGAGGCCGCTACACCGCAGAGAAAGGCACTCGGCTGCCCCTACGCTGGAAAAAAAGGCACTCGGAGGCCCCTACAGCACAAAAAAAGGCACTTGGGGGCTGCTACAATGCAAAAAATGGCACTCGGAGGCCGCTGAACCACAAGAAAAGGCACTCGGTGGCTCCTACAGCACAAAAAAAGGCACTTGGGGGCTGCTACAATGTGAAAAAAGGCACTCAGAGGCCACTGAACCACAAGAAAAGGCACTCGGTGGCTCCTACAGCACAAAAAAACGCACTCGGGGCCTGCTACAATGTGAAAAAAGGCACTCAGAGGCCCCTGAACCACAAGAAAAGGCACTCGGTGGCCTCTGAACCACAAGATAAGGCACTCAGTGGACCCTACAGCACAAGAAAAGGCACTCGGGGGCTGCTACAACGTGAAACAAGGCACTCAGAGGGCCCAGCACCACCAAAAAAAGCACTCGGAGGCTCCTGCACCACAAAAGAAGGCACTCAGAGGCCCCTACACCACCAAGAAAGGCACTCGGTGGCCCCCACATTGCAAAAAAAGGCACTTGGAGGCTACTACACTGCAAAGAAATGCACCCTGAGGCCCATGCACAGCAAAAAAAGGCACTCAGTAGCCCCTGCATTGCAAAAAAAGGCACTCAGAGGCCTCCACACCGCAAAAAAAGGCACTCGGAGGCCTCCACACCGCAAAAAAAGGCACTCGGAGGCCTCCACACTGCAAAAAGAAAATGCACCCAGAGGCCTCGACACCACAAAAGAAAGGCACTCGGAGGACCACACCACAAATAAAGGCACTCGGCTGCCCCTACACTGGAAAAAGATAAGGTACTCAGTGGCCCCTACAGCACAAAAAAAAGGCACTTGGTGGCTGCTAAAATGCAAAAAAAGGCACTCGGAGGCTGCTACAACGCGACAAAAGGCACTCAGAGGGCCCTGCACCACAAAAAAAAGCACTCGGAGGCTCCTGCACTGGAAAAAGAGGCACTTGCAGGCCTGTACACCGGATATAAAGGCACTCGGAGGCCCCTGCACCACAAAAGAAGGCACTCGGAGGCCCCTACACTGCAAAAAAAGGCACTCGGAGGGCCCTTCACCGCAAAAAAAGGCACTTGGAGGCTACTACACTGCAAAAAAAGGCACTCAGTAGCCCCTGCACCGCAAAAAAAGGCACTCGGAGGCCAGTGCACTGAAAAACAGGGCACTTGGAGGCCAGTGCACCGCAAAAAAAAATGCACTCAGAGGCCCCTACAGCACAAAAGAAAGGCACTTGGAGCACCACACCACAAAAAAAGGCACTCGGCTGCCCCTACACCACAAAAAAAGGCACTTGGGGGCTGCTACAATGTGAAACAAGGCACTCGGTGGCCCCTGACCCAGAAAGAAAGGAACTCGGAGGGCCCTGCACCACTAAAGAAGGCACTCGGAGGCCCCTGCACCACAAGAAAAGGCACTCGGGGCCACTACACCGCAAAAAAAAGGTACATGGAGGACCACACACCCCAAAATAACAGCACTCGGAGGCCCCTGAACCACAAGAAAAGGCATTCAGTGGCCTATACAGCAAAATAAAAGGCACTCGGGGGCTGCTACAATGTGAAACAAGGCACTCGGAGGGCCCTGCACCACCAAAAAAGGCACTCGGAGGCTCCTGCGCTGGAAAAAGAGGCACTTGCAGGCCTGTACACTGGAAATAAAGGCACTTGGAGGCCCCTGCACCACAAAAAAAGGCACTCCGAAGCCCCTACATTGCAAAAAAAGGCACTTGGAGGCTGCTACACTGCAAAAAAATGCACCCTGAGGCCCCTGCACCGCAAAAAAGGGCACTCGGCTGCCCCTGCACCGCAAAAAAAGGCACTTGGAGGCCTCTACAACACCTTCCACTGCCCTATCAGACACAGAGGCTCATGTGACCTCACAAGGACAGGAAGCCACCAGGGGCCTGCCAGTGGCCTGTCAGGCACTGGTACTTCTGTGAGCTCACAAGCAGAGTCAGCAGCCATGGGCATCCCACTGCCTGATGAGGCACTGAGACAAAGGTGACCTCAAAATGCAGCCAGCACGCAGAGGCCTGCCACTGGCCTATAGGGAACGGAGGCTGATGTTACCTCACGAAAACAGCCAGCAGCCATTGGCCTTCCACTGCCCAATGAGGCGCTGACACTGCTCTGACCTCACAAGCACAGCACACTGTCATGGGCCTGCCACTGCCATAAAGGGCACGGAGGCTGCTGTGACCTGACAAGCACAGCGAGGAGCCAGAGGCCTGCCACTGCCCTATAAGACACTGAGGCTGCTGTGACGTCACAAGCACAGCCAGCAGCCATTGGCCTTCCACTGCCCGATGAGGAGCTGACACTGCTCTGACCTCACAAGCACAGCACACTGTCATGGGCCTGCCACTGCCATAAAGGGCACGGAGGCTGCTGTGACCTGACAAGCACAGCGAGGAGCCAGAGGCCTGCCACTGCCCTATAAGACACTGAGGCTGCTGTGACGTCACAAGCAAAGCCAGCAGCTGTGGGTCTGCCACTGGCCTATCAGGCTGTAGGAGTGTTGTGACCTGACAAGCACAGCCAGCAGGTATGGGCCTGCCACCACCCTCAAGGGCAGGGAGGCTTCTGTAACCTCACAAGCACAGCCAGCAGCCAGGGGCCTGCCACTGGCCTGTGAAGCACTGAGGCTGCTGTGACCTCACAAGCACAGACAGCAGCTATGGGCCTGCCACTGCCCTATAGGGCAGGGAGGCTGCTGTGACCTCACAAGCACAGCGAGGAGCCAGAGGCCTGCCATTGCCCTAGAAGGTACAGAGACAAATGTGACCTCAAAAGGCAGCCAGCAGACAGAGGCATGCCACGGGCCTATCAGGAAACAGGACTGCTGTGACCTGAAAAGCACAGCCAGCAGCTATGGGCCTGCCACTGGCCTATGAGGCACGGAGGCTGCTGTGACCTCACAAGCACAGCCAGCAGCCAGGGGCCTGCCACTAGCCTATCAGGCAGTAGGACTGCTTTGACCTGACAAGCACAGACAGCAGCCAAGGGCCTGCCACTGGCCTATACAGCACGGAGGCTGATGTGACCTCACAAGCACAGCCAGCAGCCATTGGCCTCCCACTGCCCGATGAGGAGCTGACGCTGCTGTCAACTCAGAAGCACAGTAAACAGTCAGGGGCCTGCCACTGCCCTAAAGGGCATGGGGGCTGCTGTGACCTCAGAAGCCCAGCGAGCAGCTATGGGCCTGCCACTGCCCTATAGGGCACTGAGGCTTCTCTGACCTCACAAGCCCACCCAGCAGTCATTGGCCTCAAACTGGCCTATGAGGCAACGGGACTGCTGTGACCTCACAAGCATGGCCAGCAGGCATGGGCATCCAAATGCCCTATGAGGCCCCGAGACAAACGTGACCTCATAACGCAGCCAGCAGGCATTGACACTGTCACGGGCCAATCAGGCACTGGTACTTCCGTGACCTCACAATCACAGCCAGCAGCCAGGGGCCTGCCATTGGCCTGGTAAGCACTGAGGCTGCTGTGACCTGACAAGCACAGCCAGCAGCCAGGGGCCTGCCACGGCCCTATAAGACACTGAGGCTGCTGTGACCTCACAAGCAAAGCCAGCAGCTGTGGGTCTGCCACTGGCCTATCAGGCTGTAGGAGTCTTGTGACCTGACAAGCACAGCCAGCAGCCAGGGGCCTGCCACTGGCCTGTGAAGCACTGAGGCTGCTATGACCTCACGAGCCCAGGCAGCAGCTATGGGCCTTCCACTGCCCTATAGGGCACTGAGGCTGCTGTGACCTCACAAGCACAGCGAGGAGCCAGAGGCCTGCCATTGCCCTAGAAGGTACAGAGACAAATGTGACCTCAAAAGGCAGCCAGCAGACAGGGGCCTTCCACTGGCCTATCAGGCACTGAGGCTGCTCTGACCTCAGAAGCACAGTCAGCAGCCAGGGGCCTGCTGCTGGCCTATCAGGCTGTAGGAGTGTTATGACCTGACAAGCACAGCCAGCAGCTATGGGCATCCCACTGGCCTATCAGGCAACAGGACTGCTGTGACCTCACAAGCAAAGCCAGCAGCCAGCAGCCAGGGCATCCCACTGGCCTATGACGCACTGAGGCTGCTGTCACCCCACAAAAACAGCCAGCACCCAGAGGCCTGCCACTGGCCTATCAGTCACTCAGACTGCTGTGACCTCAAAAGGACAGCCAGCAGCCATTGGCCTGCCACTGACCTATCAGCCAATAGGACTGCTGTGACCTCACAAGCACAGCCAGCAGCCAGGGGCCTGCCACTGACCTATGAGGTACAGAGACAAATGTGACCTCAAAACGCGGCCAGCAGCCAGGGGCCTGCCACTGCCCTATAAGACACTGAGGCTTCTCTGACCTGACAAGCACATCCAGCAGCTGTGGGTCTGCCAGTGGCCTATGAGGCACGGAGGCTGCTGTGACCTCACAAGCACAGCCAGCAGCCATTGGCCTCCCACTGGCCTATCAGGTCCTGACGCTGCTGTGACCTCACAAGCACAGCCAAGCAGACAGGGGCCTGCCACTGGCCTATCAGGCACGGAGGCTGCTGTGACCTCACAAGCACAGGCAGCAGCTCTGGGCCTGCCATGGCACATCAAGCACGGAGAAAGAAGGGAACACCCAAGCAGACCAGCAGCCATGGACGTGGCAGTGCATGCCCATGCATGCCATGCATGCAATGGCATGCAGGTCAAAGTGACATCATAAGACACAACCAGCAACCATGGGCCTGCCACTGCCCTTTTTGGCATGGAGACACAAGTATCCTCACAAGCCCAGTCAGGAGGCATGGCCCTGCCACTGGCCTATCAAGCACAGAGGCAGAAGCAACCTCACAAGCAGAGCAAGGACTGATGGGCCTGACTGGCCTACCAGGCCGTGAGGCAGAAGTGACATGACTATCTCATCCAGCAGTGGTGGACCTGACAATATCATTTCAGGCAGAGGGTAAAGTGATATCACAGAACGTTGAAGGACCATAACAGAAAAAAAGGCACTTGGAGGCATGAGCACTGGGAAAAAAGGGCACTAGGAGGCGATGCACTGCAAAAATATGCACATGGAGGACACTATACTGGAAAAAAAGGCACTTTGGGAGCCTGCATCGCAAAAATAGGCACTTGGAGGCCGCTAGGCCGGAAAAAAAGGCACTTAGATGCCCCTTCACTGCAAACAAAAGGCACTCAGACAGCAGTGCACCTCAAACAAAGGCACTCGGAAGCCCCTGCACCACAAAAACAGGCACCCGGAGAACAGTGAACCACAAGAAAAGGCACTCGGAGGCCGCTGCATCACAAAAAAAGGCACTTGGAGGCTAATACACTGCAAAAAAGGCACTCGGAGGACCATGCACGGCAAAAAAAGGCACTCGGTGGCCCCAACACCACAAAAAAAGGCACTCGGGGGCTGCTACAATGCGAAAACAGGCACTCCGATGCCCCTACACCAGAAAGAAAGGCACTCAGAGGGCCCTGCAGCACAAAAAAAGGCACTCAGCTGCCCTTACACTGGAAAAACAGGCACTCGGAGGCCTCTACACCCCAGAAAAAGGCACTCAGTGGCCCCTACACTGCAAAAAAAGGCACTCGGGGGGGACTACAATGTGAAACAAGGCACTTGGAGGGCCCGGCACCACCAAAAGAAGCACTCAGAGGCTCCTGCACTGGAAAAAGAGGCATTGCAGGCCTGTACACCAGAAAAAAAGGCACTTGGAGGCCGCTACACCGCAGAGAAAGGCACTCGGCTGCCCCTACGCTGGAAAAAAAGGCACTCGGAGGCCCCTACAGCACAAAAAAAGGCACTTGGGGGCTGCTACAATGCAAAAAATGGCACTCGGAGGCCGCTGAACCACAAGAAAAGGCACTCGGTGGCTCCTACAGCACAAAAAAAGGCACTTGGGGGCTGCTACAATGTGAAAAAAGGCACTCAGAGGCCACTGAACCACAAGAAAAGGCACTCGGTGGCTCCTACAGCACAAAAAAACGCACTCGGGGCCTGCTACAATGTGAAAAAAGGCACTCAGAGGCCCCTGAACCACAAGAAAAGGCACTCGGTGGCCTCTGAACCACAAGATAAGGCACTCAGTGGACCCTACAGCACAAGAAAAGGCACTCGGGGGCTGCTACAACGTGAAACAGGGCACTCAGAGGGCCCAGCACCACCAAAAAAAGCACTCGGAGGCTCCTGCACCACAAAAGAAGGCACTCAGAGGCCCCTACACCACCAAGAAAGGCACTCGGTGGCCCCCACATTGCAAAAAAAGGCACTTGGAGGCTACTACACTGCAAAGAAATGCACCCTGAGGCCCATGCACAGCAAAAAAAGGCACTCAGTAGCCCCTGCATTGCAAAAAAAGGCACTCGGAGGCCTCCACACCGCAAAAAAAGGCACTCGGAGGCCTCCACACTGCAAAAAGAAAATGCACCCAGAGGCCTCGACACCACAAAAGAAAGGCACTCGGAGGACCACACCACAAATAAAGGCACTCGGCTGCCCCTACACTGGAAAAAGATAAGGTACTCAGTGGCCCCTACAGCACAAAAAAAGGCACTTGGTGGCTGCTAAAATGCAAAAAAAGGCACTCGGAGGCTGCTACAACGCGACAAAAGGCACTCAGAGGGCCCTGCACCACAAAAAAAAGCACTCGGAGGCTCCTGCACTGGAAAAAGAGGCACTTGCAGGCCTGTACACCGGATATAAAGGCACTCGGAGGCCCCTGCACCACAAAAGAAGGCACTCGGAGGCCCCTACACTGCAAAAAAAGGCACTCGGAGGGCCCTTCACCGCAAAAAAAGGCACTTGGAGGCTACTACACTGCAAAAAAAGGCACTCAGTAGCCCCTGCACCGCAAAAAAAGGCACTCGGAGGCCAGTGCACTGAAAAACAGGGCACTTGGAGGCCAGTGCACCGCAAAAAAAAATGCACTCAGAGGCCCCTACAGCACAAAAGAAAGGCACTTGGAGCACCACACCACAAAAAAAGGCACTCGGCTGCCCCTACACCACAAAAAAAGGCACTTGGGGGCTGCTACAATGTGAAACAAGGCACTCGGTGGCCCCTGACCCAGAAAGAAAGGAACTCGGAGGGCCCTGCACCACTAAAGAAGGCACTCGGAGGCCCCTGCACCACAAGAAAAGGCACTCGGGGCCACTACACCGCAAAAAAAAGGTACATGGAGGACCACACACCCCAAAATAACAGCACTCGGAGGCCCCTGAACCACAAGAAAAGGCATTCAGTGGCCTATACAGCAAAATAAAAGGCACTCGGGGGCTGCTACAATGTGAAACAAGGCACTCGGAGGGCCCTGCACCACCAAAAAAGGCACTCGGAGGCTCCTGCGCTGGAAAAAGAGGCACTTGCAGGCCTGTACACTGGAAATAAAGGCACTTGGAGGCCCCTGCACCACAAAAAAAGGCACTCCGAAGCCCCTACATTGCAAAAAAAGGCACTTGGAGGCTGCTACACTGCAAAAAAATGCACCCTGAGGCCCCTGCACCGCAAAAAAGGGCACTCGGCTGCCCCTGCACCGCAAAAAAAGGCACTTGGAGGCCTCTACAACACCTTCCACTGCCCTATCAGACACAGAGGCTCATGTGACCTCACAAGGACAGGAAGCCACCAGGGGCCTGCCAGTGGCCTGTCAGGCACTGGTACTTCTGTGAGCTCACAAGCAGAGTCAGCAGCCATGGGCATCCCACTGCCTGATGAGGCACTGAGACAAAGGTGACCTCAAAATGCAGCCAGCACGCAGAGGCCTGCCACTGGCCTATAGGGAACGGAGGCTGATGTTACCTCACGAAAACAGCCAGCAGCCATTGGCCTTCCACTGCCCAATGAGGCGCTGACACTGCTCTGACCTCACAAGCACAGCACACTGTCACGGGCCTGCCACTGCCATAAAGGGCACGGAGGCTGCTGTGACCTGACAAGCACAGCGAGGAGCCAGAGGCCTGCCACTGCCCTATAAGACACTGAGGCTGCTGTGACCTCACAAGCAAAGCCAGCAGCTGTGGGTCTGCCACTGGCCTATCAGGCTGTAGGAGTGTTGTGACCTGACAAGCACAGCCAGCAGGTATGGGCCTGCCACCACCCTCAAGGGCAGGGAGGCTTCTGTAACCTCACAAGCACAGCCAGCAGCCAGGGGCCTGCCACTGGCCTGTGAAGCACTGAGGCTGCTGTGACCTCACAAGCACAGACAGCAGCTATGGGCCTGCCACTGCCCTATAGGGCAGGGAGGCTGCTGTGACCTCACAAGCACAGCGAGGAGCCAGAGGCCTGCCATTGCCCTAGAAGGTACAGAGACAAATGTGACCTCAAAAGGCAGCCAGCAGACAGAGGCATGCCACGGGCCTATCAGGAAACAGGACTGCTGTGACCTGAAAAGCACAGCCAGCAGCTATGGGCCTGCCACTGGCCTATGAGGCACGGAGGCTGCTGTGACCTCACAAGCACAGCCAGCAGCCAGGGGCCTGCCACTAGCCTATCAGGCAGTAGGACTGCTTTGACCTGACAAGCACAGACAGCAGCCAAGGGCCTGCCACTGGCCTATACAGCACGGAGGCTGATGTGACCTCACAAGCACAGCCAGCAGCCATTGGCCTCCCACTGCCCGATGAGGAGCTGACGCTGCTGTCAACTCAGAAGCACAGTAAACAGTCAGGGGCCTGCCACTGCCCTAAAGGGCATGGGGGCTGCTGTGACCTCAGAAGCCCAGCGAGCAGCTATGGGCCTGCCACTGCCCTATAGGGCACTGAGGCTTCTCTGACCTCACAAGCCCACCCAGCAGTCATTGGCCTCAAACTGGCCTATGAGGCAACGGGACTGCTGTGACCTCACAAGCATGGCCAGCAGGCATGGGCATCCAAATGCCCTATGAGGCCCCGAGACAAACGTGACCTCATAACGCAGCCAGCAGGCATTGACACTGTCACGGGCCAATCAGGCACTGGTACTTCCGTGACCTCACAATCACAGCCAGCAGCCAGGGGCCTGCCATTGGCCTGTGAAGCACTGAGGCTGCTGTGACCTGACAAGCACAGCCAGCAGCCAGGGGCCTGCCACGGCCCTATAAGACACTGAGGCTGCTGTGACCTCACAAGCAAAGCCAGCAGCTGTGGGTCTGCCACTGGCCTCTCAGGCTGTAGGAGTCTTGTGACCTGACAAGCACAGCCAGCAGCCAGGGGCCTGCCACTGGCCTGTGAAGCACTGAGGCTGCTATGACCTCACGAGCCCAGGCAGCAGCTATGGGCCTTCCACTGCCCTATAGGGCACTGAGGCTGCTGTGACCTCACAAGCACAGCGAGGAGCCAGAGGCCTGCCATTGCCCTAGAAGGTACAGAGACAAATGTGACCTCAAAAGGCAGCCAGCAGACAGGGGCCTTCCACTGGCCTATCAGGCACTGAGGCTGCTCTGACCTCAGAAGCACAGTCAGCAGCCAGGGGCCTGCTGCTGGCCTATCAGGCTGTAGGAGTGTTATGACCTGACAAGCACAGCCAGCAGCTATGGGCATCCCACTGGCCTATCAGGCAACAGGACTGCTGTGACCTCACAAGCAAAGCCAGCAGCCAGCAGCCAGGGCATCCCACTGGCCTATGACGCACTGAGGCTGCTGTCACCCCACAAAAACAGCCAGCACCCAGAGGCCTGCCACTGGCCTATCAGTCACTCAGACTGCTGTGACCTCAAAAGGACAGCCAGCAGCCATTGGCCTGCCACTGACCTATCAGCCAATAGGACTGCTGTGACCTCACAAGCACAGCCAGCAGCCAGGGGCCTGCCACTGACCTATGAGGTACAGAGACAAATGTGACCTCAAAATGCGGCCAGCAGCCAGGGGCCTGCCACTGCCCTATAAGACACTGAGGCTTCTCTGACCTGACAAGCACATCCAGCAGCTGTGGGTCTGCCAGTGGCCTATGAGGCACGGAGGCTGCTGTGACCTCACAAGCACAGCCAGCAGCCATTGGCCTCCCACTGGCCTATCAGGTCCTGACGCTGCTGTGACCTCACAAGCACAGCCAGCAGACAGGGGCCTGCCACTGGCCTATCAGGCACGGAGGCTGCTGTGACCTCACAAGCACAGGCAGCAGCTCTGGGCCTGCCATGGCACATCAAGCACGGAGAAAGAAGGGAACACCCAAGCAGACCAGCAGCCATGGACGTGGCAGTGCATGCCCATGCATGCCATGCATGCAATGGCATGCAGGTCAAAGTGACATCATAAGACACAACCAGCAACCATGGGCCTGCCACTGCCCTTTTTGGCATGGAGACACAAGTATCCTCACAAGCCCAGTCAGGAGGCATGGCCCTGCCACTGGCCTATCAAGCACAGAGGCAGAAGCAACCTCACAAGCAGAGCAAGGACTGATGGGCCTGACTGGCCTACCAGGCCGTGAGGCAGAAGTGACATGACTATCTCATCCAGCAGTGGTGGACCTGACAATATCATTTCAGGCAGAGGGTAAAGTGATATCACAGAACGTTGAAGGACCATAACAGAAAAAAAGGCACTTGGAGGCATGAGCACTGGGAAAAAAGGGCACTAGGAGGCGATGCACTGCAAAAATATGCACATGGAGGCCGCTAGGCCGGAAAAAAAGGCACTTAGATGCCCCTTCACTGCAAACAAAAGGCACTCAGACAGCAGTGCACCTCAAACAAAGGCACTCGGAAGCCCCTGCACCACAAAAACAGGCACCCGGAGAACAGTGAACCACAAGAAAAGGCACTCGGAGGCCGCTGCATCACAAAAAAAGGCACTTGGAGGCTAATACACTGCAAAAAAGGCACTCGGAGGACCATGCACGGCAAAAAAAGGCACTCGGTGGCCCCAACACCACAAAAAAAGGCACTCGGGGGCTGCTACAATGCGAAAACAGGCACTCCGATGCCCCTACACCAGAAAGAAAGGCACTCAGAGGGCCCTGCAGCACAAAAAAAGGCACTCAGCTGCCCTTACACTGGAAAAACAGGCACTCGGAGGCCTCTACACCCCAGAAAAAGGCACTCAGTGGCCCCTACACTGCAAAAAAAGGCACTCGGGGGGGACTACAATGTGAAACAAGGCACTTGGAGGGCCCGGCACCACCAAAAGAAGCACTCAGAGGCTCCTGCACTGGAAAAAGAGGCATTGCAGGCCTGTACACCAGAAAAAAAGGCACTTGGAGGCCGCTACACCGCAGAGAAAGGCACTCGGCTGCCCCTACGCTGGAAAAAAAGGCACTCGGAGGCCCCTACAGCACAAAAAAAGGCACTTGGGGGCTGCTACAATGCAAAAAATGGCACTCGGAGGCCGCTGAACCACAAGAAAAGGCACTCGGTGGCTCCTACAGCACAAAAAAAGGCACTTGGGGGCTGCTACAATGTGAAAAAAGGCACTCAGAGGCCACTGAACCACAAGAAAAGGCACTCGGTGGCTGCTACAGCACAAAAAAACGCACTCGGGGCCTGCTACAATGTGAAAAAAGGCACTCAGAGGCCCCTGAACCACAAGAAAAGGCACTCGGTGGCCTCTGAACCACAAGATAAGGCACTCAGTGGACCCTACAGCACAAGAAAAGGCACTCGGGGGCTGCTACAACGTGAAACAAGGCACTCAGAGGGCCCAGCACCACCAAAAAAAGCACTCGGAGGCTCCTGCACCACAAAAGAAGGCACTCAGAGGCCCCTACACCACCAAGAAAGGCACTCGGTGGCCCCCACATTGCAAAAAAAGGCACTTGGAGGCTACTACACTGCAAAGAAATGCACCCTGAGGCCCATGCACAGCAAAAAAAGGCACTCAGTAGCCCCTGCATTGCAAAAAAAGGCACTCAGAGGCCTCCACACCGCAAAAAAAGGCACTCGGAGGCCTCCACACTGCAAAAAGAAAATGCACCCAGAGGCCTCGACACCACAAAAGAAAGGCACTCGGAGGACCACACCACAAATAAAGGCACTCGGCTGCCCCTACACTGGAAAAAGATAAGGTACTCAGTGGCCCCTACAGCACAAAAAAAGGCACTTGGTGGCTGCTAAAATGCAAAAAAAGGCACTCGGAGGCTGCTACAACGCGACAAAAGGCACTCAGAGGGCCCTGCACCACAAAAAAAAGCACTCGGAGGCTCCTGCACTGGAAAAAGAGGCACTTGCAGGCCTGTACACCGGATATAAAGGCACTCGGAGGCCCCTGCACCACAAAAGAAGGCACTCGGAGGCCCCTACACTGCAAAAAAAGGCACTCGGAGGGCCCTTCACCGCAAAAAAAGGCACTTGGAGGCTACTACACTGCAAAAAAAGGCACTCAGTAGCCCCTGCACCGCAAAAAAAGGCACTCGGAGGCCAGTGCACTGAAAAACAGGGCACTTGGAGGCCAGTGCACCGCAAAAAAAAATGCACTCAGAGGCCCCTACAGCACAAAAGAAAGGCACTTGGAGCACCACACCACAAAAAAAGGCACTCGGCTGCCCCTACACCACAAAAAAAGGCACTTGGGGGCTGCTACAATGTGAAACAAGGCACTCGGAGGCCCCTGCACCAGAAAGAAAGGAACTCGGAGGGCCCTGCACCACTAAAGAAGGCACTCGGAGGCCCCTGCACCACAAGAAAAGGCACTCGGGGCCACTACACCGCAAAAAAAAGGTACATGGAGGACCACACACCCCAAAATAACAGCACTCGGAGGCCCCTGAACCACAAGAAAAGGCATTCAGTGGCCTATACAGCAAAATAAAAGGCACTCGGGGGCTGCTACAATGTGAAACAAGGCACTCGGAGGGCCCTGCACCACCAAAAAAGGCACTCGGAGGCTCCTGCGCTGGAAAAAGAGGCACTTGCAGGCCTGTACACTGGAAATAAAGGCACTTGGAGGCCCCTGCACCACAAAAAAAGGCACTCCGAAGCCCCTACATTGCAAAAAAAGGCACTTGGAGGCTGCTACACTGCAAAAAAATGCACCCTGAGGCCCCTGCACCGCAAAAAAGGGCACTCGGCTGCCCCTGCACCGCAAAAAAAGGCACTTGGAGGCCTCTACAACACCTTCCACTGCCCTATCAGACACAGAGGCTCATGTGACCTCACAAGGACAGGAAGCCACCAGGGGCCTGCCAGTGGCCTGTCAGGCACTGGTACTTCTGTGAGCTCACAAGCAGAGTCAGCAGCCATGGGCATCCCACTGCCTGATGAGGCACTGAGACAAAGGTGACCTCAAAATGCAGCCAGCACGCAGAGGCCTGCCACTGGCCTATAGGGAACGGAGGCTGATGTTACCTCACGAAAACAGCCAGCAGCCATTGGCCTTCCACTGCCCAATGAGGCGCTGACACTGCTCTGACCTCACAAGCACAGCACACTGTCATGGGCCTGCCACTGCCATAAAGGGCACGGAGGCTGCTGTGACCTGACAAGCACAGCGAGGAGCCAGAGGCCTGCCACTGCCCTATAAGACACTGAGGCTGCTGTGACGTCACAAGCAAAGCCAGCAGCTGTGGGTCTGCCACTGGCCTATCAGGCTGTAGGAGTGTTGTGACCTGACAAGCACAGCCAGCAGGTATGGGCCTGCCACCACCCTCAAGGGCAGGGAGGCTTCTGTAACCTCACAAGCACAGCCAGCAGCCAGGGGCCTGCCACTGGCCTGTGAAGCACTGAGGCTGCTGTGACCTCACAAGCACAGACAGCAGCTATGGGCCTGCCACTGCCCTATAGGGCAGGGAGGCTGCTGTGACCTCACAAGCACAGCGAGGAGCCAGAGGCCTGCCATTGCCCTAGAAGGTACAGAGACAAATGTGACCTCAAAAGGCAGCCAGCAGACAGAGGCATGCCACGGGCCTATCAGGAAACAGGACTGCTGTGACCTGAAAAGCACAGCCAGCAGCTATGGGCCTGCCACTGGCCTATGAGGCACGGAGGCTGCTGTGACCTCACAAGCACAGCCAGCAGCCAGGGGCCTGCCACTAGCCTATCAGGCAGTAGGACTGCTTTGACCTGACAAGCACAGACAGCAGCCAAGGGCCTGCCACTGGCCTATACAGCACGGAGGCTGATGTGACCTCACAAGCACAGCCAGCAGCCATTGGCCTCCCACTGCCCGATGAGGAGCTGACGCTGCTGTCAACTCAGAAGCACAGTAAACAGTCAGGGGCCTGCCACTGCCCTAAAGGGCATGGGGGCTGCTGTGACCTCAGAAGCCCAGCGAGCAGCTATGGGCCTGCCACTGCCCTATAGGGCACTGAGGCTTCTCTGACCTCACAAGCCCACCCAGCAGTCATTGGCCTCAAACTGGCCTATGAGGCAACGGGACTGCTGTGACCTCACAAGCATGGCCAGCAGGCATGGGCATCCAAATGCCCTATGAGGCCCCGAGACAAACGTGACCTCATAACGCAGCCAGCAGGCATTGACACTGTCACGGGCCAATCAGGCACTGGTACTCCCGTGACCTCACAATCACAGCCAGCAGCCAGGGGCCTGCCATTGGCCTGTGAAGCACTGAGGCTGCTGTGACCTGACAAGCACAGCCAGCAGCCAGGGGCCTGCCACGGCCCTATAAGACACTGAGGCTGCTGTGACCTCACAAGCAAAGCCAGCAGCTGTGGGTCTGCCACTGGCCTATCAGGCTGTAGGAGTCTTGTGACCTGACAAGCACAGCCAGCAGCCAGGGGCCTGCCACTGGCCTGTGAAGCACTGAGGCTGCTATGACCTCACGAGCCCAGGCAGCAGCTATGGGCCTTCCACTGCCCTATAGGGCACTGAGGCTGCTGTGACCTCACAAGCACAGCGAGGAGCCAGAGGCCTGCCATTGCCCTAGAAGGTACAGAGACAAATGTGACCTCAAAAGGCAGCCAGCAGACAGGGGCCTTCCACTGGCCTATCAGGCACTGAGGCTGCTCTGACCTCAGAAGCACAGTCAGCAGCCAGGGGCCTGCTGCTGGCCTATCAGGCTGTAGGAGTGTTATGACCTGACAAGCACAGCCAGCAGCTATGGGCATCCCACTGGCCTATCAGGCAACAGGACTGCTGTGACCTCACAAGCAAAGCCAGCAGCCAGCAGCCAGGGCATCCCACTGGCCTATGACGCACTGAGGCTGCTGTCACCCCACAAAAACAGCCAGCACCCAGAGGCCTGCCACTGGCCTATCAGTCACTCAGACTGCTGTGACCTCAAAAGGACAGCCAGCAGCCATTGGCCTGCCACTGACCTATCAGCCAATAGGACTGCTGTGACCTCACAAGCACAGCCAGCAGCCAGGGGCCTGCCACTGACCTATGAGGTACAGAGACAAATGTGACCTCAAAACGCGGCCAGCAGCCAGGGGCCTGCCACTGCCCTATAAGACACTGAGGCTTCTCTGACCTGACAAGCACATCCAGCAGCTGTGGGTCTGCCAGTGGCCTATGAGGCACGGAGGCTGCTGTGACCTCACAAGCACAGCCAGCAGCCATTGGCCTCCCACTGGCCTATCAGGTCCTGACGCTGCTGTGACCTCACAAGCACAGCCAGCAGACAGGGGCCTGCCACTGGCCTATCAGGCACGGAGGCTGCTGTGACCTCACAAGCACAGCCAGCAGCTCTGGGCCTGCCATGGCACATCAAGCACGGAGAAAGAAGGGAACACCCAAGCAGACCAGCAGCCATGGACGTGGCAGTGCATGCCCATGCATGCCATGCATGCAATGGCATGCAGGTCAAAGTGACATCATAAGACACAACCAGCAACCATGGGCCTGCCACTGCCCTTTTTGGCATGGAGACACAAGTATCCTCACAAGCCCAGTCAGGAGGCATGGCCCTGCCACTGGCCTATCAAGCACAGAGGCAGAAGCAACCTCACAAGCAGAGCAAGGACTGATGGGCCTGACTGGCCTACCAGGCCGTGAGGCAGAAGTGACATGACTATCTCATCCAGCAGTGGTGGACCTGACAATATCATTTCAGGCAGAGGGTAAAGTGATATCACAGAACGTTGAAGGACCATAACAGAAAAAAAGGCACTTGGAGGCATGAGCACTGGGAAAAAAGGGCACTAGGAGGCGATGCACTGCAAAAATATGCACATGGAGGCCGCTAGGCCGGAAAAAAAGGCACTTAGATGCCCCTTCACTGCAAAAAAAAGGCACTCAGACAGCAGTGCACCTCAAACAAAGGCACTCGGAAGCCCCTGCACCACAAAAACAGGCACCCGGAGAACAGTGAACCACAAGAAAAGGCACTCGGAGGCCGCTGCATCACAAAAAAAGGCACTTGGAGGCTAATACACTGCAAAAAAGGCACTCGGAGGACCATGCACGGCAAAAAAAGGCACTCGGTGGCCCCAACACCACAAAAAAAGGCACTCGGGGGCTGCTACAATGCGAAAACAGGCACTCCGATGCCCCTACACCAGAAAGAAAGGCACTCAGAGGGCCCTGCAGCACAAAAAAAGGCACTCAGCTGCCCGTACACTGGAAAAACAGGCACTCGGGGCCACTACACCGCAAAAAAAAGGTACATGGAGGACCACACACCCCAAAATAACAGCACTCGGAGGCCCCTGAACCACAAGAAAAGGCATTCAGTGGCCTATACAGCAAAATAAAAGGCACTCGGGGGCTGCTACAATGTGAAACAAGGCACTCGGAGGGCCCTGCACCACCAAAAAAGGCACTCGGAGGCTCCTGCGCTGGAAAAAGAGGCACTTGCAGGCCTGTACACTGGAAATAAAGGCACTTGGAGGCCCCTGCACCACAAAAAAAGGCACTCCGAAGCCCCTACATTGCAAAAAAAGGCACTTGGAGGCTGCTACACTGCAAAAAAATGCACCCTGAGGCCCCTGCACCGCAAAAAAGGGCACTCGGCTGCCCCTGCACCGCAAAAAAAGGCACTTGGAGGCCTCTACAACACCTTCCACTGCCCTATCAGACACAGAGGCTCATGTGACCTCACAAGGACAGGAAGCCACCAGGGGCCTGCCAGTGGCCTGTCAGGCACTGGTACTTCTGTGAGCTCACAAGCAGAGTCAGCAGCCATGGGCATCCCACTGCCTGATGAGGCACTGAGACAAAGGTGACCTCAAAATGCAGCCAGCACGCAGAGGCCTGCCACTGGCCTATAGGGAACGGAGGCTGATGTTACCTCACGAAAACAGCCAGCAGCCATTGGCCTTCCACTGCCCAATGAGGCGCTGACACTGCTCTGACCTCACAAGCACAGCACACTGTCACGGGCCTGCCACTGCCATAAAGGGCACGGAGGCTGCTGTGACCTGACAAGCACAGCGAGGAGCCAGAGGCCTGCCACTGCCCTATAAGACACTGAGGCTGCTGTGACGTCACAAGCAAAGCCAGCAGCTGTGGGTCTGCCACTGGCCTATCAGGCTGTAGGAGTGTTGTGACCTGACAAGCACAGCCAGCAGGTATGGGCCTGCCACCACCCTCAAGGGCAGGGAGGCTTCTGTAACCTCACAAGCACAGCCAGCAGCCAGGGGCCTGCCACTGGCCTGTGAAGCACTGAGGCTGCTGTGACCTCACAAGCACAGACAGCAGCTATGGGCCTGCCACTGCCCTATAGGGCAGGGAGGCTGCTGTGACCTCACAAGCACAGCGAGGAGCCAGAGGCCTGCCATTGCCCTAGAAGGTACAGAGACAAATGTGACCTCAAAAGGCAGCCAGCAGACAGAGGCATGCCACGGGCCTATCAGGAAACAGGACTGCTGTGACCTGAAAAGCACAGCCAGCAGCTATGGGCCTGCCACTGGCCTATGAGGCACGGAGGCTGCTGTGACCTCACAAGCACAGCCAGCAGCCAGGGGCCTGCCACTGGCCTATACAGCACGGAGGCTGATGTGACCTCACAAGCACAGCCAGCAGCCATTGGCCTCCCACTGCCCGATGAGGAGCTGACGCTGCTGTCAACTCAGAAGCACAGTAAACAGTCAGGGGCCTGCCACTGCCCTAAAGGGCATGGGGGCTGCTGTGACCTCAGAAGCCCAGCGAGCAGCTATGGGCCTGCCACTGCCCTATAGGGCACTGAGGCTTCTCTGACCTCACAAGCCCACCCAGCAGTCATTGGCCTCAAACTGGCCTATGAGGCAACGGGACTGCTGTGACCTCACAAGCATGGCCAGCAGGCATGGGCATCCAAATGCCCTATGAGGCCCCGAGACAAACGTGACCTCATAACGCAGCCAGCAGGCATTGACACTGTCACGGGCCAATCAGGCACTGGTACTTCCGTGACCTCACAATCACAGCCAGCAGCCAGGGGCCTGCCATTGGCCTGGTAAGCACTGAGGCTGCTGTGACCTGACAAGCACAGCCAGCAGCCAGGGGCCTGCCACGGCCCTATAAGACACTGAGGCTGCTGTGACCTCACAAGCAAAGCCAGCAGCTGTGGGTCTGCCACTGGCCTCTCAGGCTGTAGGAGTCTTGTGACCTGACAAGCACAGCCAGCAGCCAGGGGCCTGCCACTGGCCTGTGAAGCACTGAGGCTGCTATGACCTCACGAGCCCAGGCAGCAGCTATGGGCCTTCCACTGCCCTATAGGGCACTGAGGCTGCTGTGACCTCACAAGCACAGCGAGGAGCCAGAGGCCTGCCATTGCCCTAGAAGGTACAGAGACAAATGTGACCTCAAAAGGCAGCCAGCAGACAGGGGCCTTCCACTGGCCTATCAGGCACTGAGGCTGCTCTGACCTCAGAAGCACAGTCAGCAGCCAGGGGCCTGCTGCTGGCCTATCAGGCTGTAGGAGTGTTATGACCTGACAAGCACAGCCAGCAGCTATGGGCATCCCACTGGCCTATCAGGCAACAGGACTGCTGTGACCTCACAAGCAAAGCCAGCAGCCAGCAGCCAGGGCATCCCACTGGCCTATGACGCACTGAGGCTGCTGTCACCCCACAAAAACAGCCAGCACCCAGAGGCCTGCCACTGGCCTATCAGTCACTCAGACTGCTGTGACCTCAAAAGGACAGCCAGCAGCCATTGGCCTGCCACTGACCTATCAGGCAATAGGACTGCTGTGACCTCACAAGCACAGCCAGCAGCCAGGGGCCTGCCACTGACCTATGAGGTACAGAGACAAATGTGACCTCAAAACGTGGCCAGCAGCCAGGGGCCTGCCACTGCCCTATAAGACACTGAGGCTTCTCTGACCTGACAAGCACATCCAGCAGCTGTGGGTCTGCCAGTGGCCTATGAGGCACGGAGGCTGCTGTGACCTCACAAGCACAGCCAGCAGCCATTGGCCTCCCACTGGCCTATCAGGTCCTGACGCTGCTGTGACCTCACAAGCACAGCCAGCAGACAGGGGCCTGCCACTGGCCTATCAGGCACGGAGGCTGCTGTGACCTCACAAGCACAGCCAGCAGCTCTGGGCCTGCCATGGCACATCAAGCACGGAGAAAGAAGGGAACACCCAAGCAGACCAGCAGCCATGGACGTGGCAGTGCATGCCCATGCATGCCATGCATGCAATGGCATGCAGGTCAAAGTGACATCATAAGACACAACCAGCAACCATGGGCCTGCCACTGCCCTTTTTGGCATGGAGACACAAGTATCCTCACAAGCCCAGTCAGGAGGCATGGCCCTGCCACTGGCCTATCAAGCACAGAGGCAGAAGCAACCTCACAAGCAGAGCAAGGACTGATGGGCCTGACTGGCCTACCAGGCCGTGAGGCAGAAGTGACATGACTATCTCATCCAGCAGTGGTGGACCTGACAATATCATTTCAGGCAGAGGGTAAAGTGATATCACAGAACGTTGAAGGACCATAACAGAAAAAAAGGCACTTGGAGGCATGAGCACTGGGAAAAAAGGGCACTAGGAGGCGATGCACTGCAAAAATATGCACATGGAGGACACTATACTGGAAAAAAAGGCACTTTGGGAGCCTGCATCGCAAAAATAGGCACTTGGAGGCCGCTAGGCCGGAAAAAAAGGCACTTAGATGCCCCTTCACTGCAAAAAAAAGGCACTCAGACAGCAGTGCACCTCAAACAAAGGCACTCGGAAGCCCCTGCACCACAAAAACAGGCACCCGGAGAACAGTGAACCACAAGAAAAGGCACTCGGAGGCCGCTGCATCACAAAAAAAGGCACTTGGAGGCTAATACACTGCAAAAAAGGCACTCGGAGGACCATGCACGGCAAAAAAAGGCACTCGGTGGCCCCAACACCACAAAAAAAGGCACTCGGGGGCTGCTACAATGCGAAAACAGGCACTCCGATGCCCCTACACCAGAAAGAAAGGCACTCAGAGGGCCCTGCAGCACAAAAAAAGGCACTCAGCTGCCCTTACACTGGAAAAACAGGCACTCGGAGGCCTCTACACCCCAGAAAAAGGCACTCAGTGGCCCCTACACTGCAAAAAAAGGCACTCGGGGGGGACTACAATGTGAAACAAGGCACTTGGAGGGCCCGGCACCACCAAAAGAAGCACTCAGAGGCTCCTGCACTGGAAAAAGAGGCATTGCAGGCCTGTACACCAGAAAAAAAGGCACTTGGAGGCCGCTACACCGCAGAGAAAGGCACTCGGCTGCCCCTACGCTGGAAAAAAAGGCACTCGGAGGCCCCTACAGCACAAAAAAAGGCACTTGGGGGCTGCTACAATGCAAAAAATGGCACTCGGAGGCCGCTGAACCACAAGAAAAGGCACTCGGTGGCTCCTACAGCACAAAAAAAGGCACTTGGGGGCTGCTACAATGTGAAAAAAGGCACTCAGAGGCCACTGAACCACAAGAAAAGGCACTCGGTGGCTCCTACAGCACAAAAAAACGCACTCGGGGCCTGCTACAATGTGAAAAAAGGCACTCAGAGGCCCCTGAACCACAAGAAAAGGCACTCGGTGGCCTCTGAACCACAAGATAAGGCACTCAGTGGACCCTACAGCACAAGAAAAGGCACTCGGGGGCTGCTACAACGTGAAACAAGGCACTCAGAGGGCCCAGCACCACCAAAAAAAGCACTCGGAGGCTCCTGCACCACAAAAGAAGGCACTCAGAGGCCCCTACACCACCAAGAAAGGCACTCGGTGGCCCCCACATTGCAAAAAAAGGCACTTGGAGGCTACTACACTGCAAAGAAATGCACCCTGAGGCCCATGCACAGCAAAAAAAGGCACTCAGTAGCCCCTGCATTGCAAAAAAAGGCACTCAGAGGCCTCCACACCGCAAAAAAAGGCACTCGGAGGCCTCCACACCGCAAAAAAAGGCACTCGGAGGCCTCCACACTGCAAAAAGAAAATGCACCCAGAGGCCTCGACACCACAAAAGAAAGGCACTCGGAGGACCACACCACAAATAAAGGCACTCGGCTGCCCCTACACTGGAAAAAGATAAGGTACTCAGTGGCCCCTACAGCACAAAAAAAGGCACTTGGTGGCTGCTAAAATGCAAAAAAAGGCACTCGGAGGCTGCTACAACGCGACAAAAGGCACTCAGAGGGCCCTGCACCACAAAAAAAAGCACTCGGAGGCTCCTGCACTGGAAAAAGAGGCACTTGCAGGCCTGTACACCGGATATAAAGGCACTCGGAGGCCCCTGCACCACAAAAGAAGGCACTCGGAGGCCCCTACACTGCAAAAAAAGGCACTCGGAGGGCCCTTCACCGCAAAAAAAGGCACTTGGAGGCTACTACACTGCAAAAAAAGGCACTCAGTAGCCCCTGCACCGCAAAAAAAGGCACTCGGAGGCCAGTGCACTGAAAAACAGGGCACTTGGAGGCCAGTGCACCGCAAAAAAAAATGCACTCAGAGGCCCCTACAGCACAAAAGAAAGGCACTTGGAGCACCACACCACAAAAAAAGGCACTCGGCTGCCCCTACACCACAAAAAAAGGCACTTGGGGGCTGCTACAATGTGAAACAAGGCACTCGGAGGCCCCTGCACCAGAAAGAAAGGAACTCGGAGGGCCCTGCACCACTAAAGAAGGCACTCGGAGGCCCCTGCACCACAAGAAAAGGCACTCGGGGCCACTACACCGCAAAAAAAAGGTACATGGAGGACCACACACCCCAAAATAACAGCACTCGGAGGCCCCTGAACCACAAGAAAAGGCATTCAGTGGCCTATACAGCAAAATAAAAGGCACTCGGGGGCTGCTACAATGTGAAACAAGGCACTCGGAGGGCCCTGCACCACCAAAAAAGGCACTCGGAGGCTCCTGCGCTGGAAAAAGAGGCACTTGCAGGCCTGTACACTGGAAATAAAGGCACTTGGAGGCCCCTGCACCACAAAAAAAGGCACTCCGAAGCCCCTACATTGCAAAAAAAGGCACTTGGAGGCTGCTACACTGCAAAAAAATGCACCCTGAGGCCCCTGCACCGCAAAAAAGGGCACTCGGCTGCCCCTGCACCGCAAAAAAAGGCACTTGGAGGCCTCTACAACACCTTCCACTGCCCTATCAGACACAGAGGCTCATGTGACCTCACAAGGACAGGAAGCCACCAGGGGCCTGCCAGTGGCCTGTCAGGCACTGGTACTTCTGTGAGCTCACAAGCAGAGTCAGCAGCCATGGGCATCCCACTGCCTGATGAGGCACTGAGACAAAGGTGACCTCAAAATGCAGCCAGCACGCAGAGGCCTGCCACTGGCCTATAGGGAACGGAGGCTGATGTTACCTCACGAAAACAGCCAGCAGCCATTGGCCTTCCACTGCCCAATGAGGCGCTGACACTGCTCTGACCTCACAAGCACAGCACACTGTCACGGGCCTGCCACTGCCATAAAGGGCACGGAGGCTGCTGTGACCTGACAAGCACAGCGAGGAGCCAGAGGCCTGCCACTGCCCTATAAGACACTGAGGCTGCTGTGACGTCACAAGCAAAGCCAGCAGCTGTGGGTCTGCCACTGGCCTATCAGGCTGTAGGAGTGTTGTGACCTGACAAGCACAGCCAGCAGGTATGGGCCTGCCACCACCCTCAAGGGCAGGGAGGCTTCTGTAACCTCACAAGCACAGCCAGCAGCCAGGGGCCTGCCACTGGCCTGTGAAGCACTGAGGCTGCTGTGACCTCACAAGCACAGACAGCAGCTATGGGCCTGCCACTGCCCTATAGGGCAGGGAGGCTGCTGTGACCTCACAAGCACAGCGAGGAGCCAGAGGCCTGCCATTGCCCTAGAAGGTACAGAGACAAATGTGACCTCAAAAGGCAGCCAGCAGACAGAGGCATGCCACGGGCCTATCAGGAAACAGGACTGCTGTGACCTGAAAAGCACAGCCAGCAGCTATGGGCCTGCCACTGGCCTATGAGGCACGGAGGCTGCTGTGACCTCACAAGCACAGCCAGCAGCCAGGGGCCTGCCACTAGCCTATCAGGCAGTAGGACTGCTTTGACCTGACAAGCACAGACAGCAGCCAAGGGCCTGCCACTGGCCTATACAGCACGGAGGCTGATGTGACCTCACAAACACAGCCAGCAGCCATTGGCCTCCCACTGCCCGATGAGGAGCTGACGCTGCTGTCAACTCAGAAGCACAGTAAACAGTCAGGGGCCTGCCACTGCCCTAAAGGGCATGGGGGCTGCTGTGACCTCAGAAGCCCAGCGAGCAGCTATGGGCCTGCCACTGCCCTATAGGGCACTGAGGCTTCTCTGACCTCACAAGCCCACCCAGCAGTCATTGGCCTCAAACTGGCCTATGAGGCAACGGGACTGCTGTGACCTCACAAGCATGGCCAGCAGGCATGGGCATCCAAATGCCCTATGAGGCCCCGAGACAAACGTGACCTCATAACGCAGCCAGCAGGCATTGACACTGTCACGGGCCAATCAGGCACTGGTACTTCCGTGACCTCACAATCACAGCCAGCAGCCAGGGGCCTGCCATTGGCCTGGTAAGCACTGAGGCTGCTGTGACCTGACAAGCACAGCCAGCAGCCAGGGGCCTGCCACGGCCCTATAAGACACTGAGGCTGCTGTGACCTCACAAGCAAAGCCAGCAGCTGTGGGTCTGCCACTGGCCTCTCAGGCTGTAGGAGTCTTGTGACCTGACAAGCACAGCCAGCAGCCAGGGGCCTGCCACTGGCCTGTGAAGCACTGAGGCTGCTATGACCTCACGAGCCCAGGCAGCAGCTATGGGCCTTCCACTGCCCTATAGGGCACTGAGGCTGCTGTGACCTCACAAGCACAGCGAGGAGCCAGAGGCCTGCCATTGCCCTAGAAGGTACAGAGACAAATGTGACCTCAAAAGGCAGCCAGCAGACAGGGGCCTTCCACTGGCCTATCAGGCACTGAGGCTGCTCTGACCTCAGAAGCACAGTCAGCAGCCAGGGGCCTGCTGCTGGCCTATCAGGCTGTAGGAGTGTTATGACCTGACAAGCACAGCCAGCAGCTATGGGCATCCCACTGGCCTATCAGGCAACAGGACTGCTGTGACCTCACAAGCAAAGCCAGCAGCCAGCAGCCAGGGCATCCCACTGGCCTATGACGCACTGAGGCTGCTGTCACCCCACAAAAACAGCCAGCACCCAGAGGCCTGCCACTGGCCTATCAGTCACTCAGACTGCTGTGACCTCAAAAGGACAGCCAGCAGCCATTGGCCTGCCACTGACCTATCAGCCAATAGGACTGCTGTGACCTCACAAGCACAGCCAGCAGCCAGGGGCCTGCCACTGACCTATGAGGTACAGAGACAAATGTGACCTCAAAACGCGGCCAGCAGCCAGGGGCCTGCCACTGCCCTATAAGACACTGAGGCTTCTCTGACCTGACAAGCACATCCAGCAGCTGTGGGTCTGCCAGTGGCCTATGAGGCACGGAGGCTGCTGTGACCTCACAAGCACAGCCAGCAGCCATTGGCCTCCCACTGGCCTATCAGGTCCTGACGCTGCTGTGACCTCACAAGCACAGCCAGCAGACAGGGGCCTGCCACTGGCCTATCAGGCACGGAGGCTGCTGTGACCTCACAAGCACAGGCAGCAGCTCTGGGCCTGCCATGGCACATCAAGCACGGAGAAAGAAGGGAACACCCAAGCAGACCAGCAGCCATGGACGTGGCAGTGCATGCCCATGCATGCCATGCATGCAATGGCATGCAGGTCAAAGTGACATCATAAGACACAACCAGCAACCATGGGCCTGCCACTGCCCTTTTTGGCATGGAGACACAAGTATCCTCACAAGCCCAGTCAGGAGGCATGGCCCTGCCACTGGCCTATCAAGCACAGAGGCAGAAGCAACCTCACAAGCAGAGCAAGGACTGATGGGCCTGACTGGCCTACCAGGCCGTGAGGCAGAAGTGACATGACTATCTCATCCAGCAGTGGTGGACCTGACAATATCATTTCAGGCAGAGGGTAAAGTGATATCACAGAACGTTGAAGGACCATAACAGAAAAAAAGGCACTTGGAGGCATGAGCACTGGGAAAAAAGGGCACTAGGAGGCGATGCACTGCAAAAATATGCACATGGAGGACACTATACTGGAAAAAAAGGCACTTTGGGAGCCTGCATCGCAAAAATAGGCACTTGGAGGCCGCTAGGCCGGAAAAAAAGGCACTTAGATGCCCCTTCACTGCAAACAAAAGGCACTCAGACAGCAGTGCACCTCAAACAAAGGCACTCGGAAGCCCCTGCACCACAAAAACAGGCACCCGGAGAACAGTGAACCACAAGAAAAGGCACTCGGAGGCCGCTGCATCACAAAAAAAGGCACTTGGAGGCTAATACACTGCAAAAAAGGCACTCGGAGGACCATGCACGGCAAAAAAGGCACTCGGTGGCCCCAACACCACAAAAAAAGGCACTCGGGGGCTGCTACAATGCGAAAACAGGCACTCCGATGCCCCTACACCAGAAAGAAAGGCACTCAGAGGGCCCTGCAGCACAAAAAAAGGCACTCAGCTGCCCTTACACTGGAAAAACAGGCACTCGGAGGCCTCTACACCCCAGAAAAAGGCACTCAGTGGCCCCTACACTGCAAAAAAAGGCACTCGGGGGGGACTACAATGTGAAACAAGGCACTTGGAGGGCCCGGCACCACCAAAAGAAGCACTCAGAGGCTCCTGCACTGGAAAAAGAGGCATTGCAGGCCTGTACACCAGAAAAAAAGGCACTTGGAGGCCGCTACACCGCAGAGAAAGGCACTCGGCTGCCCCTACGCTGGAAAAAAAGGCACTCGGAGGCCCCTACAGCACAAAAAAAGGCACTTGGGGGCTGCTACAATGCAAAAAATGGCACTCGGAGGCCGCTGAACCACAAGAAAAGGCACTCGGTGGCTCCTACAGCACAAAAAAAGGCACTTGGGGGCTGCTACAATGTGAAAAAAGGCACTCAGAGGCCACTGAACCACAAGAAAAGGCACTCGGTGGCTCCTACAGCACAAAAAAACGCACTCGGGGCCTGCTACAATGTGAAAAAAGGCACTCAGAGGCCCCTGAACCACAAGAAAAGGCACTCGGTGGCCTCTGAACCACAAGATAAGGCACTCAGTGGACCCTACAGCACAAGAAAAGGCACTCGGGGGCTGCTACAACGTGAAACAAGGCACTCAGAGGGCCCAGCACCACCAAAAAAAGCACTCGGAGGCTCCTGCACCACAAAAGAAGGCACTCAGAGGCCCCTACACCACCAAGAAAGGCACTCGGTGGCCCCCACATTGCAAAAAAAGGCACTTGGAGGCTACTACACTGCAAAGAAATGCACCCTGAGGCCCATGCACAGCAAAAAAAGGCACTCAGTAGCCCCTGCATTGCAAAAAAAGGCACTCAGAGGCCTCCACACCGCAAAAAAAGGCACTCGGAGGCCTCCACACCGCAAAAAAAGGCACTCGGAGGCCTCCACACTGCAAAAAGAAAATGCACCCAGAGGCCTCGACACCACAAAAGAAAGGCACTCGGAGGACCACACCACAAATAAAGGCACTCGGCTGCCCCTACACTGGAAAAAGATAAGGTACTCAGTGGCCCCTACAGCACAAAAAAAAGGCACTTGGTGGCTGCTAAAATGCAAAAAAAGGCACTCGGAGGCTGCTACAACGCGACAAAAGGCACTCAGAGGGCCCTGCACCACAAAAAAAAGCACTCGGAGGCTCCTGCACTGGAAAAAGAGGCACTTGCAGGCCTGTACACCGGATATAAAGGCACTCGGAGGCCCCTGCACCACAAAAGAAGGCACTCGGAGGCCCCTACACTGCAAAAAAAGGCACTCGGAGGGCCCTTCACCGCAAAAAAAGGCACTTGGAGGCTACTACACTGCAAAAAAAGGCACTCAGTAGCCCCTGCACCGCAAAAAAAGGCACTCGGAGGCCAGTGCACTGAAAAACAGGGCACTTGGAGGCCAGTGCACCGCAAAAAAAAATGCACTCAGAGGCCCCTACAGCACAAAAGAAAGGCACTTGGAGCACCACACCACAAAAAAAGGCACTCGGCTGCCCCTACACCACAAAAAAAGGCACTTGGGGGCTGCTACAATGTGAAACAAGGCACTCGGTGGCCCCTGACCCAGAAAGAAAGGAACTCGGAGGGCCCTGCACCACTAAAGAAGGCACTCGGAGGCCCCTGCACCACAAGAAAAGGCACTCGGGGCCACTACACCGCAAAAAAAAGGTACATGGAGGACCACACACCCCAAAATAACAGCACTCGGAGGCCCCTGAACCACAAGAAAAGGCATTCAGTGGCCTATACAGCAAAATAAAAGGCACTCGGGGGCTGCTACAATGTGAAACAAGGCACTCGGAGGGCCCTGCACCACCAAAAAAGGCACTCGGAGGCTCCTGCGCTGGAAAAAGAGGCACTTGCAGGCCTGTACACTGGAAATAAAGGCACTTGGAGGCCCCTGCACCACAAAAAAAGGCACTCCGAAGCCCCTACATTGCAAAAAAAGGCACTTGGAGGCTGCTACACTGCAAAAAAATGCACCCTGAGGCCCCTGCACCGCAAAAAAGGGCACTCGGCTGCCCCTGCACCGCAAAAAAAGGCACTTGGAGGCCTCTACAACACCTTCCACTGCCCTATCAGACACAGAGGCTCATGTGACCTCACAAGGACAGGAAGCCACCAGGGGCCTGCCAGTGGCCTGTCAGGCACTGGTACTTCTGTGAGCTCACAAGCAGAGTCAGCAGCCATGGGCATCCCACTGCCTGATGAGGCACTGAGACAAAGGTGACCTCAAAATGCAGCCAGCACGCAGAGGCCTGCCACTGGCCTATAGGGAACGGAGGCTGATGTTACCTCACGAAAACAGCCAGCAGCCATTGGCCTTCCACTGCCCAATGAGGCGCTGACACTGCTCTGACCTCACAAGCACAGCACACTGTCATGGGCCTGCCACTGCCATAAAGGGCACGGAGGCTGCTGTGACCTGACAAGCACAGCGAGGAGCCAGAGGCCTGCCACTGCCCTATAAGACACTGAGGCTGCTGTGACGTCACAAGCACAGCCAGCAGCCATTGGCCTTCCACTGCCCGATGAGGAGCTGACACTGCTCTGACCTCACAAGCACAGCACACTGTCATGGGCCTGCCACTGCCATAAAGGGCACGGAGGCTGCTGTGACCTGACAAGCACAGCGAGGAGCCAGAGGCCTGCCACTGCCCTATAAGACACTGAGGCTGCTGTGACGTCACAAGCAAAGCCAGCAGCTGTGGGTCTGCCACTGGCCTATCAGGCTGTAGGAGTGTTGTGACCTGACAAGCACAGCCAGCAGGTATGGGCCTGCCACCACCCTCAAGGGCAGGGAGGCTTCTGTAACCTCACAAGCACAGCCAGCAGCCAGGGGCCTGCCACTGGCCTGTGAAGCACTGAGGCTGCTGTGACCTCACAAGCACAGACAGCAGCTATGGGCCTGCCACTGCCCTATAGGGCAGGGAGGCTGCTGTGACCTCACAAGCACAGCGAGGAGCCAGAGGCCTGCCATTGCCCTAGAAGGTACAGAGACAAATGTGACCTCAAAAGGCAGCCAGCAGACAGAGGCATGCCACGGGCCTATCAGGAAACAGGACTGCTGTGACCTGAAAAGCACAGCCAGCAGCTATGGGCCTGCCACTGGCCTATGAGGCACGGAGGCTGCTGTGACCTCACAAGCACAGCCAGCAGCCAGGGGCCTGCCACTAGCCTATCAGGCAGTAGGACTGCTTTGACCTGACAAGCACAGACAGCAGCCAAGGGCCTGCCACTGGCCTATACAGCACGGAGGCTGATGTGACCTCACAAGCACAGCCAGCAGCCATTGGCCTCCCACTGCCCGATGAGGAGCTGACGCTGCTGTCAACTCAGAAGCACAGTAAACAGTCAGGGGCCTGCCACTGCCCTAAAGGGCATGGGGGCTGCTGTGACCTCAGAAGCCCAGCGAGCAGCTATGGGCCTGCCACTGCCCTATAGGGCACTGAGGCTTCTCTGACCTCACAAGCCCACCCAGCAGTCATTGGCCTCAAACTGGCCTATGAGGCAACGGGACTGCTGTGACCTCACAAGCATGGCCAGCAGGCATGGGCATCCAAATGCCCTATGAGGCCCCGAGACAAACGTGACCTCATAACGCAGCCAGCAGGCATTGACACTGTCACGGGCCAATCAGGCACTGGTACTTCCGTGACCTCACAATCACAGCCAGCAGCCAGGGGCCTGCCATTGGCCTGGTAAGCACTGAGGCTGCTGTGACCTGACAAGCACAGCCAGCAGCCAGGGGCCTGCCACGGCCCTATAAGACACTGAGGCTGCTGTGACCTCACAAGCAAAGCCAGCAGCTGTGGGTCTGCCACTGGCCTCTCAGGCTGTAGGAGTCTTGTGACCTGACAAGCACAGCCAGCAGCCAGGGGCCTGCCACTGGCCTGTGAAGCACTGAGGCTGCTATGACCTCACGAGCCCAGGCAGCAGCTATGGGCCTTCCACTGCCCTATAGGGCACTGAGGCTGCTGTGACCTCACAAGCACAGCGAGGAGCCAGAGGCCTGCCATTGCCCTAGAAGGTACAGAGACAAATGTGACCTCAAAAGGCAGCCAGCAGACAGGGGCCTTCCACTGGCCTATCAGGCACTGAGGCTGCTCTGACCTCAGAAGCACAGTCAGCAGCCAGGGGCCTGCTGCTGGCCTATCAGGCTGTAGGAGTGTTATGACCTGACAAGCACAGCCAGCAGCTATGGGCATCCCACTGGCCTATCAGGCAACAGGACTGCTGTGACCTCACAAGCAAAGCCAGCAGCCAGCAGCCAGGGCATCCCACTGGCCTATGACGCACTGAGGCTGCTGTCACCCCACAAAAACAGCCAGCACCCAGAGGCCTGCCACTGGCCTATCAGTCACTCAGACTGCTGTGACCTCAAAAGGACAGCCAGCAGCCATTGGCCTGCCACTGACCTATCAGGCAATAGGACTGCTGTGACCTCACAAGCACAGCCAGCAGCCAGGGGCCTGCCACTGACCTATGAGGTACAGAGACAAATGTGACCTCAAAACGTGGCCAGCAGCCAGGGGCCTGCCACTGCCCTATAAGACACTGAGGCTTCTCTGACCTGACAAGCACATCCAGCAGCTGTGGGTCTGCCACTGGCCTATGAGGCACGGAGGCTGCTGTGACCTCACAAGCACAGCCAGCAGCCATTGGCCTCCCACTGGCCTATCAGGTCCTGACGCTGCTGTGACCTCACAAGCACAGCCAGCAGACAGGGGCCTGCCACTGGCCTATCAGGCATGGAGGCTGCTGTGACCTCACAAGCACAGGCAGCAGCTCTGGGCCTGCCATGGCACATCAAGCACGGAGAAAGAAGGGAACACCCAAGCAGACCAGCAGCCATGGGCGTGGCAGTGCATGCCCATGCATGCCATGCATGCAATGGCATGCAGGTCAAAGTGACATCATAAGACACAACCAGCAACCATGGGCCTGCCACTGCCCTTTTTGGCATGGAGACACAAGTATCCTCACAAGCCCAGTCAGGAGGCATGGCCCTGCCACTGGCCTATCAAGCACAGAGGCAGAAGCAACCTCACAAGCAGAGCAAGGACTGATGGGCCTGACTGGCCTACCAGGCCGTGAGGCAGAAGTGACATGACTATCTCATCCAGCAGTGGTGGACCTGACAATATCATTTCAGGCAGAGGGTAAAGTGATATCACAGAACGTTGAAGGACCATAACAGAAAAAAAGGCACTTGGAGGCATGAGCACTGGGAAAAAAGGGCACTAGGAGGCGATGCACTGCAAAAATATGCACATGGAGGACACTATACTGGAAAAAAAGGCACTTTGGGAGCCTGCATCGCAAAAATAGGCACTTGGAGGCCGCTAGGCCGGAAAAAAAGGCACTTAGATGCCCCTTCACTGCAAACAAAAGGCACTCAGACAGCAGTGCACCTCAAACAAAGGCACTCGGAAGCCCCTGCACCACAAAAACAGGCACCCGGAGAACAGTGAACCACAAGAAAAGGCACTCGGAGGCCGCTGCATCACAAAAAAAGGCACTTGGAGGCTAATACACTGCAAAAAAGGCACTCGGAGGACCATGCACGGCAAAAAAAGGCACTCGGTGGCCCCAACACCACAAAAAAAGGCACTCGGGGGCTGCTACAATGCGAAAACAGGCACTCCGATGCCCCTACACCAGAAAGAAAGGCACTCAGAGGGCCCTGCAGCACAAAAAAAGGCACTCAGCTGCCCTTACACTGGAAAAACAGGCACTCGGAGGCCTCTACACCCCAGAAAAAGGCACTCAGTGGCCCCTACACTGCAAAAAAAGGCACTCGGGGGGGACTACAATGTGAAACAAGGCACTTGGAGGGCCCGGCACCACCAAAAGAAGCACTCAGAGGCTCCTGCACTGGAAAAAGAGGCATTGCAGGCCTGTACACCAGAAAAAAAGGCACTTGGAGGCCGCTACACCGCAGAGAAAGGCACTCGGCTGCCCCTACGCTGGAAAAAAAGGCACTCGGAGGCCCCTACAGCACAAAAAAAGGCACTTGGGGGCTGCTACAATGCAAAAAATGGCACTCGGAGGCCGCTGAACCACAAGAAAAGGCACTCGGTGGCTCCTACAGCACAAAAAAAGGCACTTGGGGGCTGCTACAATGTGAAAAAAGGCACTCAGAGGCCACTGAACCACAAGAAAAGGCACTCGGTGGCTCCTACAGCACAAAAAAACGCACTCGGGGCCTGCTACAATGTGAAAAAAGGCACTCAGAGGCCCCTGAACCACAAGAAAAGGCACTCGGTGGCCTCTGAACCACAAGATAAGGCACTCAGTGGACCCTACAGCACAAGAAAAGGCACTCGGGGGCTGCTACAACGTGAAACAAGGCACTCAGAGGGCCCAGCACCACCAAAAAAAGCACTCGGAGGCTCCTGCACCACAAAAGAAGGCACTCAGAGGCCCCTACACCACCAAGAAAGGCACTCGGTGGCCCCCACATTGCAAAAAAAGGCACTTGGAGGCTACTACACTGCAAAGAAATGCACCCTGAGGCCCATGCACAGCAAAAAAAGGCACTCAGTAGCCCCTGCATTGCAAAAAAAGGCACTCAGAGGCCTCCACACCGCAAAAAAAGGCACTCGGAGGCCTCCACACCGCAAAAAAAGGCACTCGGAGGCCTCCACACTGCAAAAAGAAAATGCACCCAGAGGCCTCGACACCACAAAAGAAAGGCACTCGGAGGACCACACCACAAATAAAGGCACTCGGCTGCCCCTACACTGGAAAAAGATAAGGTACTCAGTGGCCCCTACAGCACAAAAAAAAGGCACTTGGTGGCTGCTAAAATGCAAAAAAAGGCACTCGGAGGCTGCTACAACGCGACAAAAGGCACTCAGAGGGCCCTGCACCACAAAAAAAAGCACTCGGAGGCTCCTGCACTGGAAAAAGAGGCACTTGCAGGCCTGTACACCGGATATAAAGGCACTCGGAGGCCCCTGCACCACAAAAGAAGGCACTCGGAGGCCCCTACACTGCAAAAAAAGGCACTCGGAGGGCCCTTCACCGCAAAAAAAGGCACTTGGAGGCTACTACACTGCAAAAAAAGGCACTCAGTAGCCCCTGCACCGCAAAAAAAGGCACTCGGAGGCCAGTGCACTGAAAAACAGGGCACTTGGAGGCCAGTGCACCGCAAAAAAAAATGCACTCAGAGGCCCCTACAGCACAAAAGAAAGGCACTTGGAGCACCACACCACAAAAAAAGGCACTCGGCTGCCCCTACACCACAAAAAAAGGCACTTGGGGGCTGCTACAATGTGAAACAAGGCACTCGGTGGCCCCTGACCCAGAAAGAAAGGAACTCGGAGGGCCCTGCACCACTAAAGAAGGCACTCGGAGGCCCCTGCACCACAAGAAAAGGCACTCGGGGCCACTACACCGCAAAAAAAAGGTACATGGAGGACCACACACCCCAAAATAACAGCACTCGGAGGCCCCTGAACCACAAGAAAAGGCATTCAGTGGCCTATACAGCAAAATAAAAGGCACTCGGGGGCTGCTACAATGTGAAACAAGGCACTCGGAGGGCCCTGCACCACCAAAAAAGGCACTCGGAGGCTCCTGCGCTGGAAAAAGAGGCACTTGCAGGCCTGTACACTGGAAATAAAGGCACTTGGAGGCCCCTGCACCACAAAAAAAGGCACTCCGAAGCCCCTACATTGCAAAAAAAGGCACTTGGAGGCTGCTACACTGCAAAAAAATGCACCCTGAGGCCCCTGCACCGCAAAAAAGGGCACTCGGCTGCCCCTGCACCGCAAAAAAAGGCACTTGGAGGCCTCTACAACACCTTCCACTGCCCTATCAGACACAGAGGCTCATGTGACCTCACAAGGACAGGAAGCCACCAGGGGCCTGCCAGTGGCCTGTCAGGCACTGGTACTTCTGTGAGCTCACAAGCAGAGTCAGCAGCCATGGGCATCCCACTGCCTGATGAGGCACTGAGACAAAGGTGACCTCAAAATGCAGCCAGCACGCAGAGGCCTGCCACTGGCCTATAGGGAACGGAGGCTGATGTTACCTCACGAAAACAGCCAGCAGCCATTGGCCTTCCACTGCCCAATGAGGCGCTGACACTGCTCTGACCTCACAAGCACAGCACACTGTCATGGGCCTGCCACTGCCATAAAGGGCACGGAGGCTGCTGTGACCTGACAAGCACAGCGAGGAGCCAGAGGCCTGCCACTGCCCTATAAGACACTGAGGCTGCTGTGACGTCACAAGCACAGCCAGCAGCCATTGGCCTTCCACTGCCCGATGAGGAGCTGACACTGCTCTGACCTCACAAGCACAGCACACTGTCATGGGCCTGCCACTGCCATAAAGGGCACGGAGGCTGCTGTGACCTGACAAGCACAGCGAGGAGCCAGAGGCCTGCCACTGCCCTATAAGACACTGAGGCTGCTGTGACGTCACAAGCAAAGCCAGCAGCTGTGGGTCTGCCACTGGCCTATCAGGCTGTAGGAGTGTTGTGACCTGACAAGCACAGCCAGCAGGTATGGGCCTGCCACCACCCTCAAGGGCAGGGAGGCTTCTGTAACCTCACAAGCACAGCCAGCAGCCAGGGGCCTGCCACTGGCCTGTGAAGCACTGAGGCTGCTGTGACCTCACAAGCACAGACAGCAGCTATGGGCCTGCCACTGCCCTATAGGGCAGGGAGGCTGCTGTGACCTCACAAGCACAGCGAGGAGCCAGAGGCCTGCCATTGCCCTAGAAGGTACAGAGACAAATGTGACCTCAAAAGGCAGCCAGCAGACAGAGGCATGCCACGGGCCTATCAGGAAACAGGACTGCTGTGACCTGAAAAGCACAGCCAGCAGCTATGGGCCTGCCACTGGCCTATGAGGCACGGAGGCTGCTGTGACCTCACAAGCACAGCCAGCAGCCAGGGGCCTGCCACTAGCCTATCAGGCAGTAGGACTGCTTTGACCTGACAAGCACAGACAGCAGCCAAGGGCCTGCCACTGGCCTATACAGCACGGAGGCTGATGTGACCTCACAAGCACAGCCAGCAGCCATTGGCCTCCCACTGCCCGATGAGGAGCTGACGCTGCTGTCAACTCAGAAGCACAGTAAACAGTCAGGGGCCTGCCACTGCCCTAAAGGGCATGGGGGCTGCTGTGACCTCAGAAGCCCAGCGAGCAGCTATGGGCCTGCCACTGCCCTATAGGGCACTGAGGCTTCTCTGACCTCACAAGCCCACCCAGCAGTCATTGGCCTCAAACTGGCCTATGAGGCAACGGGACTGCTGTGACCTCACAAGCATGGCCAGCAGGCATGGGCATCCAAATGCCCTATGAGGCCCCGAGACAAACGTGACCTCATAACGCAGCCAGCAGGCATTGACACTGTCACGGGCCAATCAGGCACTGGTACTTCCGTGACCTCACAATCACAGCCAGCAGCCAGGGGCCTGCCATTGGCCTGGTAAGCACTGAGGCTGCTGTGACCTGACAAGCACAGCCAGCAGCCAGGGGCCTGCCACGGCCCTATAAGACACTGAGGCTGCTGTGACCTCACAAGCAAAGCCAGCAGCTGTGGGTCTGCCACTGGCCTCTCAGGCTGTAGGAGTCTTGTGACCTGACAAGCACAGCCAGCAGCCAGGGGCCTGCCACTGGCCTGTGAAGCACTGAGGCTGCTATGACCTCACGAGCCCAGGCAGCAGCTATGGGCCTTCCACTGCCCTATAGGGCACTGAGGCTGCTGTGACCTCACAAGCACAGCGAGGAGCCAGAGGCCTGCCATTGCCCTAGAAGGTACAGAGACAAATGTGACCTCAAAAGGCAGCCAGCAGACAGGGGCCTTCCACTGGCCTATCAGGCACTGAGGCTGCTCTGACCTCAGAAGCACAGTCAGCAGCCAGGGGCCTGCTGCTGGCCTATCAGGCTGTAGGAGTGTTATGACCTGACAAGCACAGCCAGCAGCTATGGGCATCCCACTGGCCTATCAGGCAACAGGACTGCTGTGACCTCACAAGCAAAGCCAGCAGCCAGCAGCCAGGGCATCCCACTGGCCTATGACGCACTGAGGCTGCTGTCACCCCACAAAAACAGCCAGCACCCAGAGGCCTGCCACTGGCCTATCAGTCACTCAGACTGCTGTGACCTCAAAAGGACAGCCAGCAGCCATTGGCCTGCCACTGACCTATCAGGCAATAGGACTGCTGTGACCTCACAAGCACAGCCAGCAGCCAGGGGCCTGCCACTGACCTATGAGGTACAGAGACAAATGTGACCTCAAAACGTGGCCAGCAGCCAGGGGCCTGCCACTGCCCTATAAGACACTGAGGCTTCTCTGACCTGACAAGCACATCCAGCAGCTGTGGGTCTGCCAGTGGCCTATGAGGCACGGAGGCTGCTGTGACCTCACAAGCACAGCCAGCAGCCATTGGCCTCCCACTGGCCTATCAGGTCCTGACGCTGCTGTGACCTCACAAGCACAGCCAGCAGACAGGGGCCTGCCACTGGCCTATCAGGCACGGAGGCTGCTGTGACCTCACAAGCACAGCCAGCAGCTCTGGGCCTGCCATGGCACATCAAGCACGGAGAAAGAAGGGAACACCCAAGCAGACCAGCAGCCATGGACGTGGCAGTGCATGCCCATGCATGCCATGCATGCAATGGCATGCAGGTCAAAGTGACATCATAAGACACAACCAGCAACCATGGGCCTGCCACTGCCCTTTTTGGCATGGAGACACAAGTATCCTCACAAGCCCAGTCAGGAGGCATGGCCCTGCCACTGGCCTATCAAGCACAGAGGCAGAAGCAACCTCACAAGCAGAGCAAGGACTGATGGGCCTGACTGGCCTACCAGGCCGTGAGGCAGAAGTGACATGACTATCTCATCCAGCAGTGGTGGACCTGACAATATCATTTCAGGCAGAGGGTAAAGTGATATCACAGAACGTTGAAGGACCATAACAGAAAAAAAGGCACTTGGAGGCATGAGCACTGGGAAAAAAGGGCACTAGGAGGCGATGCACTGCAAAAATATGCACATGGAGGACACTATACTGGAAAAAAAGGCACTTTGGGAGCCTGCATCGCAAAAATAGGCACTTGGAGGCCGCTAGGCCGGAAAAAAAGGCACTTAGATGCCCCTTCACTGCAAAAAAAAGGCACTCAGACAGCAGTGCACCTCAAACAAAGGCACTCGGAAGCCCCTGCACCACAAAAACAGGCACCCGGAGAACAGTGAACCACAAGAAAAGGCACTCGGAGGCCGCTGCATCACAAAAAAAGGCACTTGGAGGCTAATACACTGCAAAAAAGGCACTCGGAGGACCATGCACGGCAAAAAAAGGCACTCGGTGGCCCCAACACCACAAAAAAAGGCACTCGGGGGCTGCTACAATGCGAAAACAGGCACTCCGATGCCCCTACACCAGAAAGAAAGGCACTCAGAGGGCCCTGCAGCACAAAAAAAGGCACTCAGCTGCCCTTACACTGGAAAAACAGGCACTCGGAGGCCTCTACACCCCAGAAAAAGGCACTCAGTGGCCCCTACACTGCAAAAAAAGGCACTCGGGGGGGACTACAATGTGAAACAAGGCACTTGGAGGGCCCGGCACCACCAAAAGAAGCACTCAGAGGCTCCTGCACTGGAAAAAGAGGCATTGCAGGCCTGTACACCAGAAAAAAAGGCACTTGGAGGCCGCTACACCGCAGAGAAAGGCACTCGGCTGCCCCTACGCTGGAAAAAAAGGCACTCGGAGGCCCCTACAGCACAAAAAAAGGCACTTGGGGGCTGCTACAATGCAAAAAATGGCACTCGGAGGCCGCTGAACCACAAGAAAAGGCACTCGGTGGCTCCTACAGCACAAAAAAAGGCACTTGGGGGCTGCTACAATGTGAAAAAAGGCACTCAGAGGCCACTGAACCACAAGAAAAGGCACTCGGTGGCTCCTACAGCACAAAAAAACGCACTCGGGGCCTGCTACAATGTGAAAAAAGGCACTCAGAGGCCCCTGAACCACAAGAAAAGGCACTCGGTGGCCTCTGAACCACAAGATAAGGCACTCAGTGGACCCTACAGCACAAGAAAAGGCACTCGGGGGCTGCTACAACGTGAAACAAGGCACTCAGAGGGCCCAGCACCACCAAAAAAAGCACTCGGAGGCTCCTGCACCACAAAAGAAGGCACTCAGAGGCCCCTACACCACCAAGAAAGGCACTCGGTGGCCCCCACATTGCAAAAAAAGGCACTTGGAGGCTACTACACTGCAAAGAAATGCACCCTGAGGCCCATGCACAGCAAAAAAAGGCACTCAGTAGCCCCTGCATTGCAAAAAAAGGCACTCAGAGGCCTCCACACCGCAAAAAAAGGCACTCGGAGGCCTCCACACCGCAAAAAAAGGCACTCGGAGGCCTCCACACTGCAAAAAGAAAATGCACCCAGAGGCCTCGACACCACAAAAGAAAGGCACTCGGAGGACCACACCACAAATAAAGGCACTCGGCTGCCCCTACACTGGAAAAAGATAAGGTACTCAGTGGCCCCTACAGCACAAAAAAAGGCACTTGGTGGCTGCTAAAATGCAAAAAAAGGCACTCGGAGGCTGCTACAACGCGACAAAAGGCACTCAGAGGGCCCTGCACCACAAAAAAAAGCACTCGGAGGCTCCTGCACTGGAAAAAGAGGCACTTGCAGGCCTGTACACCGGATATAAAGGCACTCGGAGGCCCCTGCACCACAAAAGAAGGCACTCGGAGGCCCCTACACTGCAAAAAAAGGCACTCGGAGGGCCCTTCACCGCAAAAAAAGGCACTTGGAGGCTACTACACTGCAAAAAAAGGCACTCAGTAGCCCCTGCACCGCAAAAAAAGGCACTCGGAGGCCAGTGCACTGAAAAACAGGGCACTTGGAGGCCAGTGCACCGCAAAAAAAAATGCACTCAGAGGCCCCTACAGCACAAAAGAAAGGCACTTGGAGCACCACACCACAAAAAAAGGCACTCGGCTGCCCCTACACCACAAAAAAAGGCACTTGGGGGCTGCTACAATGTGAAACAAGGCACTCGGAGGCCCCTGCACCAGAAAGAAAGGCACTCAGAGGGCCCTGCACCACTAAAGAAGGCACTCGGAGGCCCCTGCACCACAAGAAAAGGCACTCGGGGCCACTACACCGCAAAAAAAAGGTACATGGAGGACCACACACCCCAAAATAACAGCACTCGGAGGCCCCTGAACCACAAGAAAAGGCATTCAGTGGCCTATACAGCAAAATAAAAGGCACTCGGGGGCTGCTACAATGTGAAACAAGGCACTCGGAGGGCCCTGCACCACCAAAAAAGGCACTCGGAGGCTCCTGCGCTGGAAAAAGAGGCACTTGCAGGCCTGTACACTGGAAATAAAGGCACTTGGAGGCCCCTGCACCACAAAAAAAGGCACTCCGAAGCCCCTACATTGCAAAAAAAGGCACTTGGAGGCTGCTACACTGCAAAAAAATGCACCCTGAGGCCCCTGCACCGCAAAAAAGGGCACTCGGCTGCCCCTGCACCGCAAAAAAAGGCACTTGGAGGCCTCTACAACACCTTCCACTGCCCTATCAGACACAGAGGCTCATGTGACCTCACAAGGACAGGAAGCCACCAGGGGCCTGCCAGTGGCCTGTCAGGCACTGGTACTTCTGTGAGCTCACAAGCAGAGTCAGCAGCCATGGGCATCCCACTGCCTGATGAGGCACTGAGACAAAGGTGACCTCAAAATGCAGCCAGCACGCAGAGGCCTGCCACTGGCCTATAGGGAACGGAGGCTGATGTTACCTCACGAAAACAGCCAGCAGCCATTGGCCTTCCACTGCCCAATGAGGCGCTGACACTGCTCTGACCTCACAAGCACAGCACACTGTCACGGGCCTGCCACTGCCATAAAGGGCACGGAGGCTGCTGTGACCTGACAAGCACAGCGAGGAGCCAGAGGCCTGCCACTGCCCTATAAGACACTGAGGCTGCTGTGACGTCACAAGCAAAGCCAGCAGCTGTGGGTCTGCCACTGGCCTATCAGGCTGTAGGAGTGTTGTGACCTGACAAGCACAGCCAGCAGGTATGGGCCTGCCACCACCCTCAAGGGCAGGGAGGCTTCTGTAACCTCACAAGCACAGCCAGCAGCCAGGGGCCTGCCACTGGCCTGTGAAGCACTGAGGCTGCTGTGACCTCACAAGCACAGACAGCAGCTATGGGCCTGCCACTGCCCTATAGGGCAGGGAGGCTGCTGTGACCTCACAAGCACAGCGAGGAGCCAGAGGCCTGCCATTGCCCTAGAAGGTACAGAGACAAATGTGACCTCAAAAGGCAGCCAGCAGACAGAGGCATGCCACGGGCCTATCAGGAAACAGGACTGCTGTGACCTGAAAAGCACAGCCAGCAGCTATGGGCCTGCCACTGGCCTATGAGGCACGGAGGCTGCTGTGACCTCACAAGCACAGCCAGCAGCCAGGGGCCTGCCACTAGCCTATCAGGCAGTAGGACTGCTTTGACCTGACAAGCACAGACAGCAGCCAAGGGCCTGCCACTGGCCTATACAGCACGGAGGCTGATGTGACCTCACAAGCACAGCCAGCAGCCATTGGCCTCCCACTGCCCGATGAGGAGCTGACGCTGCTGTCAACTCAGAAGCACAGTAAACAGTCAGGGGCCTGCCACTGCCCTAAAGGGCATGGGGGCTGCTGTGACCTCAGAAGCCCAGCGAGCAGCTATGGGCCTGCCACTGCCCTATAGGGCACTGAGGCTTCTCTGACCTCACAAGCCCACCCAGCAGTCATTGGCCTCAAACTGGCCTATGAGGCAACGGGACTGCTGTGACCTCACAAGCATGGCCAGCAGGCATGGGCATCCAAATGCCCTATGAGGCCCCGAGACAAACGTGACCTCATAACGCAGCCAGCAGGCATTGACACTGTCACGGGCCAATCAGGCACTGGTACTTCCGTGACCTCACAATCACAGCCAGCAGCCAGGGGCCTGCCATTGGCCTGGTAAGCACTGAGGCTGCTGTGACCTGACAAGCACAGCCAGCAGCCAGGGGCCTGCCACGGCCCTATAAGACACTGAGGCTGCTGTGACCTCACAAGCAAAGCCAGCAGCTGTGGGTCTGCCACTGGCCTCTCAGGCTGTAGGAGTCTTGTGACCTGACAAGCACAGCCAGCAGCCAGGGGCCTGCCACTGGCCTGTGAAGCACTGAGGCTGCTATGACCTCACGAGCCCAGGCAGCAGCTATGGGCCTTCCACTGCCCTATAGGGCACTGAGGCTGCTGTGACCTCACAAGCACAGCGAGGAGCCAGAGGCCTGCCATTGCCCTAGAAGGTACAGAGACAAATGTGACCTCAAAAGGCAGCCAGCAGACAGGGGCCTTCCACTGGCCTATCAGGCACTGAGGCTGCTCTGACCTCAGAAGCACAGTCAGCAGCCAGGGGCCTGCTGCTGGCCTATCAGGCTGTAGGAGTGTTATGACCTGACAAGCACAGCCAGCAGCTATGGGCATCCCACTGGCCTATCAGGCAACAGGACTGCTGTGACCTCACAAGCAAAGCCAGCAGCCAGCAGCCAGGGCATCCCACTGGCCTATGACGCACTGAGGCTGCTGTCACCCCACAAAAACAGCCAGCACCCAGAGGCCTGCCACTGGCCTATCAGTCACTCAGACTGCTGTGACCTCAAAAGGACAGCCAGCAGCCATTGGCCTGCCACTGACCTATCAGCCAATAGGACTGCTGTGACCTCACAAGCACAGCCAGCAGCCAGGGGCCTGCCACTGACCTATGAGGTACAGAGACAAATGTGACCTCAAAACGCGGCCAGCAGCCAGGGGCCTGCCACTGCCCTATAAGACACTGAGGCTTCTCTGACCTGACAAGCACATCCAGCAGCTGTGGGTCTGCCAGTGGCCTATGAGGCACGGAGGCTGCTGTGACCTCACAAGCACAGCCAGCAGCCATTGGCCTCCCACTGGCCTATCAGGTCCTGACGCTGCTGTGACCTCACAAGCACAGCCAGCAGACAGGGGCCTGCCACTGGCCTATCAGGCATGGAGGCTGCTGTGACCTCACAAGCACAGGCAGCAGCTCTGGGCCTGCCATGGCACATCAAGCACGGAGAAAGAAGGGAACACCCAAGCAGACCAGCAGCCATGGGCGTGGCAGTGCATGCCCATGCATGCCATGCATGCAATGGCATGCAGGTCAAAGTGACATCATAAGACACAACCAGCAACCATGGGCCTGCCACTGCCCTTTTTGGCATGGAGACACAAGTATCCTCACAAGCCCAGTCAGGAGGCATGGCCCTGCCACTGGCCTATCAAGCACAGAGGCAGAAGCAACCTCACAAGCAGAGCAAGGACTGATGGGCCTGACTGGCCTACCAGGCCGTGAGGCAGAAGTGACATGACTATCTCATCCAGCAGTGGTGGACCTGACAATATCATTTCAGGCAGAGGGTAAAGTGATATCACAGAACGTTGAAGGACCATAACAGAAAAAAAGGCACTTGGAGGCATGAGCACTGGGAAAAAAGGGCACTAGGAGGCGATGCACTGCAAAAATATGCACATGGAGGACACTATACTGGAAAAAAAGGCACTTTGGGAGCCTGCATCGCAAAAATAGGCACTTGGAGGCCGCTAGGCCGGAAAAAAAGGCACTTAGATGCCCCTTCACTGCAAACAAAAGGCACTCAGACAGCAGTGCACCTCAAACAAAGGCACTCGGAAGCCCCTGCACCACAAAAACAGGCACCCGGAGAACAGTGAACCACAAGAAAAGGCACTCGGAGGCCGCTGCATCACAAAAAAAGGCACTTGGAGGCTAATACACTGCAAAAAAGGCACTCGGAGGACCATGCACGGCAAAAAAAGGCACTCGGTGGCCCCAACACCACAAAAAAAGGCACTCGGGGGCTGCTACAATGCGAAAACAGGCACTCCGATGCCCCTACACCAGAAAGAAAGGCACTCAGAGGGCCCTGCAGCACAAAAAAAGGCACTCAGCTGCCCTTACACTGGAAAAACAGGCACTCGGAGGCCTCTACACCCCAGAAAAAGGCACTCAGTGGCCCCTACACTGCAAAAAAAGGCACTCGGGGGGGACTACAATGTGAAACAAGGCACTTGGAGGGCCCGGCACCACCAAAAGAAGCACTCAGAGGCTCCTGCACTGGAAAAAGAGGCATTGCAGGCCTGTACACCAGAAAAAAAGGCACTTGGAGGCCGCTACACCGCAGAGAAAGGCACTCGGCTGCCCCTACGCTGGAAAAAAAGGCACTCGGAGGCCCCTACAGCACAAAAAAAGGCACTTGGGGGCTGCTACAATGCAAAAAATGGCACTCGGAGGCCGCTGAACCACAAGAAAAGGCACTCGGTGGCTCCTACAGCACAAAAAAAGGCACTTGGGGGCTGCTACAATGTGAAAAAAGGCACTCAGAGGCCACTGAACCACAAGAAAAGGCACTCGGTGGCTCCTACAGCACAAAAAAACGCACTCGGGGCCTGCTACAATGTGAAAAAAGGCACTCAGAGGCCCCTGAACCACAAGAAAAGGCACTCGGTGGCCTCTGAACCACAAGATAAGGCACTCAGTGGACCCTACAGCACAAGAAAAGGCACTCGGGGGCTGCTACAACGTGAAACAAGGCACTCAGAGGGCCCAGCACCACCAAAAAAAGCACTCGGAGGCTCCTGCACCACAAAAGAAGGCACTCAGAGGCCCCTACACCACCAAGAAAGGCACTCGGTGGCCCCCACATTGCAAAAAAAGGCACTTGGAGGCTACTACACTGCAAAGAAATGCACCCTGAGGCCCATGCACAGCAAAAAAAGGCACTCAGTAGCCCCTGCATTGCAAAAAAAGGCACTCAGAGGCCTCCACACCGCAAAAAAAGGCACTCGGAGGCCTCCACACCGCAAAAAAAGGCACTCGGAGGCCTCCACACTGCAAAAAGAAAATGCACCCAGAGGCCTCGACACCACAAAAGAAAGGCACTCGGAGGACCACACCACAAATAAAGGCACTCGGCTGCCCCTACACTGGAAAAAGATAAGGTACTCAGTGGCCCCTACAGCACAAAAAAAAGGCACTTGGTGGCTGCTAAAATGCAAAAAAAGGCACTCGGAGGCTGCTACAACGCGACAAAAGGCACTCAGAGGGCCCTGCACCACAAAAAAAAGCACTCGGAGGCTCCTGCACTGGAAAAAGAGGCACTTGCAGGCCTGTACACCGGATATAAAGGCACTCGGAGGCCCCTGCACCACAAAAGAAGGCACTCGGAGGCCCCTACACTGCAAAAAAAGGCACTCGGAGGGCCCTTCACCGCAAAAAAAGGCACTTGGAGGCTACTACACTGCAAAAAAAGGCACTCAGTAGCCCCTGCACCGCAAAAAAAGGCACTCGGAGGCCAGTGCACTGAAAAACAGGGCACTTGGAGGCCAGTGCACCGCAAAAAAAAATGCACTCAGAGGCCCCTACAGCACAAAAGAAAGGCACTTGGAGCACCACACCACAAAAAAAGGCACTCGGCTGCCCCTACACCACAAAAAAAGGCACTTGGGGGCTGCTACAATGTGAAACAAGGCACTCGGTGGCCCCTGACCCAGAAAGAAAGGAACTCGGAGGGCCCTGCACCACTAAAGAAGGCACTCGGAGGCCCCTGCACCACAAGAAAAGGCACTCGGGGCCACTACACCGCAAAAAAAAGGTACATGGAGGACCACACACCCCAAAATAACAGCACTCGGAGGCCCCTGAACCACAAGAAAAGGCATTCAGTGGCCTATACAGCAAAATAAAAGGCACTCGGGGGCTGCTACAATGTGAAACAAGGCACTCGGAGGGCCCTGCACCACCAAAAAAGGCACTCGGAGGCTCCTGCGCTGGAAAAAGAGGCACTTGCAGGCCTGTACACTGGAAATAAAGGCACTTGGAGGCCCCTGCACCACAAAAAAAGGCACTCCGAAGCCCCTACATTGCAAAAAAAGGCACTTGGAGGCTGCTACACTGCAAAAAAATGCACCCTGAGGCCCCTGCACCGCAAAAAAGGGCACTCGGCTGCCCCTGCACCGCAAAAAAAGGCACTTGGAGGCCTCTACAACACCTTCCACTGCCCTATCAGACACAGAGGCTCATGTGACCTCACAAGGACAGGAAGCCACCAGGGGCCTGCCAGTGGCCTGTCAGGCACTGGTACTTCTGTGAGCTCACAAGCAGAGTCAGCAGCCATGGGCATCCCACTGCCTGATGAGGCACTGAGACAAAGGTGACCTCAAAATGCAGCCAGCACGCAGAGGCCTGCCACTGGCCTATAGGGAACGGAGGCTGATGTTACCTCACGAAAACAGCCAGCAGCCATTGGCCTTCCACTGCCCAATGAGGCGCTGACACTGCTCTGACCTCACAAGCACAGCACACTGTCATGGGCCTGCCACTGCCATAAAGGGCACGGAGGCTGCTGTGACCTGACAAGCACAGCGAGGAGCCAGAGGCCTGCCACTGCCCTATAAGACACTGAGGCTGCTGTGACGTCACAAGCACAGCCAGCAGCCATTGGCCTTCCACTGCCCGATGAGGAGCTGACACTGCTCTGACCTCACAAGCACAGCACACTGTCATGGGCCTGCCACTGCCATAAAGGGCACGGAGGCTGCTGTGACCTGACAAGCACAGCGAGGAGCCAGAGGCCTGCCACTGCCCTATAAGACACTGAGGCTGCTGTGACGTCACAAGCAAAGCCAGCAGCTGTGGGTCTGCCACTGGCCTATCAGGCTGTAGGAGTGTTGTGACCTGACAAGCACAGCCAGCAGGTATGGGCCTGCCACCACCCTCAAGGGCAGGGAGGCTTCTGTAACCTCACAAGCACAGCCAGCAGCCAGGGGCCTGCCACTGGCCTGTGAAGCACTGAGGCTGCTGTGACCTCACAAGCACAGACAGCAGCTATGGGCCTGCCACTGCCCTATAGGGCAGGGAGGCTGCTGTGACCTCACAAGCACAGCGAGGAGCCAGAGGCCTGCCATTGCCCTAGAAGGTACAGAGACAAATGTGACCTCAAAAGGCAGCCAGCAGACAGAGGCATGCCACGGGCCTATCAGGAAACAGGACTGCTGTGACCTGAAAAGCACAGCCAGCAGCTATGGGCCTGCCACTGGCCTATGAGGCACGGAGGCTGCTGTGACCTCACAAGCACAGCCAGCAGCCAGGGGCCTGCCACTAGCCTATCAGGCAGTAGGACTGCTTTGACCTGACAAGCACAGACAGCAGCCAAGGGCCTGCCACTGGCCTATACAGCACGGAGGCTGATGTGACCTCACAAGCACAGCCAGCAGCCATTGGCCTCCCACTGCCCGATGAGGAGCTGACGCTGCTGTCAACTCAGAAGCACAGTAAACAGTCAGGGGCCTGCCACTGCCCTAAAGGGCATGGGGGCTGCTGTGACCTCAGAAGCCCAGCGAGCAGCTATGGGCCTGCCACTGCCCTATAGGGCACTGAGGCTTCTCTGACCTCACAAGCCCACCCAGCAGTCATTGGCCTCAAACTGGCCTATGAGGCAACGGGACTGCTGTGACCTCACAAGCATGGCCAGCAGGCATGGGCATCCAAATGCCCTATGAGGCCCCGAGACAAACGTGACCTCATAACGCAGCCAGCAGGCATTGACACTGTCACGGGCCAATCAGGCACTGGTACTTCCGTGACCTCACAATCACAGCCAGCAGCCAGGGGCCTGCCATTGGCCTGGTAAGCACTGAGGCTGCTGTGACCTGACAAGCACAGCCAGCAGCCAGGGGCCTGCCACGGCCCTATAAGACACTGAGGCTGCTGTGACCTCACAAGCAAAGCCAGCAGCTGTGGGTCTGCCACTGGCCTATCAGGCTGTAGGAGTCTTGTGACCTGACAAGCACAGCCAGCAGCCAGGGGCCTGCCACTGGCCTGTGAAGCACTGAGGCTGCTATGACCTCACGAGCCCAGGCAGCAGCTATGGGCCTTCCACTGCCCTATAGGGCACTGAGGCTGCTGTGACCTCACAAGCACAGCGAGGAGCCAGAGGCCTGCCATTGCCCTAGAAGGTACAGAGACAAATGTGACCTCAAAAGGCAGCCAGCAGACAGGGGCCTTCCACTGGCCTATCAGGCACTGAGGCTGCTCTGACCTCAGAAGCACAGTCAGCAGCCAGGGGCCTGCTGCTGGCCTATCAGGCTGTAGGAGTGTTATGACCTGACAAGCACAGCCAGCAGCTATGGGCATCCCACTGGCCTATCAGGCAACAGGACTGCTGTGACCTCACAAGCAAAGCCAGCAGCCAGCAGCCAGGGCATCCCACTGGCCTATGACGCACTGAGGCTGCTGTCACCCCACAAAAACAGCCAGCACCCAGAGGCCTGCCACTGGCCTATCAGTCACTCAGACTGCTGTGACCTCAAAAGGACAGCCAGCAGCCATTGGCCTGCCACTGACCTATCAGCCAATAGGACTGCTGTGACCTCACAAGCACAGCCAGCAGCCAGGGGCCTGCCACTGACCTATGAGGTACAGAGACAAATGTGACCTCAAAACGCGGCCAGCAGCCAGGGGCCTGCCACTGCCCTATAAGACACTGAGGCTTCTCTGACCTGACAAGCACATCCAGCAGCTGTGGGTCTGCCAGTGGCCTATGAGGCACGGAGGCTGCTGTGACCTCACAAGCACAGCCAGCAGCCATTGGCCTCCCACTGGCCTATCAGGTCCTGACGCTGCTGTGACCTCACAAGCACAGCCAAGCAGACAGGGGCCTGCCACTGGCCTATCAGGCACGGAGGCTGCTGTGACCTCACAAGCACAGCCAGCAGCTCTGGGCCTGCCATGGCACATCAAGCACGGAGAAAGAAGGGAACACCCAAGCAGACCAGCAGCCATGGACGTGGCAGTGCATGCCCATGCATGCCATGCATGCAATGGCATGCAGGTCAAAGTGACATCATAAGACACAACCAGCAACCATGGGCCTGCCACTGCCCTTTTTGGCATGGAGACACAAGTATCCTCACAAGCCCAGTCAGGAGGCATGGCCCTGCCACTGGCCTATCAAGCACAGAGGCAGAAGCAACCTCACAAGCAGAGCAAGGACTGATGGGCCTGACTGGCCTACCAGGCCGTGAGGCAGAAGTGACATGACTATCTCATCCAGCAGTGGTGGACCTGACAATATCATTTCAGGCAGAGGGTAAAGTGATATCACAGAACGTTGAAGGACCATAACAGAAAAAAAGGCACTTGGAGGCATGAGCACTGGGAAAAAAGGGCACTAGGAGGCGATGCACTGCAAAAATATGCACATGGAGGACACTATACTGGAAAAAAAGGCACTTTGGGAGCCTGCATCGCAAAAATAGGCACTTGGAGGCCGCTAGGCCGGAAAAAAAGGCACTTAGATGCCCCTTCACTGCAAACAAAAGGCACTCAGACAGCAGTGCACCTCAAACAAAGGCACTCGGAAGCCCCTGCACCACAAAAACAGGCACCCGGAGAACAGTGAACCACAAGAAAAGGCACTCGGAGGCCGCTGCATCACAAAAAAAGGCACTTGGAGGCTAATACACTGCAAAAAAGGCACTCGGAGGACCATGCACGGCAAAAAAAGGCACTCGGTGGCCCCAACACCACAAAAAAAGGCACTCGGGGGCTGCTACAATGCGAAAACAGGCACTCCGATGCCCCTACACCAGAAAGAAAGGCACTCAGAGGGCCCTGCAGCACAAAAAAAGGCACTCAGCTGCCCTTACACTGGAAAAACAGGCACTCGGAGGCCTCTACACCCCAGAAAAAGGCACTCAGTGGCCCCTACACTGCAAAAAAAGGCACTCGGGGGGGACTACAATGTGAAACAAGGCACTTGGAGGGCCCGGCACCACCAAAAGAAGCACTCAGAGGCTCCTGCACTGGAAAAAGAGGCATTGCAGGCCTGTACACCAGAAAAAAAGGCACTTGGAGGCCGCTACACCGCAGAGAAAGGCACTCGGCTGCCCCTACGCTGGAAAAAAAGGCACTCGGAGGCCCCTACAGCACAAAAAAAGGCACTTGGGGGCTGCTACAATGCAAAAAATGGCACTCGGAGGCCGCTGAACCACAAGAAAAGGCACTCGGTGGCTCCTACAGCACAAAAAAAGGCACTTGGGGGCTGCTACAATGTGAAAAAAGGCACTCAGAGGCCACTGAACCACAAGAAAAGGCACTCGGTGGCTCCTACAGCACAAAAAAACGCACTCGGGGCCTGCTACAATGTGAAAAAAGGCATTCAGAGGCCCCTGAACCACAAGAAAAGGCACTCGGTGGCCTCTGAACCACAAGATAAGGCACTCAGTGGACCCTACAGCACAAGAAAAGGCACTCGGGGGCTGCTACAACGTGAAACAAGGCACTCAGAGGGCCCAGCACCACCAAAAAAAGCACTCGGAGGCTCCTGCACCACAAAAGAAGGCACTCAGAGGCCCCTACACCACCAAGAAAGGCACTCGGTGGCCCCCACATTGCAAAAAAAGGCACTTGGAGGCTACTACACTGCAAAGAAATGCACCCTGAGGCCCATGCACAGCAAAAAAAGGCACTCAGTAGCCCCTGCATTGCAAAAAAAGGCACTCGGAGGCCTCCACACCGCAAAAAAAGGCACTCGGAGGCCTCCACACTGCAAAAAGAAAATGCACCCAGAGGCCTCGACACCACAAAAGAAAGGCACTCGGAGGACCACACCACAAATAAAGGCACTCGGCTGCCCCTACACTGGAAAAAGATAAGGTACTCAGTGGCCCCTACAGCACAAAAAAAGGCACTTGGTGGCTGCTAAAATGCAAAAAAAGGCACTCGGAGGCTGCTACAACGCGACAAAAGGCACTCAGAGGGCCCTGCACCACAAAAAAAAGCACTCGGAGGCTCCTGCACTGGAAAAAGAGGCACTTGCAGGCCTGTACACCGGATATAAAGGCACTCGGAGGCCCCTGCACCACAAAAGAAGGCACTCGGAGGCCCCTACACTGCAAAAAAAGGCACTCGGAGGGCCCTTCACCGCAAAAAAAGGCACTTGGAGGCTACTACACTGCAAAAAAAGGCACTCAGTAGCCCCTGCACCGCAAAAAAAGGCACTCGGAGGCCAGTGCACTGAAAAACAGGGCACTTGGAGGCCAGTGCACCGCAAAAAAAAATGCACTCAGAGGCCCCTACAGCACAAAAGAAAGGCACTTGGAGCACCACACCACAAAAAAAGGCACTCGGCTGCCCCTACACCACAAAAAAAGGCACTTGGGGGCTGCTACAATGTGAAACAAGGCACTCGGTGGCCCCTGACCCAGAAAGAAAGGAACTCGGAGGGCCCTGCACCACTAAAGAAGGCACTCGGAGGCCCCTGCACCACAAGAAAAGGCACTCGGGGCCACTACACCGCAAAAAAAAGGTACATGGAGGACCACACACCCCAAAATAACAGCACTCGGAGGCCCCTGAACCACAAGAAAAGGCATTCAGTGGCCTATACAGCAAAATAAAAGGCACTCGGGGGCTGCTACAATGTGAAACAAGGCACTCGGAGGGCCCTGCACCACCAAAAAAGGCACTCGGAGGCTCCTGCGCTGGAAAAAGAGGCACTTGCAGGCCTGTACACTGGAAATAAAGGCACTTGGAGGCCCCTGCACCACAAAAAAAGGCACTCCGAAGCCCCTACATTGCAAAAAAAGGCACTTGGAGGCTGCTACACTGCAAAAAAATGCACCCTGAGGCCCCTGCACCGCAAAAAAGGGCACTCGGCTGCCCCTGCACCGCAAAAAAAGGCACTTGGAGGCCTCTACAACACCTTCCACTGCCCTATCAGACACAGAGGCTCATGTGACCTCACAAGGACAGGAAGCCACCAGGGGCCTGCCAGTGGCCTGTCAGGCACTGGTACTTCTGTGAGCTCACAAGCAGAGTCAGCAGCCATGGGCATCCCACTGCCTGATGAGGCACTGAGACAAAGGTGACCTCAAAATGCAGCCAGCACGCAGAGGCCTGCCACTGGCCTATAGGGAACGGAGGCTGATGTTACCTCACGAAAACAGCCAGCAGCCATTGGCCTTCCACTGCCCAATGAGGCGCTGACACTGCTCTGACCTCACAAGCACAGCACACTGTCATGGGCCTGCCACTGCCATAAAGGGCACGGAGGCTGCTGTGACCTGACAAGCACAGCGAGGAGCCAGAGGCCTGCCACTGCCCTATAAGACACTGAGGCTGCTGTGACGTCACAAGCAAAGCCAGCAGCTGTGGGTCTGCCACTGGCCTATCAGGCTGTAGGAGTGTTGTGACCTGACAAGCACAGCCAGCAGGTATGGGCCTGCCACCACCCTCAAGGGCAGGGAGGCTTCTGTAACCTCACAAGCACAGCCAGCAGCCAGGGGCCTGCCACTGGCCTGTGAAGCACTGAGGCTGCTGTGACCTCACAAGCACAGACAGCAGCTATGGGCCTGCCACTGCCCTATAGGGCAGGGAGGCTGCTGTGACCTCACAAGCACAGCGAGGAGCCAGAGGCCTGCCATTGCCCTAGAAGGTACAGAGACAAATGTGACCTCAAAAGGCAGCCAGCAGACAGAGGCATGCCACGGGCCTATCAGGAAACAGGACTGCTGTGACCTGAAAAGCACAGCCAGCAGCTATGGGCCTGCCACTGGCCTATGAGGCACGGAGGCTGCTGTGACCTCACAAGCACAGCCAGCAGCCAGGGGCCTGCCACTAGCCTATCAGGCAGTAGGACTGCTTTGACCTGACAAGCACAGACAGCAGCCAAGGGCCTGCCACTGGCCTATACAGCACGGAGGCTGATGTGACCTCACAAGCACAGCCAGCAGCCATTGGCCTCCCACTGCCCGATGAGGAGCTGACGCTGCTGTCAACTCAGAAGCACAGTAAACAGTCAGGGGCCTGCCACTGCCCTAAAGGGCATGGGGGCTGCTGTGACCTCAGAAGCCCAGCGAGCAGCTATGGGCCTGCCACTGCCCTATAGGGCACTGAGGCTTCTCTGACCTCACAAGCCCACCCAGCAGTCATTGGCCTCAAACTGGCCTATGAGGCAACGGGACTGCTGTGACCTCACAAGCATGGCCAGCAGGCATGGGCATCCAAATGCCCTATGAGGCCCCGAGACAAACGTGACCTCATAACGCAGCCAGCAGGCATTGACACTGTCACGGGCCAATCAGGCACTGGTACTTCCGTGACCTCACAATCACAGCCAGCAGCCAGGGGCCTGCCATTGGCCTGTGAAGCACTGAGGCTGCTGTGACCTGACAAGCACAGCCAGCAGCCAGGGGCCTGCCACGGCCCTATAAGACACTGAGGCTGCTGTGACCTCACAAGCAAAGCCAGCAGCTGTGGGTCTGCCACTGGCCTATCAGGCTGTAGGAGTCTTGTGACCTGACAAGCACAGCCAGCAGCCAGGGGCCTGCCACTGGCCTGTGAAGCACTGAGGCTGCTATGACCTCACGAGCCCAGGCAGCAGCTATGGGCCTTCCACTGCCCTATAGGGCACTGAGGCTGCTGTGACCTCACAAGCACAGCGAGGAGCCAGAGGCCTGCCATTGCCCTAGAAGGTACAGAGACAAATGTGACCTCAAAAGGCAGCCAGCAGACAGGGGCCTTCCACTGGCCTATCAGGCACTGAGGCTGCTCTGACCTCAGAAGCACAGTCAGCAGCCAGGGGCCTGCTGCTGGCCTATCAGGCTGTAGGAGTGTTATGACCTGACAAGCACAGCCAGCAGCTATGGGCATCCCACTGGCCTATCAGGCAACAGGACTGCTGTGACCTCACAAGCAAAGCCAGCAGCCAGCAGCCAGGGCATCCCACTGGCCTATGACGCACTGAGGCTGCTGTCACCCCACAAAAACAGCCAGCACCCAGAGGCCTGCCACTGGCCTATCAGTCACTCAGACTGCTGTGACCTCAAAAGGACAGCCAGCAGCCATTGGCCTGCCACTGACCTATCAGCCAATAGGACTGCTGTGACCTCACAAGCACAGCCAGCAGCCAGGGGCCTGCCACTGACCTATGAGGTACAGAGACAAATGTGACCTCAAAATGCGGCCAGCAGCCAGGGGCCTGCCACTGCCCTATAAGACACTGAGGCTTCTCTGACCTGACAAGCACATCCAGCAGCTGTGGGTCTGCCAGTGGCCTATGAGGCACGGAGGCTGCTGTGACCTCACAAGCACAGCCAGCAGCCATTGGCCTCCCACTGGCCTATCAGGTCCTGACGCTGCTGTGACCTCACAAGCACAGCCAGCAGACAGGGGCCTGCCACTGGCCTATCAGGCACGGAGGCTGCTGTGACCTCACAAGCACAGGCAGCAGCTCTGGGCCTGCCATGGCACATCAAGCACGGAGAAAGAAGGGAACACCCAAGCAGACCAGCAGCCATGGGCGTGGCAGTGCATGCCCATGCATGCCATGCATGCAATGGCATGCAGGTCAAAGTGACATCATAAGACACAACCAGCAACCATGGGCCTGCCACTGCCCTTTTTGGCATGGAGACACAAGTATCCTCACAAGCCCAGTCAGGAGGCATGGCCCTGCCACTGGCCTATCAAGCACAGAGGCAGAAGCAACCTCACAAGCAGAGCAAGGACTGATGGGCCTGACTGGCCTACCAGGCCGTGAGGCAGAAGTGACATGACTATCTCATCCAGCAGTGGTGGACCTGACAATATCATTTCAGGCAGAGGGTAAAGTGATATCACAGAACGTTGAAGGACCATAACAGAAAAAAAGGCACTTGGAGGCATGAGCACTGGGAAAAAAGGGCACTAGGAGGCGATGCACTGCAAAAATATGCACATGGAGGACACTATACTGGAAAAAAAGGCACTTTGGGAGCCTGCATCGCAAAAATAGGCACTTGGAGGCCGCTAGGCCACAGCCAGCAGCTATGGGTCTGCCACTGGCCTACAGGAAAAGGAGGCTGATGTGACCTCACACACACAGCGAGCAGCCAGGGGCCTCCCACTGCCCTATAAGGTACAGAGACAAATGTGACCTCAAAAGGCAGCCAGCAGACAGGGGCCTGCCACGGGCCTATCAGGACATAGGACTGCTCTGACCTCACAAGCCGAGCCAGCAGCTATGGGCCTGCCACTGCCCTATAGGGCACTGAGGCTTCTCTGACCTCACAAGCACAGTCAGCAGCCATGGGCCTGCCACTGGCCTGTCAGGCAACAGGACTGCTGTGACCTCACAAGCACAGCCAGCAGCCAGGGCATCCCACTGGCCTATGTGGCACTGAGGCTGCTGTGACCTCACAGAAACAGCCAGCAGCCATTGGCCTGCCCCTGGCCTATCATGCAATGGGACTGCTGTGACCTCACAAGCACAGCCACCAGCCAGGGTCCTGCCACTGGCCTATAGGGAACGGAGGCTGCTGTGACCTAAGAAGCACAGCCAGCACCCAGAGGCCTGCCACTGGCCTATCAGGCACTGGTACTTCTGTGACCTCACAAGCACAGACAGCAGCCATTGGCCTGCCACTGACCTATCAGCCAATAGGACTGCTGTGACCTCACAAGCACAGCCAGCAGCCAGGGGCCTGCCACTGACCTATGAGGTACAGAGACAAATGTGACCTCAAAACGCGGCCAGCAGCCAGGGGCCTGCCACTGCCCTATAAGACACTGAGGCTTCTCTGACCTGACAAGCACATCCAGCAGCTGTGGGTCTGCCACTGGCCTATGAGGCACGGAGGCTGCTGTGACCTCACAAGCACAGCCAGCAGCCATTGGCCTCCCACTGGCCTATCAGGTCCTGACGCTGCTGTGACCTCACAAGCACAGCCAGCAGACAGGGGCCTGCCACTGGCCTATCAGGCACGGAGGCTGCTGTGACCTCACAAGCACAGGCAGCAGCTCTGGGCCTGCCATGGCACATCAAGCACGGAGAAAGAAGGGAACACCCAAGCAGACCAGCAGCCATGGACGTGGCAGTGCATGCCCATGCATGCCATGCATGCAATGGCATGCAGGTCAAAGTGACATCATAAGACACAACCAGCAACCATGGGCCTGCCACTGCCCTTTTTGGCATGGAGACACAAGTATCCTCACAAGCCCAGTCAGGAGGCATGGCCCTGCCACTGGCCTATCAAGCACAGAGGCAGAAGCAACCTCACAAGCAGAGCAAGGACTGATGGGCCTGACTGGCCTACCAGGCCGTGAGGCAGAAGTGACATGACTATCTCATCCAGCAGTGGTGGACCTGACAATATCATTTCAGGCAGAGGGTAAAGTGGTATCACAGAACGTTGAAGGACCATAACAGAAAAAAAGGCACTTGGAGGCATGAGCACTGGGAAAAAAGGGCACTAGGAGGCGATGCACTGCAAAAATATGCACATGGAGGCCGCTAGGCCGGAAAAAAAGACACTTAGATGCCCCTTCACTGCAAACAAAAGGCACTCAGACAGCAGTGCACCTCAAACAAAGGCACTCGGAAGCCCCTGCACCACAAAAACAGGCACCCGGAGAACAGTGAACCACAAGAAAAGGCACTCGGAGGCCGCTGCATCACAAAAAAAGGCACTTGGAGGCTAATACACTGCAAAAAAGGCACTCGGAGGACCATGCACGGCAAAAAAAGGCACTCGGTGGCCCCAACACCACAAAAAAAGGCACTCGGGGGCTGCTACAATGCGAAAACAGGCACTCCGATGCCCCTGCACCAGAAAGAAAGGCACTCAGAGGGCCCTGCAGCACAAAAAAAGGCACTCAGCTGCCCTTACACTGGAAAAACAGGCACTCGGAGGCCTCTACACCCCAGAAAAAGGCACTCAGTGGCCCCTACACTGCAAAAAAAGGCACTCGGGGGGGACTACAATGTGAAACAAGGCACTTGGAGGGCCCGGCACCACCAAAAGAAGCACTCAGAGGCTCCTGCACTGGAAAAAGAGGCATTGCAGGCCTGTACACCAGAAAAAAAGGCACTTGGAGGCCGCTACACCGCAGAGAAAGGCACTCGGCTGCCCCTACGCTGGAAAAAAAGGCACTCGGAGGCCCCTACAGCACAAAAAAAGGCACTTGGGGGCTGCTACAATGCAAAAAATGGCACTCGGAGGCCGCTGAACCACAAGAAAAGGCACTCGGTGGCTCCTACAGCACAAAAAAAGGCACTTGGGGGCTGCTACAATGTGAAAAAAGGCACTCAGAGGCCACTGAACCACAAGAAAAGGCACTCGGTGGCTCCTACAGCACAAAAAAACGCACTCGGGGCCTGCTACAATGTGAAAAAAGGCACTCAGAGGCCCCTGAACCACAAGAAAAGGCACTCAGTGGACCCTACAGCACAAGAAAAGGCACTCGGGGGCTGCTACAACGTGAAACAAGGCACTCAGAGGGCCCAGCACCACCAAAAAAAGCACTCGGAGGCTCCTGCACCACAAAAGAAGGCACTCAGAGGCCCCTACACCACCAAGAAAGGCACTCGGTGGCCCCCACATTGCAAAAAAAGGCACTTGGAGGCTACTACACTGCAAAGAAATGCACCCTGAGGCCCATGCACAGCAAAAAAAGGCACTCAGTAGCCCCTGCATTGCAAAAAAAGGCACTCAGAGGCCTCCACACCGCAAAAAAAGGCACTCGGAGGCCTCCACACCGCAAAAAAAGGCACTCGGAGGCCTCCACACTGCAAAAAAAAAATGCACCCAGAGGCCTCGACACCACAAAAGAAAGGCACTCGGAGGACCACACCACAAATAAAGGCACTCGGCTGCCCCTACACTGGAAAAAGATAAGGTACTCAGTGGCCCCTACAGCACAAAAAAAGGCACTTGGTGGCTGCTAAAATGCAAAAAAAGGCACTCGGAGGCTGCTACAACGCGACAAAAGGCACTCAGAGGGCCCTGCACCACAAAAAAAAGCACTCGGAGGCTCCTGCACTGGAAAAAGAGGCACTTGCAGGCCTGTACACCGGATATAAAGGCACTCGGAGGCCCCTGCACCACAAAAGAAGGCACTCGGAGGCCCCTACACTGCAAAAAAAGGCACTCGGAGGGCCCTTCACCGCAAAAAAAGGCACTTGGAGGCTACTACACTGCAAAAAAAGGCACTCAGTAGCCCCTGCACCGCAAAAAAAGGCACTCGGAGGCCAGTGCACTGAAAAACAGGGCACTTGGAGGCCAGTGCACCGCAAAAAAAAATGCACTCAGAGGCCCCTACAGCACAAAAGAAAGGCACTTGGAGCACCACACCACAAAAAAAGGCACTCGGCTGCCCCTACACCACAAAAAAAGGCACTTGGGGGCTGCTACAATGTGAAACAAGGCACTCGGAGGCCCCTGCACCAGAAAGAAAGGAACTCGGAGGGCCCTGCACCACTAAAGAAGGCACTCGGAGGCCCCTGCACCACAAGAAAAGGCACTCGGGGCCACTACACCGCAAAAAAAAGGTACATGGAGGACCACACACCCCAAAATAACAGCACTCGGAGGCCCCTGAACCACAAGAAAAGGCATTCAGTGGCCTATACAGCAAAATAAAAGGCACTCGGGGGCTGCTACAATGTGAAACAAGGCACTCGGAGGGCCCTGCACCACCAAAAAAGGCACTCGGAGGCTCCTGCGCTGGAAAAAGAGGCACTTGCAGGCCTGTACACTGGAAATAAAGGCACTTGGAGGCCCCTGCACCACAAAAAAAGGCACTCCGAAGCCCCTACATTGCAAAAAAAGGCACTTGGAGGCTGCTACACTGCAAAAAAATGCACCCTGAGGCCCCTGCACCGCAAAAAAGGGCACTCGGCTGCCCCTGCACCGCAAAAAAAGGCACTTGGAGGCCTCTACAACACCTTCCACTGCCCTATCAGACACAGAGGCTCATGTGACCTCACAAGGACAGGAAGCCACCAGGGGCCTGCCAGTGGCCTGTCAGGCACTGGTACTTCTGTGAGCTCACAAGCAGAGTCAGCAGCCATGGGCATCCCACTGCCTGATGAGGCACTGAGACAAAGGTGACCTCAAAATGCAGCCAGCACGCAGAGGCCTGCCACTGGCCTATAGGGAACGGAGGCTGATGTTACCTCACGAAAACAGCCAGCAGCCATTGGCCTTCCACTGCCCAATGAGGCGCTGACACTGCTCTGACCTCACAAGCACAGCACACTGTCACGGGCCTGCCACTGCCATAAAGGGCACGGAGGCTGCTGTGACCTGACAAGCACAGCGAGGAGCCAGAGGCCTGCCACTGCCCTATAAGACACTGAGGCTGCTGTGACGTCACAAGCAAAGCCAGCAGCTGTGGGTCTGCCACTGGCCTATCAGGCTGTAGGAGTGTTGTGACCTGACAAGCACAGCCAGCAGGTATGGGCCTGCCACCACCCTCAAGGGCAGGGAGGCTTCTGTAACCTCACAAGCACAGCCAGCAGCCAGGGGCCTGCCACTGGCCTGTGAAGCACTGAGGCTGCTGTGACCTCACAAGCACAGACAGCAGCTATGGGCCTGCCACTGCCCTATAGGGCAGGGAGGCTGCTGTGACCTCACAAGCACAGCGAGGAGCCAGAGGCCTGCCATTGCCCTAGAAGGTACAGAGACAAATGTGACCTCAAAAGGCAGCCAGCAGACAGAGGCATGCCACGGGCCTATCAGGAAACAGGACTGCTGTGACCTGAAAAGCACAGCCAGCAGCTATGGGCCTGCCACTGGCCTATGAGGCACGGAGGCTGCTGTGACCTCACAAGCACAGCCAGCAGCCAGGGGCCTGCCACTAGCCTATCAGGCAGTAGGACTGCTTTGACCTGACAAGCACAGCCAGCAGCCAAGGGCCTGCCACTGGCCTATACAGCACGGAGGCTGATGTGACCTCACAAGCACAGCCAGCAGCCATTGGCCTCCCACTGCCCGATGAGGAGCTGACGCTGCTGTCAACTCAGAAGCACAGTAAACAGTCAGGGGCCTGCCACTGCCCTAAAGGGCATGGGGGCTGCTGTGACCTCAGAAGCCCAGCGAGCAGCTATGGGCCTGCCACTGCCCTATAGGGCACTGAGGCTTCTCTGACCTCACAAGCCCACCCAGCAGTCATTGGCCTCAAACTGGCCTATGAGGCAACGGGACTGCTGTGACCTCACAAGCATGGCCAGCAGGCATGGGCATCCAAATGCCCTATGAGGCCCCGAGACAAACGTGACCTCATAACGCAGCCAGCAGGCATTGACACTGTCACGGGCCAATCAGGCACTGGTACTCCCGTGACCTCACAATCACAGCCAGCAGCCAGGGGCCTGCCATTGGCCTGTGAAGCACTGAGGCTGCTGTGACCTGACAAGCACAGCCAGCAGCCAGGGGCCTGCCACGGCCCTATAAGACACTGAGGCTGCTGTGACCTCACAAGCAAAGCCAGCAGCTGTGGGTCTGCCACTGGCCTATCAGGCTGTAGGAGTCTTGTGACCTGACAAGCACAGCCAGCAGCCAGGGGCCTGCCACTGGCCTGTGAAGCACTGAGGCTGCTATGACCTCACGAGCCCAGGCAGCAGCTATGGGCCTTCCACTGCCCTATAGGGCACTGAGGCTGCTGTGACCTCACAAGCACAGCGAGGAGCCAGAGGCCTGCCATTGCCCTAGAAGGTACAGAGACAAATGTGACCTCAAAAGGCAGCCAGCAGACAGGGGCCTTCCACTGGCCTATCAGGCACTGAGGCTGCTCTGACCTCAGAAGCACAGTCAGCAGCCAGGGGCCTGCTGCTGGCCTATCAGGCTGTAGGAGTGTTATGACCTGACAAGCACAGCCAGCAGCTATGGGCATCCCACTGGCCTATCAGGCAACAGGACTGCTGTGACCTCACAAGCAAAGCCAGCAGCCAGCAGCCAGGGCATCCCACTGGCCTATGACGCACTGAGGCTGCTGTCACCCCACAAAAACAGCCAGCACCCAGAGGCCTGCCACTGGCCTATCAGTCACTCAGACTGCTGTGACCTCAAAAGGACAGCCAGCAGCCATTGGCCTGCCACTGACCTATCAGCCAATAGGACTGCTGTGACCTCACAAGCACAGCCAGCAGCCAGGGGCCTGCCACTGACCTATGAGGTACAGAGACAAATGTGACCTCAAAATGCGGCCAGCAGCCAGGGGCCTGCCACTGCCCTATAAGACACTGAGGCTTCTCTGACCTGACAAGCACATCCAGCAGCTGTGGGTCTGCCAGTGGCCTATGAGGCACGGAGGCTGCTGTGACCTCACAAGCACAGCCAGCAGCCATTGGCCTCCCACTGGCCTATCAGGTCCTGACGCTGCTGTGACCTCACAAGCACAGCCAGCAGACAGGGGCCTGCCACTGGCCTATCAGGCACGGAGGCTGCTGTGACCTCACAAGCACAGGCAGCAGCTCTGGGCCTGCCATGGCACATCAAGCACGGAGAAAGAAGGGAACACCCAAGCAGACCAGCAGCCATGGACGTGGCAGTGCATGCCCATGCATGCCATGCATGCAATGGCATGCAGGTCAAAGTGACATCATAAGACACAACCAGCAACCATGGGCCTGCCACTGCCCTTTTTGGCATGGAGACACAAGTATCCTCACAAGCCCAGTCAGGAGGCATGGCCCTGCCACTGGCCTATCAAGCACAGAGGCAGAAGCAACCTCACAAGCAGAGCAAGGACTGATGGGCCTGACTGGCCTACCAGGCCGTGAGGCAGAAGTGACATGACTATCTCATCCAGCAGTGGTGGACCTGACAATATCATTTCAGGCAGAGGGTAAAGTGATATCACAGAACGTTGAAGGACCATAACAGAAAAAAAGGCACTTGGAGGCATGAGCACTGGGAAAAAAGGGCACTAGGAGGCGATGCACTGCAAAAATATGCACATGGAGGCCGCTAGGCCGGAAAAAAAGGCACTTAGATGCCCCTTCACTGCAAACAAAAGGCACTCAGACAGCAGTGCACCTCAAACAAAGGCACTCGGAAGCCCCTGCACCACAAAAACAGGCACCCGGAGAACAGTGAACCACAAGAAAAGGCACTCGGAGGCCGCTGCATCACAAAAAAAGGCACTTGGAGGCTAATACACTGCAAAAAAGGCACTCGGAGGACCATGCACGGCAAAAAAAGGCACTCGGTGGCCCCAACACCACAAAAAAAGGCACTCGGGGGCTGCTACAATGCGAAAACAGGCACTCCGATGCCCCTACACCAGAAAGAAAGGCACTCAGAGGGCCCTGCAGCACAAAAAAAGGCACTCAGCTGCCCTTACACTGGAAAAACAGGCACTCGGGGCCACTACACCGCAAAAAAAAGGTACATGGAGGACCACACACCCCAAAATAACAGCACTCGGAGGCCCCTGAACCACAAGAAAAGGCATTCAGTGGCCTATACAGCAAAATAAAAGGCACTCGGGGGCTGCTACAATGTGAAACAAGGCACTCGGAGGGCCCTGCACCACCAAAAAAGGCACTCGGAGGCTCCTGCGCTGGAAAAAGAGGCACTTGCAGGCCTGTACACTGGAAATAAAGGCACTTGGAGGCCCCTGCACCACAAAAAAAGGCACTCCGAAGCCCCTACATTGCAAAAAAAGGCACTTGGAGGCTGCTACACTGCAAAAAAATGCACCCTGAGGCCCCTGCACCGCAAAAAAGGGCACTCGGCTGCCCCTGCACCGCAAAAAAAGGCACTTGGAGGCCTCTACAACACCTTCCACTGCCCTATCAGACACAGAGGCTCATGTGACCTCACAAGGACAGGAAGCCACCAGGGGCCTGCCAGTGGCCTGTCAGGCACTGGTACTTCTGTGAGCTCACAAGCAGAGTCAGCAGCCATGGGCATCCCACTGCCTGATGAGGCACTGAGACAAAGGTGACCTCAAAATGCAGCCAGCACGCAGAGGCCTGCCACTGGCCTATAGGGAACGGAGGCTGATGTTACCTCACGAAAACAGCCAGCAGCCATTGGCCTTCCACTGCCCAATGAGGCGCTGACACTGCTCTGACCTCACAAGCACAGCACACTGTCACGGGCCTGCCACTGCCATAAAGGGCACGGAGGCTGCTGTGACCTGACAAGCACAGCGAGGAGCCAGAGGCCTGCCACTGCCCTATAAGACACTGAGGCTGCTGTGACGTCACAAGCAAAGCCAGCAGCTGTGGGTCTGCCACTGGCCTATCAGGCTGTAGGAGTGTTGTGACCTGACAAGCACAGCCAGCAGGTATGGGCCTGCCACCACCCTCAAGGGCAGGGAGGCTTCTGTAACCTCACAAGCACAGCCAGCAGCCAGGGGCCTGCCACTGGCCTGTGAAGCACTGAGGCTGCTGTGACCTCACAAGCACAGACAGCAGCTATGGGCCTGCCACTGCCCTATAGGGCAGGGAGGCTGCTGTGACCTCACAAGCACAGCGAGGAGCCAGAGGCCTGCCATTGCCCTAGAAGGTACAGAGACAAATGTGACCTCAAAAGGCAGCCAGCAGACAGAGGCATGCCACGGGCCTATCAGGAAACAGGACTGCTGTGACCTGAAAAGCACAGCCAGCAGCTATGGGCCTGCCACTGGCCTATGAGGCACGGAGGCTGCTGTGACCTCACAAGCACAGCCAGCAGCCAGGGGCCTGCCACTAGCCTATCAGGCAGTAGGACTGCTTTGACCTGACAAGCACAGCCAGCAGCCAAGGGCCTGCCACTGGCCTATACAGCACGGAGGCTGATGTGACCTCACAAGCACAGCCAGCAGCCATTGGCCTCCCACTGCCCGATGAGGAGCTGACGCTGCTGTCAACTCAGAAGCACAGTAAACAGTCAGGGGCCTGCCACTGCCCTAAAGGGCATGGGGGCTGCTGTGACCTCAGAAGCCCAGCGAGCAGCTATGGGCCTGCCACTGCCCTATAGGGCACTGAGGCTTCTCTGACCTCACAAGCCCACCCAGCAGTCATTGGCCTCAAACTGGCCTATGAGGCAACGGGACTGCTGTGACCTCACAAGCATGGCCAGCAGGCATGGGCATCCAAATGCCCTATGAGGCCCCGAGACAAACGTGACCTCATAACGCAGCCAGCAGGCATTGACACTGTCACGGGCCAATCAGGCACTGGTACTCCCGTGACCTCACAATCACAGCCAGCAGCCAGGGGCCTGCCATTGGCCTGTGAAGCACTGAGGCTGCTGTGACCTGACAAGCACAGCCAGCAGCCAGGGGCCTGCCACGGCCCTATAAGACACTGAGGCTGCTGTGACCTCACAAGCAAAGCCAGCAGCTGTGGGTCTGCCACTGGCCTATCAGGCTGTAGGAGTCTTGTGACCTGACAAGCACAGCCAGCAGCCAGGGGCCTGCCACTGGCCTGTGAAGCACTGAGGCTGCTATGACCTCACGAGCCCAGGCAGCAGCTATGGGCCTTCCACTGCCCTATAGGGCACTGAGGCTGCTGTGACCTCACAAGCACAGCGAGGAGCCAGAGGCCTGCCATTGCCCTAGAAGGTACAGAGACAAATGTGACCTCAAAAGGCAGCCAGCAGACAGGGGCCTTCCACTGGCCTATCAGGCACTGAGGCTGCTCTGACCTCAGAAGCACAGTCAGCAGCCAGGGGCCTGCTGCTGGCCTATCAGGCTGTAGGAGTGTTATGACCTGACAAGCACAGCCAGCAGCTATGGGCATCCCACTGGCCTATCAGGCAACAGGACTGCTGTGACCTCACAAGCAAAGCCAGCAGCCAGCAGCCAGGGCATCCCACTGGCCTATGACGCACTGAGGCTGCTGTCACCCCACAAAAACAGCCAGCACCCAGAGGCCTGCCACTGGCCTATCAGTCACTCAGACTGCTGTGACCTCAAAAGGACAGCCAGCAGCCATTGGCCTGCCACTGACCTATCAGCCAATAGGACTGCTGTGACCTCACAAGCACAGCCAGCAGCCAGGGGCCTGCCACTGACCTATGAGGTACAGAGACAAATGTGACCTCAAAACGCGGCCAGCAGCCAGGGGCCTGCCACTGCCCTATAAGACACTGAGGCTTCTCTGACCTGACAAGCACATCCAGCAGCTGTGGGTCTGCCAGTGGCCTATGAGGCACGGAGGCTGCTGTGACCTCACAAGCACAGCCAGCAGCCATTGGCCTCCCACTGGCCTATCAGGTCCTGACGCTGCTGTGACCTCACAAGCACAGCCAGCAGACAGGGGCCTGCCACTGGCCTATCAGGCACGGAGGCTGCTGTGACCTCACAAGCACAGGCAGCAGCTCTGGGCCTGCCATGGCACATCAAGCACGGAGAAAGAAGGGAACACCCAAGCAGACCAGCAGCCATGGACGTGGCAGTGCATGCCCATGCATGCCATGCATGCAATGGCATGCAGGTCAAAGTGACATCATAAGACACAACCAGCAACCATGGGCCTGCCACTGCCCTTTTTGGCATGGAGACACAAGTATCCTCACAAGCCCAGTCAGGAGGCATGGCCCTGCCACTGGCCTATCAAGCACAGAGGCAGAAGCAACCTCACAAGCAGAGCAAGGACTGATGGGCCTGACTGGCCTACCAGGCCGTGAGGCAGAAGTGACATGACTATCTCATCCAGCAGTGGTGGACCTGACAATATCATTTCAGGCAGAGGGTAAAGTGATATCACAGAACGTTGAAGGACCATAACAGAAAAAAAGGCACTTGGAGGCATGAGCACTGGGAAAAAAGGGCACTAGGAGGCGATGCACTGCAAAAATATGCACATGGAGGCCGCTAGGCCGGAAAAAAAGGCACTTAGATGCCCCTTCACTGCAAACAAAAGGCACTCAGACAGCAGTGCACCTCAAACAAAGGCACTCGGAAGCCCCTGCACCACAAAAACAGGCACCCGGAGAACAGTGAACCACAAGAAAAGGCACTCGGAGGCCGCTGCATCACAAAAAAAGGCACTTGGAGGCTAATACACTGCAAAAAAGGCACTCGGAGGACCATGCACGGCAAAAAAAGGCACTCGGTGGCCCCAACACCACAAAAAAAGGCACTCGGGGGCTGCTACAATGCGAAAACAGGCACTCCGATGCCCCTACACCAGAAAGAAAGGCACTCAGAGGGCCCTGCAGCACAAAAAAAGGCACTCAGCTGCCCGTACACTGGAAAAACAGGCACTCGGGGCCACTACACCGCAAAAAAAAGGTACATGGAGGACCACACACCCCAAAATAACAGCACTCGGAGGCCCCTGAACCACAAGAAAAGGCATTCAGTGGCCTATACAGCAAAATAAAAGGCACTCGGGGGCTGCTACAATGTGAAACAAGGCACTCGGAGGGCCCTGCACCACCAAAAAAGGCACTCGGAGGCTCCTGCGCTGGAAAAAGAGGCACTTGCAGGCCTGTACACTGGAAATAAAGGCACTTGGAGGCCCCTGCACCACAAAAAAAGGCACTCCGAAGCCCCTACATTGCAAAAAAAGGCACTTGGAGGCTGCTACACTGCAAAAAAATGCACCCTGAGGCCCCTGCACCGCAAAAAAGGGCACTCGGCTGCCCCTGCACCGCAAAAAAAGGCACTTGGAGGCCTCTACAACACCTTCCACTGCCCTATCAGACACAGAGGCTCATGTGACCTCACAAGGACAGGAAGCCACCAGGGGCCTGCCAGTGGCCTGTCAGGCACTGGTACTTCTGTGAGCTCACAAGCAGAGTCAGCAGCCATGGGCATCCCACTGCCTGATGAGGCACTGAGACAAAGGTGACCTCAAAATGCAGCCAGCACGCAGAGGCCTGCCACTGGCCTATAGGGAACGGAGGCTGATGTTACCTCACGAAAACAGCCAGCAGCCATTGGCCTTCCACTGCCCAATGAGGCGCTGACACTGCTCTGACCTCACAAGCACAGCACACTGTCACGGGCCTGCCACTGCCATAAAGGGCACGGAGGCTGCTGTGACCTGACAAGCACAGCGAGGAGCCAGAGGCCTGCCACTGCCCTATAAGACACTGAGGCTGCTGTGACGTCACAAGCAAAGCCAGCAGCTGTGGGTCTGCCACTGGCCTATCAGGCTGTAGGAGTGTTGTGACCTGACAAGCACAGCCAGCAGGTATGGGCCTGCCACCACCCTCAAGGGCAGGGAGGCTTCTGTAACCTCACAAGCACAGCCAGCAGCCAGGGGCCTGCCACTGGCCTGTGAAGCACTGAGGCTGCTGTGACCTCACAAGCACAGACAGCAGCTATGGGCCTGCCACTGCCCTATAGGGCAGGGAGGCTGCTGTGACCTCACAAGCACAGCGAGGAGCCAGAGGCCTGCCATTGCCCTAGAAGGTACAGAGACAAATGTGACCTCAAAAGGCAGCCAGCAGACAGAGGCATGCCACGGGCCTATCAGGAAACAGGACTGCTGTGACCTGAAAAGCACAGCCAGCAGCTATGGGCCTGCCACTGGCCTATGAGGCACGGAGGCTGCTGTGACCTCACAAGCACAGCCAGCAGCCAGGGGCCTGCCACTAGCCTATCAGGCAGTAGGACTGCTTTGACCTGACAAGCACAGCCAGCAGCCAAGGGCCTGCCACTGGCCTATACAGCACGGAGGCTGATGTGACCTCACAAGCACAGCCAGCAGCCATTGGCCTCCCACTGCCCGATGAGGAGCTGACGCTGCTGTCAACTCAGAAGCACAGTAAACAGTCAGGGGCCTGCCACTGCCCTAAAGGGCATGGGGGCTGCTGTGACCTCAGAAGCCCAGCGAGCAGCTATGGGCCTGCCACTGCCCTATAGGGCACTGAGGCTTCTCTGACCTCACAAGCCCACCCAGCAGTCATTGGCCTCAAACTGGCCTATGAGGCAACGGGACTGCTGTGACCTCACAAGCATGGCCAGCAGGCATGGGCATCCAAATGCCCTATGAGGCCCCGAGACAAACGTGACCTCATAACGCAGCCAGCAGGCATTGACACTGTCACGGGCCAATCAGGCACTGGTACTTCCGTGACCTCACAATCACAGCCAGCAGCCAGGGGCCTGCCATTGGCCTGTGAAGCACTGAGGCTGCTGTGACCTGACAAGCACAGCCAGCAGCCAGGGGCCTGCCACGGCCCTATAAGACACTGAGGCTGCTGTGACCTCACAAGCAAAGCCAGCAGCTGTGGGTCTGCCACTGGCCTATCAGGCTGTAGGAGTCTTGTGACCTGACAAGCACAGCCAGCAGCACAAAAAAGGGTACTGGGTGGCCCCGACAGCACAAACAAATGCACTCGGGGGCTGCTACAATGTGAAACAAGGCATTCGGGGGGCCCAGCACGACCAAAAAGGCACTCGGAAGCCCTACATTGCAAAAAAAGGCACTTGGAGGCTACTACACTGCAAAGAAATGCACCCTGAGGCCCACGCACAGCAAAAAAAGGCACTTAGTAGCCCCTGCACCGCAAAAAAAGGCACTGAGAGGCCTCCACACCGCAAAAAAAGGCACTTGGAGGCCAGTGCACTGAAAAACAGGGCACTTGGAGGCCAGTGCACCGCAAAAAAAAATGCACTCAGAGGCCCCTACAGCACAAAAGAAAGGCACTTGGAGGACCACACCACAAAAAAAGGCACTCGGCTGCCTCTACACTGGAAAAAAAGGCATTTGGAGGCCCCTACAGCACAAAAAAAGGCACTTGGGGGCTGCTACAATGCAAAAAAGGCACTCGGAGGCCCCTGCACCAGAAACAAAGGCACTTGGAGGGCCCTACACCACAAAACAATAGCACTCGGAGGCCCCTGAACCACAAGAAAAGGCACTCAGTGGCTCCTACAGCACAAGAAAAGGCACTCCGGGGCTGCTACAATGTGAAACAAGGCACTCGGAGGTCCCTGCACCACCAAAACAGGCACTCGGAGGCCCCTGCACCACAAAAGAAGGCACTCGGAAGCCCCTACATTGCAAAAATAGGCACTTGGAGGCTGCTGGGCCGGAAAAAAAGGCACTTAGATGCCCCTTCACTGCAAACAAAAGGCACTCAGACAGCAGTGCACCTCAAACAAAGGCACTCGGAGGCCCCTGCACTGGAAAAAAAGGCACTTGGAGGCCAGTGCACCATAAAAAAAGCACTCGGAGGCCCCTACACTGGAATAAAAGGCACTCGGAGGCCAGTGCACCGCAAAAAAAGGCACTCGGAGGCCTCTACACCACAAAAAAAAGGCACTAGGTGGCCACTACGCTGGAACAAAAGGCACTCGGAGGCCAGTGCACCACAAGAAAAGGCACTCAGTGGCCCCTACAGCACAAAAAAAGGCTCTTGGGGGCTGCTACAATGCAAAAAAAGGCACTCGGAGGACCCTGCACCAGAAAGAAAGGAACTCGGAGGGACCTGCACCACAAGAAAAGGCACTCGGGGCCACTACACCGCAAAAAAAAGGTACATGGAGGACCACACCCCCCAAAATAACAGCACTCGGAGGCCCCTGAACCACAAGAAAAGGCATTCAGTGGCCTATACAGCAAAATAAAAGGCACTCGGGGGCTGCTACAATGTGAAACAAGGCACTCAGAGGGCCCTGCACCACCAAAAAAGGCACTCGGGGCTCCTGCACTGGAAAAAGAGGCACTTGCAGGCCTGTACACTGGAAATAAAGGCACTTGGAGGCCCCTGCACCGCAAAAAAAGGCACTCGGCTGCCCCTACACTGGAAAAAAAGGCACTCGGAGGCCCCTACAGCACAAAAAAAGGCACTTGGGGGCTGCTACAATGCAAAAAAAGGCACCCTGAGGCCCCTGCACCGCAAAAAAAGGCACTCGGTGGCCCCTGCACCGCAAAAAAAGGCACTTGGAGGCCTCTACGACACCTTCCAATGCCCTATCAGACACAGAGGCTCATGTGACCCCACAAGGACAGGAAGCCGCCGGGGCCTGCCAGTGGCCTGTCAGGCACTGGTACTTCTGTGAGCTCACAAGCAGAGTCAGCAGCCATGGGCATCCCACTGCCTGATGAGGCACTGAGACAAAGGTGACCTCAAAATGCAGCCAGCACACAGAGGCCTGCCACTGGCCTATCAGGCAATAGGACTGCCGTGACCTCAAAAGGACAGCCAGCAGCCAATGGCCTCGCACTGGCCTATCAGGCAATAGGACTGCTGTGACCTCACGAGCACAGCCAGCAGGTATGGACCTCCCACTGGCTATCAGGCACTCAGACTGCTGTGACCTCACAAGCACAGCAAACAGCCAGGGGCCTGCCACTGCCCTATAGGGCACAGAGGCTGCTGTGACCTGACAAGCACAGCCAAGCAGACAGGGGCCTGCCACTGGCCTATCAGGCACTGAGGCTGCTGTGACCTCACAAGCACAGCCAGCAGTGAAGGGCCTGCCACTGGCCTATAGGGAACGGAGGCTGATGTTACCTCACAAACACAGCCAGCAGCCATTGGCCTTCCACTGCCCAATGAGGCGCTGACACTGCTCTGACCTCACAAGCACAGCACACTGTCATGGGACTGCCACTGCCATAAAGGGCACTGAGGCTGCTGTGACCTCACAAGCACAGCCAGCAGCCAGGGGCCTTCCACTGCCCTATAAGACACTGAGGCTGCTGTGACGTCACAAGCAAAGCCAGCAGCTATGGGTCTGCCACTGGCCTACCAGTCTGTAGGAGTGCTGTGACCTGACAAGCACAGCCAGCAGTCAGGGGCCTGACACTGCCCTCAAGGTCAGGGAGGCTTCTGTAACCTCACAAGCACAGCCAGCAGCCAGGGGCCTGCCACTGGCCTGTGAAGCACTGAGGCTGCTGTGACCTCACGAGCCCAGGCAGCAGCTATGGGCCTGCCACTGCCCTATAGGGCACTGATGCTGCTGTGACCTCATAAGCACAGTGAGGAGCCAGAGGCCTGCCATTGCCCTAGAAGGTACAGAGACAAATGTGACGTCAAAAGGCAGCCAGCAGACAGGGGCCTTCCACGGGCCTATCAGGAAATAGGACTGCTGTGACCTCACAAGCACAGCCAGCAGCTATGGGTCTGCCACTGGCCTACAGGAAAAGGAGGCTGATGTGACCTCACACGCACAGCGAGCAGCCAGGGGCCTCCCACTGCCCTATAAGGTACAGAGACAAATGTGACCTCAAAAGGCAGCCAGCAGACAGGGGCCTGCCACGGGCCTATCAGGACATAGGACTGCTCTGACCTCACAAGCCGAGCCAGCAGCTATGGGCCTGCCACTGCCCTATAGGGCACTGAGGCTTCTCTGACCTCACAAGCACAGTCAGCAGCCATGGGCCTGCCACTGGCCTGTCAGGCAACAGGACTGCTGTGACCTCACAAGCACAGCCAGCAGCCAGGGCATCCCACTGGCCTATGTGGCACTGAGGCTGCTGTGACCTCACAGAAACAGCCAGCAGCCATTGGCCTGCCCCTGGCCTATCATGCAATGGGACTGCTGTGACCTCACAAGCACAGCCACCAGCCAGGGTCCTGCCACTGGCCTATAGGGAACGGAGGCTGCTGTGACCTCACAAGCACAGACAGCAGCTATGGGCCTTCCACTGCCCTATATGGCACGGAGGCTTATGTGACCTTACAAGTACAGTCAGCAGCCATTGGCCTGCCACTGGCCTGTGAAGCACTGAGGCTGCTGTGATCTCACAAGGACAGCCAGCAGCCGGGGGCCTGCCACTGAGCTATCAGGAAAGGGTCCTTCTGTGACCTCAAAAGTACAGCCAGCAGCCATGGGCATCCCACTGGAGTATGAGGCACTGAGACAAAGCTGACCTCAAAACGCAGCCAGCAGCCATGGGCCTGCAACTGGCCTATGAGACACTGAGGCTGCTGAGACATCACAAGTACAGCCAGTAGCCAAACAAGAATAAGGAGAAAAACAGCTTGCCTCAGAAAGACGATGAGACCCAATGAGGAGCAGGAGACCCCAGACCAAAAAATTACTATTGGTCTAACTATCGCGTGAAGGGTGGGAACTGGAAGTCGAAAAGACTATAATTACCCAGGATTTGTTTATGTTAGGGTCCATCTTCGGAGGCACCCAGCTCGAGCTGTAATTACTGCACGCGCGTGATTAATATTATCTAATTTGTTTTGATTTGACTCTGAACTTTACTTGCAGGAACATAGGGTCGAGCCCTGTTATGGTGGCCGACAAGCCTATTTTCCATAACAGTTTGGCACCCCAGATGGGACCCTAGGCGACCACTGTCGGGGCCTCTCATCTCCAAACAATCATCTGGCGCCATCGGGTGAGTTCACCTGGGATCTTTGGCAACGAGAGGCACCGAGAAGGTGAGTCTTAAACTCCCGCCTAAATTCTAAAATCTAGTCTGGTAACAGTGCACTGAAGGGGTACGCGGGCTGATCACCGTAAGGCGTACCAGGTGTGTGGGGGGGTACGCGGGCTGGCCACTGTAAGGCATACCAGGGGGACAGGTAGGAGTCCCATCCCCAGGGTCAGAGTGGGTTTTAAGTCCCAGCTCGGTTCGGCCAGAGGAGGGGTGTGCAGCCTGATCAGCATAAGGCGCACTGCAAAACTATAAGACCGAAATCTAGAGTCACTGTGACTGGTGTGAGTGTAAACAGTACTGTGTGTTTGCGTGTGTGTGTGTGAGTGCGTGTAGCCTGGGAACCGATTGGGGCACCCGTCGGCTGAGAAGCCGCCCGCTGCGAAGGGACAGCAGTCCTAGCAGTTAAAGACTCGGGTGGTGTGAGTGCGGTTCCCAGGGAGCGAGAGAAAGAGAAAGAGAGAAATAGTGCGTGTGATCACACCAGCTACAGCATCTGGTGTTACCGGTAAGGAAGTGCACTGCCTGATTTGCTTAAGATGCGCTTTTCAGGAACTCAATATGGGAAATAATCTCGGCATAGAAAAGGGGACGCCCTTAGCCGAAATTTTGGTAAACTGGAGTAAGATTGATGGTACCAAAACTTTAGGGAGAAAAAGGTTACTCCAACTATGTCAGGAGGATTGGCCGTTCCTGACTAAGGAAGGTAATCTGGCAGAGCGATGGCCGCCCCAGGGGACCTTCAGTTACCAGGAACTAACTTTCCTGCGTCATCATTTGGAGAATAGGTTCCCCAGACAAATGGATTACTGGTATCTATGGGACAACTGGGCATTTGCTAGACGAAAAGAGGCGCCTAGGAAAGAGAGAATCTTTCCTCAGAATGCTGTAAGTACCGCAGCTGCTGAAACGCTTGTGGAAACTATTCCACCCTATGCGCTACCCTCTGCTTCAGCTTCCCTATACCCCCGCTTGCCTTCCGCCCCCGTCTTTCAAGCTCCTCTGGAAGGCCTTCCTGTGCCAGGAGTGCCCCCACCCGATCTGGAAGGGGTACCTCGGGTCGCCACTACACGAGTTTACCGACCCTGGAGACCCCAAGATTTAATTATATGGAGTCAACGGCTCCCCAGACTTAGGGATGATCCAGAAAGAGTGTTACAAATCATAAGGGGAATTATGCGGGCGTATGGCCCTACCTGGGGAGATGTATAAACACGCCTTGAATCTGTGTTCACTCCAGATGAAAGGTGCTCAATTTTGGGTGCAAACCGCCGTTGGGCAGCAGAGGGGGGTGTCGGGACTGCTCAAACAGCCTGGCCAGCTGTGGACCCCGGATGGAATCATAATGTAGATGCAGATTACAGGCAGTTGCAATTAGCCAGAGAGGGCTTAGAAGAAGCTATACCTTTGGCAGGACAAAAGACTGCAAATTGGTCTAAAGTAAGGGAGTGTCAGCAACAGGCAGAGGAACACCCCTCAGCTTACTTTGCTAGGCTAATTAAGCAAGTCAGAATGTATGGGGGAGGACTAGACCCAGAAGCTGAGGCTAACAGGCCGCTAATGATTTCCACATTTGTAGACCAAGCAGCCCCGGACATTAAAAAGTAGTTTTCCAAACATGTCCCTGACTGGCCAGGAAAGCGAATGGATGAAATATTACGTTTAGCCACATTTGTGTATAACAGTCGAGAGGAGGAGAGGGCAAAAGAAAAGAGACAGCAAAAAAAAGAGGAAGTTAGTGTGTTAGCAGCTGTGTTAAGAGATGGATTTAGAGGACCCAGGGGGAGGGGACGTGAAAGAGCCAGGAGAGATAGATGGAGTCAAAGTGAACATGCTGTACAGTCAGGAGTTAATGATGTTTGTTATTATTGTGGGGAACAAGGACACTGGCAGCGGGAGTGCCCACTGAGGCCCCGTGTAGTTAGGAACAGAGGAACCGGCATGAGACAATCAAACACTAAGGAGGAGACCAGGCGATTCCCAGTCAATCCACAATGAGAGGAAACAGGAGACTCAGAAAATACTGTGGAAATTGGAGTAAATTTATGGGATGTAGATTTGGATTTTGAGGGTCACGTAATGGCAAATACAGAAGGTTTAGACGTTCCCTTTCTAGTGGATACTGGAGCCACCCTTTCCCTTTTAAATTTTGAGCCTAAAGGATGCAAATCATCAGATAAAATAGTGATGCAAGGAGTGATGGGAAAGGGCGAACGAAGTTATCTAAGCCCTTATTACTCACTATTGGGGGTAAAACAGTGTGGGGACGTTTTATAATTTCCACAGACGCACCTATATGCCTTTTGGGGAGGGATCTCCTGCAAGCCTTGGATACTCAGATCTGCTTACAGCCGGAAGGGATAAAGCTAATAATTATGGGTTCGTGTGTTCTGGCTAAGACACCAGAACCAGAGTCAACTAATCTGCAAATTCCAACAGGTTTAGAATCAGTTTCTAAAAAAATATGGAGCTCTTCAGGAATGGATGTGGGACTACTGAAATCAGCCAGTCCAGTCTCGATAAAAACAAAGGGGGGATTGCCTCCTGCAGTTAAACAATATCCTATCCCGAAGGAAGCAGAGAAGAGTATCCAAAAACAAATTGATCATTATCTGAAAATGGGTATCCTTAGAGTCTGTGAATCCCCATATAACACCCCAATTCTGCCAGCTAAAAAGAACAGGCAAGATGCTGATGGTGATCCAGAGTATCGCTTTGTACAAGACTTAAGGGCTATAAACCAACATGTAGTTGCTCCACATCCAGTAGTCCCTGACCCATCAACCATTTTACTACAGATACCCCATTGGGCAACTTATTTTACTGTGACTGACCTAACAGCAGCCTTTTTTAGTATACCAATAGCTGAAGATAGCCAAGATCTCTTTGCTTTCACTTGGAAGGGACAACAATTAACTTGGACAAGGCTGCCACAGGGATTTACTGGGTCTCCGACTATTTTTTCGCGTATACTTAAAAATGACCTCTCAGATATCGAACTTCCAGGACATTCTGTATTAATACAATATGTAGATGATTTGTTATTAGCAAGTAAAGATTATGAGACATGTCTGAAAGATACTGTTTCTCTATGTAACGCTCTTGCAGAAAAAGGGCATCGAGCATCTCTGTCTAAACTCCAGCTGTGTCAAAGAGAGGTAAAATATCTGGGTTTTATCTTAAGAGAAGGACACAGGTTAGCTGATCCAGAACGAGTAAAGACAATTCTTGATATACCTCGTCCTGTAACAAAAAAACAGCTTAGGGGATTTTTAGGAGCTGTAGGATTCTGCCAACCGTGGATTCCTGGGTTAGCAGAACTTACTAAGCCTCTGGTACAGGCAACAAAAAAGGAGGAGATAGAGCCTTTGGCCTGGGGCCCAAGGCCCCAGGGAAAGGGAGAAAGCTTTTACATCTGTGAAAAAAGCGTTGGTTTCAGCCCCTGCTCTCGGGTTACCAGATTATAGCAAACTATTTGAATTATTTGTCCATGAGCGACAGGGAGTAGCAAGTGGGGTACTCACCCAAAAACTAGGCCCTCACCGTAGACCAGTGGCCTATTACTCCACGCAACTAGATGAGGTAGCTAAAGGCACTCCAGGATGCATCAGAGCAATAGCAGCTACTGCAGCTCTTATTGAAAAAAACACGACCTGTGGTTTTGGGTCATTCATTGACTGTGTATGTGCCACATGAAGTAGAACTGTTAATGAAGCAATATGCGACTCAAGCACTATCCCCACAGAGAGCTCACCGCTATGAACTGATAATACTGCATGCAGATAATGTGACTTTAAAAAGATGCAATATTTTGAATCCAGCAACGCTATTGCCTCAGCCGGAGGACGGAGAGCCACATCATTCCTGTGAGCAGGTGGTGGTCAGCTCGAGCAAGCCCCGGGAGGACCTTAAAGAACCTTTGGAGAACCCGGACTTAGTTCTGTTTACAGATGGGTCATCCTATTATTTGGACGGAAGACGTCACTCCAGCTATGCTGTCACTAACGTCTTTGAGGTGCTCGAGGCCAATCCTTTGTCTCCATCAGTAAGTGCTCAAGGAGCAGAATTAATAGCATTGCCCCAAGCAGCAAAATATAGGTAAGAGCTTGCGGGTAAATATCTATACCGACTCTAAATATGCATTTGGAGTGTCTCATGCAACAGGGATGTTATGGAAAGAACGAGGATTCTTTTCGTCATCAGGAAAGAAATTAGCTAATGGAGAAGAAATACGTAATTTGCTGGAAGCAGTTCAACTGCCCAAAGAAATTGCAGTAATACACTGCCCAGCCCATACTAAAGACACTACAGAAATTAGCAGAGGAAATGCTCTAGCCAACGCTGCTGCGAGGGCTGCAGCTCGACAACCTCTGAGAGAACGTATGGGGGCAGTTCCAAGGATGGACCAGAGTGAGTGGCCAAACTTAATAGACCCCAAAACTATGTATGAAAAAGAGTGCTCAGTGGAAGAGAAAAAACAATGGGAACAGTGGGAAGCAAAACAAAATGGTGATGGAATATGGACAATTGGGGAAAAACCAATTCTACCAAAAAAATATTTAATTACTATAGCTAGGTGGTTTCATGATAAAGCTCATGGGGGAGCCGAGGCAATAGCTAAACAGGTACAGAAAGTATGGGCTGCTCCAGGAATTTATGCAGCTGCTACAGGAATAAGGAATAGCTGCCCGACCTGCCAGAAGTTTTCAAATAACAAGCCAAGCTCAGATCTGGGGGGGCGACCATGGGCTTTCTTCCCTTTCCAGAAGCTGCAAATAGATCATGCAGATATGCCATGTGTCTATGGATACAAACACTTGTTAGTGATAGTAGATCAGTTATCAGGCTGGGTAGAAGCTTTCCCAACAAGAAAGGCTGACACAGGGGGAGTGGTAAAAGCCTTACTGAAGGAAATCATACCCAGGTATGGGGTCCCAGAAGCCATTGATTCAGACAGGGGTGCCCATTTTACAGCAAGCATAATCAATCAGTTATGTAAATCGTTAGGAATAAAAAGAAACCTACATACTCCTTATCACCCACAATCTTCAGGACAAGTAGAAAGAATGAATAGAACATTAAAAGAGAAAATAGCAAGAATATGCACACATGCTAGCCTAAAATGGCCAGAGGCATTAAACTTAGCTCTATGGGATGTTCGAAATTCTCCACGGCAACCCATAGGACTAACACCAGCAGAAATTCTTTTTGGGAGACATTTAGCGATACTAGGGACTTATATCCCTGCTAAGACCAGCCTATTAGACGGAGATGAACGAGTGACACAATATGTACTAGCCTTACAAGAACGGTTTAAGGCCTTGCAAAATCAGGCTCAGTGGTTTCAGCCAGTGCCATCAGACATTCAGGCACATGATATACAGCCTGGAGATAAAGTGTTGATAAAGGTATTCTCGCGAAAAACAAAACTAGAACCAAAATGGGAAGGACCCTATACTGTATTGTTAAGTTCTTACTACGCTGTTAAAATTCTAGGAAAAGAGAATTGGATTCACCACTCTCACGTGAAACGAGTGACAGTCCAAGAAGCAAACACAGCAGAGGGTGCAGCAGAACAATGAAGACAACCACGTAAAGCTCGATGGGATACACGACTTCCCCAGGGTAATCTGTTTGGACTCGCCTCACTAACACAAATCTCTTTCCCTTTACTGCACCCTGCAGGATGGCAGGCAGAAATGCCGTGCTCATGTTGCTGTTTCAAACCCTGGCAATGCTACTTTCCCTAAGCTGTGGTCAAAGAACCTTAGAGTGGCCATGGTCCCAGGCCCGTGTTAAGTATACCGGAAGTATGGGATTAAATTCTGATAAAAACTTAAACCTCTCAACCCTGGTCATGCATGGAACTGAAGTATACTCAGAAAATGAGTGGAGCTGGGATAATACTAACCAACTTCCCCAACTCCTGGGAGGGACAGGAAAGGAAATAAAGATAGGGTGTCGAGTGATCAGCGGGTCCACCCATGAGAAGGCAACTCAAATCTCTCTCACTAAAATCAAATCAAATGAAAAAGAAAGGAAAATTTGTGCCACTGAAAACCTGGATTGTTGGTACAATTTTACCTTAGAACAACCTGTTTTTATAGTTTGCCTGTGGGCTCACCACAATGTGGGACTATCATTTAAATTTAAAATAGACATTATTGAGCCCAGTACAGCAATACCTACCCTGACTACAATTATTTTCACCAATATAAATAACTCTGTTACCATGAAGAGTAAGAAAACCTTATCCACACAAATCTTTGAAATTGGACCATATGTGATTAGAAATACAGGCCAACAACGAGTGTTATTTAATCCATCATGGTCTCTCAGACGAGTAGAGCTATTAATGCAAATTATATCTCTACAATCAAACCGACCTGTTCACCATTCTTAGGTACATCCTATGTGGGATGGATGGCGTGGTTACATAGGCGAACCCTCACCTCTCCAAAACGAACAAGGAGAGATGTGACCGGTATCATAGGAACAGGATTGGGAGTCCTAAATAGTATAGATGCTGAAGTACTCGTAAATAAACTGAGCACAACAAGAAGTGACTTACACAGATTAAAGCATCCATTGAGGTCTTCTCTATCAGCATTAGGAACTAACCAATGGCTTTCATCCGAGATATTACCTCAATGGGAAAAAATGAATGAAAAAGATCACCACTTGATAGTGGATGCACTTGGGGAAACCCAGATTAATATTTCCCTGGCCCTCAGTTGTATCCAAGCTCAACTGTGGATGCAATCTATGGTAGCAGCGATTATAAGGGAAGGGGAAGAAGGCACTTTACCCACTGAAATTCGAAAGGTAATTTGGGATAATGCGACCGAATTTGAAAAGGAATTCCAATCCTGGTGGTATCTGGTCAATTTTACTTATGATCCTATCAACACTAAGGCCACAGCCTTTGTTTCAACAATACGTAATGCTTCAACATATACAATATATCCAATCATTGCGTTAGGATTAAATCACAATGGAGCTATACTCTATCCATTGGAACATAGAGTATGGGCCCAACGAAATGGAAATAAATGGCAAGCTGTGGACGTTAGCGCATGCATTGTACGGGAACAGCAAGGGTTTATTTGTGAAAGTAATACTATCAAAGCCCGAGACATTTGTCTTGACACTGAGCAAAATGTTTGTCATTTTGAAATACACCCTGATGAAACACCTGAAACTATACTTGTATATATTGGGAGAGGGTGTATATGTATGAGAACCTTTTGTAGTCTTATAGTTATAGATGGCATTGTAGTAGATATGAGTAATCATTCAAATATTTGTATTTGTAGCTTTACCAAAATCATGGGATGTGATTTCAATTATTCAGCTCCTATCACGTCTTATCAATGTTACAATGTAATTATACATTAATTCAAAATTTACTACCTACCCCCATTGGGATGAATCTCACCCTGGTAAGGAAACTACTACAACATGATGATTTGCATCGACTGTTAGAGCACATCCGGAACAGTGGACAGAAAACTCTAATCACTGTTCCCCATGATGCAAAAGAGATACATCATATCTTAGAAAGGGTAAAAAGGGACGGAGAACATCACGGCTGGGAAACTCTTCTAGGGTGGTCACCAACTGCAACAGGGATTTATAATCATGTATTGCACCCGGTAGTAGCTGTGTTCAGTTTAACTGTGTTATGCCTATTGCTTACGATCATATTATATATAAGAGTATGGAAAGTGATAGTACGCCTCGAAAGGCTTCGAGAACTCTGTTTAAAATATTAGCAGGGATGCTTCATAAAAACAAAGGGGGGAAACTGTTAAAGAATAGTGAATTGAAACTGTCTAGAAATAGCTGCTTGGCACAACTTACATAAAACTTGCTTAGCATGAGTGGCTAGATTTGCTGAAGCCTTAGGCCGAGCATGGGAAAAGTAACGAATCTTTACTTAGTTTAATAAAAAATAGTGCCTCAGAGCTCGTTCAGGCTGGGAAGATAAGGGAGCCACACGCAGTCGGCGCACCTGTGTCACCGACTCCGAGAGGGAAGACGCCAAAACAATGGGGAAAAATAAGACCTTGGGAGGCAACCGCCAGACCCAACAAAAACAGAAGTACAACCGTCATCAGAGACTGCAAAAAACAAGAATAAGGAGAAAAACAGCTTGCGTCAGAATGACGATGAGACCCAATGAGGAGCAGGAGACCCCAGACCAAAAAATTACTATTGGTCTAACTATTGCGTGAGGGGTGGGAAATGGAAGTCGAAAAGACTATAATTACCCAGGATTTGTTTATGTTAGGGTCCCTCTTTAGAGGCACCCAGCTTGAGCTGTAATTACGGCACGCGTGTGATTAAAATTTAATTTGTTTTGATTTGGCTCTGAACTTTACTTGCGGGAACCTAGGGTCGAACTCTGTTACGGTGGCTGACAAGCCTAATTTCCATAACAGGCCGATGAGGCTGCAAAAAGGGCAGCATTCTCCGTGTCAGTGGCAGCATTAGTTCCAGAGAGAATGTTAAAAATGGAAATTCCAGTATACACTGAAAAAGAAAATAAATTAGCAGAAATACTGAAATGCATAACAACTCCTGAAGGATGGTGGGTGACATCTACTGGACAATGTGTGGTAACTTTGCTGATAATGAAGAAGCTGATGAAGCAAATACATGATAGTACCCATATGGGAGCTGAGGCATTGGTTGAAACAGTTAAAAGATTTGCTGTGGGAGTTAGTATGTTAATAATTGCAAAGGGTATTACACAAAAATGTGAAATCTGTCTTAGAAATAATCCCAAGATTCAGAAGAAGCCCCCCAGGGGAAGTAAAAAGGGGCTTCATGCCTGGGGATTACTGGCAAATTGATTTTTCTGAATTACCAAGCTGTAATGGATAGAAATATTTGTTGGTAATTGTTGACACCTTTTCAGGATGGCCTGAGGCTTTCCCGTGTCGTACCACTAAAGCAAGGGAGGTAGTGAAAATGTTATTAAAAGCAATCATACCAAGATTTAGGGTACCAGAAGGGTTTTCTTCAGATAGGGGACCTCATTTTATAGCAGAAATAGTACAGCAAATCTCAAAAATACTACAAATTAAATGGGACTTACATACCCCCTGGAGGCCACAATCCAGTGGAAAAGTGGAAAGAGTGAATCAAACAATTAAGAGACAGGTAGGAAAATTGTGTCAGGAGACTCAGATGAAATGGACTGATGTTTTACCTCTGGCATTATTAAGAATCAGAATAACCCCAAGGGTTAGGGAGAAAGTTAGTCCATTTGAGATTCTGTATGGTAAACCTTACACTGTAAATTTAACTGGAAATGAAATTCAAATGCACGTTAAGGGTGATCAAATTTTAAGTGATTATCTCTTGTCTATGGCAAAGGTTCTTCTCTCCGTAGGTACATCCAGTTATACTTTTAGGTTACACCCGAGTGAAAGCAGTACCTCGAGAGACGTGGAAAGCTGAACAAGTTCAACCTCTAAAGTTAAAAATATATAAAGATATATGAGTTGTATTAGAAGCGAATCGGTTTTAAATTTAGATTGTATTCAGGGAAAAAATACTTTAATCTGTTTGTTAGGAATAGGGTTAATATTGTTGTTGTGGTATCTGTGTAAAAATGATGTTCTCCTTAACAACCAGGGGAGAAATGTGGTGGTTAGTTTTTCTAGGTTACCTGAGCCAAACAATTAAAGGGAATCAGGAAGGATTTTGGAGTCACAATCTCCATTTGGAAGTAATTACGAAATCTATGAAGATAGTTAACCAGAGGGATTGCTGGGTGTGTACCCACTTCCCTGAACATTCCAACAAGGGCTTCCCGCTAATTGGAGTGCCTATGAAACAACCAAACAGGAATGGGAAGTCCAGAGTGTGACAGGAGATTATTATCAATGTATCCAAAGATGTAATAATAGTAATAAATGGTGGGAGAAAACTATACTTTATGGAAAGCAACCGATCAACTGTACTGGAGCCATTAAGGTAGGAGGTTATAAAGATTGCTCTCAGATACCTGAATAGGTTATAAGTGGCCAAGTAAGGAACTAAATGGGTGGCGTGTTCCGAAAGGTAGTGGATGGTATTGGTTGTGTGGAAACAAGGCACGAAAAGTGCTACCTCCTAATTGGTCAGGGACATGTACTTTAGGGGCAATAATCCCTAATGTTACTATAAGAAAAGAATTGAGTAATAAATACCAAAAATCCTGGCTAAGAACATTCATGAGGAGACAAAAGAGGGTCAATAATCCTTTAATAGATCGACCTACTAGGTTGCAGTCATTCGTAAGGTGGCTGTTTCCACAACTGGGAGTGAGTGAACTTGAAAAAGCAATAGTAAATATTTCAGCAGTTATTGAAAAAAATAGGGAATAAAACCTCTGATGCCACTGCAGCTTTACAAGAGGAGGTTTCAGAAATTGCGAAAATAACTACCCAAAACAGGATGGCTCTAGAGATGTTATTGGCATCTCAGGGAGGGGTATGTACAATAATAAATACTAGTTGCTGTGTATATGTGGATCAAAGCGGGAGAATTTCTACTGATCTAAATGAAATCTGGAAGCAGACTGAAATCTTACATGGGGTTCAGAAAGATGATACCTCTTTTGGATTTGAAGAAACATGGAAATGGTTGACTTCCTGGTTCCCTGACGTGAGCTCATGGGTTAAAAAGTGTTGAACAATTTTGGGAATGGTGTTAGTAGTTTTTGTATGCGTTTATGTAGTGATTCAATGCATTTGTAGATGTTGTACAAAATTAATATGGGAAAGATTTTAAAAGAGTGAGACTAATATGAAAATGATCATATAAGTCTCAAAGGGGGGGAATTGTTACAAGACAACCCTGGGAAGCTCAGAAAGAATGTTTGAACTAGGTAGATTAGGATAACTTCTAACATTAAGTCTGAAGTGGTCTAGAGGTAGCCACTTAGATAAAACGTGCTTCATGAGTAGCTAAATTTGCTGAAGCCTTAGGCCGCCCTCCTAGTTCAGTAAGAAAGGGCCCCAGAGCTGGTGCAGGCTGGAAAGATAAGGGAGTTACAAGCAGTCTGCATTCCTGTGCCCCACACTCCGAAAGGGAGGATATCAAGGCTTTGAAATAAGGCCTGCTTGGGCACCAGGACCTTGGGGAGCAAAACCTCCTCTCACTGCTGAAACAATGTTAATTAAGGGGTCTGGACTATGTCCCCCTTGTCAGGACTTTGGGAGATAACACCTACTGTCCCTGCTGGGGCAGTGTTAAATGATCTCCCCTCATCAGGACCTTGAGAGACAGGGGTGGGACCCGGGGAATGAAGAAATCACTAACCAATCAGTGTAAAAGGGAAAATTGCAAATCTGGCAATTTGTTTGTATAAATGCTACTTGAAAAGTTGGGGGTGTGTGCTTGATTTGTGGGAAACCACCGAGCACCCAGGCTTGTGCAACTCTGAAATAAATAAGCAAATGTCTCTCCTGAGTGTGTAATTATTGGCTTATTGCACACCGGGCAACGAATCCGCTTTTCGGACAACAACAGCAGCCTCAGTGCCTGATAGGCCAGTGGAAGGCCCGTAGCTGCTGGCTGTGCTTGTGAGGTCACAGCATCCTCAGTGTTTCACAGGCCAGTAGCAGGCCCCTGGCTGCTGGCTGTGCTTGTGAGGTCAGAGCAGCCTCAGTGACTGATAGGCCAGTGCAGGATCCTGTGAGACAGCTTTTTTTTGTGAGGTGAGAGCAGTCCCATTGCCTGATAGGCCAGTGGCAGACCCCTGTTTGCTGGCTGTGCTTATGAAGTCAACGCAGTCGCAGTGCATCATACACCAGGGGCATCCACTGGCTGCTGGCTGTGCTTGTGAGGTCACAGCAGCCTCAGTGCCTCATAGGCCAGTGGCAGGCCCCTGGCTGCTGGCTGTGCTTGTGAGGTCACAGCAGCCTCTGTGCCCTATAGGGCAGTGGCAGGCCCCTGGCTGTTTGCTGTGCTTGTGAGGTCACAGCAGTCTGAGTGCCTGATAGCCAGTGGGAGGTCCATACCTGCTGGCTGTGCTCGTGAGGTCACAGCAGTCCTATTGCCTGATAGGCCAGTGGCAGGCCTCTGCGTGCTGGCTGCATTTTGAGGTCACCTTTGTCTCAGTGCCTCATCAGGCAGTGGGATGCCCATGGCTGCTGACTCTGCTTGTGAGCTCACAGAAGTACCAGTGCCTGACAGGCCACTGGCAGGCCCCTGGCGGCTTCCTGTCCTTGTGAGGTCATATCAGCCTCTGTGTCTGATAGGGCAGTGGAAGGTGTTGTAGAGGCCCCCGAGTGCCTTTTTTTTTGTGGTGCAGGGGCCTCCGAGTGCCTTTTTTGGGGGTGCAGGGGTCACCGAGTGCCTTTTTTTGCGGTGCAGGGGCCTGACGGTGCATTTTTTTGCAGTGTCGTAGCCTCCAAGTGCCTTTTTTGCAATGTAGGGGCTTCCAAATGCCTTTTTTTGTGGTGCTGGGGCCTCCAAGTGCCTTTATTTGCAGTGTACAGGCCTGCAAGTGCCTCTTTTTCCAGTGCAGGGGCCGCCAAGTGCCTTTATTTCCAGTGTACAGGCCTGCAAGTGCCTCTTTTCCCAGTGCAGGGGCCTCCGAGTGCCTTCTTTTGTGGTGCAGGGGCCTCCGAGTGCCTTTATTTCCAGTGCAGGGGCCTCCGAGTGCCTTTCTTGGTGGTGTAGGGGCCTCCAAGTGCCTTTTTTTTCCAGTGCAGGGGCCTCCAAGTGCCTTGTTTCACATTGTAGCAGCCCCCGAGTGCTGTTTTTTTGTGCTGTAGGGGCCACCGAGTGCCTTTCCTTGTGGTTCAGGGGCCTCCGAGTGCTGTTATTTTGGGGTGTATGGTCCTCCATGTACCTTTTTTTTCTGGTGTAGTGGCCCCGAGAGCCTTTTCTTGTGCTGTAGGGGCCTCCGAGTGCCTTTTTTCTCCAGTGTAAGGGCAGCCGAGTGCCTTTTTTTGTGGTGTGGTCCTCCAAGTGCCTTTCTTTTGTGGTGTCGGGGCCTCTGGGTGCATTTTTTTTTGCTGTGCACTGGCCTCCAAGTGCCCTGTTTTTCAGTGCACTGGCCTCCAAGTGCCTTTTTTTGCGGTGTGGAGGCCTCCGAGTGCCTCTTTTTGGGGTGCACTGGCCTCCGAGTGCCTTTTATTCCAGTGTAGGGGCCACCGAGTGCCTTTTTTTCCATTGTAGCAGCCTCCGAGTGCCTTTCTTGGTCGTGTAGGGGCCTCCAAGTGCCTTTTTTTCCAGTGCAGGGGCCTCCGAGTGCCTTTGTTTGTGGTGCAGGGCCCTCTGAGTGCCTTTCTTTCCGCTGTAGGGGCATCCGAGTGCCTTTTTTTGCATTGTAGCAGCCTCCAAGTGCATTTTTTTGTGCTGTAGGGGCCTGCAAGTGCCTTTTTTTTTGTGTTGCAGGGGCCTCAGGGTGCATTTTTTTGCAGTGTAGTAGCCTCCAAGTGCCTTTTTTTGCAATGTAGGGGCTTCCGAGTGCCTTTCTTGGTGGTGCAGGGGCCTCCGAGTGCCTTTGTTTCTGGTGCAGGGCCCTCCAAGTGCCTTTTTGTCACATTGTAGCAGGCCCCAAGTGCCTTTCTTTGTGCTGTAGGGGCCACCGAGTGCCTTTCCTTGTGGTTCAGGGGCCTCCGAGTGCTGTTATTTTGGGGTGTGTGATCCTCCATGTACCTTTTTTTGCGGTGTAGTGGCCCCGAGTGCCTTTTCTTGTGGTTCAGGGGCCTCCGAGTGCCTTTTTTTCCAGTGTAGGGGCAGCTGAGTGCCTTTCTTTGTGCTGTAGGGGCCACTGAGTGCCTTTTTTTCCAGTGTAGGGGCAGCCGAGTGCCTTCTTTTGTGGTGTGGTCCTCCAAGTGCCTTTCTTTGTGGTGTCGGGGCCTCTGAGTGCAATTTTTTTTTGCGGTGCACTGGCCTCCAAGTCCCCTGTTTTTCAGTGCACTGGCCTCTGAGTGCCTTTTATTGCGGTGCAGGGGCTACTAAGTGCCTTTTTTTGCTGTGCCTGGGCCTCAGGGTGCATTTCTTTGCAGTGTAGTAGCCTCCAAGTGCCTTTTTTTGCAATGTGGGGGCCACCGCGTGCCTTTCTTGGTGGTGCAGGGCCCTCCAAGTGCCTTGTTTCACATTGTAGCAGCGCCCAAGTGCTTTTTATTGTGCTGTAGGGGCCACCGCGTGCCTTTTCTTGTGGTTCAGGGCCCTCTGAGTGCCTTTTTTTGCATTGTAGCAGCCCCCAAGAGCCTTTTTTTGTGCTGTAGGGGCCACTGAGTGCCTTTTCTTGTGGTGCACTGGCCTCCGAGTGCCTTTTGTTCCAGTGTAGTGGCCTCCGAGTGCCTTCTTTTGCAGTGTAGAGGCCTCCAAGTGCCCTGTTTTTGCAGTGCACTGGCCTCCAAGTGCCTTTTTTTTCCAGTGTAAGGCCCTCCTAGTGCCTTTTCTTTGTGGTGTAGAGGCCTCCGAGTGCCTTTTTTTGGGGTGCACTGGCCTCCGAGTGCCTTTTATTCCAGTGTAGCAGCCTCCGAGTGCCTTTTTTGTGGTGCAGGGGCCTCCAAGTGCCTTTTTTTCCAGTGCAGGGGCCTCCGAGTGCCTTTCTCTACAGTGTAGCAGCCTCCGAGTGCCTTTGTTTGTGGTGTTGGGGCCACCGAGTGCCTTTTTTTGCGGTGCAGGGGCCTCAGGGTGCATTTTTTTGCAGTGTAGTAGCTTCCAAGTGCCTTTTTTTGCAATGTAGGGGCTTCCGAGTGCCTTTTTGGTCGTGCCGGGCCCCCTGAATGCCTTGTTTCACATTGTAGCAGCCCCCGAGTGCATTTGTTTGTGCTGTCGGGGCCACCCAGTACCTTTTTTTGTGGTGTGGTCCTCCGAATGCCTTTTTTTTGTGGTGTAGACGCCTCCGGGTGCCTTTTTTTCCATTGCAGGTGCCTCCGAGTGCCTTTATTTCCAGTGTACAGGCCTGCAAGTGCCTCTTTTTCCTGTGCAGGAGCCTCCGAGTGCCTCTTTTGGTGGTGCAGGGGCTTCCGAGTGCTTTGTTTCGCATTGTAGCAGTCCCTGAGTGCCTTTTTTTGCAGTGTAGGGCCACCGAGTGCCTTTTTTCTGGGGTGTAGAGGCCTCCGAGTGCCTTTTTTCCCAGTGTAGGGGCCTCCGAGTGCCTTTTTTTATGCTGCAGGGCCCTCTGAGTGCCTTTCTTTCCAGTGTCGGGGCCACCGAGTGCCTTTTTTTGCGGTTCAGGGGCCTCAGGGTGCATTTTTTTGCAGTGTAGTAGTCTCCAAGTACCTTTTTTTGCAATGTAAGGGCTTCCAAGTGCCTTTTCTTGGTGGTTCCGGGCCCTCCGAATGCCTTGTTTCACATTGTAGCAGCCCCCAAGTGCCTTTTTTGTGGTATCGGGGCCACCGAGTGCCTTTTTTTGCAATGTAGGGGCTTCCGAGTGCCTTTTTTTGTGGTGCAGGGGCCTCCGAGTGCCTTTTTTTGCTTTGTAGCAGCCCGCAAGTGCCTTTTTTTGTGCTGTAGGGGCCTCCGAGTGCCTTTTTTCCCAGTGTAGGGGCAGCCCCCGAGTGCCTTTTGTTGTGGTCTGCGGGCCTCCGAGTGCATATTTTTCCGTTGCAGGTGCCTCCGAGTGCCTTTCTCTGGGGTGTAGTGGCCTCCGAGTGCCTTTTTTTTCCAGTGTAAGGGCAGCTGTGTGCCTTTTTTTTGTGGTGTGGTCCTCCGAGTGCCTTTCTTTTGTGGTGTCGGGGCCTCTGAGTGCCTTGTTTTTTGCGGTGCACTGGCCTCCAAGTGCCCTGTTTTTCAGTGCACTGGCCTCCGAGTGCCTTTTTTTGTGGTGTGGAGGCCTCTGAGTGCCTTTTTTTGCTGTGCGTGGGCCTCAGGGTGCATTTCTTTGCAGTGTAGTAGCCTCCAAGTGCCTTTTTTTGTGGTGCAGGGGCCTCCGAGTGCCTTTTTTCGCATTGTAGCAGCGCCGGAGTGCCTTCTTTTTGCGGTGCAGGGGTCACCGAGTGCCTTTTTTTGCAGTGTAGGGGCCTCCAAGTGCCTTTTTTTGTGGTGCTGGGCCCTCTGAGCACCTTTATTTCACATTGTAGCAGCCCCCGAGTGCCTTTTTTGTGCTGTAGGAGCCACCGAGTGCCTTTTTTTGCGGTTCAGGGGCCTCCGAGTGCTGTTATTTTGGGGTGCGTGGTCCTCCATGTATCTTTTTTTTGCGGTGTAGTGGCCCCGAGTGCCTCTTCTTGTGATTCAGGGGCCTCCGAGTGCCTTCTTTTGTGGTGCAGGGCCCTCCAAGTGCCTTTTTTTCCAGTGTAGGGGCAGCCGAGTGCCTTTTTTTCCAGTGTAGGGGCCTCCGAGTACCTTTTCTTGTGGGTCAGGGGCCACCAAGTGCCTTTTCTTCCATTGCAGGTGCCTCCGAGTGCCTCTTTTGGTGGTGCCGGGCCCTCCGAGTGCCTTGTTTCACATTGTAGTCACCCCCGAGTGCCTTTTTTTGCAGTGTAGGGGCCACTGAGTGCCTTTTTCTGGGGTGCAGAGGCCTCCAAGTGCCTGTTTTTCCAGTGTAAGGGCAGCTGAGTGCCTTTTTTTGTGCTGCAGGGCCCTCTGAGTTCCTTTCTTTCTGGTGCAGGGGCATCGGAGTGCCTGTTTTCGCATTGTGGCAGCCCCCAAGTGCCTTTTTTTGTGCTGTAGGGGCCTCCAAGTGCCTTTTCTTGTGGTGCACTGGCCTCCGAGTGCCTTTTGTTCCAGTGTAGTGGCCTCCGAGTGCCCTGTTTTTGCAGTACACTGGCCTCTGAGTGCCTTTTTTTCCAGTGTAAGGCCCTCCGAGTGCTGTTCTTTTTGGTGTAGAGGCCTCCAAGTGCCTTTTTTTGGGGTGTACTGGCCTCCTAGTGCCTTTTATTCCAGTGTAGGGGCCTCCGAGTGCCATTTTATCCAGTGTAGCAGCCTCCGAGTGCCTTTTTTTGCGGTGCAGGGCCCTCCGAGTGCCTTTTTTTGCAGTGTAGAGGCCTCCAAGTGCCTTTGTTTGTGATGTAGGAGCTTCCGAGTGCCTTTTTTTTGCAGTGTAGCGGCCTGCGAGTACCTTTTCTTGTGGTTCACTGTTCTTCGGGTTCCTTTTTTTGCAGTGCAGGGGCCTCCGATTGCCTTTTTTTCTGGCCTAGCGGCCTCCAAGTGCCTATTTTTGCGATGCAGGCTCCCAAAGTGCCTTTTTTTCCAGTATAGTGTCCTCCATGTGCATATTTTTGCAGTGCATCGCCTCCTAGTGCCCTTTTTTCCCAGTGCTCATGCCTCCAAGTGCCTTTTTTTCTGTTATGGTCCTTCAACGTTCTGTGATACCACTTTACCCTCTGCCTGAAATGATATTGTCAGGCTCACCACTGCTGGATGAGATAGTCATGTCACTTCTGCCTCACGGCCTGGTAGGCCAGTCAGGCCCATCAGTCCTTGCTCTGCTTGTGAGGTTGCTTCTGCCTCTGTGCTTGATAGGCCAGTGGCAGGGCCATGCCTCCTGACTGGGCTTGTGAGGATACTTGTGTCTCCATGCCAAAAAGGGCAGTGGCAGGCCCATGGTTGCTGGTTGTGTCTTATGATGTCACTTTGACCTGCATGCCATTGCATGCATGGCATGCATGGGCATGCACTGCCACGCCCATGGCTGCTGGTCTGCTTGGGTGGTCCCTTCTTTCTCCGTGTTTGATGCGCCATGGCAGGCCCAGAGCTGCTGGCTGTGCTTGTGAGGTCCCTTTGACCTCAGTGCCTGATGAGGCACTCAGAGCTCCATGAGTCCTGCCTGTGCTTCTGAGCTCACTTCTGCCTCAGTGCCTGATTGGCAAGTGGCAGGCCACTGGCTGCTTGCTGAGGTAGTGAGGTCATTTTTTCCAGCAGCCCTAAACTTAGCGCTACGGGATGTTCAGCATCCTCCGTGACAGCCTCTAAGACTATTGCCAGTGGAAATTCTTCTGGGGAGACCTTTAGCCACAGTGGGCAACTCAGGCTAAAAGCAACCGCTTGGGTGGAGATGAGCGAATTACACTTACAAAAGGTAGGGGAAAAGCTCAGTGGGCCCACTCAGTACCAGGTGACGTGCAAGCACACGCTAGCCAGCCTGGACATAAGGGGTTGGTACAGATAGTCACCTGAAAGTCCGAAGTGCAACCAAATCTCGGGAGGCCCCTACACTGTACTGTTGAGTTCTTATTTCACTGTTAAACTTCCAGGTAAAGAAAATTGGCTCTAGTCAGATGTAAAGCGGCTGAGTGGACCGGAAGCTCTTGGAAGCACCACATGAGCTAAGCCGTCCGGGTCATTAAATGTTACAAAGTGTGGCGTGTAACACTTGCTTGTGTTGTTAGTTGTTGTCGTGACCTTTGTGCTCGCACTGGAGTATTCTTTAACGGCCCTAGCAAAAAACCAAGCTGCGAGTAAAATGTGTTGCAGCCAAAATCGAGGAGAAGCAATTTGGGAAGCAAATGAGGAATGCTCTTGTTCCTACTTGTATCAAATAGCGCATCCACAGAGTTGACAGCATGTTGCAGTGCCTACCACGTTGAAGGTGAGGCAAAAGCCCTGGAGGAGCATCCCATATGGCTAGAAATGGGACCAAGACGTTACCCAAACTGAGAAGTCCAGTGTGTCACTAACTACAAATTGTAGTGACTCTCGCCTGGTGCCGGAGAGACGATTTCACTGAAAACTTCCGCCTTCCATTGCCCGGGTCCCGGCAGACCCCGGTGATGTGTTCTAACGACCGCTCTTGTAATGGGAGTGTAACTTGTAAGTCTACTCCATTAGTTCTACCCTGCACTCTCAGGAACGGGCTTTCAACACTCTCTCCTGCTTTAACCACTTCCCCAATGCTCTCCATTTTAACTTTCCCTGCGGTCACTGCAGGAACAGCCCGACCATCTCCGCAGCGCTCCCACGCAGTTAAATCAACCGGAACACAAAAGTTACTCTTGAACCCTTTGTGGTCTCTAAAACTTGTAGCGTTACTCAGGCAAGAGAACATGTCTATGATTAAACCATCCTGTCTGCCATTTTTAAATATAGCTTACACCGCATGGCTGGAATGGTTACGCAAGCGGACCTGAAGCGCCAAATGGCGAGAAAGAAAGGATGTCAGGGGTGTTACAGGGCCAGGATTAGGAGTTCTAAATAGCATCGATGCTGAGGCATTAGTGAACAAGTGCCACAAACAGAGATGTGTCTACATTAGCAAAGCAAAGCCATTACGATCATCTCTGTTACCTCTTGGAAGTAATCAACGGTGCTCCTCTCAGATTTCTACCTCAGTGGGAGTTCAAAGAAGGCAAGCTCATCAGCTTCCTTAGTTGCATCAGGAGGAGCTCAAACTAATGTTTCTTTGGCGGTGCATTGTATCCAAGCCAACTGGACACAATCCGGACCAGTTGCAACAACTCGGGCAGGTGAGAAAGGGCTCCTACCCAGTGAAATTCGCAAAGCAGGACTCCTTCCAAAGGAGTTCAATATGAAGGAATCTTGGACTGCCACCATCTAGAGTTAATCAGAGTCAGGCTAGGGCAGCCCCATGACATTGCCTCCCGTGCCTCACTTACACCACGTCCACGCACAGCTGCCTCCTAAGAATGCCCGCCTGCTCAGCTGCCTGTCTGAACAGCCCACGCTGACTGGCAAGAGCTGTTGCCAAGCAAGCTTGACCTGCATGCGCAGGGCAGCCCCACAGCACTTTCACAGCTGCCTTCCTCGCCGGTTGACACTTACAGCAGGGCTATTCCCTCCGAACGCCTAGGAGTGCCACACTGCTCCAACGCCGCCACTGACAGTCAGGGCTCACAGGCAGGAGCTAGTCCCAGCCAAGCTTCCCCTGCATGCCTACGGCAGTCCCACAACAGCATAACGGCTTGCCTTCCTTTCCTGTCGACATTAATAGCACCGCTATTCCCGCCTTCCTCCTAGCAATGCCACGTTGCTCAAATGCCTGTCCAACGAGCAAGGGCTGCTAGGCAAGAGCGCGGGTATGCGAAACTAGCCTTGGGCAGCCCCACAAGAGGTACCCATCTCGCCTTCCTCCCCCGTCAACAATTACAGCAGGCATACTCACAGCTTCCTCCTAAGAATGCCAGAGTGCTCAGATGCCTGAGCGAACGACAAGTGCAGAGAGTTACTAGCTCTGGGCATGCCAAGCTTGCCTCGGGCAGCCCACAGCATATTCCCTTGCTCTCTTCCTAGGTGCGCGCCTTTTGGCCCTTTACACCACGGCTACTCACAAGCCTTATTCCCGAGAATGCCGGCTGGCTCCGACACCCGTCGTGGCAGAAGTGGATTCAGAGGGGAGAGCTCTGGGTACTACAGGCTTGCCTCGGGCAGCCTCACAAAAAGTACAGGTCTCGCTTTCCTTCCCTGTGGACACTTACAGCAGGACTCTTCCCACCTTACTCCTGGGATAGGCACAGGTATCACATGCCTCTCCCACTTGTCAGCACTCACAGGCAAGAGCTGTGAGCACACCAAACTGGCTTCTGACAGCCTCGCAAAAAGTCCCCCTCTCTCCATCCCCCCCGATAAGAAGACCAGGCCAACTCAAAGCTTCCTCCTATGAATGCCAGAAGACTCAGACGCCTGTCCGAACAGCCAATGCTCACAGGCAAGTGCTCTTCCCAAGCAAGCTTGATCTTCATCCCTAAGGCCGCGGCACAGCATATTCACGAGGAAGGCCTTCCTCTCCCGGCATGACTTACACCGGGGGCGGGCTTGCTCTAATTGTGGCGAGGAGAGGCAGGCAAACTGCAAAATTCTGGTAGGGCTGCCTTAGCTATGCTGATCGAACCTGTGAGCTCTGGCTGTTCGACCGGGCCACTGAGCAGTCTGTCGTGCTTAGGAAGAAGCTGTGAGTACGCCTGGTGTAGTTGTCGACGAGGGAGGATGGCGAGACGGGCTCATCTTGTGGCACCGCCAGAGACAAGTTTGTCGTGCCCAGCGCTCTTGCCTGCGAGTGCTCGCTCTCTGGAGCAGGTTCTGATTAGGCGACGTTTCTAAAGAGTTAGTCTGGTGTAATTGTTCATGGGGAGGATGGCGAAATGTGGACGTCCTGTGGGGATGCCAGAGACAGGCTTTTCCTGTGCCCAGAACGCTCGCCTGTGAATACTGATGAAGAGAAAAGCATTTGAACAGTGTGGCATTCCTAGCAGTAGGTTGGAAGAGGCAGGCTGTAAGTGTCAGCAGGCGATGTCGGCAAACTGTGATCGTGTTGCGGAACTGCCATAAGCATGAAAAGCAAGCTTGGTGGGGCAGGTTCCTTGCCTGTGCACCCTTGCTGTTTGGAGCGCCAGCTGAGCAATCTGGAAGCATGAGTGCGCCTGGTGGAAACAGGGGAAGATGGCAAGACGAGCTCATTTTGTTGTGCTCCCAGAGACAAGCTTGTCGTGCCCAGCCTTCTTGCCTGTGCGTGCCCACTTCCGGACAGGTTCCGAGCCGGCGACCTTTCTAAGGCGTAAAACTGATGTAATTGTCAGCAGGGCTCACAGGCAAGAGATATGCCAACCAAGCGTATTTTCATGCTTATGGCAGCCCACAATGCGTCTACGGCTCGCCTTCTTTGGCTGTCTACACTTAGAGCAGGCCTACTCCCACCTTACTGCTCGGAGTGCCACACTGCTCCAATGCGTCTCTCCACGTCAGTACGCACCAGGAAGAATTCTGGACACCAGCTGGAAAAGAGCTTCTGGCAGCTCCAGAAGACATACCATCGCACCATCCTCCCCAGTCAACAATTACACAAGGCTTGCTCCTAAGAATGCCAGCCTGCTCAGACGCCTGTCCAAAGAGCAGAAATGGGTTCAGAGGCGAGTGTGCTGGGCACGACAGGCTTGCTTCCGGCAGCCTCACAAAAAGTCCAGGTCTCGCTTTCCGTCCCTGTGGACACTTACAGCAGGCCTCGTCCCACCTCACTCCTAGGCGTGCCACAAGTATCACCCGCCTCTCCCACTTGTCAGCACTCACAGGCAAGAGCTCTGGGCACACCAAACTGGCTTCCGGCAGTCTCGCAAAAAGCCCCCCTCTCGCCATCCTCCTCCATCGATAATAAGACCAGGCCAACTCAAAGCTTCCTCCTAAGAATGCCAGAAGACTCAGATACAGCCAGGACTCACAGGCAAGAGCTCATCCCAAGCAAGCTGGCCCTTCATCCCTAAGGCCACTGCACAGCATGTTCACAAGCTGGGGCCTTCCTATCCTGGCGACAAATACAGCGGGGTTTGCTTGCTCTGTGGTGAGGAGAGAAGAGTTAGGCAAAGTGCGAACCTGTTGTAGAGCCGCCTTAGATATGCAGAACAAGTCTGTGAGCTCTGGCTATTCGGAAAGGTGTCAGAGCAGTCTGGCACTCTCAGGAGGAAGTTGTGAGTACGCCTGGTGGAATTGTCAACGGGGGAGGATGGCGAGACGGGGTTAATCTGATGGGGCTGCGCAAGAAAAGCTTGGCATGCCCAGATCTCATGCCTGTGCATTCTGACAGGTGGAGAGGCGTTTAAGCAGTGTAGACCAAACAGGCGTAAGGTGGGAAAAGGCCTTGTGTTATCGTCGACAGGCGAATAAGGCGAGACTGGGAATTTTGGCGAAACTGCCCGAAGAAAGCTGTCCTTGCCCAGAACGCTTGCCTGTGAGCCTTTGCTTTTCGGACAGGTGTCTGAGTATTTTAGCAGTCTTCAGAATAAGGTGCGAGCAGAAGTGGTGTGTCGACCAGGTCGATGTGGGGTGGTAGTCAAGGGCACGTTCTGCGGGGCTGCTTGAGGAAAGCTTGGCATGCCCAGAGCTCTTTCCTATGAAAGCTTGCCGGTCTCAGACCCCTGTCCCAGCAGCCAGGGCTCACAAGGCAAGAGCTCTTCCCAAGCACGCTTGACTTTCATCCCTAAGGCAGCCGCACAACATAACCAGGAGTGGCCGTCCTCTCCTGGCGGTACTTACAGAGGGACTTGCTTGCTCTGTGCTGGGAGAAGAGGCAGGCAAACTGCGACACTGTTGGAGACCTGGCTTAGATATGCAGCTCGGGTCTGTGAGCTCTGGCTGTTTGGACAGGCAGATGAGCAGTCTGGCATTCTAAGGAGGAAGCTATGAGTACACCTGGTGTAATTGTCGATGGGGAGGATGGCGAGATGGGCTCGTCTTGTGGAGCGGCTCGAGACAAGCTTGTCATTTTCAGAGCGCTCGCCTGTGAGTACTGACGAGGAGAGAAGCGTTTGAGCAGTGTGGCACTCCTAGCAGTAAGGTGGAATAGGCCTGCTGTATGTGCCGACGGGCAAAGAAAGGGAGCCGGGAACGTGTTGTTGGGCTGCCCTGAGCATGAGGAGCAAGCTTGGTGGGGGCAGCTCTCTTGCCTGTGAGCGCAGTCGACAGTTACACCAGGCTGACTCCTAAGAAAGTAAGCTTGCTCGGACGCCTGTCCGGAGAGCCGGCACTCATGGGCAAGAGCTCTGGACACAACAAGCTTGTCTCGGGACGGCCCATGGGCAAGCCTGAGTCTCCATCTCCCCTCGTCGACAATTGCACCAGGCGTTCTGACAGCTTCCTCCTAAGAATGCCAGCCTGCTCAGCTGCCAGTCTGAACAGCCAGAGCTCACAGGCTTGAGTTGCATATCGAAGGCGGCTCTACAAAAGTTTCGCAGTTTGCTTGCCTCCACACAGCGTAAGCAAGCCCCGCTGTAAGTGTCGCCAGGAGAGGAAAGGCCCCCGCCCGTGAATGGGCTCTGCGGCTGCCTGAGGGATAAAAGTCAAGCGTGCTTGGGAAGAGCTCTTGCCTGTGAACGCTGGCTGTTCGGGCAGGCATCTGAGCATTTTGGCATTCATAGGAGGAAGCTTTGAGTTGGCCTGGTCTTGTAATCGAGGGGGAGGATGGCGAGAAAGGGGCGCTTCGCGAGGCTGCCGGAAGCACAATTGGCGTGCCCAGAGCTCTTGCCGCTGAACCCCTTTCTGTTCGGACAGGTGTCTGAGCAGGCTGGCATTCTCAGCAGTAAGGCTTGTATACCTGTCAAACAAGGGTAATATGGGAATTTGGCTCTTCTTCGGGGCTTCCGAATGGAAGCTTGTCCTGCCCAGAGGTCTTGCCTTTGAGCGCTGGCTGTTCGTACAGGCAGCAGAGCAGGCGGGCATTCTTTGGAGGAAGCTGTGAGTGGATGTGGTGTAAGTGTCCACGGGGAGGATGGCGAGATGGGCAGAGCTTCGAGAGACAAGCTTGTCGTGTCCAGAGCGCTTGACTGTGAGTACTGACAGGGGCGAGATACACGTTTGAGCAGAGTTGCACTCCCAGCAGTACGATGCAACTGCAGTGTCGACAGCGTCTGCGAGGCCTGTGTGTTCGGACAGTTGTCTGAGTAGTCTGGCATTCTTAGGAGGAGGCTTTGAATACGCCTGCTGTTAAGTGTCGACGGAGAGCCGGGTCATCTCGCAGGGCTGCCAGAGACAAGGTTGGCGTGCCCAGACCTCTTGCCCATGAGTGGCGGCTCTCTGGACAGGCGTCCGAGAGGAAGGCTTTCTTAGGAGTCATCCTGGTGTGGTTGTCGACTGCACTCACAGGCAAGAGCTCTGGGCACGGCCAGCTTGCTTCGAGCTGTCTCGCAAAAAGTTCCCCGTCTCGCCTTTCTGCTGTGTGGACAATTACACAGGGCTATGCCCACCTTACTGCTAGGAGTGTCACATTGTTTAAACGTCTCTCCTGTGTCTTTTCCCACAGGCATGAGTTCTGGGCATGCCAAGCTTGTCTCGGGCAGCCCTACAAGACGAGCCCGTCTCGCCATCCTCCCATCGATAAAGCTTCCGCCTAAGAATGCCAGACTGCTCAGATGGCTGTCCGAACAACCAGAGCTCACAGCGTTGATCTGCGGCTCTCCAACAGGTTCGCAGTTTGCCTCCCTCTTCTCTCCCCACTTAGAACAAGCAAGCCCCACCTTACGTGCTGCCAGCAGAGAACGGCCACTCGGGAATGCGCTGTGCGGTGGCCAGAGCCCAGGCTGTTCGGAGAGGTGTCTGGCATTCTTAGGAGGAAGCTCTGAAAATGCCTGGTGTAATTGCAGACGGGGAGGAAGGCGAGATGTGGCCTTCTAGCAGGACTGCCAGAAAGAAGCTTGTTGTGTCCAGAGCGCTCGCCTGTGACTGCAGCCCTGTCCAGAGAGGCATCTGAGCAGGCTTGCTTTCTTGAGTTTCAGCCTGCTGTAATTGTCGACTGCGCTCACAGGGAAGAGCACTGCCCCAGCAAGCTTGCTCCGCATGCTCAGGGCAGCCCAACAGCACGTTCCCGGCTCCCTTTGTTTGCCGGTCGGCACGTACAGCAGGCCTATTCTACCTTACTGCTAGGAGTGCCACACTGCTCAAACGGCTCTCTCCTCGTCAGTACGCACAGGCAAGCGCTGTGGACATGACAAGCTTGTCTCTCGAAGCTTACAAGAAACCTCCATCTCGCCCTCCTCCCCTTCGACAATTGCAACAGGCGTACTCACAACTTCCTCCTAAGAATGCCAGACTGCTCTGACACCTTCCCGAATAGCCAGAGCTCACAGACCTGAGCTGCATATCTAAGGCGGCTCTACAATAGATGTATACTTTGCCTACCTCGTCTCGCCACACTTAGAGCAAGCAAGCCCCGCTGTAAGCGGCGCCAGGAGAGGAAGGCCACTTGTGAACGTGCTGTGCGGTGGACTTAGGGATGAAGGGCCTGCTTGCTTGGGAAGAGCTCTTGCCTGTGAGCCTTGGCTGTATCTGAGTTTTCTGGCATGCATAGGAGGAAGCTTTGAGTTGGCCTGGTCTTCTTATCGAGGGGAGAGGATGGCGAGAGGGGGACTTATTGCGAGACTGCGGGAAGCCAGTTTGGAGTGCCTAGAACTCTTGCCTGTGAGTGCTGACAAGTGGGAGAGGCATGTGCTACCTGTGCCTATGCCAGAAGTGAGGTGGGAAGAGTCCTGCTGTAAGTGTCCACAGGGAAGGAAAGCGAGACCTGGATTTGTCTTTTTGGTGAGGCTGCCCGAGGCAAGCCTGTAGTGCCCAGAGCTCTCCCCTCTGAATCCACTTCTGCCACGACGGGTGTCGGAGCCGGCCGGCATTCTCGGGAATAAGGCTTGTGAGTAGCCGTGGTGTAAAGGGCCAAAAGGCGCGCACCTAGGAAGAGAGCAAGGGAATATTTTGTGGGCTGCCAAAGGGAAGCTTGGCATGCCCAGAGCTATTACATCTCTGCACTTGTCGTTCGCTCAGGCATCTGAGCACTCTGGCATTCTTAGCAGGAAGCTGTGAGTACGCATGGTGTGTTTGTCGATGGGGGAGGAAGGTGAGATGGGTACGTCTTGTGGGGCTGCCCGAGGCAAGCTTGGCATGCCCAGCAGCCCTTGCTCGTTGGACAGGCATTTGAGCAATGTGGCATTCCTAGGAGGAAGGTGGGAGCCGACGTGCTTTTAATTTCGACAGGAGAAGAAAGCAAGCCGTTATCCTGTTGTGGGACTGCCATAGGCATGCAGGGGAAGCTTGGCTGGGACTAGCTCCTGCCTGTGAGCCCTGTCTCTCGGTGGAGGTGCTTGAGCAGTGTGGCACGCCTAGGCGTTCGGGAGGAATAGCCCTGCTGTAAGTGTCGCCCGACAAGGAAGGCAGCTGTGAACGCGTTGCGGGGCTGCCCTATGCACGCAGAGCAATCATGGGGGAGTCCAGCAGTCTTTCCTGTGAGACCTGTTGACAATTACACCAGGCTTACGCTTTAGAAAGCTGGCCTGCTCAGACACCTGTCTGGCAGCCGGCACTCACGGGCAAGAGCGCTGGTCACGACAAGCTTGTCTCTGGGAGCACAGCAAAATGAGCCCGTCTCGCCATCCTCCCCCATCGACAATTACACCAGGCGTACTCACAGCTTCTGCCTAAGAATGCCAGACTACTCAGACGACTGTCCGAACATCCAGAGCTAACAGGCAAAAGTGTTGCCCCAACAAGCTTGCACTGCATGCTTAGGGCAGCTCCACAACACCTTCATGACTTGCCGCCTTCGCCTGCTGACAGTTACAGCTCGCCGATTCGCAATCTACTGCTAGGAGTGGCACACTGCTTCAAATGCCTTTCTGCCTTTCATTACTCACAGGCGAGCGTCCTTGGCACAACAAGCTTGTCTCTGGCATCCCACAGGAAGTCACATTTCGCCATCCTCCCCATCAACAATTACACCATGCTTACTCTTAAGAGGGCTCGGCTGCTCAGAGGCTTCTCCGGAGAGGCGGCACGCATAGGCAAGAGATCTGGGCAGGAGAAGATTGTCTCTGGCAGGGCCACAAAACGAGCCGGGCTCACCAGCCTCCCCTGTCGACAGTTACACCAGGCGTACTCACAGCTTCTTCCTAAGCCCGACAGACTGCTCCGACGGCTGTCCGAACAGCCAGCGCTTACAGGCTTGAGCTGCATATCTAAGGCAGCTCTACAACAGGTTCGCAGTTTGCCCACCTCTTCCCTCCACACGTAGAGCGAGCAAGCCCCTCTGTTTTGCCAGGAGAGGATGGCCACTCAGGAACATACTGTGCGGTGGCCTTAGGGATGAAGGCTCTTGTCTGTGAGCCCTGGCTGCTCGGACGCGCCACTGACTATTCTGGCATTCATTGGAGGAAGCGCTGAGTACGCCTGGTGTGATCGGCGACACAAGTGAACGGTGAGCTGCGCCTATCTTGTGCGGCTGCCAGAAGCTCTTTTCCAACTTGTGTCCAGAATTCTTGCCTGTGAGGACTGACAGGAGAGAGAGGCGTTTGCACAATGTGGCACTCCTCGGAGTAAGGCGTGAGTACGCATCCTTTAAGTGTGGCCAGGAGAGGAAGGCAACTGTGAACGTGTTGTGGGCCTGCTGTGGCTTAGCAGGTCTTGTGTGGTGGGGACGAGCTCTTGCTTTTGAGCCCTGCTTGCTCGCAAAGGCGTCTGAGCATTTTGGCATTCTTAGGACTAAGTTGGGAGTAGCCAGGGGGTAAAGGCCAAAAGGCCCTCACCTAGAAAGAGAGCAGGGAATATGCTGTGGGCTGCCCGAGGCAAGCTTGGCATGCCCAGAGCTCTTGCCTAGCGGCCCTTGCTGTTCGGACAGGCGTCTGAGCAGCTGGGCATTCTTAGGAGGAAGCTGTGAGTACGCCTGCTGTAATTGTTGACGGGGGAGGAAGGCGAGATGGGTACCTCTTGTGGGGCTGCCCAAGGCTAGTTTCGCATACCCGCGCTCTTGCCTAGCAGCCCTTGCTCGTTGGACAGGCATTTGAGCAACGTGGCATTGCTAGGAGGAAGGCGGGAATAGCGGTGCTATTAATGTCGACAGGAAAGGAAGGCAAGCCGTTATGCTGTTGTGGGACTGCCGTAGGCATGCAGGGGAAGCTTGGCTGGGACTAGCTCCTGCCTGTGAGCCCTGACTGTCAGTGGCGGCGTTGGAGCAGTGTGGCACTCCTAGGCGTTCGGAGGGAATAGCCCTGCTGTAAGTGTCAACCGGCGAGGAAGGCAGCTGTGAAAGTGCTGTGGGGCTGCCCTACGCATGCAGGTCAAGCTTGCTTGGCAACAGCTCTTGCCAGTCAGCGTGGGCTGTTCAGACAGGCAGCTGAGCAGGCGGGCATTCTTAGGAGGCAGCTGTGCGTGGACGTGGTGTAAGTGAGGCACGGGAGGCAATGTCATGGGGCTGCCCTAGCCTGACTCTGATTAACTCTAGATGGTGGCAGTCCAAGATTCCTTCATATTGAACTCCTTTGGAAGGAGTCCTGCTTTGCGAATTTCACTGGGTAGGAGCCCTTTCTCACCTGCCCGAGTTGTTGCAACTGGTCCGGATTGTGTCCAGTTGGCTTGGATACAATGCACTGCCAAAGAAACATTAGTTTGAGCTCCTCCTGATGCAACTAAGGAAGCTGATGAGCTTTCCTTCTTTGAACTCCCACTGAGGTAGAAATCTGAGAGAAGCACCGTTGATTACTTCCAAGAGGTAACAGAGATGATCGTAATGGCTTTGCTTTGCTAATGTAGACACATCTCTGTTTGTGGCACTTATTCACTAATGCCTCAGCATCGATGCTATTTAGAACTCCTAATCCTGGCCCTGTAACACCCCTGACATCCTTTCTTTCTCGCCATTTGGCGCTTCAGGTCCGCTTGCGTAACCATTCCAGCCATGCGGTGTAAGCTATATTTAAAAATGGCAGACAGGATGGTTTAATCATAGACATGTTCTCTTGCCTGAGCAACGCTACAAGTTTTAGAGACCACAAAGGGTTCAACAGTAACTTTTGTGTTCCGGTTGATTTAACTGCGTGGGAGCGCTGCGGAGATGGTCGGGCTGTTCCTGCAGTGACCGCAGGGAAAGTTAAAATGGAGAGCATTGGGGAAGTGGTTAAAGCAGGAGAGAGTGTTGAAAGCCCGTTCCTGAGAGTGCAGGGTAGAACTAATGGAGTAGACTTACAAGTTACACTCCCATTACAAGAGCGGTCGTTAGAACACATCACCGGGGTCTGCCGGGACCCGGGCAATGGAAGGCGGAAGTTTTCAGTGAAATCGTCTCTCCGGCACCAGGCGAGAGTCACTACAATTTGTAGTTAGTGACACACTGGACTTCTCAGTTTGGGTAACGTCTTGGTCCCATTTCTAGCCGTATGGGATGCTCCTCCAGGGCTTTTGCCTCACCTTCAACGTGGTAGGCACTGCAACATGCTGTCAACTCTGTGGATGCGCTATTTGATACAAGTAGGAACAAGAGCATTCCTCATTTGCTTCCCAAATTGCTTCTCCTCGATTTTGGCTGCAACACATTTTACTCGCAGCTTGGTTTTTTGCTAGGGCCGTTAAAGAATACTCCAGTGCGAGCACAAAGGTCACGACAACAACTAACAACACAAGCAAGTGTTACACGCCACACTTTGTAACATTTAATGACCCGGACGGCTTAGCTCATGTGGTGCTTCCAAGAGCTTCCGGTCCACTCAGCCGCTTTACATCTGACTAGAGCCAATTTTCTTTACCTGGAAGTTTAACAGTGAAATAAGAACTCAACAGTACAGTGTAGGGGCCTCCCGAGATTTGGTTGCACTTCGGACTTTCAGGTGACTGACTGTACCAACCCCTTATGTCCAGGCTGGCTAGCGTGTGCTTGCACGCCACCTGGTACTGAGTGGGCCCACTGAGCTTTTCCCCTACCTTTTGTAAGTGTAATTCGCTCATCTCCACCCAAGCGGTTGCTTTTAGCCTGAGTTGCCCACTGTGGCTAAAGGTCTCCCCAGAAGAATTTCCACTGGCAACAGTCTTAGAGGCTGTCACGGAGGATGCTGAACATCCCGTAGCGCTAAGTTTAGGGCTGCTGGAAAAAATGACCTCACTACCTCAGCAAGCAGCCAGTGGCCTGCCACTTGCCAATCAGGCACTGAGGCAGAAGTGAGCTCAGAAGCACAGGCAGGACTCATGGCGCTCTGAGTGCCTCATCAGGCACTGAGGTCAAAGGGACCTCACAAGCACAGCCAGCAGCTCTGGGCCTGCCATGGCGCATCAAGCACGGAGAAAGAAGGGAACACCCAAGCAGACCAGCAACCACGGGCCTGCCACTGCCCTTTTTGGCATGGAGACACAAGTATCCTCACAAGCCCAGTCAGGAGGCATGGCCCTGCCACTGGCCTACCAAGCACAGAGGCAGAAGCAACCTCACAAGCAGAGCAAGGACTGATGGGCCTGACTGGCCTACCAGGCCGTGAGGCAGAAGTGACATGACTATCTCATCCAGCAGTGGTGGGCCTGATAATATCATTTCAGGCAGAGGGTAAAGTGATATCACAGAACGTTGAAGGACCATAACAGAAAAAAAGGCACTTGGAGGCATGAGCACTGGGAAAAAAGGGCACTAGGAGGCGATGCACTGCAAAAATATGCACATGGAGGACACTATACTGGAAAAAAAGGCACTTTGAGAGCCTGCATCGCAAAAATAGGCACTTGGAGGCTGCTAGGCCAGAAAAAAAGGCAATCGGAGGCCCCTGCACTGCAAAAAAAGGAACCCGAAGAACAGTGAACCACAAGAAAAGGTACTCGCAGGCCGCTACACTGCAAAAAAAAGGCACTCGGAAGCTCCTACATCACAAAAAAAGGCACTTGGAGGCCTCTACACTGCAAAAAAAGGCACTCGGAGGGCCCTGCACCGCAAAAAAAGGCACTCGGAGGCTGCTACACTGGATAAAATGGCACTCGGAGGCCCCTACACTGGAATAAAAGGCACTAGGAGGCCAGTACACCCCAAAAAAAGGCACTTGGAGGCCTCTACACCAAAAAGAACAGCACTCGGAGGGCCTTACACTGGAAAAAAAGGCACTCAGAGGCCAGTGCACTGCAAAAACAGGGCACTCGGAGGCCACTACACTGGAACAAAAGGCACTCGGAGGCCAGTGCACCACAAGAAAAGGCACTTGGAGGCCCCTACAGCACAAAAAAAGGCACTTGGGGGCTGCCACAATGCAAAAAAAGGCACTCGGAGGCCCCTGCACCAGAAAGAAAGGAACTCGGAAGCCCCTACATTGCAAAAAAAGGCACTTGGAGGCTACTACACTGCAAAAATTGCACCCTGAGGCCCCTGCACCGCAAAAAAAGGCACTTGGTGGCCCAGACACCACAAAAAAAGGCACTCGGGGGCTGCTACAATGCGAAAAAAGGCACTCGGAGTGCCCCTACACCAGAAAGAAAGGCACTCAGAGGGCCCTGCAGCACAAAAAAAGGCACTCAGCTGCCTTTACACTGGAAAAACAGGCACTCGGAGGCCTCTGCACCCCAGAAAAAGGCACTCAGTGGCCCCTACACTGCAAAAAAAGGCACTCGGGGGTGACTACAATGTGAAACAAGGCACTTAGAGGGCCCGGCACCACCAAAAGAGGCACTCGGAGGCACCTGCAATGGAAAAAAAGGCACTCGGAGGCCCCTACACCACAAAAAAAGGTACTCGGAGGCCCCTACACGGGAAAAAAAGGCACTCGGCTGCCCCTACACTGGAAAAAAAGGCACTTGGAGGGCCCTGCACCACAAAAGAAGGCACTCGGAGGCCCCTGAATCACAAGAAGAGGCACTCGGGGCCACTACACCGCAAAAAAAAGATACATGGAGGACCACGCACCCCAAAATAACAGCACTTGGAGGCCCCTGAACCGCAAAAAAAGGCACTCGGTGGCTCCTACAGCACAAAAAAGGCACTCGGGGGCTGCTACAATGTGAAATAAAGGTGCTCAGAGGGCCCAGCACCACCAAAAAAGGCACTCGGAGACCCCTGCACTGGAAAAAGAGGCATTTGCGGGCCTGTACACTGCAAATAAAGGCACTTGGAGGCTCCAGCACCACAAAAAAAGGCACTTGGAGGCCTCTACACTGCAAAAAAAGGCACTCGGTGACCCCTGCACCGCAAAAAGAAGGCACTCCGGCGCTGCTACAATGCGAAAAAAGGCACTCGGAGGCCCCTGCACCACAAAAAAAGGCACTTGGAGGCTACTACACTGCAAAGAAATGCACCCTGAGGCCCACGCACAGCAAAAAAAGGCACTCAGAGGCCTCCACACCACAAAAAAAGGCACTCGGAGGCCAGTGCACTGAAAAACAGGGCACTTGGAGGCCAGTGCACCGCAAAAAACAAGGCACTCAGAGGCCCCGACACCACAAAAGAAAGGCACTCGGAGGACCACACCACAAAAAAAAGGCACTCAGCTGCCCTTACACTGGAAAAAAAAAGCACTCGGAGGCCACTACACCCCAGAGAAAGGCACTCGGAGGCACCTGCAACGGAAAAATATGCACTCGGAGGCCCCCAGACCACAACAAAAGGCACTCGGGGGCTGCCCCTACACTGGGAAAAAAGGCACTCGGAGGCCCCTACAGCACAAAAAAAGGCACTTGCGGGCTGCTACAAAGCAAAAAAAGGCACTCGGAGGCCCCTGCACCACAAAAAAAGGCACTCGGAAGCCCCTACATTGCAAAAAAAGGCACTCGGTGGCCCCGATACCACAAAAAAGGCACTTGGGGGCTGCTACAATGTGAAACAAGGCATTCGGAGGGCCCGGAACCACCAAGAAAAGGCACTTGGAAGCCCTTACATTGCAAAAAAAGGTACTTGGAGACTACTACACTGCAAAAAAATGCACCCTGAGGCCCCTGAACCGCAAAAAAAGGCACTCGGTGGCCCCGACACTGGAAAGAAAGGCACTCAGAGGGCCCTGCAGCATAAAAAAAGGCACTCGGAGGCCCCTACACTGGGAAAAAAGGCACTCGGAGGCCTCTACACCCCAGAAAAAAGGCACTCGGTGGCCCTACACTGCAAAAAAAGGCACTCAGGGACTGCTACAATGCGAAACAAAGCACTCGGAAGCCCCTGCACCACCAAAAGAGGCACTCGGAGGCTCCTGCACAGGAAAAAGAGGCACTTGCAGGCCTGTACACTGGAAATAAAGGCACTCGGAGGCACCTGCAATGGAAAAAAAGGCACCCGGAGGCGTCTACACCACAAAAAAAAGGCATTCGGAGGACCACACCACAAAAAAAGGTACTGGGTGGCCCCGACAGCACAAACAAATGCACTCGGGGGCTGCTACAATGTGAAACAAGGCATTCAGGGGGCCCGGCACGACCAAAAAGGCACTTGGAAGCCCCTACATTGCAAAAAAAGGCACTTGGAAGCTACTACACTGCAAAAAAATGCACCCTGAGGCCCCTGCACCACAAAAAAAGGCACTCGGTGGCCCCAACACCACAAACAAAGGCACTCGGAGGCTGCTACACTGTAGAGAAAGGCACTCGGAGGCCCCTGCACTGGAAAAAAAGGCACTTGGAGGCCCCTGCACTGGAAAAAAAGGCACTCGGAGGCTGCTACAATGGAAAAAAAGGCACTCGGTGGCCCCTACACTGGAATAAAAGGCACTCGGAGGCCAGTGCACCCCAAAAAAAGGCACTCGGAGGCCTCTACACTGTTGGAAACTTGCACGGGAGGAGCCGACGGAGGGAAGACCCAGACGCTCAATATGAGTGATCAGCGTACTTCAACTTTATTAGGTGTGGTCTTTCTTTATATAGTATAGGACTAATCAGGCTCATACATATTGCAAAAGCTGAGCTCCTTATTGGTAACAGCAATTTGGTTTACCCAGCAACTTCTGCATTACATCACCCGCAAGTTCCCAGGACTAATCATTGATAACACCTTGGAGCCAAGGACAATGTGTCCTTGGCTCTAGCTGTTTTTACTCTCATACGGGACTTGGCTCACATCAACTGTGTGCGATATGCACTTAGTTCTGCTTCCTTTATTTGTTCAATCTTCACATGACCTCTGCCCTCAAGCCAGTCCTCCACACTACACCACAAAGAAAAGGCACTAGGAGGGCCTTACACTGGAAAAAAAGGCACTTGGAGGCCAGTGCACTGCAAAAACAGGGCACTTGGAGGCCTCTACACTGCAAAAGAAGGCACTCGGAGGCCACTACACTGGAACAAAAGGCACTCGGAGGCCAGTGCACCACAAGAAAAGGCACTCAGTGGCCCCTACAGCACAAAAAAAGGCTCTTGGGGGCTGCTACAATGCAAAAAAAGGCACTCAGAGGGCCCTGAACCACAAGAAAAGGCACGCAGTGGCCCCTACAGCACAATAAAAAGCACTTGGGCACTGCTACAATGTGAAACAAGGCACTTGGAGGGCCCTGCACCACCAAGAAAGGCACGCGGTGGCCCCCACATTGCAAAAAAAGGCACTTGGAGGCTACTACACTGCAAAGAAATGCACCCTGAGGCCCACGCACAGCAAAAAAAGGCACTCAGAGGCCAGTGCACTGAAAAACAGGGCACTTGGAGGCCAGTGCACCGCAAAAAACAAGGCACTCAGAGGCCCCTACAGCACAAAAGAAAGGCACTTGGAGCACCACACCACAAAAGAAGGCACTCGGCTGCCCCTACACTGGAAAAAAAGGCACTCAGTGGCCCCTACAGCACAAAAAAAGGCACTCGGCTGCCCCTACACTGGAAAAAAAAGGCACTTGGCTGCCCCTACACTGGAAAAAAAGGCACTCGGAGGCCTCTACACCCCAGAAAAAGGCACTCAGTGGCCTATACAGAAAATAAAAGGCACTCGGGGGCTGCTACAATGTGAAACAAGGCACTCGGAGGGCCCGGCACCACCAAAAGAGGCACTCAGAGGCTCCTGCACTGGAAAAAGAGGCACTTGCAGGCCTGTACACCGGATATAAAGGCACTTGGAGGCCCCTACACTGCAAAAAAAGGCACCCTGAGGCCCCTGCATCACAAAAAAAAGCACTCGGTGGCCCCTACAGCACAAAAAAAGGCACTCGGAGGCTGCTACAATGCGAAAAGAAAGGCACTCGGAGGCTGCTACAACGCGAAAAAGGCACTCAGAGGGCCCTGCACCACAAAAGAAGGCACTCGGAGGCTCCTGCACTGGAAAAAGAGGCACTTGCAGGCCTGTACACCGGAAAAAAAGGCACTTGGAGGCGAGTGCACCGCAAAAAAAAAATGTACTCAGAGGCCCTGACACCACAAAAGAAACGCACTTGGAGGACCACACCACAAAAAAAAAAAAGGCACTCGGAGCACCACACCACCAAAAAAGGCACTCGGAGGCGCCTACAGCACAAAAAAAGGCACTTGGGGGCTGCTACAATGCAAAAAAAGGCACTCGGAGGCCCCTGCACCAGAAAGAAAGGCACTCGGAGGGCCCTACAGCACAAAAGAAGGCACTTGGAGGCCCCTGAACCACAAGAAAAGGCACTCGGGGCCACTACACTGCAAAAAAAAGATACATGGAGGACCACACCCCCCAAAATAACAGCACTCGGAGGCCCCTGAACCACAAGAAAAGGCACTCAGTGGCTCCTACAGCACAAAAAAAGGCACTCGGGGGCTGCTACAATGTGAAATAAAGGCACTCGGAGGGCCCTTCACCACCAAAAAAGGCACTCGGAGGCCCCTGCACTGGGAAAAGAGCTACTTGCAGGCCTGTACACTGGAAATAAAGGCACTTGGCGGCCCCTGCACTGGAAAAAGTGGCACTTGCAGGCCTGTACACTGGAAATAAAGGCACTTGGAGGCCACAGCACCACAAAAAAAGGCATTTGGAAGCCCCTACATTGCAAAAAAGGCACTTGGAGGCTACGACACTGCAAAAAAATGCACCGTCAGGCCCCTGCACCGCAAAAAAAGGCACTCGGAGGCTCCTGCACCGCAAAAAAAAAGGCACTCGGGGGCCTCTACAACACCTTCCACTGCCCTATCAGACACAGAGGCTGATATGACCTCACAAGGACAGGAAGCCGCCAGGGGCCTGCCAGTGGCCTGTCAGGCACTGGTACTTCTGTGAGCTCACAAGCAGAGTCAGCAGCCATGGGCATCCCACTGCCTGATGAGGCACTGAGACAAAGGTGACCTCAAAATGCAGCCAGCACGCAGAGGCCTGCCACTGCCCTATCAGGCAATAGGACTGCTGTGACCTCACGAGCACAGCCAGCAGGTATGGACCTCCCACTGGCTATCAGGCACTCAGACTGCTGTGACCTCACAAGCACAGCCAGCAGCCAGGGGCCTGCCACTGGCCTATGAGGCACTGAGGCTGCTGTGACCTCACAAGCACAGCCAGCAGCCAGTGGATGCCCCTGGTGTATGATGCACTGGGACTGCGTTGACTTCATAAGCACAGCCAGCAAACAGGGGTCTGCCACTGGCCTATCAGGCAATGGGACTGCTCTCACCTCACAAAAAAAAGCTGTCTCACAGGATCCTGCACTGGCCTATCAGTCACTGAGGCTGCTCTGACCTCACAAGCACAGCCAGCAGCCAGGGGCCTGCTACTGGCCTGTGAAACACTGAGGATGCTGTGACCTCACAAGCACAGCCAGCAGCTACGGGCCTTCCACTGGCCTATCAGGCACTGAGGCTGCTGTTGTTGTCCGAAAAGCGGATTCGTTGCCCGGTGTGCAATAAGCCAATAATTACACACTCAGGAGAGACATTTGCTTATTTATTTCAGAGTTGCACAAGCCTGGGTGCTCGGTGGTTTCCCACAAATCAAGCACACACCCCCAACTTTTCAAGTAGCATTTATACAAACAAATTGCCAGATTTGCAATTTTCCCTTTTACACTGATTGGTTAGTGATTTCTTCATTCCCCGGGTCCCACCCCTGTCTCTCAAGGTCCTGATGAGGGGAGATCATTTAACACTGCCCCAGCAGGGACAGTAGGTGTTATCTCCCAAAGTCCTGACAAGGGGGACATAGTCCAGACCCCTTAATTAACATTGTTTCAGCAGTGAGAGGAGGTTTTGCTCCCCAAGGTCCTGGTGCCCAAGCAGGCCTTATTTCAAAGCCTTGATATCCTCCCTTTCGGAGTGTGGGGCACAGGAATGCAGACTGCTTGTAACTCCCTTATCTTTCCAGCCTGCACCAGCTCTGGGGCCCTTTCTTACTGAACTAGGAGGGCGGCCTAAGGCTTCAGCAAATTTAGCTACTCATGAAGCAAGTTTTATCTAAGTGGCTACCTCTAGACCACTTCAGGCTTAATGTTAGAAGTTATCCTAATCTACCTAGTTCAAACATTCTTTCTGAGCTTCCCAGGGTTGTCTTGTAACAATTCCCCCCCTTTGAGACTTATATGATCATTTTCATATTAGTCTCACTCTTTTAAAATCTTTCCCATATTAATTTTGTACAACATCTACAAATGCATTGAATCACTACATAAACGCATACAAAAACTACTAACACCATTCCCAAAATTGTTCAACACTTTTTAACCCATGAGCTCACGTCAGGGAACCAGGAAGTCAACCATTTCCATGTTTCTTCAAATCCAAAAGAGGTATCATCTTTCTGAACCCCATGTAAGATTTCAGTCTGCTTCCAGATTTCATTTAGATCGGTAGAAATTCTCCCGCTTTGATCCACATATACACAGCAACTAGTATTTATTATTGTACATACTCCTCCCTGAGATGCCAATAACATATCTAGAGCCATCCTGTTTTGGGTAGTTATTTTCGCAATTTCTGAAACCTCCTCTTGTAAAGCTGCAATGGCATCAGAGGTTTTATTCCCTATTTTTATCAATAACTGCTGAAATATTTACTATTGCTTTTTCGAGTTCACTCACTCCCAATTGTGGAAACAGCCACCTTACGAATGACTGCAACCTAGTAGGTCGATCTATTAAAGGATTATTGACCCTCTTTTGTCTCCTCATGAATGTTCTTAGCCAGGATTTTTGGTATTTATTACTCAATTCTTTTCTTATAGTAACATTAGGGATTATTGCCCCTAAAGTACATGTCCCTGACCAATTAGGAGGTAGCACTTTTCGTGCCTTGTTTCCACACAACCAATACCATCCACTACCTTTCGGAACACGCCACCCATTTAGTTCCTTACTTGGCCACTTATAACCTATTCAGGTATCTGAGAGCAATCTTTATAACCTCCTACCTTAATGGCTCCAGTACAGTTGATCGGTTGCTTTCCATAAAGTATAGTTTTCTCCCACCATTTATTACTATTATTACATCTTTGGATACATTGATAATAATCTCCTGTCACACTCTGGACTTCCCATTCCTGTTTGGTTGTTTCATAGGCACTCCAATTAGCGGGAAGCCCTTGTTGGAATGTTCAGGGAAGTGGGTACACACCCAGCAATCCCTCTGGTTAACTATCTTCATAGATTTCGTAATTACTTCCAAATGGAGATTGTGACTCCAAAATCCTTCCTGATTCCCTTTAATTGTTTGGCTCAGGTAACCTAGAAAAACTAACCACCACATTTCTCCCCTGGTTGTTAAGGAGAACATCATTTTTACACAGATACCACAACAACAATATTAACCCTATTCCTAACAAACAGATTAAAGTATTTTTTCCCTGAATACAATCTAAATTTAAAACCGATTCGCTTCTAATACAACTCATATATCTTTATATATTTTTAACTTCAGAGGTTGAACTTGTTCAGCTTTCCACGTCTCTCGAGGTACTGCTTTCACTCGGGTGTAACCTAAAAGTATAACTGGATGTACCTACGGAGAGAAGAACCTTTGCCATAGACAAGAGATAATCACTTAAAATTTGATCACCCTTAACGTGCATTTGAATTTCATTTCCAGTTAAATTTACAGTGTAAGGTTTACCATACAGAATCTCAAATGGACTAACTTTCTCCCTAACCCTTGGGGTTATTCTGATTCTTAATAATGCCAGAGGTAAAACATCAGTCCATTTCATCTGAGTCTCCTGACACAATTTTCCTACCTGTCTCTTAATTGTTTGATTCACTCTTTCCACTTTTCCACTGGATTGTGGCCTCCAGGGGGTATGTAAGTCCCATTTAATTTGTAGTATTTTTGAGATTTGCTGTACTATTTCTGCTATAAAATGAGGTCCCCTATCTGAAGAAAACCCTTCTGGTACCCTAAATCTTGGTATGATTTCTTTTAATAACATTTTCACTACCTCCCTTGCTTTAGTGGTACGACACGGGAAAGCCTCAGGCCATCCTGAAAAGGTGTCAACAATTACCAACAAATATTTCTATCCATTACAGCTTGGTAATTCAGAAAAATCAATTTGCCAGTAATCCCCAGGCATGAAGCCCCTTTTTACTTCCCCTGGGGGGCTTCTTCTGAATCTTGGGATTATTTCTAAGACAGATTTCACATTTTTGTGTAATACCCTTTGCAATTATTAACATACTAACTCCCACAGCAAATCTTTTAACTGTTTCAACCAATGCCTCAGCTCCCATATGGGTACTACCATGTATTTGCTTCATCAGCTTCTTCATTATCAGCAAAGTTACCACACATTGTCCAGTAGATGTCACCCACCATCCTTCAGGAGTTGTTATGCATTTCAGTATTTCTGCTAATTTATTTTCTTTTTCAGTGTATACTGGAATTTCCATTTTTAACATTCTCTCTGGAACTAATGCTGCCACTGACACGGAGAATGCTGCCCTTTTTGCAGCCTCATCGGCCTGTTATGGAAATTAGGCTTGTCAGCCACCGTAACAGAGTTCGACCCTAGGTTCCCGCAAGTAAAGTTCAGAGCCAAATCAAAACAAATTAAATTTTAATCACACGCGTGCCGTAATTACAGCTCAAGCTGGGTGCCTCTAAAGAGGGACCCTAACATAAACAAATCCTGGGTAATTATAGTCTTTTCGACTTCCATTTCCCACCCCTCACGCAATAGTTAGACCAATAGTAATTTTTTGGTCTGGGGTCTCCTGCTCCTCATTGGGTCTCATCGTCATTCTGACGCAAGCTGTTTTTCTCCTTATTCTTGTTTTTTGCAGTCTCTGATGACGGTTGTACTTCTGTTTTTGTTGGGTCTGGCGGTTGCCTCCCAAGGTCTTATTTTTCCCCATTGTTTTGGCGTCTTCCCTCTCGGAGTCGGTGACACAGGTGCGCCGACTGCGTGTGGCTCCCTTATCTTCCCAGCCTGAACGAGCTCTGAGGCACTATTTTTTATTAAACTAAGTAAAGATTCGTTACTTTTCCCATGCTCGGCCTAAGGCTTCAGCAAATCTAGCCACTCATGCTAAGCAAGTTTTATGTAAGTTGTGCCAAGCAGCTATTTCTAGACAGTTTCAATTCACTATTCTTTAACAGTTTCCCCCCTTTGTTTTTATGAAGCATCCCTGCTAATATTTTAAACAGAGTTCTCGAAGCCTTTCGAGGCGTACTATCACTTTCCATACTCTTATATATAATATGATCGTAAGCAATAGGCATAACACAGTTAAACTGAACACAGCTACTACCGGGTGCAATACATGATTATAAATCCCTGTTGCAGTTGGTGACCACCCTAGAAGAGTTTCCCAGCCGTGATGTTCTCCGTCCCTTTTTACCCTTTCTAAGATATGATGTATCTCTTTTGCATCATGGGGAACAGTGATTAGAGTTTTCTGTCCACTGTTCCGGATGTGCTCTAACAGTCGATGCAAATCATCATGTTGTAGTAGTTTCCTTACCAGGGTGAGATTCATCCCAATGGGGGTAGGTAGTAAATTTTGAATTAATGTATAATTACATTGTAACATTGATAAGACGTGATAGGAGCTGAATAATTGAAATCACATCCCATGATTTTGGTAAAGCTACAAATACAAATATTTGAATGATTACTCATATCTACTACAATGCCATCTATAACTATAAGACTACAAAAGGTTCTCATACATATACACCCTCTCCCAATATATACAAGTATAGTTTCAGGTGTTTCATCAGGGTGTATTTCAAAATGACAAACATTTTGCTCAGTGTCAAGACAAATGTCTCGGGCTTTGATAGTATTACTTTCACAAATAAACCCTTGCTGTTCCCGTACAATGCATGCGCTAACGTCCACAGCTTGCCATTTATTTCCATTTCGTTGGGCCCATACTCTATGTTCCAATGGATAGAGTATAGCTCCATTGTGATTTAATCCTAACGCAATGATTGGATATATTGTATATGTTGAAGCATTACGTATTGTTGAAACAAAGGCTGTGGCCTTAGTGTTGATAGGATCATAAGTAAAATTGACCAGATACCACCAGGATTGGAATTCCTTTTCAAATTCGGTCGCATTATCCCAAATTACCTTTCGAATTTCAGTGGGTAAAGTGCCTTCTTCCCCTTCCCTTATAATCGCTGCTACCATAGATTGCATCCACAGTTGAGCTTGGATACAACTGAGGGCCAGGGAAATATTAATCTGGGTTTCCCCAAGTGCATCCACTATCAAGTGGTGATCTTTTTCATTCATTTTTTCCCATTGAGGTAATATCTCGGATGAAAGCCATTGGTTAGTTCCTAATGCTGATAGAGAAGACCTCAATGGATGCTTTAATCTGTGTAAGTCACTTCTTGTTGTGCTCAGTTTATTTACGAGTACTTCAGCATCTATACTATTTAGGACTCCCAATCCTGTTCCTATGATACCGGTCACATCTCTCCTTGTTCGTTTTGGAGAGGTGAGGGTTCGCCTATGTAACCACGCCATCCATCCCACATAGGATGTACCTAAGAATGGTGAACAGGTCGGTTTGATTGTAGAGATATAATTTGCATTAATAGCTCTACTCGTCTGAGAGACCATGATGGATTAAATAACACTCGTTGTTGGCCTGTATTTCTAATCACATATGGTCCAATTTCAAAGATTTGTGTGGATAAGGTTTTCTTACTCTTCATGGTAACAGAGTTATTTATATTGGTGAAAATAATTGTAGTCAGGGTAGGTATTGCTGTACTGGGCTCAATAATGTCTATTTTAAATTTAAATGATAGTCCCACATTGTGGTGAGCCCACAGGCAAACTATAAAAACAGGTTGTTCTAAGGTAAAATTGTACCAACAATCCAGGTTTTCAGTGGCACAAATTTTCCTTTCTTTTTCATTTGATTTGATTTTAGTGAGAGAGATTTGAGTTGCCTTCTCATGGGTGGACCCGCTGATCACTCGACACCCTATCTTTATTTCCTTTCCTGTCCCTCCCAGGAGTTGGGGAAGTTGGTTAGTATTATCCCAGCTCCACTCATTTTCTGAGTATACTTCAGTTCCATGCATGACCAGGGTTGAGAGGTTTAAGTTTTTATCAGAATTTAATCCCATACTTCCGGTATACTTAACACGGGCCTGGGACCATGGCCACTCTAAGGTTCTTTGACCACAGCTTAGGGAAAGTAGCATTGCCAGGGTTTGAAACAGCAACATGAGCACGGCATTTCTGCCTGCCATCCTGCAGGGTGCAGTAAAGGGAAAGAGATTTGTGTTAGTGAGGCGAGTCCAAACAGATTACCCTGGGGAAGTCGTGTATCCCATCGAGCTTTACGTGGTTGTCTTCATTGTTCTGCTGCACCCTCTGCTGTGTTTGCTTCTTGGACTGTCACTCGTTTCACGTGAGAGTGGTGAATCCAATTCTCTTTTCCTAGAATTTTAACAGCGTAGTAAGAACTTAACAATACAGTATAGGGTCCTTCCCATTTTGGTTCTAGTTTTGTTTTTCGCGAGAATACCTTTATCAACACTTTATCTCCAGGCTGTATATCATGTGCCTGAATGTCTGATGGCACTGGCTGAAACCACTGAGCCTGATTTTGCAAGGCCTTAAACCGTTCTTGTAAGGCTAGTACATATTGTGTCACTCGTTCATCTCCGTCTAATAGGCTGGTCTTAGCAGGGATATAAGTCCCTAGTATCGCTAAATGTCTCCCAAAAAGAATTTCTGCTGGTGTTAGTCCTATGGGTTGCCGTGGAGAATTTCGAACATCCCATAGAGCTAAGTTTAATGCCTCTGGCCATTTTAGGCTAGCATGTGTGCATATTCTTGCTATTTTCTCTTTTAATGTTCTATTCATTCTTTCTACTTGTCCTGAAGATTGTGGGTGATAAGGAGTATGTAGGTTTCTTTTTATTCCTAACGATTTACATAACTGATTGATTATGCTTGCTGTAAAATGGGCACCCCTGTCTGAATCAATGGCTTCTGGGACCCCATACCTGGGTATGATTTCCTTCAGTAAGGCTTTTACCACTCCCCCTGTGTCAGCCTTTCTTGTTGGGAAAGCTTCTACCCAGCCTGATAACTGATCTACTATCACTAACAAGTGTTTGTATCCATAGACACATGGCATATCTGCATGATCTATTTGCAGCTTCTGGAAAGGGAAGAAAGCCCATGGTCGCCCCCCCAGATCTGAGCTTGGCTTGTTATTTGAAAACTTCTGGCAGGTCGGGCAGCTATTCCTTATTCCTGTAGCAGCTGCATAAATTCCTGGAGCAGCCCATACTTTCTGTACCTGTTTAGCTATTGCCTCGGCTCCCCCATGAGCTTTATCATGAAACCACCTAGCTATAGTAATTAAATATTTTTTTGGTAGAATTGGTTTTTCCCCAATTGTCCATATTCCATCACCATTTTGTTTTGCTTCCCACTGTTCCCATTGTTTTTTCTCTTCCACTGAGCACTCTTTTTCATACATAGTTTTGGGGTCTATTAAGTTTGGCCACTCACTCTGGTCCATCCTTGGAACTGCCCCCATACGTTCTCTCAGAGGTTGTCGAGCTGCAGCCCTCGCAGCAGCGTTGGCTAGAGCATTTCCTCTGCTAATTTCTGTAGTGTCTTTAGTATGGGCTGGGCAGTGTATTACTGCAATTTCTTTGGGCAGTTGAACTGCTTCCAGCAAATTACGTATTTCTTCTCCATTAGCTAATTTCTTTCCTGATGACGAAAAGAATCCTCGTTCTTTCCATAACATCCCTGTTGCATGAGACACTCCAAATGCATATTTAGAGTCGGTATAGATATTTACCCGCAAGCTCTTACCTATATTTTGCTGCTTGGGGCAATGCTATTAATTCTGCTCCTTGAGCACTTACTGATGGAGACAAAGGATTGGCCTCGAGCACCTCAAAGACGTTAGTGACAGCATAGCTGGAGTGACGTCTTCCGTCCAAATAATAGGATGACCCATCTGTAAACAGAACTAAGTCCGGGTTCTCCAAAGGTTCTTTAAGGTCCTCCCGGGGCTTGCTCGAGCTGACCACCACCTGCTCACAGGAATGATGTGGCTCTCCGTCCTCCGGCTGAGGCAATAGCGTTGCTGGATTCAAAATATTGCATCTTTTTAAAGTCACATTATCTGCATGCAGTATTATCAGTTCATAGCGGTGAGCTCTCTGTGGGGATAGTGCTTGAGTCGCATATTGCTTCATTAACAGTTCTACTTCATGTGGCACATACACAGTCAATGAATGACCCAAAACCACAGGTCGTGTTTTTTTCAATAAGAGCTGCAGTAGCTGCTATTGCTCTGATGCATCCTGGAGTGCCTTTAGCTACCTCATCTAGTTGCGTGGAGTAATAGGCCACTGGTCTACGGTGAGGGCCTAGTTTTTGGGTGAGTACCCCACTTGCTACTCCCTGTCGCTCATGGACAAATAATTCAAATAGTTTGCTATAATCTGGTAACCCGAGAGCAGGGGCTGAAACCAACGCTTTTTTCACAGATGTAAAAGCTTTCTCCCTTTCCCTGGGGCCTTGGGCCCCAGGCCAAAGGCTCTATCTCCTCCTTTTTTGTTGCCTGTACCAGAGGCTTAGTAAGTTCTGCTAACCCAGGAATCCACGGTTGGCAGAATCCTACAGCTCCTAAAAATCCCCTAAGCTGTTTTTTTGTTACAGGACGAGGTATATCAAGAATTGTCTTTACTCGTTCTGGATCAGCTAACCTGTGTCCTTCTCTTAAGATAAAACCCAGATATTTTACCTCTCTTTGACACAGCTGGAGTTTAGACAGAGATGCTCGATGCCCTTTTTCTGCAAGAGCGTTACATAGAGAAACAGTATCTTTCAGACATGTCTCATAATCTTTACTTGCTAATAACAAATCATCTACATATTGTATTAATACAGAATGTCCTGGAAGTTCGATATCTGAGAGGTCATTTTTAAGTATACGCGAAAAAATAGTCGGAGACCCAGTAAATCCCTGTGGCAGCCTTGTCCAAGTTAATTGTTGTCCCTTCCAAGTGAAAGCAAAGAGATCTTGGCTATCTTCAGCTATTGGTATACTAAAAAAGGCTGCTGTTAGGTCAGTCACAGTAAAATAAGTTGCCCAATGGGGTATCTGTAGTAAAATGGTTGATGGGTCAGGGACTACTGGATGTGGAGCAACTACATGTTGGTTTATAGCCCTTAAGTCTTGTACAAAGCGATACTCTGGATCACCATCAGCATCTTGCCTGTTCTTTTTAGCTGGCAGAATTGGGGTGTTATATGGGGATTCACAGACTCTAAGGATACCCATTTTCAGATAATGATCAATTTGTTTTTGGATACTCTTCTCTGCTTCCTTCGGGATAGGATATTGTTTAACTGCAGGAGGCAATCCCCCCTTTGTTTTTATCGAGACTGGACTGGCTGATTTCAGTAGTCCCACATCCATTCCTGAAGAGCTCCATATTTTTTTAGAAACTGATTCTAAACCTGTTGGAATTTGCAGATTAGTTGACTCTGGTTCTGGTGTCTTAGCCAGAACACACGAACCCATAATTATTAGCTTTATCCCTTCCGGCTGTAAGCAGATCTGAGTATCCAAGGCTTGCAGGAGATCCCTCCCCAAAAGGCATATAGGTGCGTCTGTGGAAATTATAAAACGTCCCCACACTGTTTTACCCCCAATAGTGAGTAATAAGGGCTTAGATAACTTCGTTCGCCCTTTCCCATCACTCCTTGCATCACTATTTTATCTGATGATTTGCATCCTTTAGGCTCAAAATTTAAAAGGGAAAGGGTGGCTCCAGTATCCACTAGAAAGGGAACGTCTAAACCTTCTGTATTTGCCATTACGTGACCCTCAAAATCCAAATCTACATCCCATAAATTTACTCCAATTTCCACAGTATTTTCTGAGTCTCCTGTTTCCTCTCATTGTGGATTGACTGGGAATCGCCTGGTCTCCTCCTTAGTGTTTGATTGTCTCATGCCGGTTCCTCTGTTCCTAACTACACGGGGCCTCAGTGGGCACTCCCGCTGCCAGTGTCCTTGTTCCCCACAATAATAACAAACATCATTAACTCCTGACTGTACAGCATGTTCACTTTGACTCCATCTATCTCTCCTGGCTCTTTCACGTCCCCTCCCCCTGGGTCCTCTAAATCCATCTCTTAACACAGCTGCTAACACACTAACTTCCTCTTTTTTTTGCTGTCTCTTTTCTTTTGCCCTCTCCTCCTCTCGACTGTTATACACAAATGTGGCTAAACGTAATATTTCATCCATTCGCTTTCCTGGCCAGTCAGGGACATGTTTGGAAAACTACTTTTTAATGTCCGGGGCTGCTTGGTCTACAAATGTGGAAATCATTAGCGGCCTGTTAGCCTCAGCTTCTGGGTCTAGTCCTCCCCCATACATTCTGACTTGCTTAATTAGCCTAGCAAAGTAAGCTGAGGGGTGTTCCTCTGCCTGTTGCTGACACTCCCTTACTTTAGACCAATTTGCAGTCTTTTGTCCTGCCAAAGGTATAGCTTCTTCTAAGCCCTCTCTGGCTAATTGCAACTGCCTGTAATCTGCATCTACATTATGATTCCATCCGGGGTCCACAGCTGGCCAGGCTGTTTGAGCAGTCCCGACACCCCCCTCTGCTGCCCAACGGCGGTTTGCACCCAAAATTGAGCACCTTTCATCTGGAGTGAACACAGATTCAAGGCGTGTTTATACATCTCCCCAGGTAGGGCCATACGCCCGCATAATTCCCCTTATGATTTGTAACACTCTTTCTGGATCATCCCTAAGTCTGGGGAGCCGTTGACTCCATATAATTAAATCTTGGGGTCTCCAGGGTCGGTAAACTCGTGTAGTGGCGACCCGAGGTACCCCTTCCAGATCGGGTGGGGGCACTCCTGGCACAGGAAGGCCTTCCAGAGGAGCTTGAAAGACGGGGGCGGAAGGCAAGCGGGGGTATAGGGAAGCTGAAGCAGAGGGTAGCGCATAGGGTGGAATAGTTTCCACAAGCGTTTCAGCAGCTGCGGTACTTACAGCATTCTGAGGAAAGATTCTCTCTTTCCTAGGCGCCTCTTTTCGTCTAGCAAATGCCCAGTTGTCCCATAGATACCAGTAATCCATTTGTCTGGGGAACCTATTCTCCAAATGATGACGCAGGAAAGTTAGTTCCTGGTAACTGAAGGTCCCCTGGGGCGGCCATCGCTCTGCCAGATTACCTTCCTTAGTCAGGAACGGCCAATCCTCCTGACATAGTTGGAGTAACCTTTTTCTCCCTAAAGTTTTGGTACCATCAATCTTACTCCAGTTTACCAAAATTTCGGCTAAGGGCGTCCCCTTTTCTATGCCGAGATTATTTCCCATATTGAGTTCCTGAAAAGCGCATCTTAAGCAAATCAGGCAGTGCACTTCCTTACCGGTAACACCAGATGCTGTAGCTGGTGTGATCACACGCACTATTTCTCTCTTTCTCTTTCTCTCGCTCCCTGGGAACCGCACTCACACCACCCGAGTCTTTAACTGCTAGGACTGCTGTCCCTTCGCAGCGGGCGGCTTCTCAGCCGACGGGTGCCCCAATCGGTTCCCAGGCTACACGCACTCACACACACACACGCAAACACACAGTACTGTTTACACTCACACCAGTCACAGTGACTCTAGATTTCGGTCTTATAGTTTTGCAGTGCGCCTTATGCTGATCAGGCTGCACACCCCTCCTCTGGCCGAACCGAGCTGGGACTTAAAACCCACTCTGACCCTGGGGATGGGACTCCTACCTGTCCCCCTGGTATGCCTTACAGTGGCCAGCCCGCGTACCCCCCCACACACCTGGTACGCCTTACGGTGATCAGCCCGCGTACCCCTTCAGTGCACTGTTACCAGACTAGATTTTAGAATTTAGGCGGGAGTTTAAGACTCACCTTCTCGGTGCCTCTCGTTGCCAAAGATCCCAGGTGAACTCACCCGATGGCGCCAGATGATTGTTTGGAGATGAGAGGCCCCGACAGTGGTCGCCTAGGGTCCCATCTGGGGTGCCAAACTGTTATGGAAAATAGGCTTGTCGGCCACCATAACAGGGCTCGACCCTATGTTCCTGCAAGTAAAGTTCAGAGTCAAATCAAAACAAATTAGATAATATTAATCACGCGCGTGCAGTAATTACAGCTCGAGCTGGGTGCCTCCGAAGATGGACCCTAACATAAACAAATCCTGGGTAATTATAGTCTTTTCGACTTCCAGTTCCCACCCTTCACGCGATAGTTAGACCAATAGTAATTTTTTGGTCTGGGGTCTCCTGCTCCTCATTGGGTCTCATCGTCTTTCTGAGGCAAGCTGTTTTTCTCCTTATTCTTGTTTGGCTACTGGCTGTACTTGTGATGTCTCAGCAGCCTCAGTGTCTCATAGGCCAGTTGCAGGCCCATGGCTGCTGGCTGCGTTTTGAGGTCAGCTTTGTCTCAGTGCCTCATACTCCAGTGGGATGCCCATGGCTGCTGGCTGTACTTTTGAGGTCACAGAAGGACCCTTTCCTGATAGCTCAGTGGCAGGCCCCCGGCTGCTGGCTGTCCTTGTGAGATCACAGCAGCCTCAGTGCTTCACAGGCCAGTGGCAGGCCAATGGCTGCTGACTGTACTTGTAAGGTCACATAAGCCTCCGTGCCATATAGGGCAGTGGAAGGCCCATAGCTGCTGTCTGTGCTTGTGAGGTCACAGCAGCCTCCGTTCCCTATAGGCCAGTGGCAGGACCCTGGCTGGTGGCTGTGCTTGTGAGGTCACAGCAGTCCCATTGCATGATAGGCCAGGGGCAGGCCAATGGCTGCTGGCTGTTTCTGTGAGGTCACAGCAGCCTCAGTGCCACATAGGCCAGTGGGATGCCCTGGCTGCTGGCTGTGCTTGTGAGGTCACAGCAGTCCTGTTGCCTGACAGGCCAGTGGCAGGCCCATGGCTGCTGACTGTGCTTGTGAGGTCAGAGAAGCCTCAGTGCCCTATAGGGCAGTGGCAGGCCCATAGCTGCTGGCTCGGCTTGTGAGGTCAGAGCAGTCCTATGTCCTGATAGGCCCGTGGCAGGCCCCTGTCTGCTGGCTGCCTTTTGAGGTCACATTTGTCTCTGTACCTTATAGGGCAGTGGGAGGCCCCTGGCTGCTCGCTGTGCGTGTGAGGTCACATCAGCCTCCTTTTCCTGTAGGCCAGTGGCAGACCCATAGCTGCTGGCTGTGCTTGTGAGGTCACAGCAGTCCTATTTCCTGATAGGCCCGTGGAAGGCCCCTGTCTGCTGGCTGCCTTTTGACGTCACATTTGTCTCTGTACCTTCTAGGGCAATGGCAGGCCTCTGGCTCCTCACTGTGCTTATGAGGTCACAGCAGCATCAGTGCCCTATAGGGCAGTGGCAGGCCCATAGCTGCTGCCTGGGCTCGTGAGGTCACAGCAGCCTCAGTGCTTCACAGGCCAGTGGCAGGCCCCTGGCTGCTGGCTGTGCTTGTGAGGTTACAGAAGCCTCCCTGACCTTGAGGGCAGTGTCAGGCCCCTGACTGCTGGCTGTGCTTGTCAGGTCACAGCACTCCTACAGACTGGTAGGCCAGTGGCAGACCCATAGCTGCTGGCTTTGCTTGTGACGTCACAGCAGCCTCAGTGTCTTATAGGGCAGTGGAAGGCCCCTGGCTGCTGGCTGTGCTTGTGAGGTCACAGCAGCCTCAGTGCCCTTTATGGCAGTGGCAGTCCCATGACAGTGTGCTGTGCTTGTGAGGTCAGAGCAGTGTCAGCGCCTCATTGGGCAGTGGAAGGCCAATGGCTGCTGGCTGTGTTTGTGAGGTAACATCAGCCTCCGTTCCCTATAGGCCAGTGGCAGGCCCTTCACTGCTGGCTGTGCTTGTGAGGTCACAGCAGCCTCAGTGCCTGATAGGCCAGTGGCAGGCCCCTGTCTGCTTGGCTGTGCTTGTCAGGTCACAGCAGCCTCTGTGCCCTATAGGGCAGTGGCAGGCCCCTGGCTGTTTGCTGTGCTTGTGAGGTCACAGCAGTCTGAGTGCCTGATAGCCAGTGGGAGGTCCATACCTGCTGGCTGTGCTCGTGAGGTCACAGCAGTCCTATTGCCTGATAGGCCAGTGCGAGGCCATTGGCTGCTGGCTGTCCTTTTGAGGTCACGGCAGTCCTATTGCCTGATAGGCCAGTGGCAGGCCTCTGTGTGCTGGCTGCATTTTGAGGTCACCTTTGTCTCAGTGCCTCATCAGGCAGTGGGATGCCCATGGCTGCTGACTCTGCTTGTGAGCTCACAGAAGTACCAGTGCCTGACAGGCCACTGGCAGGCCCCGGCGGCTTCCTGTCCTTGTGGGGTCACATGAGCCTCTGTGTCTGATAGGGCATTGGAAGGTGTCGTAGAGGCCTCCAAGTGCCTTTTTTTGCGGTGCAGGGGCCACCGAGTGCCTTTTTTTGCGGTGCAGGGGCCTCAGGGTGCCTTTTTTTGCATTGTAGCAGCCCCCAAGTGCCTTTTTTTGTGCTGTAGGGGCCTCCGAGTGCCTTTTTTTCCAGTGTAGGGGCAGCCGAGTGCCTTTTTTTGCGGTGCAGGGGCCTCCAAGTGCCTTTATTTCCAGTGTACAGGCCTGCAAGTGCCTCTTTTTCCAGTGCAGGAGCCCCGAGTGCCTTTTTTGGTGGTGCAGGGCCCTCTGAGTGCCTTGTTTCACATTGTAGCAGCCCCCGAGTGCCTTTTATTTTGCTGTATAGGCCACTGAATGCCTTTTCTTGTGGTTCAGGGGCCTCCGAGTGCTGTTATTTTGGGGGGTGTGGTCCTCCATGTACCTTTTTTTTGCGGTGTAGTGGCCCCGAGTGCCTTTTCTTGTGGTGCAGGTCCCTCCGAGTTCCTTTCTTTCTGGTGCAGGGTCCTCCGAGTGCCTTTTTTTGCATTGTAGCAGCCCCCAAGAGCCTTTTTTTGTGCTGTAGGGGCCACTGAGTGCCTTTTCTTGTGGTGCACTGGCCTCCGAGTGCCTTTTGTTCCAGCGTAGTGGCCACCTAGTGCCTTTTTTTTGTGGTGTAGAGGCCTCCGAGTGCCTTTTTTTGCGGTGCACTGGCCTCCGAGTGCCTTTTATTCCAGTGTAGGGGCCTCCGAGTGCTTTTTTTATGGTGCACTGGCCTCCAAGTGCCTTTTTTTCCAGTGCAGGGGCCTCCGAGTGCCTTTGTTTGAGGTGCACTGCTGTCTGAGTGCCTTTTGTTTGCAGTGAAGGGGCATCTAAGTGCCTTTTTTTCCGGCCCAGCAGCCTCCAAGTGCCTATTTTTGCAATGTAGGGGCTTCCGAGTGCCTTCTTTTGTGGTGCAGGGGCCTCCGAGTGCCTGTTTTGGTGGTGCAGGGACCTCCGAGTGCCTTGTTTCACATTGTAGCAGCCCCGGAGTGCCTTTTCTTGTGCTGTAGGAGCCACTGAGTGCCTTTTCTTGTGGTTCAGGGGCCTCCGAGTGCTATTGTTTTGTGGTGTAGGGCCCTCCAAGTGCCTTTGTTTCTGGTGCAGGGGCCTCCGAGTGCCTTTTTTGCATTGTAGCAGCCCCCAAGTGCCTTTTTTTGTGCTGTAGGGGCCTCCAAATGCCTTTTTTTCCAGTGTAGAGGCAGCCGAGTGCCTTTTTTTGTGGTGTGGTCCTCCAAGTGCCTTTCTTTTGTGCTGTAGGGGCCTCTGAGTGCATTTTTTTTTGCGGTGCACTGGCCTCCGAGTGCCCTGTTTTTCAGTGCACTGGCCTCCAAGTGCCTTTTTTTGCGGTGTGGAGGCCTCTCAGTGCCTTTTTTTGCGGTGCAGGGGCTACTAAGTGCCTTTTTTTGCTGTGCGTGGGCCTCAGGGTGCATTTCTTTGCAGTGTAGTAGCCTCCAAGTGCCTTTTTTTGCAATGTGGGGGCCACCGAGTGCCTTTCTTGGTGGTGTAGGGGCCTCTGAGTGCCTTCTTTTGTGGTGCAGGAGCCTCCGAGTGCTTTTTTTGGTGGTGCTGGGCCCTCTGAGTGCCTTGTTTCACGTTGTAGCAGCCCCCGAGTGCCTTTTCTTGTGCTGTAGGGTCCACCGAGTGCCTTTTCTTGTGGTTCAGAGGCCACCGAGTGCCTTTTCTTGTGGTTCAGGGGCCTCTGAGTGCCTTTTTTCACATTGTAGCAGGCCCCGAGTGCGTTTTTTTGTGCTGTAGGAGCCACCGAGTGCCTTTTCTTGTGGTTCAGTGGCCTCTGAGTGCCTTTTTTCACATTGTAGCAGCCCCCAAGTGCCTTTTTTTGTGCTGTAGGAGCCACCGAGTGCCTTTTCTTGTGGTTCAGCGGCCTCCGAGTGCCATTTTTTGCATTGTAGCAGCCCCCAAGTGCCTTTTTTTGTGCTGTAGGGGCCTCCGAGTGCCTTTTTTTCCAGCGTAGGGGCAGCCGAGTGCCTTTCTCTGCGGTGTAGCGGCCTCCAAGTGCCTTTTTTTCTGGTGTACAGGCCTGCAATGCCTCTTTTTCCAGTGCAGGAGCCTCTGAGTGCTTCTTTTGGTGGTGCCGGGCCCTCCAAGTGCCTTGTTTCACATTGTAGTCCCCCCCGAGTGCCTTTTTTGCAGTGTAGGGGCCACTGAGTGCCTTTTTCTGGGGTGTAGAGGCCTCCGAGTGCCTGTTTTTCCAGTGTAAGGGCAGCTGAGTGCCTTTTTTTGTGCTGCAGGGCCCTCTGAGTGCCTTTCTTTCTGGTGTAGGGGCATCGGAGTGCCTGTTTTCGCATTGTAGCAGCCCCCGAGTGCCTTTTTTTGTGGTGTTGGGGCCACCGAGTGCCTTTTTTTGCCGTGCATGGTCCTCCGAGTGCCTTTTTTGCAGTGTATTAGCCTCCAAGTGCCTTTTTTTGTGATGCAGCGGCCTCCGAGTGCCTTTTCTTGTGGTTCACTGTTCTCCGGGTGCCTGTTTTTGTGGTGCAGGGGCTTCCGAGTGCCTTTGTTTGAGGTGCACTGCTGTCTGAGTGCCTTTTTTTTGCAGTGAAGGGGCATCTAAGTGCCTTTTTTTCCGGCCTAGCGGCCTCCAAGTGCCTATTTTTGCGATGCAGGCTCCCAAAGTGCCTTTTTTTCCAGTATAGTGTCCTCCATGTGCATATTTTTGCAGTGCATCGCCTCCTAGTGCCCTTTTTTCCCAGTGCTCATGCCTCCAAGTGCCTTTTTTTCTGTTATGGTCCTTCAACGTTCTGTGATATCACTTTACCCTCTGCCTGAAATGATATTGTCAGGTCCACCACTGCTGGATGAGATAGTCATGTCACTTCTGCCTCACGGCCTGGTAGGCCAGTCAGGCCCATCAGTCCTTGCTCTGCTTGTGAGGTTGCTTCTGCCTCTGTGCTTGATAGGCCAGTGGCAGGGCCATGCCTCCTGACTGGGCTTGTGAGGATACTTGTGTCTCCATGCCAAAAAGGGCAGTGGCAGGCCCATGGTTGCTGGTTGTGTCTTATGATGTCACTTTGACCTGCATGCCATTGCATGCATGGCATGCATGGGCATGCACTGCCACGCCCATGGCTGCTGGTCTGCTTGGGTGTTCCCTTCTTTCTCCGTGCTTGATGTGCCATGGCAGGCCCAGAGCTGCTGCCTGTGCTTGTGAGGTCACAGCAGCCTCCGTGCCTCATAGGCCAGTGGCAGACCCACAGCTGCTGGATGTGCTTGTCAGGTCAGAGAAGCCTCAGTGTCTTATAGGGCAGTGGCAGGCCCCTGGCTGCTGGCCGCGTTTTGAGGTCACATTTGTCTCTGTACCTCATAGGTCAGTGGCAGGCCCCTGGCTGCTGGCTGTGCTTGTGAGGTCACAGCAGTCCTATTGGCTGATAGGCCAGTGGCAGGCCAATGGCTGCTGGCTGTCCTTTTGAGGTCACAGCAGTCTGAGTGACTGATAGGCCAGTGGCAGGCCTCTGGGTGCTGGCTGTTTTTGTGGGGTGACAGCAGCCTCAGTGCGTCATAGGCCAGTGGGATGCCCTGGCTGCTGGCTGCTGGCTTTGCTTGTGAGGTCACAGCAGTCCTGTTGCCTGATAGGCCAGTGGGATGCCCATAGCTGCTGGCTGTGCTTGTCAGGTCATAACACTCCTACAGCCTGATAGGCCAGCAGCAGGCCCCTGGCTGCTGACTGTGCTTCTGAGGTCAGAGCAGCCTCAGTGCCTGATAGGCCAGTGGAAGGCCCCTGTCTGCTGGCTGCCTTTTGAGGTCACATTTGTCTCTGTACCTTCTAGGGCAATGGCAGGCCTCTGGCTCCTCGCTGTGCTTGTGAGGTCACAGCAGCCTCAGTGCCCTATAGGGCAGTGGAAGGCCCATAGCTGCTGCCTGGGCTCGTGAGGTCATAGCAGCCTCAGTGCTTCACAGGCCAGTGGCAGGCCCCTGGCTGCTGGCTGTGCTTGTCAGGTCACAAGACTCCTACAGCCTGATAGGCCAGTGGCAGACCCACAGCTGCTGGCTTTGCTTGTGAGGTCACAGCAGCCTCAGTGTCTTATAGGGCCGTGGCAGGCCCCTGGCTGCTGGCTGTGCTTGTCAGGTCACAGCAGCCTCAGTGCTTCACAGGCCAATGGCAGGCCCCTGGCTGCTGGCTGTGATTGTGAGGTCACGGGAGTACCAGTGCCTGATTGGCCCGTGACAGTGTCAATGCCTGCTGGCTGCGTTATGAGGTCACGTTTGTCTCGGGGCCTCATAGGGCATTTGGATGCCCATGCCTGCTGGCCATGCTTGTGAGGTCACAGCAGTCCCGTTGCCTCATAGGCCAGTTTGAGGCCAATGACTGCTGGGTGGGCTTGTGAGGTCAGAGAAGCCTCAGTGCCCTATAGGGCAGTGGCAGGCCCATAGCTGCTCGCTGGGCTTCTGAGGTCACAGCAGCCCCCATGCCCTTTAGGGCAGTGGCAGGCCCCTGACTGTTTACTGTGCTTCTGAGTTGACAGCAGCGTCAGCTCCTCATCGGGCAGTGGGAGGCCAATGGCTGCTGGCTGTGCTTGTGAGGTCACATCAGCCTCCGTGCTGTATAGGCCAGTGGCAGGCCCTTGGCTGCTGGCTGTGCTTGTCAGGTCAAAGCAGTCCTACTGCCTGATAGGCTAGTGGCAGGCCCCTGGCTGCTGGCTGTGCTTGTGAGGTCACAGCAGCCTCCGTGCCTCATAGGCCAGTGGCAGGCCCATAGCTGCTGGCTGTGCTTTTCAGGTCACAGCAGTCCTGTTTCCTGATAGGCCCGTGGCATGCCTCTGTCTGCTGGCTGCCTTTTGAGGTCACATTTGTCTCTGTACCTTCTAGGGCAATGGCAGGCCTCTGGCTCCTCGCTGTGCTTGTGAGGTCACAGCAGCCTCCCTGCCCTATAGGGCAGTGGCAGGCCCATAGCTGCTGTCTGTGCTTGTGAGGTCACAGCAGCCTCAGTGCTTCACAGGCCAGTGGCAGGCCCCTGGCTGCTGGCTGTGCTTGTGAGGTTACAGAAGCCTCCCTGCCCTTGAGGGTGGTGGCAGGCCCATACCTGCTGGCTGTGCTTGTCAGGTCACAACACTCCTACAGCCTGATAGGCCAGTGGCAGACCCACAGCTGCTGGCTTTGCTTGTGACGTCACAGCAGCCTCAGTGTCTTATAGGGCAGTGGCAGGCCTCTGGCTCCTCGCTGTGCTTGTCAGGTCACAGCAGCCTCCGTGCCCTTTATGGCAGTGGCAGGCCCATGACAGTGTGCTGTGCTTGTGAGGTCAGAGCAGTGTCAGCGCCTCATTGGGCAGTGGAAGGCCAATGGCTGCTGGCTGTTTTCGTGAGGTAACATCAGCCTCCGTTCCCTATAGGCCAGTGGCAGGCCTCTGCGTGCTGGCTGCATTTTGAGGTCACCTTTGTCTCAGTGCCTCATCAGGCAGTGGGATGCCCATGGCTGCTGACTCTGCTTGTGAGCTCACAGAAGTACCAGTGCCTGACAGGCCACTGGCAGGCCCCTGGTGGCTTCCTGTCCTTGTGAGGTCACATGAGCCTCTGTGTCTGATAGGGCAGTGGAAGGTGTTGTAGAGGCCTCCAAGTGCCTTTTTTTGCGGTGCAGGGGCAGCCGAGTGCCCTTTTTTGCGGTGCAGGGGCCTCAGGGTGCATTTTTTTGCAGTGTAGCGGCCTCCAAGTGCCTTTTTTTGCAATGTAGGGGCTTCGGAGTGCCTTTTTTTGTGGTGCAGGGGCCTCCAAGTGCCTTTATTTCCAGTGTACAGGCCTGCAAGTGCCTCTTTTTCCAGCGCAGGAGCCTCCGAGTGCCTTTTTTGGTGGTGCAGGGCCCTCCGAGTGCCTTGTTTCACATTGTAGCAGCCCCCGAGTGCCTTTTATTTTGCTGTATAGGCCACTGAATGCCTTTTCTTGTGGTTCAGGGGCCTCCGAGTGCTGTTATTTTGGGGTGTGTGGTCCTCCATGTACCTTTTTTTTGCGGTGTAGTGGCCCCGAGTGCCTGTTTTTCCAGTGTAAGGGCAGCTGAGTGCCTTTTTTTGTGCTGCAGGGCCCTCTGAGTGCCTTTCTTTCTGGTGTAGGGGCATCGGAGTGCCTGTTTTCGCATTGTAGCAGCCCCCGAGTGCCTTTTTTTGTGGTGTTGGGGCCACCGAGTGCCTTTTTTTGCCGTGCATGGTCCTCCGAGTGCCTTTTTTGCAGTGTATTAGCCTCCAAGTGCCTTTTTTTGTGATGCAGCGGCCTCCGAGAGCCTTTTCTTGTGGTTCACTGTTCTCCGGGTGCCTGTTTTTGTGGTGCAGGGGCTTCCGAGTGCCTTTGTTTGAGGTGCACTGCTGTCTGAGTGCCTTTTGTTTGCAGTGAAGGGGCATCTAAGTGCCTTTTTTTCCGGCCTAGCGGCCTCCATGTGCATATTTTTGCAGTGCATCGCCTCCTAGTGCCCTTTTTTCCCAGTGCTCATGCCTCCAAGTGCCTTTTTTTCTGTTATGGTCCTTCAACGTTCTGTGATATCACTTTACCCTCTGCCTGAAATGATATTGTCAGGTCCACCACTGCTGGATGAGATAGTCATGTCACTTCTGCCTCACGGCCTGGTAGGCCAGTCAGGCCCATCAGTCCTTGCTCTGCTTGTGAGGTTGCTTCTGCCTCTGTGCTTGATAGGCCAGTGGCAGGGCCATGCCTCCTGACTGGGCTTGTGAGGATACTTGTGTCTCCATGCCAAAAAGGGCAGTGGCAGGCCCATGGTTGCTGGTTGTGTCTTATGATGTCACTTTGACCTGCATGCCATTGCATGCATGGCATGCATGGGCATGCACTGCCACGTCCATGGCTGCTGGTCTGCTTGGGTGTTCCCTTCTTTCTCCGTGCTTGATGTGCCATGGCAGGCCCAGAGCTGCTGCCTGTGCTTGTGAGGTCACAGCAGCCTCCGTGCCTGATAGGCCAGTGGCAGGCCCCTGTCTGCTGGCTGTGCTTGTGAGGTCACAGCAGCGTCAGGACCTGATAGGCCAGTGGGAGGCCAATGGCTGCTGGCTGTGCTTGTGAGGTCACAGCAGCCTCCGTGCCTCATAGGCCAGTGGCAGACCCACAGCTGCTGGATGTGCTTGTCAGGTCAGAGAAGCCTCAGTGTCTTATAGGGCAGTGGCAGGCCCCTGGCTGCTGGCCGCGTTTTGAGGTCACATTTGTCTCTGTACCTCATAGGTCAGTGGCAGGCCCCTGGCTGCTGGCTGTGCTTGTGAGGTCACAGCAGTCCTATTGGCTGATAGGCCAGTGGCAGGCCAATGGCTGCTGGCTGTCCTTTTGAGGTCACAGCAGTCTGAGTGACTGATAGGCCAGTGGCAGGCCTCTGGGTGCTGGCTGTTTTTGTGGGGTGACAGCAGCCTCAGTGCGTCATAGGCCAGTGGGATGCCCTGGCTGCTGGCTGCTGGCTTTGCTTGTGAGGTCACAGCAGTCCTGTTGCCTGATAGGCCAGTGGGATGCCCATAGCTGCTGGCTGTGCTTGTCAGGTCATAACACTCCTACAGCCTGATAGGCCAGCAGCAGGCCCCTGGCTGCTGACTGTGCTTCTGAGGTCAGAGCAGCCTCAGTGCCTGATAGGCCAGTGGAAGGCCCCTGTCTGCTGGCTGCCTTTTGAGGTCACATTTGTCTCTGTACCTTCTAGGGCAATGGCAGGCCTCTGGCTCCTCGCTGTGCTTGTGAGGTCACAGCAGCCTCAGTGCCCTATAGGGCAGTGGAAGGCCCATAGCTGCTGCCTGGGCTCGTGAGGTCATAGCAGCCTCAGTGCTTCACAGGCCAGTGGCAGGCCCCTGGCTGCTGGCTGTGCTTGTCAGGTCACAAGACTCCTACAGCCTGAGAGGCCAGTGGCAGACCCACAGCTGCTGGCTTTGCTTGTGAGGTCACAGCAGCCTCAGTGTCTTATAGGGCCGTGGCAGGCCCCTGGCTGCTGGCTGTGCTTGTCAGGTCACAGCAGCCTCAGTGCTTCACAGGCCAATGGCAGGCCCCTGGCTGCTGGCTGTGATTGTGAGGTCACGGAAGTACCAGTGCCTGATTGGCCCGTGACAGTGTCAATGCCTGCTGGCTGCGTTATGAGGTCACGTTTGTCTCGGGGCCTCATAGGGCATTTGGATGCCCATGCCTGCTGGCCATGCTTGTGAGGTCACAGCAGTCCCGTTGCCTCATAGGCCAGTTTGAGGCCAATGACTGCTGGGTGGGCTTGTGAGGTCAGAGAAGCCTCAGTGCCCTATAGGGCAGTGGCAGGCCCATAGCTGCTCGCTGGGCTTCTGAGGTCACAGCAGCCCCCATGCCCTTTAGGGCAGTGGCAGGCCCCTGACTGTTTACTGTGCTTCTGAGTTGACAGCAGCGTCAGCTCCTCATCGGGCAGTGGGAGGCCAATGGCTGCTGGCTGTGCTTGTGAGGTCACATCAGCCTCCGTGCTGTATAGGCCAGTGGCAGGCCCTTGGCTGCTGTCTGTGCTTGTCAGGTCAAAGCAGTCCTACTGCCTGATAGGCTAGTGGCAGGCCCCTGGCTGCTGGCTGTGCTTGTGAGGTCACAGCAGCCTCCGTGCCTCATAGGCCAGTGGCAGGCCCATAGCTGCTGGCTGTGCTTTTCAGGTCACAGCAGTCCTGTTTCCTGATAGGCCCGTGGCATGCCTCTGTCTGCTGGCTGCCTTTTGAGGTCACATTTGTCTCTGTACCTTCTAGGGCAATGGCAGGCCTCTGGCTCCTCGCTGTGCTTGTGAGGTCACAGCAGCCTCCCTGCCCTATAGGGCAGTGGCAGGCCCATAGCTGCTGTCTGTGCTTGTGAGGTCACAGCAGCCTCAGTGCTTCACAGGCCAGTGGCAGGCCCCTGGCTGCTGGCTGTGCTTGTGAGGTTACAGAAGCCTCCCTGCCCTTGAGGGTGGTGGCAGGCCCATACCTGCTGGCTGTGCTTGTCAGGTCACAACACTCCTACAGCCTGATAGGCCAGTGGCAGACCCACAGCTGCTGGCTTTGCTTGTGACGTCACAGCAGCCTCAGTGTCTTATAGGGCAGTGGCAGGCCTCTGGCTCCTCGCTGTGCTTGTCAGGTCACAGCAGCCTCCGTGCCCTTTATGGCAGTGGCAGGCCCGTGACAGTGTGCTGTGCTTGTGAGGTCAGAGCAGTGTCAGCGCCTCATTGGGCAGTGGAAGGCCAATGGCTGCTGGCTGTTTTCGTGAGGTAACATCAGCCTCCGTTCCCTATAGGCCAGTGGCAGGCCTCTGCGTGCTGGCTGCATTTTGAGGTCACCTTTGTCTCAGTGCCTCATCAGGCAGTGGGATGCCCATGGCTGCTGACTCTGCTTGTGAGCTCACAGAAGTACCAGTGCCTGACAGGCCACTGGCAGGCCCCTGGTGGCTTCCTGTCCTTGTGAGGTCACATGAGCCTCTGTGTCTGATAGGGCAGTGGAAGGTGTTGTAGAGGCCTCCAAGTGCCTTTTTTTGCGGTGCAGGGGCCTCCAAGTGCCTTTATTTCCAGTGTACAGGCCTGCAAGTGCCTCTTTTTCCAGCGCAGGAGCCTCCGAGTGCCTTTTTTGGTGGTGCAGGGCCCTCCGAGTGCCTTGTTTCACATTGTAGCAGCCCCCGAGTGCCTTTTATTTTGCTGTATAGGCCACTGAATGCCTTTTCTTGTGGTTCAGGGGCCTCCGAGTGCTGTTATTTTGGGGTGTGTGGTCCTCCATGTACCTTTTTTTTGCGGTGTAGTGGCCCCGAGTGCCTGTTTTTCCAGTGTAAGGGCAGCTGAGTGCCTTTTTTTGTGCTGCAGGGCCCTCTGAGTGCCTTTCTTTCTGGTGTAGGGGCATCGGAGTGCCTGTTTTCGCATTGTAGCAGCCCCCGAGTGCCTTTTTTTGTGGTGTTGGGGCCACCGAGTGCCTTTTTTTGCCGTGCATGGTCCTCCGAGTGCCTTTTTTGCAGTGTATTAGCCTCCAAGTGCCTTTTTTTGTGATGCAGCGGCCTCCGAGTGCCTTTTCTTGTGGTTCACTGTTCTCCGGGTGCCTGTTTTTGTGGTGCAGGGGCTTCCGAGTGCCTTTGTTTGAGGTGCACTGCTGTCTGAGTGCCTTTTGTTTGCAGTGAAGGGGCATCTAAGTGCCTTTTTTTCCGGCCTAGCGGCCTCCATGTGCATATTTTTGCAGTGCATCGCCTCCTAGTGCCCTTTTTTCCCAGTGCTCATGCCTCCAAGTGCCTTTTTTTCTGTTATGGTCCTTCAACGTTCTGTGATATCACTTTACCCTCTGCCTGAAATGATATTGTCAGGTCCACCACTGCTGGATGAGATAGTCATGTCACTTCTGCCTCACGGCCTGGTAGGCCAGTCAGGCCCATCAGTCCTTGCTCTGCTTGTGAGGTTGCTTCTGCCTCTGTGCTTGATAGGCCAGTGGCAGGGCCATGCCTCCTGACTGGGCTTGTGAGGATACTTGTGTCTCCATGCCAAAAAGGGCAGTGGCAGGCCCATGGTTGCTGGTTGTGTCTTATGATGTCACTTTGACCTGCATGCCATTGCATGCATGGCATGCATGGGCATGCACTGCCACGTCCATGGCTGCTGGTCTGCTTGGGTGTTCCCTTCTTTCTCCGTGCTTGATGTGCCATGGCAGGCCCAGAGCTGCTGCCTGTGCTTGTGAGGTCACAGCAGCCTCCGTGCCTGATAGGCCAGTGGCAGGCCCCTGTCTGCTGGCTGTGCTTGTGAGGTCACAGCAGCGTCAGGACCTGATAGGCCAGTGGGAGGCCAATGGCTGCTGGCTGTGCTTGTGAGGTCACAGCAGCCTCCGTGCCTCATAGGCCAGTGGCAGACCCACAGCTGCTGGATGTGCTTGTCAGGTCAGAGAAGCCTCAGTGTCTTATAGGGCAGTGGCAGGCCCCTGGCTGCTGGCCGCGTTTTGAGGTCACATTTGTCTCTGTACCTCATAGGTCAGTGGCAGGCCCCTGGCTGCTGGCTGTGCTTGTGAGGTCACAGCAGTCCTATTGGCTGATAGGCCAGTGGCAGGCCAATGGCTGCTGGCTGTCCTTTTGAGGTCACAGCAGTCTGAGTGACTGATAGGCCAGTGGCAGGCCTCTGGGTGCTGGCTGTTTTTGTGGGGTGACAGCAGCCTCAGTGCGTCATAGGCCAGTGGGATGCCCTGGCTGCTGGCTGCTGGCTTTGCTTGTGAGGTCACAGCAGTCCTGTTGCCTGATAGGCCAGTGGGATGCCCATAGCTGCTGGCTGTGCTTGTCAGGTCATAACACTCCTACAGCCTGATAGGCCAGCAGCAGGCCCCTGGCTGCTGACTGTGCTTCTGAGGTCAGAGCAGCCTCAGTGCCTGATAGGCCAGTGGAAGGCCCCTGTCTGCTGGCTGCCTTTTGAGGTCACATTTGTCTCTGTACCTTCTAGGGCAATGGCAGGCCTCTGGCTCCTCGCTGTGCTTGTGAGGTCACAGCAGCCTCAGTGCCCTATAGGGCAGTGGAAGGCCCATAGCTGCTGCCTGGGCTCGTGAGGTCATAGCAGCCTCAGTGCTTCACAGGCCAGTGGCAGGCCCCTGGCTGCTGGCTGTGCTTGTCAGGTCACAAGACTCCTACAGCCTGATAGGCCAGTGGCAGACCCACAGCTGCTGGCTTTGCTTGTGAGGTCACAGCAGCCTCAGTGTCTTATAGGGCCGTGGCAGGCCCCTGGCTGCTGGCTGTGCTTGTCAGGTCACAGCAGCCTCAGTGCTTCACAGGCCAATGGCAGGCCCCTGGCTGCTGGCTGTGATTGTGAGGTCACGGAAGTACCAGTGCCTGATTGGCCCGTGACAGTGTCAATGCCTGCTGGCTGCGTTATGAGGTCACGTTTGTCTCGGGGCCTCATAGGGCATTTGGATGCCCATGCCTGCTGGCCATGCTTGTGAGGTCACAGCAGTCCCGTTGCCTCATAGGCCAGTTTGAGGCCAATGACTGCTGGGTGGGCTTGTGAGGTCAGAGAAGCCTCAGTGCCCTATAGGGCAGTGGCAGGCCCATAGCTGCTCGCTGGGCTTCTGAGGTCACAGCAGCCCCCATGCCCTTTAGGGCAGTGGCAGGCCCCTGACTGTTTACTGTGCTTCTGAGTTGACAGCAGCGTCAGCTCCTCATCGGGCAGTGGGAGGCCAATGGCTGCTGGCTGTGCTTGTGAGGTCACATCAGCCTCCGTGCTGTATAGGCCAGTGGCAGGCCCTTGGCTGCTGTCTGTGCTTGTCAGGTCAAAGCAGTCCTACTGCCTGATAGGCTAGTGGCAGGCCCCTGGCTGCTGGCTGTGCTTGTGAGGTCACAGCAGCCTCCGTGCCTCATAGGCCAGTGGCAGGCCCATAGCTGCTGGCTGTGCTTTTCAGGTCACAGCAGTCCTGTTTCCTGATAGGCCCGTGGCATGCCTCTGTCTGCTGGCTGCCTTTTGAGGTCACATTTGTCTCTGTACCTTCTAGGGCAATGGCAGGCCTCTGGCTCCTCGCTGTGCTTGTGAGGTCACAGCAGCCTCCCTGCCCTATAGGGCAGTGGCAGGCCCATAGCTGCTGTCTGTGCTTGTGAGGTCACAGCAGCCTCAGTGCTTCACAGGCCAGTGGCAGGCCCCTGGCTGCTGGCTGTGCTTGTGAGGTTACAGAAGCCTCCCTGCCCTTGAGGGTGGTGGCAGGCCCATACCTGCTGGCTGTGCTTGTCAGGTCACAACACTCCTACAGCCTGATAGGCCAGTGGCAGACCCACAGCTGCTGGCTTTGCTTGTGACGTCACAGCAGCCTCAGTGTCTTATAGGGCAGTGGCAGGCCTCTGGCTCCTCGCTGTGCTTGTCAGGTCACAGCAGCCTCCGTGCCCTTTATGGCAGTGGCAGGCCCGTGACAGTGTGCTGTGCTTGTGAGGTCAGAGCAGTGTCAGCGCCTCATTGGGCAGTGGAAGGCCAATGGCTGCTGGCTGTTTTCGTGAGGTAACATCAGCCTCCGTTCCCTATAGGCCAGTGGCAGGCCTCTGCGTGCTGGCTGCATTTTGAGGTCACCTTTGTCTCAGTGCCTCATCAGGCAGTGGGATGCCCATGGCTGCTGACTCTGCTTGTGAGCTCACAGAAGTACCAGTGCCTGACAGGCCACTGGCAGGCCCCTGGCGGCTTCCTGTCCTTGTGAGGTCACATGAGCCTCTGTGTCTGATAGGGCAGTGGAAGGTGTTGTAGAGGCCTCCAAGTGCCTTTTTTTGCGGTGCAGGGGCAGCCGAGTGCCCTTTTTTGCGGTGCAGGGGCCTCAGGGTGCATTTTTTTGCAGTGTAGCAGCCTCCAAGTGCCTTTTTTTGCAATGTAGGGGCTTCGGAGTGCCTTTTTTTGTGGTGCAGGGGCCTCCAAGTGCCTTTATTTCCAGTGTACAGGCCTGCAAGTGCCTCTTTTTCCAGCGCAGGAGCCTCCGAGTGCCTTTTTTGGTGGTGCAGGGCCCTCCGAGTGCCTTGTTTCACATTGTAGCAGCCCCCGAGTGCCTTTTATTTTGCTGTATAGGCCACTGAATGCCTTTTCTTGTGGTTCAGGGGCCTCCGAGTGCTGTTATTTTGGGGGGTGTGGTCCTCCATGTACCTTTTTTTTGCGGTGTAGTGGCCCCGAGTGCCTTTTCTTGTGGTGCAGGGGCCCCCGAGTGCCTTCTTTAGTGGTGCAGGGCCCTCCGAGTTCCTTTCTTTCTGGTGCAGGGGCCTCCGAGTGCCTTGTTTCACATTGTAGCAGCCCCCAAGTGCCTTTTTTTGTGGTGTAGGGGCAGCCGAGTGCCTTTTTTTGTGGTGTGGTGCTCCAAGTGCCTTTCTTTTGTGCTGTAGGGGCCTCTGAGTGCATTTTTTTTTGCGGTGCACTGGCCTCCAAGTGCCCTGTTTTTCAGTGCACTGGCCTCCGAGTGCCTTTTTTTGCGGTGCAGGGGCTACTGAGTGCCTTTTTTTGCAGTGTAGTAGCCTCCAAGTGCCTTTTTTTGCGGTGAAGGGCCCTCCGAGTGCCTTTTTTTGCAGTGTAGGGGCCTCCGAGTGCCTTCTTTTGTGGTGCAGGGGCCTCCGAGTGCCTTTATATCCGGTGTACAGGCCTGCAAGTGCCTCTTTTTCCAGTGCAGGAGCCTCCGAGTGCTTTTTTTTGTGGTGCAGGGCCCTCTGAGTGCCTTTTGTCGCGTTGTAGCAGCCTCCGAGTGCCTTTTTTTGCATTTTAGCAGCCACCAAGTGCCTTTTTTTGTGCTGTAGGGGCCACTGAGTACCTTATCTTTTTCCAGTGTAGGGGCAGCCGAGTGCCTTTATTTGTGGTGTGGTCCTCCGAGTGCCTTTCTTTTGTGGTGTCGAGGCCTCTGGGTGCATTTTCTTTTTGCAGTGTGGAGGCCTCCGAGTGCCTTTTTTTGCGGTGTGGAGGCCTCCGAGTGCCTTTTTTTGCGGTGTGGAGGCCTCTGAGTGCCTTTTTTTGCAATGCAGGGGCTACTGAGTGCCTTTTTTTGCTGTGCATGGGCCTCAGGGTGCATTTCTTTGCAGTGTAGTAGCCTCCAAGTGCCTTTTTTTGCAATGTGGGGGCCACCGAGTGCCTTTCTTGGTGGTGTAGGGGCCTCTGAGTGCCTTCTTTTGTGGTGCAGGAGCCTCCGAGTGCTTTTTTTGGTGGTGCTGGGCCCTCAGAGTGCCTTGTTTCACGTTGTAGCAGCCCCCGAGTGCCTTTTCTTGTGCTGTAGGGTCCACTGAGTGCCTTATCTTGTGGTTCAGAGGCCACCGAGTGCCTTTTCTTGTGGTTCAGGGGCCTCTGAGTGCCTTTTTTCACATTGTAGCAGGCCCCGAGTGCGTTTTTTTGTGCTGTAGGAGCCACCGAGTGCCTTTTCTTGTGGTTCAGTGGCCTCTGAGTGCCTTTTTTCACATTGTAGCAGCCCCCAAGTGCCTTTTTTTGTGCTGTAGGAGCCACCGAGTGCCTTTTCTTGTGGTTCAGCGGCCTCCGAGTGCCATTTTTTGCATTGTAGCAGCCCCCAAGTGCCTTTTTTTGTGCTGTAGGGGCCTCCGAGTGCCTTTTTTTCCAGCGTAGGGGCAGCCGAGTGCCTTTCTCTGCGGTGTAGCGGCCTCCAAGTGCCTTTTTTTCTGGTGTACAGGCCTGCAATGCCTCTTTTTCCAGTGCAGGAGCCTCTGAGTGCTTCTTTTGGTGGTGCCGGGCCCTCCAAGTGCCTTGTTTCACATTGTAGTCCCCCCCGAGTGCCTTTTTTTGCAGTGTAGGGGCCACTGAGTGCCTTTTTCTGGGGTGTAGAGGCCTCCGAGTGCCTGTTTTTCCAGTGTAAGGGCAGCTGAGTGCCTTTTTTTGTGCTGCAGGGCCCTCTGAGTGCCTTTCTTTCTGGTGTAGGGGCATCGGAGTGCCTGTTTTCGCATTGTAGCAGCCCCCGAGTGCCTTTTTTTGTGGTGTTGGGGCCACCGAGTGCCTTTTTTTGCCGTGCATGGTCCTCCGAGTGCCTTTTTTGCAGTGTATTAGCCTCCAAGTGCCTTTTTTTGTGATGCAGCGGCCTCCGAGTGCCTTTTCTTGTGGTTCACTGTTCTCCGGGTGCCTGTTTTTGTGGTGCAGGGGCTTCCGAGTGCCTTTGTTTGAGGTGCACTGCTGTCTGAGTGCCTTTTTTTTGCAGTGAAGGGGCATCTAAGTGCCTTTTTTTCCGGCCTAGCGGCCTCCAAGTGCCTATTTTTGCGATGCAGGCTCCCAAAGTGCCTTTTTTTCCAGTATAGTGTCCTCCATGTGCATATTTTTGCAGTGCATCGCCTCCTAGTGCCCTTTTTTCCCAGTGCTCATGCCTCCAAGTGCCTTTTTTTCTGTTATGGTCCTTCAACGTTCTGTGATATCACTTTACCCTCTGCCTGAAATGATATTGTCAGGTCCACCACTGCTGGATGAGATAGTCATGTCACTTCTGCCTCACGGCCTGGTAGGCCAGTCAGGCCCATCAGTCCTTGCTCTGCTTGTGAGGTTGCTTCTGCTTCTGTGCTTGATAGGCCAGTGGCAGGGCCATGCCTCCTGACTGGGCTTGTGAGGATACTTGTGTCTCCATGCCAAAAAGGGCAGTGGCAGGCCCATGGTTGCTGGTTGTGTCTTATGATGTCACTTTGACCTGCATGCCATTGCATGCATGGCATGCATGGGCATGCACTGCCACGTCCATGGCTGCTGGTCTGCTTGGGTGTTCCCTTCTTTCTCCGTGCTTGATGTGCCATGGCAGGCCCAGAGCTGCTGCCTGTGCTTGTGAGGTCACAGCAGCCTCCGTGCCTGATAGGCCAGTGGCAGGCCCCTGTCTGCTGGCTGTGCTTGTGAGGTCACAGCAGCGTCAGGACCTGATAGGCCAGTGGGAGGCCAATGGCTGCTGGCTGTGCTTGTGAGGTCACAGCAGCCTCCGTGCCTCATAGGCCACTGGCAGACCCACAGCTGCTGGCTGTGCTTGTCAGGTCAGAGAAGCCTCAGTGTCTTATAGGGCAGTGGCAGGCCCCTGGCTGCTGGCCGCGTTTTGAGGTCACATTTGTCTCTGTACCTCATAGGTCAGTGGCAGGCCCCTGGCTGCTGGCTGTGCTTGTGAGGTCACAGCAGTCCTATTGGCTGATAGGTCAGTGGCAGGCCAATGGCTGCTGTCTGTGCTTGTGAGGTCACAGAAGTACCAGTGCCTGATAGGCCAGTGGCAGGCCTCTGGGTGCTGGCTGTGCTTGTGAGGTCACAGCAGTCCCATTGCATGATAGGCCAGGGGCAGGCCAATGGCTGCTGGCTGCTGGCTTTGCTTGTGAGGTCACAGCAGTCCTGTTGCCTGATAGGCCAGTGGGATGCCCATAGCTGCTGGCTGTGCTTGTCAGGTCATAACACTCCTACAGCCTGATAGGCCAGCAGCAGGCCCCTGGCTGCTGACTGTGCTTCTGAGGTCAGAGCAGCCTCAGTGCCTGATAGGCCAGTGGAAGGCCCCTGTCTGCTGGCTGCCTTTTGAGGTCACATTTGTCTCTGTACCTTCTAGGGCAATGGCAGGCCTCTGGCTCCTCGCTGTGCTTGTGAGGTCACAGCAGCCTCAGTGCCCTATAGGGCAGTGGAAGGCCCATAGCTGCTGCCTGGGCTCGTGAGGTCATAGCAGCCTCAGTGCTTCACAGGCCAGTGGCAGGCCCCTGGCTGCTGGCTGTGCTTGTCAGGTCACAAGACTCCTACAGCCTGAGAGGCCAGTGGCAGACCCACAGCTGCTGGCTTTACTTGTTAGGTGAAATCAGCCTCAGTGTCTTATAGGGCCGTGGCAGGCCCCTGGCTGCTGGCTGTGCTTGTCAGGTCACAGCAGCCTCAGTGCTTACCAGGCCAATGGCAGGCCCCTGGCTGCTGGCTGTGATTGTGAGGTCACGGAAGTACCAGTGCCTGATTGGCCCGTGACAGTGTCAATGCCTGCTGGCTGCGTTATGAGGTCACGTTTGTCTCGGGGCCTCATAGGGCATTTGGATGCCCATGCCTGCTGGCCATGCTTGTGAGGTCACAGCAGTCCCGTTGCCTCATAGGCCAGTTTGAGGCCAATGACTGCTGGGTGGGCTTGTGAGGTCAGAGAAGCCTCAGTGCCCTATAGGGCAGTGGCAGGCCCATAGCTGCTCGCTGGGCTTCTGAGGTCACAGCAGCCCCCATGCCCTTTAGGGCAGTGGCAGGCCCGTGACTGTTCGCTGTGCTTGTGAGCTCACAGCAGCCTCCGTGCCTGATAGGCCAGTAGGAGGCCCCTGTCTGCTGGCTGTGCTTGTCAGGTCACAGCAGCCTCAGTGCCTCATAGGCCAGTGGCAGGCCAATGGCTGCTGGCTGTGCTTGTGAGGTCACAGCAGCCTCAGTGCCTCATAGACCAGTGGCAGGCCTCTGGGTGCTGGCTGTTTTTGTGAGGTGACAGCAGCCTCAGTGGCTCATCGGCTGGTTGGATGCCATGGCTGCTGGCTGCTGGCTGTGCTTGTGAGGTCACAGCAGTCCTGTTGCCTCATAGGCCAGTTCGAGGCCAATGACTGCTGGGTGGGCTTGTGTGGTCAGAGAAGCCTCAGTGCCCTATAGGGCAGTGGCAGGCCCGTAGCTGCTGGGTGGGCTTGTGAGATCACAGCAGCCTCCATGCCCTTTAGGGCAGTGGCAGGCCCCTGACTGTTTACTGTGCCTCTGAGTTGACAGCAGCATCAGCACCTGATCGGGAAGTTGGAGGCCAATGGCTGCTCTCTGTGCTTGTCAGGTCACAGCAGCCTCAGTGCCTCATAGGCCAGTGGCAGACCCACAGCTGCTGGCTGTGCTTGTGAGGTCACAGCAGCCTCAGTGTCTTATAGGGCAGTGGCAGGCCCCTGGCTGCTGGCCGCGTTTTGAGGTCACATTTGTCTCTGTACCTCATAGGCCAGTGGCAGGCCCATAGCTGCTGGGTGTGCTTGTGAGGTCACAGTAGCCTCCGTGCCTCATAGGCCAGTGGAGGCCCGTAGCGGCTGGCTGTGCTTGTCAGGTCACAGCAGCCTCAGTGCCACACAGGGCAGTGGCAGGCTCCTGGCTGCTGGCTGCATTTGTGAGGTCACAGCAGCCTCAGTGCCTCATAGGCCAGTGGCAGGCTCATGGCTGCTGGCTGTGCTTGTGAAGTAACAGCAGCCACCGTGCCTCCTAGGCCAGTGGCAGGCTCATGGCTGCTGGCTGTGCTTGTGAGGTCACAGCACCCTCAGTGCCTCAAAGGGCAGTGGCAGGCTTCTGGCTGCTGGCTGTGCTTGTGAGGTCACAGCACCCTCAGTGCCTCCTAGGCCAGTGGCAGACTAATGGCCGCTGGCTGTGCTTGTGCGGTCACAGCAGCCTCACTGCCTCATAGGGCGGTACCAGGCTCATGGCTGCTGGCTGTGCTTGTGAGGTCACAGCAGCCTCCGTGCCTCATAAGCCAGTGGCAGGCTCATGGCTGCTGGCTGTGCTTGTGAGGTCACAGCAGCCTCCGTGCTTCCTAGGCCAGTTGCAGGCTGATGGCTGCTTTCTGGGCTTCTGAAGTCAGAGCAACCTTAGTGTCTCATTGGTTACTGGCAAGCGCCCCCTGCTGCCTGTGCTTGTGAGGTCACATTAGCCTCAATGCGTCATAAGTGAGTGGCAAGCGCCCCCTGCTGCCTCTGCTTGTGAGGTCACAGCAGCCTCAGTGCCTCATAGGCCAGTGGCAGGCCCCTGGCTGCTGGCTGTGCTTGTGAGGACACAGCAGCCTCCGTTCCCTATAGGGCAGTGGCAGGCCCATAGCTGCTGGATGTGCTTGTAAGTTCACAGCAGTCCTATGTCCTGATAGGCCCGTGGAAGGCCTCTGTCTGCTGGCTGCCTTTTGAGGTCACATTTGTCCCTGTACCTTCTAGGGCAATGGCAGGCCTCTGGCTCCTCGCTGTGCTTGTGAGGTCACAGCAGCCTCCTTTTCCTGTAGGCCAGAGGGATGCCAATGGCTGCTTGGTGTGCTTTTGAGGTCACAGCAGCCTCTGTGCCTCATAGGCCAGTGGCAGGCCCCTGGCTGCTGGCTGTGCTTGTGAGGTCACAGCAGCCTTCTTTTCCTGTAGGCCAGTGGCAGACCCATAGCTGCTGTCTGTACTTAGGTCACAACACTCCTACAGCCTGATAGGCCAGAAGCAGGCCCCTGGCTGCTCACTGTGCTTGTGAGGTAACAGCAGCCTCCGTGCCTCATAGGCCAGTGGCAGACCCACAGCTGCTGGCTTTACTTGTTAGGTGAAATCAGCCTCAGTGTCTTATAGGGCAGTGGCAGGGCCCTGGCTGCTGGGTGCATTTTGAGGTCATATTTGTCTCTGTACCTCATAGGGCAGTGGCAGGCCCCTGGCTGCTGGCTGTCCTTTTGAGGTCACAGCAGTCTGAGTGACTGATAGGCCAGTGGCAGGCCTCTGGGTGCTGGCTGTTTTTGTGGGGTGACAGCAGCCTCAGTGCGTCGTAGGCCAGTGGGATGCCCTGGCTGCTGGCTGCTGGCTTTGCTTGTGAGGTCACAGCAGTCCTGTTGCCTGATAGGCCAGTGGGATGCCCATAGCTGCTGGATGTGCTTGTCAGGTCACAACACTCCTACAGACTGGTAGGCCAGTGGCAGACCCATAGCTGCTGGCTTTGCTTGTGACGTCACAGCAGCCTCAGTGTCTTATAGGGCAGTAGCAGGCCCCTGGCTGCTGGCTGTGCTTGTGAGGTCACAGCAGCCTCCGTGCCCTTTATGGCAGTGGCAGGCCCCTGACTGTTTACTGTGCTTCTGAGTTGACAGCAGCGTCAGCTCCTCATCGGGCAGTGGGAGGCCAATGGCTGCTGGCTGTGCTTGTGAGGTCACATCAGCCTCCGTGCTGTATAGGCCAGTGGCAGGCCCTTGGCTGCTGTCTGTGCTTGTCAGGTCAAAGCAGTCCTACTGCCTGATAGGCTAGTGGCAGGCCCCTGGCTGCTGGCTGTGCTTGTGGGGTCACAGCAGCCTCCGTGCCTCATAGGCCAGTGGCAGGCCCATAGCTGCTGGCTGTGCTTTTCAGGTCACAGCAGTCCTGTTTCCTGATAGGCCCGTGGCATGCCTCTGTCTGCTGGCTGCCTTTTGAGGTCACATTTGTCTCTGTACCTTCTAGGGCAATGGCAGGCCTCTGGCTCCTCGCTGTGCTTGTGAGGTCACAGCAGCCTCCCTGCCCTATAGGGCAGTGGCAGGCCCATAGCTGCTGTCTGTGCTTGTGAGGTCACAGCAGCCTCAGTGCTTCACAGGCCAGTGGCAGGCCCCTGGCTGCTGGCTGTGCTTGTGAGGTTACAGAAGCCTCCCTGCCCTTGAGGGTGGTGGCAGGCCCATACCTGCTGGCTGTGCTTGTCAGGTCACAACACTCCTACAGCCTGATAGGCCAGTGGCAGACCCACAGCTGCTGGCTTTGCTTGTGACGTCACAGCAGCCTCAGTGTCTTATAGGGCAGTGGCAGGCCTCTGGCTCCTCGCTGTGCTTGTCAGGTCACAGCAGCCTCCGTGCCCTTTATGGCAGTGGCAGGCCCATGACAGTGTGCTGTGCTTGTGAGGTCAGAGCAGTGTCAGCGCCTCATTGGGCAGTGGAAGGCCAATGGCTGCTGGCTGTTTTCGTGAGGTAACATCAGCCTCCGTTCCCTATAGGCCAGTGGCAGGCCTCTGCGTGCTGGCTGCATTTTGAGGTCACCTTTGTCTCAGTGCCTCATCAGGCAGTGGGATGCCCATGGCTGCTGACTCTGCTTGTGAGCTCACAGAAGTACCAGTGCCTGACAGGCCACTGGCAGGCCCCTGGTGGCTTCCTGTCCTTGTGAGGTCACATGAGCCTCTGTGTCTGATAGGGCAGTGGAAGGTGTTGTAGAGGCCTCCAAGTGCCTTTTTTTGCGGTGCAGGGGCAGCCGAGTGCCCTTTTTTGCGGTGCAGGGGCCTCAGGGTGCATTTTTTTGCAGTGTAGCAGCCTCCAAGTGCCTTTTTTTGCAATGTAGGGGCTTCGGAGTGCCTTTTTTTGTGGTGCAGGGGCCTCCAAGTGCCTTTATTTCCAGTGTACAGGCCTGCAAGTGCCTCTTTTTCCAGCGCAGGAGCCTCCGAGTGCCTTTTTTGGTGGTGCAGGGCCCTCCGAGTGCCTTGTTTCACATTGTAGCAGCCCCCGAGTGCCTTTTATTTTGCTGTATAGGCCACTGAATGCCTTTTCTTGTGGTTCAGGGGCCTCCGAGTGCTGTTATTTTGGGGGGTGTGGTCCTCCATGTACCTTTTTTTTGCGGTGTAGTGGCCCCGAGTGCCTTTTCTTGTGGTGCAGGGGCCTCCGAGTGCCTTCTTTAGTGGTGCAGGGCCCTCCGAGTTCCTTTCTTTCTGGTGCAGGGGCCTCCGAGTGCCTTTTTTTGCATTGTAGCAGCCCCCAAGTGCCTTTTTTTGTGCTGTAGGGGCCTCCGAGTGCCTTTTTTTGTGGTGTAGGGGCAGCCGAGTGCCTTTTTTTGTGGTGTGGTGCTCCAAGTGCCTTTCTTTTGTGCTGTAGGGGCCTCTGAGTGCATTTTTTTTTGCGGTGCACTGGCCTCCAAGTGCCCTGTTTTTCAGTGCACTGGCCTCCGAGTGCCTTTTTTTGCGGTGCAGGGGCTACTGAGTGCCTTTTTTTGCAGTGTAGTAGCCTCCAAGTGCCTTTTTTTGCGGTGAAGGGCCCTCCGAGTGCCTTTTTTTGCAGTGTAGGGGCCTCCGAGTGCCTTCTTTTGTGGTGCAGGGGCCTCCGAGTGCCTTTATATCCGGTGTACAGGCCTGCAAGTGCCTCTTTTTCCAGTGCAGGAGCCTCCGAGTGCTTTTTTTTGTGGTGCAGGGCCCTCTGAGTGCCTTTTGTCGCGTTGTAGCAGCCTCCGAGTGCCTTTTTTTGCATTTTAGCAGCCACCAAGTGCCTTTTTTTGTGCTGTAGGGGCCACTGAGTACCTTATCTTTTTCCAGTGTAGGGGCAGCCGAGTGCCTTTTTTTGTGGTGTGGTCCTCCGAGTGCCTTTCTTTTGTGGTGTCGAGGCCTCTGGGTGCATTTTCTTTTTGCAGTGTGGAGGCCTCCGAGTGCCTTTTTTTGCGGTGTGGAGGCCTCTGAGTGCCTTTTTTTGCAATGCAGGGGCTACTGAGTGCCTTTTTTTGCTGTGCATGGGCCTCAGGGTGCATTTCTTTGCAGTGTAGTAGCCTCCAAGTGCCTTTTTTTGCAATGTGGGGGCCACCGAGTGCCTTTCTTGGTGGTGTAGGGGCCTCTGAGTGCCTTCTTTTGTGGTGCAGGAGCCTACGAGTGCTTTTTTTGGTGGTGCTGGGCCCTCTGAGTGCCTTGTTTCACGTTGTAGCAGCCCCCGAGTGCCTTTTATTGTGCTGTAGGGTCCACCGAGTGCCTTTTCTTGTGGTTCAGAGGCCACCGAGTGCCTTTTCTTGTGGTTCAGGGGCCTCTGAGTGCCTTTTTTCACATTGTAGCAGGCCCCGAGTGCGTTTTTTTGTGCTGTAGGAGCCACCGAGTGCCTTTTCTTGTGGTTCAGTGGCCTCTGAGTGCCTTTTTTCACATTGTAGCAGCCCCCAAGTGCCTTTTTTTGTGCTGTAGGAGCCACCGAGTGCCTTTTCTTGTGGTTCAGCGGCCTCCGAGTGCCTTTTTTTGCATTGTAGCAGCCCCCAAGTGCCTTTTTTTGTGCTGTAGGGGCCTCCGAGTGCCTTTTTTTCCAGCGTAGGGGCAGCCGAGTGCCTTTCTCTGCGGTGTAGCGGCCTCCAAGTGCCTTTTTTTCTGGTGTACAGGCCTGCAATGCCTCTTTTTCCAGTGCAGGAGCCTCTGAGTGCTTCTTTTGGTGGTGCCGGGCCCTCCAAGTGCCTTGTTTCACATTGTAGTCCCCCCCGAGTGCCTTTTTTTGCAGTGTAGGGGCCACTGAGTGCCTTTTTCTGGGGTGTAGAGGCCTCCGAGTGCCTGTTTTTCCAGTGTAAGGGCAGCTGAGTGCCTTTTTTTGTGCTGCAGGGCCCTCTGAGTGCCTTTCTTTCTGGTGCAGGGGCATCGGAGTGCCTGTTTTCGCATTGTAGCAGCCCCCGAGTGCCTTTTTTTGTGGTGTTGGGGCCACCGAGTGCCTTTTTTTGCCGTGCATGGTCCTCCGAGTGCCTTTTTTGCAGTGTATTAGCCTCCAAGTGCCTTTTTTTGTGATGCAGCGGCCTCCGAGTGCCTTTTCTTGTGGTTCACTGTTCTCCGGGTGCCTGTTTTTGTGGTGCAGGGGCTTCCGAGTGCCTTTGTTTGAGGTGCACTGCTGTCTGAGTGCCTTTTTTTTGCAGTGAAGGGGCATCTAAATGCCTTTTTTTCCGGCCTAGCGGCCTCCAAGTGCCTATTTTTGCGATGCAGGCTCCCAAAGTGCCTTTTTTTCCAGTATAGTGTCCTCCATGTGCATATTTTTGCAGTGCATCGCCTCCTAGTGCCCTTTTTTCCCAGTGCTCATGCCTCCAAGTGCCTTTTTTTCTGTTATGGTCCTTCAACGTTCTGTGATATCACTTTACCCTCTGCCTGAAATGATATTGTCAGGTCCACCACTGCTGGATGAGATAGTCATGTCACTTCTGCCTCACGGCCTGGTAGGCCAGTCAGGCCCATCAGTCCTTGCTCTGCTTGTGAGGTTGCTTCTGCCTCTGTGCTTGATAGGCCAGTGGCAGGGCCATGCCTCCTGACTGGGCTTGTGAGGATACTTGTGTCTCCATGCCAAAAAGGGCAGTGGCAGGCCCATGGTTGCTGGTTGTGTCTTATGATGTCACTTTGACCTGCATGCCATTGCATGCATGGCATGCATGGGCATGCACTGCCACGCCCATGGCTGCTGGTCTGCTTGGGTGTTCCCTTCTTTCTCCGTGCTTGATGCGCCATGGCAGGCCCAGAGCTGCTGGCTGTGCTTGTGAGGTCACAGCAGCCTCCGTGCCTGATAGGCCAGTGGGAGGCCAATGGCTGCTTGGCTGTGCTTGTGAGGTCACAGCAGCGTCAGGACCTGATAGGCCAGTGGGAGGCCAATGGCTGCTGGGTGGGCTTGTGAGGTCAGAGAAGCCTCAGTGCCTCATAGGCCAGTGGGAGGCCAATGGCTGTTGGCTGTGCTTCTGAGGTAACAGCAGCCTCCGTGCCTGATAGGCCAGTAGCAGGCCCCTGTCTGCTGGCTGTGCTTGTCAGGTCACAGCAGCCTCAGTGCCTCATAGGCCAGTGGCAGGCCAATGGCTGCTGGCTGTGCTTGTGAGGTCACAGCAGCCTCAGTGCCTCATAGACCAGTGGCAGGCCTCTGGGTGCTGGCTGTTTTTGTGAGGTGACAGCAGCCTCAGTGGCTCATCGGCTGGTTGGATGCCATGGCTGCTGGCTGCTGGCTGTGCTTGTGAGGTCACAGCAGTCCTGTTGCCTCATAGGCCAGTTCGAGGCCAATGACTGCTGGGTGGTCTTGTGTGGTCAGAGAAGCCTCAGTGCCCTATAGGGCAGTGGCAGGCCCGTAGCTGCTGGGTGGGCTTGTGAGATCACAGCAGCCTCCATGCCCTTTAGGGCAGTGGCAGGCCCCTGACTGTTTACTGTGCCTCTGAGTTGACAGCAGCATCAGCACCTGATCGGGAAGTTGGAGGCCAATGGCTGCTCTCTGTGCTTGTCAGGTCACAGCAGCCTCAGTGTCTTATAGGGCAGTGGCAGGCCCCTGGCTGCTGGCCGCGTTTTGAGGTCACATTTGTCTCTGTACCTCATAGGCCAGTGGCAGGCCCATAGCTGCTAGGTGTGCTTGTGAGGTCACAGTAGTCTCAATGCGTCATAAGTGAGTGGCAAGCGCCCCCTGCTGCCTCTGCTTGTGAGGTCACAGCAGCCTCAGTGCCTCATAGGCCAGTGGCAGGCCCCTGGCTGCTGGCTGTGCTTGTGAGGACACAGCAGCCTCCGTTCCCTATAGGGCAGTGGCAGGCCCATAGCTGCTGGATGTGCTTGTAAGTTCACAGCAGTCCTATGTCCTGATAGGCCCGTGGAAGGCCTCTGTCTGCTGGCTGCCTTTTGAGGTCACATTTGTCCCTGTACCTTCTAGGGCAATGGCAGGCCTCTGGCTCCTCGCTGTGCTTGTGAGGTCACAGCAGCCTCCTTTTCCTGTAGGCCAGAGGGATGCCAATGGCTGCTTGGTGTGCTTTTGAGGTCACAGCAGCCTCTGTGCCTCATAGGCCAGTGGCAGGCCCCTGGCTGCTGGCTGTGCTTGTGAGGTCACAGCAGCCTCCTTTTCCTGTAGGCCAGTGGCAGACCCATAGCTGCTGTCTGTACTTAGGTCACAACACTCCTACAGCCTGATAGGCCAGAAGCAGGCCCCTGGCTGCTCACTGTGCTTGTGAGGTAACAGCAGCCTCCGTGCCTCATAGGCCAGTGGCAGACCCACAGCTGCTGGCTTTACTTGTTAGGTGAAATCAGCCTCAGTGTCTTATAGGGCAGTGGCAGGGCCCTGGCTGCTGGGTGCATTTTGAGGTCATATTTGTCTCTGTACCTCATAGGGCAGTGGCAGGCCCCTGGCTGCTGGCTGTCCTTTTGAGGTCACAGCAGTCTGAGTGACTGATAGGCCAGTGGCAGGCCTCTGGGTGCTGGCTGTTTTTGTGGGGTGACAGCAGCCTCAGTGCGTCGTAGGCCAGTGGGATGCCCTGGCTGCTGGCTGCTGGCTTTGCTTGTGAGGTCACAGCAGTCCTGTTGCCTGATAGGCCAGTGGGATGCCCATAGCTGCTGGCTGTGCTTGTCAGGTCATAACACTCCTACAGTCTGATAGGCCAGCAGCAGGCCCCTGGCTGCTGACTGTGCTTCTGAGGTCAGAGCAGCCTCAGTGCCTGATAGGCCCGTGGCAGGCCCCTGTCTGCTGGCTGCCTTTTGAGGTCACATTTGTCTCTGTACCTTATAGGGCAATGGTAGGCCTCTGGCTCCTCGCTGTGCTTGTGAGGTCACAGCAGCCTCCCTGCCCTCTAGGGCAGTGGCAGGCCCATAGCTGCTGGATGTGCTTGTCAGGTCACAACACTCCTACAGCCTGATAGGCCAGTGGCAGACCCATAGCTGCTGGCTTTGCTTGTGACGTCACAGCAGCCTCAGTGTCTTATAGGGCAGTGGCAGGCCTCTGGCTCCTCGCTGTGCTTGTGAGGTCACAGCAGCCTCCGTGCCCTTTATAGCAGTGGCAGGCCCGTGACAGTGTGCTGTGCTTGTGAGGTCAGAGCAGTGTCAGCGCCTCATTGGGCAGTGGAAGGCCAATGGCTGCTGGCTGTTTTCGTGAGGTAACATTAGCCTCCGTTCCCTATAGGCCAGTGGCAGGCCTCTGCGTGCTGGCTGCATTTTGAGGTCACCTTTGTCTCAGTGCCTCATCAGGCAGTGGGATGCCCATGGCTGCTGACTCTGCTTGTGAGCTCACAGAAGTACCAGTGCCTGACAGGCCACTGGCAGGCCCCTGGCGGCTTCCTGTCCTTGTGGGGTCACATGAGCCTCTGTGTCTGATAGGGCAGTGGAAGGTGTTGTAGAGGCCTCCAAGTGCCCTTTTTTGCGGTGCAGGGGCAGCCGAGTGCCCTTTTTTGCGGTGCAGGGGCCTCAGGGTGCATTTTTTTGCAGTGTAGCAGCCTCCAAGTGCCTTTTTTTGCAATGTAGGGGCTTCGGAGTGCCTTTTTTTGTGGTGCAGGGGCCTCCAAGTGCCTTTATTTCCAGTGTACAGGCCTGCAAGTGCCTCTTTTTCCAGTGCAGGAGCCTCCGAGTGCCTTTTTTGGTGGTGCAGGGCCCTCCGAGTGCCTTGTTTCACATTGTAGCAGCCCCCGAGTGCCTTTTATTTTGCTGTATAGGCCACTGAGTGCCTTTTCTTGTGGTTCAGGGGCCTCCGAGTGCTGTTATTTTGGGGTGTGTGGTCCTCCATGTACCTTTTTTTTGCGGTGTAGTGGCCCCGAGTGCCTTTTCTTGTGGTGCAGGGGCCTCCGAGTGCCTTCTTTAGTGGTGCAGGTCCCTCCGAGTTCCTTTCTTTCTGGTGCAGGGGCCTCCGAGTGCCTTTTTTTGCATTGTAGCAGCCCCCAAGTGCCTTTTTTTGTGCTGTAGGGGCCTCCGAGTGCCTTTTTTTGTGGTGTAGGGGCAGCCGAGTGCCTTTTTTTGTGGTGTGGTGCTCCAAGTGCCTTTCTTTTGTGCTGTAGGGGCCTCTGAGTGCATTTTTTTTTGCGGTGCACTGGCCTCCAAGTGCCCTGTTTTTCAGTGCACTGGCCTCCGAGTGCCTTTTTTTGCGGTGCAGGGGCTACTGAGTGCCTTTTTTTGCAGTGTAGTAGCCTCCAAGTGCCTTTTTTTGCGGTGAAGGGCCCTCCGAGTGCCTTTTTTTGCAGTGTAGGGGCCTCCGAGTGCCTTCTTTTGTGGTGCAGGGGCCTCCGAGTGCCTTTATATCCGGTGTACAGGCCTGCAAGTGCCTCTTTTTCCAGTGCAGGAGCCTCCGAGTGCTTTTTTTTGTGGTGCAGGGCCCTCTGAGTGCCTTTTGTCGCGTTGTAGCAGCCTCCGAGTGCCTTTTTTTGCATTTTAGCAGCCACCAAGTGCCTTTTTTTGTGCTGTAGGGGCCACTGAGTACCTTATCTTTTTCCAGTGTAGGGGCAGCCGAGTGCCTTTATTTGTGGTGTGGTCCTCCGAGTGCCTTTCTTTTGTGGTGTCGAGGCCTCTGGGTGCATTTTCTTTTTGCAGTGTGGAGGCCTCCGAGTGCCTTTTTTTGCGGTGTGGAGGCCTCCGAGTGCCTTTTTTTGCGGTGTGGAGGCCTCTGAGTGCCTTTTTTTGCAATGCAGGGGCTACTGAGTGCCTTTTTTTGCTGTGCATGGGCCTCAGGGTGCATTTCTTTGCAGTGTAGTAGCCTCCAAGTGCCTTTTTTTGCAATGTGGGGGCCACCGAGTGCCTTTCTTGGTGGTGTAGGGGCCTCTGAGTGCCTTCTTTTGTGGTGCAGGAGCCTCCGAGTGCTTTTTTTGGTGGTGCTGGGCCCTCTGAGTGCCTTGTTTCACGTTGTAGCAGCCCCCGAGTGCCTTTTATTGTGCTGTAGGGTCCACCGAGTGCCTTTTCTTGTGGTTCAGAGGCCACCGAGTGCCTTTTCTTGTGGTTCAGGGGCCTCTGAGTGCCTTTTTTCACATTGTAGCAGGCCCCGAGTGCGTTTTTTTGTGCTGTAGGAGCCACCGAGTGCCTTTTCTTGTGGTTCAGTGGCCTCTGAGTGCCTTTTTTCACATTGTAGCAGCCCCCGAGTGCCTTTTTTTGTGCTGTAGGAGCCACCGAGTGCCTTTTCTTGTGGTTCAGCGGCCTCCGAGTGCCATTTTTTGCATTGTAGCAGCCCCCAAGTGCCTTTTTTTGTGCTGTAGGGGCCTCCGAGTGCCTTTTTTTCCAGTGTAGGGGCAGCCGAGTGCCTTTCTCTGCGGTGTAGCGGCCTCCAAGTGCCTTTTTTTCTGGTGTACAGGCCTGCAATGCCTCTTTTTCCAGTGCAGGAGCCTCTGAGTGCTTCTTTTGGTGGTGCCGGGCCCTCCAAGTGCCTTGTTTCACATTGTAGTCCCCCCCGAGTGCCTTTTTTTGCAGTGTAGGGGCCACTGAGTGCCTTTTTCTGGGGTGTAGAGGCCTCCGAGTGCCTGTTTTTCCAGTGTAAGGGCAGCTGAGTGCCTTTTTTTGTGCTGCAGGGCCCTCTGAGTGCCTTTCTTTCTGGTGCAGGGGCATCGGAGTGCCTGTTTTCGCATTGTAGCAGCCCCCGAGTGCCTTTTTTTGTGGTGTTGGGGCCACCGAGTGCCTTTTTTTGCCGTGCATGGTCCTCCGAGTGCCTTTTTTGCAGTGTATTAGCCTCCAAGTGCCTTTTTTTGTGATGCAGTGGCCCCCGAGTGCCTTTTCTTGTGGTTCACTGTTCTCCGGGTGCCTGTTTTTGTGGTGCAGGGGCTTCCGAGTGCCTTTGTTTGAGGTGCACTGCTGTCTGAGTGCCTTTTTTTTGCAGTGAAGGGGCATCTAAGTGCCTTTTTTTCCGGCCTAGCGGCCTCCAAGTGCCTATTTTTGCGATGCAGGCTCCCAAAGTGCCTTTTTTTCCAGTATAGTGTCCTCCATGTGCATATTTTTGCAGTGCATCGCCTCCTAGTGCCCTTTTTTCCCAGTGCTCATGCCTCCAAGTGCCTTTTTTTCTGTTATGGTCCTTCAACGTTCTGTGATATCACTTTACCCTCTGCCTGAAATGATATTGTCAGGTCCACCACTGCTGGATGAGATAGTCATGTCACTTCTGCCTCACGGCCTGGTAGGCCAGTCAGGCCCATCAGTCCTTGCTCTGCTTGTGAGGTTGCTTCTGCCTCTGTGCTTGAGAGGCCAGTGGCAGGGCCATGCCTCCTGACTGGGCTTGTGAGGATACTTGTGTCTCCATGCCAAAAAGGGCAGTGGCAGGCCCATGGTTGCTGGTTGTGTCTTATGATGTCACTTTGACCTGCATGCCATTGCATGCATGGCATGCATGGGCATGCACTGCCACGCCCATGGCTGCTGGTCTGCTTGGGTGTTCCCTTCTTTCTCCGTGCTTGATGCGCCATGGCAGGCCCAGAGCTGCTGGCTGTGCTTGTGAGGTCACAGCAGCCTCCGTGCCTGATAGGCCAGTGGGAGGCCAATGGCTGCTTGGCTGTGCTTGTGAGGTCACAGCAGCGTCAGGACCTGATAGGCCAGTGGGAGGCCAATGGCTGCTGGCTGTGCTTGTGAGGTCACAGCAGCCTCAGTGCCTCATAGGCCAGTGGGAGGCCAATGGCTGTTGGCTGTGCTTCTGAGGTAACAGCAGCCTCCGTGCCTGATAGGCCAGTAGCAGGCCCCTGTCTGCTGGCTGTGCTTGTCAGGTCACAGCAGCCTCAGTGCCTCATAGGCCAGTGGGAGGCCAATGGCTGCTGGCTGTGCTTGTGAGGTCACAGCAGCCTCAGTGCCTCATAGACCAGTGGCAGGCCTCTGGGTGCTGGCTGTTTTTGTGAGGTGACAGCAGCCTCAGTGGCTCATCGGCTGGTTGGATGCCATGGCTGCTGGCTGCTGGCTGTGCTTGTGAGGTCACAGCAGTCCTGTTGCCTCATAGGCCAGTTCGAGGCCAATGACTGCTGGGTGGGCTTGTGTGGTCAGAGAAGCCTCAGTGCCCTATAGGGCAGTGGCAGGCCCGTAGCTGCTGGGTGGGCTTGTGAGATCACAGCAGCCTCCATGCCCTTTAGGGCAGTGGCAGGCCCCTGACTGTTTACTGTGCCTCTGAGTTGACAGCAGCATCAGCACCTGATCGGGAAGTTGGAGGCCAATGGCTGCTCTCTGTGCTTGTCAGGTCACAGCAGCCTCAGTGCCTCATAGGCCAGTGGCAGACCCACAGCTGCTGGCTGTGCTTGTGAGGTCACAGCAGCCTCAGTGTCTTATAGGGCAGTGGCAGGCCCCTGGCTGCTGGCCGCGTTTTGAGGTCACATTTGTCTCTGTACCTCATAGGCCAGTGGCAGGCCCATAGCTGCTGGGTGTGCTTGTGAGGTCACAGTAGCCTCCGTGCCTCATAGGCCAGTGGAGGCCCGTAGCGGCTGGCTGTGCTTGTCAGGTCACAGCAGCCTCAGTGCCACACAGGGCAGTGGCAGGCTCCTGGCTGCTGGCTGCATTTGTGAGGTCACAGCAGCCTCAGTGCCTCATAGGCCAGTGGCAGGCTCATGGCTGCTGGCTGTGCTTGTGAAGTAACAGCAGCCACCGTGCCTCCTAGGCCAGTGGCAGGCTCATGGCTGCTGGCTGTGCTTGTGAGGTCACAGCACCCTCAGTGCCTCAAAGGGCAGTGGCAGGCTTCTGGCTGCTGGCTGTGCTTGTGAGGTCATAGCACCCTCCGTGCCTCCTAGGCCAGTGGCAGACTAATGGCCGCTGGCTGTGCTTGTGCGGTCACAGCAGCCTCACTGCCTCATAGGGCGGTACCAGGCTCATGGCTGCTGGCTGTGCTTGTGAGGTCACAGCAGCCTCCGTGCCTCATAAGCCAGTGGCAGGCTCATGGCTGCTGGCTGTGCTTGTGAGGTCACAGCAGCCTCCGTGCTTCCTAGGCCAGTTGCAGGCTGATGGCTGCTTTCTGGGCTTCTGAAGTCAGAGCAACCTTAGTGTCTCATTGGTTACTGGCAAGCGCCCCCTGCTGCCTGTGCTTGTGAGGTCACATTAGCCTCAATGCGTCATAAGTGAGTGGCAAGCGCCCCCTGCTGCCTCTGCTTGTGAGGTCACAGCAGCCTCAGTGCCTCATAGGCCAGTGGCAGGCCCCTGGCTGCTGGCTGTGCTTGTGAGGACACAGCAGCCTCCGTTCCCTATAGGGCAGTGGCAGGCCCATAGCTGCTGGATGTGCTTGTAAGTTCACAGCAGTCCTATGTCCTGATAGGCCCGTGGAAGGCCTCTGTCTGCTGGCTGCCTTTTGAGGTCACATTTGTCCCTGTACCTTCTAGGGCAATGGCAGGCCTCTGGCTCCTCGCTGTGCTTGTGAGGTCACAGCAGCCTCCTTTTCCTGTAGGCCAGAGGGATGCCAATGGCTGCTTGGTGTGCTTTTGAGGTCACAGCAGCCTCTGTGCCTCATAGGCCAGTGGCAGGCCCCTGGCTGCTGGCTGTGCTTGTGAGGTCACAGCAGCCTCCTTTTCCTGTAGGCCAGTGGCAGACCCATAGCTGCTGTCTGTACTTAGGTCACAACACTCCTACAGCCTGATAGGCCAGAAGCAGGCCCCTGGCTGCTCACTGTGCTTGTGAGGTAACAGCAGCCTCCGTGCCTCATAGGCCAGTGGCAGACCCACAGCTGCTGGCTTTACTTGTTAGGTGAAATCAGCCTCAGTGTCTTATAGGGCAGTGGCAGGGCCCTGGCTGCTGGGTGCATTTTGAGGTCATATTTGTCTCTGTACCTCATAGGGCAGTGGCAGGCCCCTGGCTGCTGGCTGTCCTTTTGAGGTCACAGCAGTCTGAGTGACTGATAGGCCAGTGGCAGGCCTCTGGGTGCTGGCTGTTTTTGTGGGGTGACAGCAGCCTCAGTGCGTCGTAGGCCAGTGGGATGCCCTGGCTGCTGGCTGCTGGCTTTGCTTGTGAGGTCACAGCAGTCCTGTTGCCTGATAGGCCAGTGGGATGCCCATAGCTGCTGGCTGTGCTTGTCAGGTCATAACACTCCTACAGTCTGATAGGCCAGCAGCAGGCCCCTGGCTGCTGACTGTGCTTCTGAGGTCAGAGCAGCCTCAGTGCCTGATAGGCCCGTGGCAGGCCCCTGTCTGCTGGCTGCCTTTTGAGGTCACATTTGTCTCTGTACCTTATAGGGCAATGGTAGGCCTCTGGCTCCTCGCTGTGCTTGTGAGGTCACAGCAGCCTCCCTGCCCTCTAGGGCAGTGGCAGGCCCATAGCTGCTGGATGTGCTTGTCAGGTCACAACACTCCTACAGACTGGTAGGCCAGTGGCAGACCCATAGCTGCTGGCTTTGCTTGTGACGTCACAGCAGCCTCAGTGTCTTATAGGGCAGTAGCAGGCCCCTGGCTGCTGGCTGTGCTTGTGAGGTCACAGCAGCCTCCGTGCCCTTTATGGCAGTGGCAGGCCCCTGACTGTTTACTGTGCTTCTGAGTTGACAGCAGCGTCAGCTCCTCATCGGGCAGTGGGAGGCCAATGGCTGCTGGCTGTGCTTGTGAGGTCACATCAGCCTCCGTGCTGTATAGGCCAGTGGCAGGCCCTTGGCTGCTGTCTGTGCTTGTCAGGTCAAAGCAGTCCTACTGCCTGATAGGCTAGTGGCAGGCCCCTGGCTGCTGGCTGTGCTTGTGAGGTCACAGCAGCCTCCGTGCCTCATAGGCCAGTGGCAGGCCCATAGCTGCTGGCTGTGCTTTTCAGGTCACAGCAGTCCTGTTTCCTGATAGGCCCGTGGCATGCCTCTGTCTGCTGGCTGCCTTTTGAGGTCACATTTGTCTCTGTACCTTCTAGGGCAATGGCAGGCCTCTGGCTCCTCGCTGTGCTTGTGAGGTCACAGCAGCCTCCCTGCCCTATAGGGCAGTGGCAGGCCCATAGCTGCTGTCTGTGCTTGTGAGGTCACAGCAGCCTCAGTGCTTCACAGGCCAGTGGCAGGCCCCTGGCTGCTGGCTGTGCTTGTGAGGTTACAGAAGCCTCCCTGCCCTTGAGGGTGGTGGCAGGCCCATACCTGCTGGCTGTGCTTGTCAGGTCACAACACTCCTACAGCCTGATAGGCCAGTGGCAGACCCACAGCTGCTGGCTTTGCTTGTGACGTCACAGCAGCCTCAGTGTCTTATAGGGCAGTGGCAGGCCTCTGGCTCCTCGCTGTGCTTGTCAGGTCACAGCAGCCTCCGTGCCCTTTATGGCAGTGGCAGGCCCATGACAGTGTGCTGTGCTTGTGAGGTCAGAGCAGTGTCAGCGCCTCATTGGGCAGTGGAAGGCCAATGGCTGCTGGCTGTTTTCGTGAGGTAACATCAGCCTCCGTTCCCTATAGGCCAGTGGCAGGCCTCTGCGTGCTGGCTGCATTTTGAGGTCACCTTTGTCTCAGTGCCTCATCAGGCAGTGGGATGCCCATGGCTGCTGACTCTGCTTGTGAGCTCACAGAAGTACCAGTGCCTGACAGGCCACTGGCAGGCCCCTGGTGGCTTCCTGTCCTTGTGAGGTCACATGAGCCTCTGTGTCTGATAGGGCAGTGGAAGGTGTTGTAGAGGCCTCCAAGTGCCTTTTTTTGCGGTGCAGGGGCAGCCGAGTGCCCTTTTTTGCGGTGCAGGGGCCTCAGGGTGCATTTTTTTGCAGTGTAGCAGCCTCCAAGTGCCTTTTTTTGCAATGTAGGGGCTTCGGAGTGCCTTTTTTTGTGGTGCAGGGGCCTCCAAGTGCCTTTATTTCCAGTGTACAGGCCTGCAAGTGCCTCTTTTTCCAGCGCAGGAGCCTCCGAGTGCCTTTTTTGGTGGTGCAGGGCCCTCCGAGTGCCTTGTTTCACATTGTAGCAGCCCCCGAGTGCCTTTTATTTTGCTGTATAGGCCACTGAATGCCTTTTCTTGTGGTTCAGGGGCCTCCGAGTGCTGTTATTTTGGGGTGTGTGGTCCTCCATGTACCTTTTTTTTGCGGTGTAGTGGCCCCGAGTGCCTTTTCTTGTGGTGCAGGGGCCTCCGAGTGCCTTCTTTAGTGGTGCAGGGCCCTCCGAGTTCCTTTCTTTCTGGTGCAGGGGCCTCCGAGTGCCTTTTTTTGCATTGTAGCAGCCCCCAAGTGCCTTTTTTTGTGCTGTAGGGGCCTCCGAGTGCCTTTTTTTGTGGTGTAGGGGCAGCCGAGTGCCTTTTTTTGTGGTGTGGTGCTCCAAGTGCCTTTCTTTTGTGCTGTAGGGGCCTCTGAGTGCATTTTTTTTTGCGGTGCACTGGCCTCCAAGTGCCCTGTTTTTCAGTGCACTGGCCTCCGAGTGCCTTTTTTTGCGGTGCAGGGGCTACTGAGTGCCTTTTTTTGCAGTGTAGTAGCCTCCAAGTGCCTTTTTTTGCGGTGAAGGGCCCTCCGAGTGCCTTTTTTTGCAGTGTAGGGGCCTCCGAGTGCCTTCTTTTGTGGTGCAGGGGCCTCCGAGTGCCTTTATATCCGGTGTACAGGCCTGCAAGTGCCTCTTTTTCCAGTGCAGGAGCCTCCGAGTGCTTTTTTTTGTGGTGCAGGGCCCTCTGAGTGCCTTTTGTCGCGTTGTAGCAGCCTCCGAGTGCCTTTTTTTGCATTTTAGCAGCCACCAAGTGCCTTTTTTTGTGCTGTAGGGGCCACTGAGTACCTTATCTTTTTCCAGTGTAGGGGCAGCCGAGTGCCTTTTTTTGTGGTGTGGTCCTCCGAGTGCCTTTCTTTTGTGGTGTCGAGGCCTCTGGGTGCATTTTCTTTTTGCAGTGTGGAGGCCTCCGAGTGCCTTTTTTTGCGGTGTGGAGGCCTCTGAGTGCCTTTTTTTGCAATGCAGGGGCTACTGAGTGCCTTTTTTTGCTGTGCATGGGCCTCAGGGTGCATTTCTTTGCAGTGTAGTAGCCTCCAAGTGCCTTTTTTTGCAATGTGGGGGCCACCGAGTGCCTTTCTTGGTGGTGTAGGGGCCTCTGAGTGCCTTCTTTTGTGGTGCAGGAGCCTCCGAGTGCTTTTTTTGGTGGTGCTGGGCCCTCTGAGTGCCTTGTTTCACGTTGTAGCAGCCCCCGAGTGCCTTTTATTGTGCTGTAGGGTCCACCGAGTGCCTTTTCTTGTGGTTCAGAGGCCACCGAGTGCCTTTTCTTGTGGTTCAGGGGCCTCTGAGTGCCTTTTTTCACATTGTAGCAGGCCCCGAGTGCGTTTTTTTGTGCTGTAGGAGCCACCGAGTGCCTTTTCTTGTGGTTCAGTGGCCTCTGAGTGCCTTTTTTCACATTGTAGCAGCCCCCGAGTGCCTTTTTTTGTGCTGTAGGAGCCACCGAGTGCCTTTTCTTGTGGTTCAGCGGCCTCCGAGTGCCATTTTTTGCATTGTAGCAGCCCCCAAGTGCCTTTTTTTGTGCTGTAGGGGCCTCCGAGTGCCTTTTTTTCCAGCGTAGGGGCAGCCGAGTGCCTTTCTCTGCGGTGTAGCGGCCTCCAAGTGCCTTTTTTTCTGGTGTACAGGCTTGCAATGCCTCTTTTTCCAGTGCAGGAGCCTCTGAGTGCTTCTTTTGGTGGTGCCGGGCCCTCCAAGTGCCTTGTTTCACATTGTAGTCCCCCCCGAGTGCCTTTTTTTGCAGTGTAGGGGCCACTGAGTGCCTTTTTCTGGGGTGTAGAGGCCTCCGAGTGCCTGTTTTTCCAGTGTAAGGGCAGCTGAGTGCCTTTTTTTGTGCTGCAGGGCCCTCTGAGTGCCTTTCTTTCTGGTGCAGGGGCATCGGAGTGCCTGTTTTCGCATTGTAGCAGCCCCCGAGTGCCTTTTTTTGTGGTGTTGGGGCCACCGAGTGCCTTTTTTTGCCGTGCATGGTCCTCCGAGTGCCTTTTTTGCAGTGTATTAGCCTCCAAGTGCCTTTTTTTGTGATGCAGCGGCCTCCGAGTGCCTTTTCTTGTGGTTCACTGTTCTCCGGGTGCCTGTTTTTGTGGTGCAGGGGCTTCCGAGTGCCTTTGTTTGAGGTGCACTGCTGTCTGAGTGCCTTTTTTTTGCAGTGAAGGGGCATCTAAGTGCCTTTTTTTCCGGCCTAGCGGCCTCCAAGTGCCTATTTTTGCGATGCAGGCTCCCAAAGTGCCTTTTTTTCCAGTATAGTGTCCTCCATGTGCATATTTTTGCAGTGCATCGCCTCCTAGTGCCCTTTTTTCCCAGTGCTCATGCCTCCAAGTGCCTTTTTTTCTGTTATGGTCCTTCAACGTTCTGTGATATCACTTTACCCTCTGCCTGAAATGATATTGTCAGGTCCACCACTGCTGGATGAGATAGTCATGTCACTTCTGCCTCACGGCCTGGTAGGCCAGTCAGGCCCATCAGTCCTTGCTCTGCTTGTGAGGTTGCTTCTGCCTCTGTGCTTGATAGGCCAGTGGCAGGGCCATGCCTCCTGACTGGGCTTGTGAGGATACTTGTGTCTCCATGCCAAAAAGGGCAGTGGCAGGCCCATGGTTGCTGGTTGTGTCTTATGATGTCACTTTGACCTGCATGCCATTGCATGCATGGCATGCATGGGCATGCACTGCCACGCCCATGGCTGCTGGTCTGCTTGGGTGTTCCCTTCTTTCTCCGTGCTTGATGCGCCATGGCAGGCCCAGAGCTGCTGGCTGTGCTTGTGAGGTCACAGCAGCCTCAGTGCCTCATAGGCCAGTGGGAGGCCAATGGCTGTTGGCTGTGCTTCTGAGGTAACAGCAGCCTCCGTGCCTGATAGGCCAGTAGCAGGCCCCTGTCTGCTGGCTGTGCTTGTCAGGTCACAGCAGCCTCAGTGCCTCATAGGCCAGTGGGAGGCCAATGGCTGCTGGCTGTGCTTGTGAGGTCACAGCAGCCTCAGTGCCTCATAGACCAGTGGCAGGCCTCTGGGTGCTGGCTGTTTTTGTGAGGTGACAGCAGCCTCAGTGGCTCATCGGCTGGTTGGATGCCATGGCTGCTGGCTGCTGGCTGTGCTTGTGAGGTCACAGCAGTCCTGTTGCCTCATAGGCCAGTTCGAGGCCAATGACTGCTGGGTGGGCTTGTGTGGTCAGAGAAGCCTCAGTGCCCTATAGGGCAGTGGCAGGCCCGTAGCTGCTGGGTGGGCTTGTGAGATCACAGCAGCCTCCATGCCCTTTAGGGCAGTGGCAGGCCCCTGACTGTTTACTGTGCCTCTGAGTTGACAGCAGCATCAGCACCTGATCGGGAAGTTGGAGGCCAATGGCTGCTCTCTGTGCTTGTCAGGTCACAGCAGCCTCAGTGCCTCATAGGCCAGTGGCAGACCCACAGCTGCTGGCTGTGCTTGTGAGGTCACAGCAGCCTCAGTGTCTTATAGGGCAGTGGCAGGCCCCTGGCTGCTGGCCGCGTTTTGAGGTCACATTTGTCTCTGTACCTCATAGGCCAGTGGCAGGCCCATAGCTGCTGGGTGTGCTTGTGAGGTCACAGTAGCCTCCGTGCCTCATAGGCCAGTGGAGGCCCGTAGCGGCTGGCTGTGCTTGTCAGGTCACAGCAGCCTCAGTGCCACACAGGGCAGTGGCAGGCTCCTGGCTGCTGGCTGCATTTGTGAGGTCACAGCAGCCTCAGTGCCTCATAGGCCAGTGGCAGGCTCATGGCTGCTGGCTGTGCTTGTGAAGTAACAGCAGCCACCGTGCCTCCTAGGCCAGTGGCAGGCTCATGGCTGCTGGCTGTGCTTGTGAGGTCACAGCACCCTCAGTGCCTCAAAGGGCAGTGGCAGGCTTCTGGCTGCTGGCTGTGCTTGTGAGGTCACAGCACCCTCAGTGCCTCCTAGGCCAGTGGCAGACTAATGGCCGCTGGCTGTGCTTGTGCGGTCACAGCAGCCTCACTGCCTCATAGGGCGGTACCAGGCTCATGGCTGCTGGCTGTGCTTGTGAGGTCACAGCAGCCTCCGTGCCTCATAAGCCAGTGGCAGGCTCATGGCTGCTGGCTGTGCTTGTGAGGTCACAGCAGCCTCCGTGCTTCCTAGGCCAGTTGCAGGCTGATGGCTGCTTTCTGGGCTTCTGAAGTCAGAGCAACCTTAGTGTCTCATTGGTTACTGGCAAGCGCCCCCTGCTGCCTGTGCTTGTGAGGTCACATTAGCCTCAATGCGTCATAAGTGAGTGGCAAGCGCCCCCTGCTGCCTCTGCTTGTGAGGTCACAGCAGCCTCAGTGCCTCATAGGCCAGTGGCAGGCCCCTGGCTGCTGGCTGTGCTTGTGAGGACACAGCAGCCTCCGTTCCCTATAGGGCAGTGGCAGGCCCATAGCTGCTGGATGTGCTTGTAAGTTCACAGCAGTCCTATGTCCTGATAGGCCCGTGGAAGGCCTCTGTCTGCTGGCTGCCTTTTGAGGTCACATTTGTCCCTGTACCTTCTAGGGCAATGGCAGGCCTCTGGCTCCTCGCTGTGCTTGTGAGGTCACAGCAGCCTCCTTTTCCTGTAGGCCAGAGGGATGCCAATGGCTGCTTGGTGTGCTTTTGAGGTCACAGCAGCCTCTGTGCCTCATAGGCCAGTGGCAGGCCCCTGGCTGCTGGCTGTGCTTGTGAGGTCACAGCAGCCTTCTTTTCCTGTAGGCCAGTGGCAGACCCATAGCTGCTGTCTGTACTTAGGTCACAACACTCCTACAGCCTGATAGGCCAGAAGCAGGCCCCTGGCTGCTCACTGTGCTTGTGAGGTAACAGCAGCCTCCGTGCCTCATAGGCCAGTGGCAGACCCACAGCTGCTGGCTTTACTTGTTAGGTGAAATCAGCCTCAGTGTCTTATAGGGCAGTGGCAGGGCCCTGGCTGCTGGGTGCATTTTGAGGTCATATTTGTCTCTGTACCTCATAGGGCAGTGGCAGGCCCCTGGCTGCTGGCTGTCCTTTTGAGGTCACAGCAGTCTGAGTGACTGATAGGCCAGTGGCAGGCCTCTGGGTGCTGGCTGTTTTTGTGGGGTGACAGCAGCCTCAGTGCGTCGTAGGCCAGTGGGATGCCCTGGCTGCTGGCTGCTGGCTTTGCTTGTGAGGTCACAGCAGTCCTGTTGCCTGATAGGCCAGTGGGATGCCCATAGCTGCTGGATGTGCTTGTCAGGTCACAACACTCCTACAGACTGGTAGGCCAGTGGCAGACCCATAGCTGCTGGCTTTGCTTGTGACGTCACAGCAGCCTCAGTGTCTTATAGGGCAGTAGCAGGCCCCTGGCTGCTGGCTGTGCTTGTGAGGTCACAGCAGCCTCCGTGCCCTTTATGGCAGTGGCAGGCCCCTGACTGTTTACTGTGCTTCTGAGTTGACAGCAGCGTCAGCTCCTCATCGGGCAGTGGGAGGCCAATGGCTGCTGGCTGTGCTTGTGAGGTCACATCAGCCTCCGTGCTGTATAGGCCAGTGGCAGGCCCTTGGCTGCTGTCTGTGCTTGTCAGGTCAAAGCAGTCCTACTGCCTGATAGGCTAGTGGCAGGCCCCTGGCTGCTGGCTGTGCTTGTGGGGTCACAGCAGCCTCCGTGCCTCATAGGCCAGTGGCAGGCCCATAGCTGCTGGCTGTGCTTTTCAGGTCACAGCAGTCCTGTTTCCTGATAGGCCCGTGGCATGCCTCTGTCTGCTGGCTGCCTTTTGAGGTCACATTTGTCTCTGTACCTTCTAGGGCAATGGCAGGCCTCTGGCTCCTCGCTGTGCTTGTGAGGTCACAGCAGCCTCCCTGCCCTATAGGGCAGTGGCAGGCCCATAGCTGCTGTCTGTGCTTGTGAGGTCACAGCAGCCTCAGTGCTTCACAGGCCAGTGGCAGGCCCCTGGCTGCTGGCTGTGCTTGTGAGGTTACAGAAGCCTCCCTGCCCTTGAGGGTGGTGGCAGGCCCATACCTGCTGGCTGTGCTTGTCAGGTCACAACACTCCTACAGCCTGATAGGCCAGTGGCAGACCCACAGCTGCTGGCTTTGCTTGTGACGTCACAGCAGCCTCAGTGTCTTATAGGGCAGTGGCAGGCCTCTGGCTCCTCGCTGTGCTTGTCAGGTCACAGCAGCCTCCGTGCCCTTTATGGCAGTGGCAGGCCCATGACAGTGTGCTGTGCTTGTGAGGTCAGAGCAGTGTCAGCGCCTCATTGGGCAGTGGAAGGCCAATGGCTGCTGGCTGTTTTCGTGAGGTAACATCAGCCTCCGTTCCCTATAGGCCAGTGGCAGGCCTCTGCGTGCTGGCTGCATTTTGAGGTCACCTTTGTCTCAGTGCCTCATCAGGCAGTGGGATGCCCATGGCTGCTGACTCTGCTTGTGAGCTCACAGAAGTACCAGTGCCTGACAGGCCACTGGCAGGCCCCTGGTGGCTTCCTGTCCTTGTGAGGTCACATGAGCCTCTGTGTCTGATAGGGCAGTGGAAGGTGTTGTAGAGGCCTCCAAGTGCCTTTTTTTGCGGTGCAGGGGCAGCCGAGTGCCCTTTTTTGCGGTGCAGGGGCCTCAGGGTGCATTTTTTTGCAGTGTAGCAGCCTCCAAGTGCCTTTTTTTGCAATGTAGGGGCTTCGGAGTGCCTTTTTTTGTGGTGCAGGGGCCTCCAAGTGCCTTTATTTCCAGTGTACAGGCCTGCAAGTGCCTCTTTTTCCAGCGCAGGAGCCTCCGAGTGCCTTTTTTGGTGGTGCAGGGCCCTCCGAGTGCCTTGTTTCACATTGTAGCAGCCCCCGAGTGCCTTTTATTTTGCTGTATAGGCCACTGAATGCCTTTTCTTGTGGTTCAGGGGCCTCCGAGTGCTGTTATTTTGGGGGGTGTGGTCCTCCATGTACCTTTTTTTTGCGGTGTAGTGGCCCCGAGTGCCTTTTCTTGTGGTGCAGGGGCCTCCGAGTGCCTTCTTTAGTGGTTCAGGGCCATCCGAGTTCCTTTCTTTCTGGTGCAGGGGCCTCCGAGTGCCTTTTTTTGCATTGTAGCAGCCCCCAAGTGCCTTTTTTTGTGCTGTAGGGGCCTCCGAGTGCCTTTTTTTGTGGTGTAGGGGCAGCCGAGTGCCTTTTTTTGTGGTGTGGTGCTCCAAGTGCCTTTCTTTTGTGCTGTAGGGGCCTCTGAGTGCATTTTTTTTTGCGGTGCACTGGCCTCCAAGTGCCCTGTTTTTCAGTGCACTGGCCTCCGAGTGCCTTTTTTTGCGGTGCAGGGGCTACTGAGTGCCTTTTTTTGCAGTGTAGTAGCCTCCAAGTGCCTTTTTTTGCGGTGAAGGGCCCTCCGAGTGCCTTTTTTTGCAGTGTAGGGGCCTCCGAGTGCCTTCTTTTGTGGTGCAGGGGCCTCCGAGTGCCTTTATATCCGGTGTACAGGCCTGCAAGTGCCTCTTTTTCCAGTGCAGGAGCCTCCGAGTGCTTTTTTTTGTGGTGCAGGGCCCTCTGAGTGCCTTTTGTCGCGTTGTAGCAGCCTCCGAGTGCCTTTTTTTGCATTTTAGCAGCCACCAAGTGCCTTTTTTTGTGCTGTAGGGGCCACTGAGTACCTTATCTTTTTCCAGTGTAGGGGCAGCCGAGTGCCTTTTTTTGTGGTGTGGTCCTCCGAGTGCCTTTCTTTTGTGGTGTCGAGGCCTCTGGGTGCATTTTCTTTTTGCAGTGTGGAGGCCTCCGAGTGCCTTTTTTTGCGGTGTGGAGGCCTCTGAGTGCCTTTTTTTGCAATGCAGGGGCTACTGAGTGCCTTTTTTTGCTGTGCATGGGCCTCAGGGTGCATTTCTTTGCAGTGTAGTAGCCTCCAAGTGCCTTTTTTTGCAATGTGGGGGCCACCGAGTGCCTTTCTTGGTGGTGTAGGGGCCTCTGAGTGCCTTCTTTTGTGGTGCAGGAGCCTACGAGTGCTTTTTTTGGTGGTGCTGGGCCCTCTGAGTGCCTTGTTTCACGTTGTAGCAGCCCCCGAGTGCCTTTTATTGTGCTGTAGGGTCCACCGAGTGCCTTTTCTTGTGGTTCAGAGGCCACCGAGTGCCTTTTCTTGTGGTTCAGGGGCCTCTGAGTGCCTTTTTTCACATTGTAGCAGGCCCCGAGTGCGTTTTTTTGTGCTGTAGGAGCCACCGAGTGCCTTTTCTTGTGGTTCAGTGGCCTCTGAGTGCCTTTTTTCACATTGTAGCAGCCCCCGAGTGCCTTTTTTTGTGCTGTAGGAGCCACCGAGTGCCTTTTCTTGTGGTTCAGCGGCCTCCGAGTGCCTTTTTTTGCATTGTAGCAGCCCCCAAGTGCCTTTTTTTGTGCTGTAGGGGCCTCCGAGTGCCTTTTTTTCCAGCGTAGGGGCAGCCGAGTGCCTTTCTCTGCGGTGTAGCGGCCTCCAAGTGCCTTTTTTTCTGGTGTACAGGCCTGCAATGCCTCTTTTTCCAGTGCAGGAGCCTCTGAGTGCTTCTTTTGGTGGTGCCGGGCCCTCCAAGTGCCTTGTTTCACATTGTAGTCCCCCCCGAGTGCCTTTTTTTGCAGTGTAGGGGCCACTGAGTGCCTTTTTCTGGGGTGTAGAGGCCTCCGAGTGCCTGTTTTTCCAGTGTAAGGGCAGCTGAGTGCCTTTTTTTGTGCTGCAGGGCCCTCTGAGTGCCTTTCTTTCTGGTGCAGGGGCATCGGAGTGCCTGTTTTCGCATTGTAGCAGCCCCCGAGTGCCTTTTTTTGTGGTGTTGGGGCCACCGAGTGCCTTTTTTTGCCGTGCATGGTCCTCCGAGTGCCTTTTTTGCAGTGTATTAGCCTCCAAGTGCCTTTTTTTGTGATGCAGCGGCCTCCGAGTGCCTTTTCTTGTGGTTCACTGTTCTCCGGGTGCCTGTTTTTGTGGTGCAGGGGCTTCCGAGTGCCTTTGTTTGAGGTGCACTGCTGTCTGAGTGCCTTTTTTTTGCAGTGAAGGGGCATCTAAATGCCTTTTTTTCCGGCCTAGCGGCCTCCAAGTGCCTATTTTTGCGATGCAGGCTCCCAAAGTGCCTTTTTTTCCAGTATAGTGTCCTCCATGTGCATATTTTTGCAGTGCATCGCCTCCTAGTGCCCTTTTTTCCCAGTGCTCATGCCTCCAAGTGCCTTTTTTTCTGTTATGGTCCTTCAACGTTCTGTGATATCACTTTACCCTCTGCCTGAAATGATATTGTCAGGTCCACCACTGCTGGATGAGATAGTCATGTCACTTCTGCCTCACGGCCTGGTAGGCCAGTCAGGCCCATCAGTCCTTGCTCTGCTTGTGAGGTTGCTTCTGCCTCTGTGCTTGATAGGCCAGTGGCAGGGCCATGCCTCCTGACTGGGCTTGTGAGGATACTTGTGTCTCCATGCCAAAAAGGGCAGTGGCAGGCCCATGGTTGCTGGTTGTGTCTTATGATGTCACTTTGACCTGCATGCCATTGCATGCATGGCATGCATGGGCATGCACTGCCACGCCCATGGCTGCTGGTCTGCTTGGGTGTTCCCTTCTTTCTCCGTGCTTGATGCGCCATGGCAGGCCCAGAGCTGCTGGCTGTGCTTGTGAGGTCACAGCAGCCTCCGTGCCTGATAGGCCAGTGGGAGGCCAATGGCTGCTTGGCTGTGCTTGTGAGGTCACAGCAGCGTCAGGACCTGATAGGCCAGTGGGAGGCCAATGGCTGCTGGGTGGGCTTGTGAGGTCAGAGAAGCCTCAGTGCCTCATAGGCCAGTGGGAGGCCAATGGCTGTTGGCTGTGCTTCTGAGGTAACAGCAGCCTCCGTGCCTGATAGGCCAGTAGCAGGCCCCTGTCTGCTGGCTGTGCTTGTCAGGTCACAGCAGCCTCAGTGCCTCATAGGCCAGTGGCAGGCCAATGGCTGCTGGCTGTGCTTGTGAGGTCACAGCAGCCTCAGTGCCTCATAGACCAGTGGCAGGCCTCTGGGTGCTGGCTGTTTTTGTGAGGTGACAGCAGCCTCAGTGGCTCATCGGCTGGTTGGATGCCATGGCTGCTGGCTGCTGGCTGTGCTTGTGAGGTCACAGCAGTCCTGTTGCCTCATAGGCCAGTTCGAGGCCAATGACTGCTGGGTGGTCTTGTGTGGTCAGAGAAGCCTCAGTGCCCTATAGGGCAGTGGCAGGCCCGTAGCTGCTGGGTGGGCTTGTGAGATCACAGCAGCCTCCATGCCCTTTAGGGCAGTGGCAGGCCCCTGACTGTTTACTGTGCCTCTGAGTTGACAGCAGCATCAGCACCTGATCGGGAAGTTGGAGGCCAATGGCTGCTCTCTGTGCTTGTCAGGTCACAGCAGCCTCAGTGTCTTATAGGGCAGTGGCAGGCCCCTGGCTGCTGGCCGCGTTTTGAGGTCACATTTGTCTCTGTACCTCATAGGCCAGTGGCAGGCCCATAGCTGCTAGGTGTGCTTGTGAGGTCACAGTAGTCTCAATGCGTCATAAGTGAGTGGCAAGCGCCCCCTGCTGCCTCTGCTTGTGAGGTCACAGCAGCCTCAGTGCCTCATAGGCCAGTGGCAGGCCCCTGGCTGCTGGCTGTGCTTGTGAGGACACAGCAGCCTCCGTTCCCTATAGGGCAGTGGCAGGCCCATAGCTGCTGGATGTGCTTGTAAGTTCACAGCAGTCCTATGTCCTGATAGGCCCGTGGAAGGCCTCTGTCTGCTGGCTGCCTTTTGAGGTCACATTTGTCCCTGTACCTTCTAGGGCAATGGCAGGCCTCTGGCTCCTCGCTGTGCTTGTGAGGTCACAGCAGCCTCCTTTTCCTGTAGGCCAGAGGGATGCCAATGGCTGCTTGGTGTGCTTTTGAGGTCACAGCAGCCTCTGTGCCTCATAGGCCAGTGGCAGGCCCCTGGCTGCTGGCTGTGCTTGTGAGGTCACAGCAGCCTCCTTTTCCTGTAGGCCAGTGGCAGACCCATAGCTGCTGTCTGTACTTAGGTCACAACACTCCTACAGCCTGATAGGCCAGAAGCAGGCCCCTGGCTGCTCACTGTGCTTGTGAGGTAACAGCAGCCTCCGTGCCTCATAGGCCAGTGGCAGACCCACAGCTGCTGGCTTTACTTGTTAGGTGAAATCAGCCTCAGTGTCTTATAGGGCAGTGGCAGGGCCCTGGCTGCTGGGTGCATTTTGAGGTCATATTTGTCTCTGTACCTCATAGGGCAGTGGCAGGCCCCTGGCTGCTGGCTGTCCTTTTGAGGTCACAGCAGTCTGAGTGACTGATAGGCCAGTGGCAGGCCTCTGGGTGCTGGCTGTTTTTGTGGGGTGACAGCAGCCTCAGTGCGTCGTAGGCCAGTGGGATGCCCTGGCTGCTGGCTGCTGGCTTTGCTTGTGAGGTCACAGCAGTCCTGTTGCCTGATAGGCCAGTGGGATGCCCATAGCTGCTGGCTGTGCTTGTCAGGTCATAACACTCCTACAGTCTGATAGGCCAGCAGCAGGCCCCTGGCTGCTGACTGTGCTTCTGAGGTCAGAGCAGCCTCAGTGCCTGATAGGCCCGTGGCAGGCCCCTGTCTGCTGGCTGCCTTTTGAGGTCACATTTGTCTCTGTACCTTATAGGGCAATGGTAGGCCTCTGGCTCCTCGCTGTGCTTGTGAGGTCACAGCAGCCTCCCTGCCCTCTAGGGCAGTGGCAGGCCCATAGCTGCTGGATGTGCTTGTCAGGTCACAACACTCCTACAGCCTGATAGGCCAGTGGCAGACCCATAGCTGCTGGCTTTGCTTGTGACGTCACAGCAGCCTCAGTGTCTTATAGGGCAGTGGCAGGCCTCTGGCTCCTCGCTGTGCTTGTGAGGTCACAGCAGCCTCCGTGCCCTTTATAGCAGTGGCAGGCCCGTGACAGTGTGCTGTGCTTGTGAGGTCAGAGCAGTGTCAGCGCCTCATTGGGCAGTGGAAGGCCAATGGCTGCTGGCTGTTTTCGTGAGGTAACATTAGCCTCCGTTCCCTATAGGCCAGTGGCAGGCCTCTGCGTGCTGGCTGCATTTTGAGGTCACCTTTGTCTCAGTGCCTCATCAGGCAGTGGGATGCCCATGGCTGCTGACTCTGCTTGTGAGCTCACAGAAGTACCAGTGCCTGACAGGCCACTGGCAGGCCCCTGGCGGCTTCCTGTCCTTGTGGGGTCACATGAGCCTCTGTGTCTGATAGGGCAGTGGAAGGTGTTGTAGAGGCCTCCAAGTGCCCTTTTTTGCGGTGCAGGGGCAGCCGAGTGCCCTTTTTTGCGGTGCAGGGGCCTCAGGGTGCATTTTTTTGCAGTGTAGCAGCCTCCAAGTGCCTTTTTTTGCAATGTAGGGGCTTCGGAGTGCCTTTTTTTGTGGTGCAGGGGCCTCCAAGTGCCTTTATTTCCAGTGTACAGGCCTGCAAGTGCCTCTTTTTCCAGTGCAGGAGCCTCCGAGTGCCTTTTTTGGTGGTGCAGGGCCCTCCGAGTGCCTTGTTTCACATTGTAGCAGCCCCCGAGTGCCTTTTATTTTGCTGTATAGGCCACTGAGTGCCTTTTCTTGTGGTTCAGGGGCCTCCGAGTGCTGTTATTTTGGGGTGTGTGGTCCTCCATGTACCTTTTTTTTGCGGTGTAGTGGCCCCGAGTGCCTTTTCTTGTGGTGCAGGGGCCTCCGAGTGCCTTCTTTAGTGGTGCAGGTCCCTCCGAGTTCCTTTCTTTCTGGTGCAGGGGCCTCCGAGTGCCTTTTTTTGCATTGTAGCAGCCCCCAAGTGCCTTTTTTTGTGCTGTAGGGGCCTCCGAGTGCCTTTTTTTGTGGTGTAGGGGCAGCCGAGTGCCTTTTTTTGTGGTGTGGTGCTCCAAGTGCCTTTCTTTTGTGCTGTAGGGGCCTCTGAGTGCATTTTTTTTTGCGGTGCACTGGCCTCCAAGTGCCCTGTTTTTCAGTGCACTGGCCTCCGAGTGCCTTTTTTTGCGGTGCAGGGGCTACTGAGTGCCTTTTTTTGCAGTGTAGTAGCCTCCAAGTGCCTTTTTTTGCGGTGAAGGGCCCTCCGAGTGCCTTTTTTTGCAGTGTAGGGGCCTCCGAGTGCCTTCTTTTGTGGTGCAGGGGCCTCCGAGTGCCTTTATATCCGGTGTACAGGCCTGCAAGTGCCTCTTTTTCCAGTGCAGGAGCCTCCGAGTGCTTTTTTTTGTGGTGCAGGGCCCTCTGAGTGCCTTTTGTCGCGTTGTAGCAGCCTCCGAGTGCCTTTTTTTGCATTTTAGCAGCCACCAAGTGCCTTTTTTTGTGCTGTAGGGGCCACTGAGTACCTTATCTTTTTCCAGTGTAGGGGCAGCCGAGTGCCTTTATTTGTGGTGTGGTCCTCCGAGTGCCTTTCTTTTGTGGTGTCGAGGCCTCTGGGTGCATTTTCTTTTTGCAGTGTGGAGGCCTCCGAGTGCCTTTTTTTGCGGTGTGGAGGCCTCCGAGTGCCTTTTTTTGCGGTGTGGAGGCCTCTGAGTGCCTTTTTTTGCAATGCAGGGGCTACTGAGTGCCTTTTTTTGCTGTGCATGGGCCTCAGGGTGCATTTCTTTGCAGTGTAGTAGCCTCCAAGTGCCTTTTTTTGCAATGTGGGGGCCACCGAGTGCCTTTCTTGGTGGTGTAGGGGCCTCTGAGTGCCTTCTTTTGTGGTGCAGGAGCCTCCGAGTGCTTTTTTTGGTGGTGCTGGGCCCTCTGAGTGCCTTGTTTCACGTTGTAGCAGCCCCCGAGTGCCTTTTATTGTGCTGTAGGGTCCACCGAGTGCCTTTTCTTGTGGTTCAGAGGCCACCGAGTGCCTTTTCTTGTGGTTCAGGGGCCTCTGAGTGCCTTTTTTCACATTGTAGCAGGCCCCGAGTGCGTTTTTTTGTGCTGTAGGAGCCACCGAGTGCCTTTTCTTGTGGTTCAGTGGCCTCTGAGTGCCTTTTTTCACATTGTAGCAGCCCCCGAGTGCCTTTTTTTGTGCTGTAGGAGCCACCGAGTGCCTTTTCTTGTGGTTCAGCGGCCTCCGAGTGCCATTTTTTGCATTGTAGCAGCCCCCAAGTGCCTTTTTTTGTGCTGTAGGGGCCTCCGAGTGCCTTTTTTTCCAGTGTAGGGGCAGCCGAGTGCCTTTCTCTGCGGTGTAGCGGCCTCCAAGTGCCTTTTTTTCTGGTGTACAGGCCTGCAATGCCTCTTTTTCCAGTGCAGGAGCCTCTGAGTGCTTCTTTTGGTGGTGCCGGGCCCTCCAAGTGCCTTGTTTCACATTGTAGTCCCCCCCGAGTGCCTTTTTTTGCAGTGTAGGGGCCACTGAGTGCCTTTTTCTGGGGTGTAGAGGCCTCCGAGTGCCTGTTTTTCCAGTGTAAGGGCAGCTGAGTGCCTTTTTTTGTGCTGCAGGGCCCTCTGAGTGCCTTTCTTTCTGGTGCAGGGGCATCGGAGTGCCTGTTTTCGCATTGTAGCAGCCCCCGAGTGCCTTTTTTTGTGGTGTTGGGGCCACCGAGTGCCTTTTTTTGCCGTGCATGGTCCTCCGAGTGCCTTTTTTGCAGTGTATTAGCCTCCAAGTGCCTTTTTTTGTGATGCAGTGGCCCCCGAGTGCCTTTTCTTGTGGTTCACTGTTCTCCGGGTGCCTGTTTTTGTGGTGCAGGGGCTTCCGAGTGCCTTTGTTTGAGGTGCACTGCTGTCTGAGTGCCTTTTTTTTGCAGTGAAGGGGCATCTAAGTGCCTTTTTTTCCGGCCTAGCGGCCTCCAAGTGCCTATTTTTGCGATGCAGGCTCCCAAAGTGCCTTTTTTTCCAGTATAGTGTCCTCCATGTGCATATTTTTGCAGTGCATCGCCTCCTAGTGCCCTTTTTTCCCAGTGCTCATGCCTCCAAGTGCCTTTTTTTCTGTTATGGTCCTTCAACGTTCTGTGATATCACTTTACCCTCTGCCTGAAATGATATTGTCAGGTCCACCACTGCTGGATGAGATAGTCATGTCACTTCTGCCTCACGGCCTGGTAGGCCAGTCAGGCCCATCAGTCCTTGCTCTGCTTGTGAGGTTGCTTCTGCCTCTGTGCTTGAGAGGCCAGTGGCAGGGCCATGCCTCCTGACTGGGCTTGTGAGGATACTTGTGTCTCCATGCCAAAAAGGGCAGTGGCAGGCCCATGGTTGCTGGTTGTGTCTTATGATGTCACTTTGACCTGCATGCCATTGCATGCATGGCATGCATGGGCATGCACTGCCACGCCCATGGCTGCTGGTCTGCTTGGGTGTTCCCTTCTTTCTCCGTGCTTGATGCGCCATGGCAGGCCCAGAGCTGCTGGCTGTGCTTGTGAGGTCACAGCAGCCTCCGTGCCTGATAGGCCAGTGGGAGGCCAATGGCTGCTTGGCTGTGCTTGTGAGGTCACAGCAGCGTCAGGACCTGATAGGCCAGTGGGAGGCCAATGGCTGCTGGCTGTGCTTGTGAGGTCACAGCAGCCTCAGTGCCTCATAGGCCAGTGGGAGGCCAATGGCTGTTGGCTGTGCTTCTGAGGTAACAGCAGCCTCCGTGCCTGATAGGCCAGTAGCAGGCCCCTGTCTGCTGGCTGTGCTTGTCAGGTCACAGCAGCCTCAGTGCCTCATAGGCCAGTGGGAGGCCAATGGCTGCTGGCTGTGCTTGTGAGGTCACAGCAGCCTCAGTGCCTCATAGACCAGTGGCAGGCCTCTGGGTGCTGGCTGTTTTTGTGAGGTGACAGCAGCCTCAGTGGCTCATCGGCTGGTTGGATGCCATGGCTGCTGGCTGCTGGCTGTGCTTGTGAGGTCACAGCAGTCCTGTTGCCTCATAGGCCAGTTCGAGGCCAATGACTGCTGGGTGGGCTTGTGTGGTCAGAGAAGCCTCAGTGCCCTATAGGGCAGTGGCAGGCCCGTAGCTGCTGGGTGGGCTTGTGAGATCACAGCAGCCTCCATGCCCTTTAGGGCAGTGGCAGGCCCCTGACTGTTTACTGTGCCTCTGAGTTGACAGCAGCATCAGCACCTGATCGGGAAGTTGGAGGCCAATGGCTGCTCTCTGTGCTTGTCAGGTCACAGCAGCCTCAGTGCCTCATAGGCCAGTGGCAGACCCACAGCTGCTGGCTGTGCTTGTGAGGTCACAGCAGCCTCAGTGTCTTATAGGGCAGTGGCAGGCCCCTGGCTGCTGGCCGCGTTTTGAGGTCACATTTGTCTCTGTACCTCATAGGCCAGTGGCAGGCCCATAGCTGCTGGGTGTGCTTGTGAGGTCACAGTAGCCTCCGTGCCTCATAGGCCAGTGGAGGCCCGTAGCGGCTGGCTGTGCTTGTCAGGTCACAGCAGCCTCAGTGCCACACAGGGCAGTGGCAGGCTCCTGGCTGCTGGCTGCATTTGTGAGGTCACAGCAGCCTCAGTGCCTCATAGGCCAGTGGCAGGCTCATGGCTGCTGGCTGTGCTTGTGAAGTAACAGCAGCCACCGTGCCTCCTAGGCCAGTGGCAGGCTCATGGCTGCTGGCTGTGCTTGTGAGGTCACAGCACCCTCAGTGCCTCAAAGGGCAGTGGCAGGCTTCTGGCTGCTGGCTGTGCTTGTGAGGTCATAGCACCCTCCGTGCCTCCTAGGCCAGTGGCAGACTAATGGCCGCTGGCTGTGCTTGTGCGGTCACAGCAGCCTCACTGCCTCATAGGGCGGTACCAGGCTCATGGCTGCTGGCTGTGCTTGTGAGGTCACAGCAGCCTCCGTGCCTCATAAGCCAGTGGCAGGCTCATGGCTGCTGGCTGTGCTTGTGAGGTCACAGCAGCCTCCGTGCTTCCTAGGCCAGTTGCAGGCTGATGGCTGCTTTCTGGGCTTCTGAAGTCAGAGCAACCTTAGTGTCTCATTGGTTACTGGCAAGCGCCCCCTGCTGCCTGTGCTTGTGAGGTCACATTAGCCTCAATGCGTCATAAGTGAGTGGCAAGCGCCCCCTGCTGCCTCTGCTTGTGAGGTCACAGCAGCCTCAGTGCCTCATAGGCCAGTGGCAGGCCCCTGGCTGCTGGCTGTGCTTGTGAGGACACAGCAGCCTCCGTTCCCTATAGGGCAGTGGCAGGCCCATAGCTGCTGGATGTGCTTGTAAGTTCACAGCAGTCCTATGTCCTGATAGGCCCGTGGAAGGCCTCTGTCTGCTGGCTGCCTTTTGAGGTCACATTTGTCCCTGTACCTTCTAGGGCAATGGCAGGCCTCTGGCTCCTCGCTGTGCTTGTGAGGTCACAGCAGCCTCCTTTTCCTGTAGGCCAGAGGGATGCCAATGGCTGCTTGGTGTGCTTTTGAGGTCACAGCAGCCTCTGTGCCTCATAGGCCAGTGGCAGGCCCCTGGCTGCTGGCTGTGCTTGTGAGGTCACAGCAGCCTCCTTTTCCTGTAGGCCAGTGGCAGACCCATAGCTGCTGTCTGTACTTAGGTCACAACACTCCTACAGCCTGATAGGCCAGAAGCAGGCCCCTGGCTGCTCACTGTGCTTGTGAGGTAACAGCAGCCTCCGTGCCTCATAGGCCAGTGGCAGACCCACAGCTGCTGGCTTTACTTGTTAGGTGAAATCAGCCTCAGTGTCTTATAGGGCAGTGGCAGGGCCCTGGCTGCTGGGTGCATTTTGAGGTCATATTTGTCTCTGTACCTCATAGGGCAGTGGCAGGCCCCTGGCTGCTGGCTGTCCTTTTGAGGTCACAGCAGTCTGAGTGACTGATAGGCCAGTGGCAGGCCTCTGGGTGCTGGCTGTTTTTGTGGGGTGACAGCAGCCTCAGTGCGTCGTAGGCCAGTGGGATGCCCTGGCTGCTGGCTGCTGGCTTTGCTTGTGAGGTCACAGCAGTCCTGTTGCCTGATAGGCCAGTGGGATGCCCATAGCTGCTGGCTGTGCTTGTCAGGTCATAACACTCCTACAGTCTGATAGGCCAGCAGCAGGCCCCTGGCTGCTGACTGTGCTTCTGAGGTCAGAGCAGCCTCAGTGCCTGATAGGCCCGTGGCAGGCCCCTGTCTGCTGGCTGCCTTTTGAGGTCACATTTGTCTCTGTACCTTATAGGGCAATGGTAGGCCTCTGGCTCCTCGCTGTGCTTGTGAGGTCACAGCAGCCTCCCTGCCCTCTAGGGCAGTGGCAGGCCCATAGCTGCTGGATGTGCTTGTCAGGTCACAACACTCCTACAGACTGGTAGGCCAGTGGCAGACCCATAGCTGCTGGCTTTGCTTGTGACGTCACAGCAGCCTCAGTGTCTTATAGGGCAGTAGCAGGCCCCTGGCTGCTGGCTGTGCTTGTGAGGTCACAGCAGCCTCCGTGCCCTTTATGGCAGTGGCAGGCCCCTGACTGTTTACTGTGCTTCTGAGTTGACAGCAGCGTCAGCTCCTCATCGGGCAGTGGGAGGCCAATGGCTGCTGGCTGTGCTTGTGAGGTCACATCAGCCTCCGTGCTGTATAGGCCAGTGGCAGGCCCTTGGCTGCTGTCTGTGCTTGTCAGGTCAAAGCAGTCCTACTGCCTGATAGGCTAGTGGCAGGCCCCTGGCTGCTGGCTGTGCTTGTGAGGTCACAGCAGCCTCCGTGCCTCATAGGCCAGTGGCAGGCCCATAGCTGCTGGCTGTGCTTTTCAGGTCACAGCAGTCCTGTTTCCTGATAGGCCCGTGGCATGCCTCTGTCTGCTGGCTGCCTTTTGAGGTCACATTTGTCTCTGTACCTTCTAGGGCAATGGCAGGCCTCTGGCTCCTCGCTGTGCTTGTGAGGTCACAGCAGCCTCCCTGCCCTATAGGGCAGTGGCAGGCCCATAGCTGCTGTCTGTGCTTGTGAGGTCACAGCAGCCTCAGTGCTTCACAGGCCAGTGGCAGGCCCCTGGCTGCTGGCTGTGCTTGTGAGGTTACAGAAGCCTCCCTGCCCTTGAGGGTGGTGGCAGGCCCATACCTGCTGGCTGTGCTTGTCAGGTCACAACACTCCTACAGCCTGATAGGCCAGTGGCAGACCCACAGCTGCTGGCTTTGCTTGTGACGTCACAGCAGCCTCAGTGTCTTATAGGGCAGTGGCAGGCCTCTGGCTCCTCGCTGTGCTTGTCAGGTCACAGCAGCCTCCGTGCCCTTTATGGCAGTGGCAGGCCCATGACAGTGTGCTGTGCTTGTGAGGTCAGAGCAGTGTCAGCGCCTCATTGGGCAGTGGAAGGCCAATGGCTGCTGGCTGTTTTCGTGAGGTAACATCAGCCTCCGTTCCCTATAGGCCAGTGGCAGGCCTCTGCGTGCTGGCTGCATTTTGAGGTCACCTTTGTCTCAGTGCCTCATCAGGCAGTGGGATGCCCATGGCTGCTGACTCTGCTTGTGAGCTCACAGAAGTACCAGTGCCTGACAGGCCACTGGCAGGCCCCTGGTGGCTTCCTGTCCTTGTGAGGTCACATGAGCCTCTGTGTCTGATAGGGCAGTGGAAGGTGTTGTAGAGGCCTCCAAGTGCCTTTTTTTGCGGTGCAGGGGCAGCCGAGTGCCCTTTTTTGCGGTGCAGGGGCCTCAGGGTGCATTTTTTTGCAGTGTAGCAGCCTCCAAGTGCCTTTTTTTGCAATGTAGGGGCTTCGGAGTGCCTTTTTTTGTGGTGCAGGGGCCTCCAAGTGCCTTTATTTCCAGTGTACAGGCCTGCAAGTGCCTCTTTTTCCAGCGCAGGAGCCTCCGAGTGCCTTTTTTGGTGGTGCAGGGCCCTCCGAGTGCCTTGTTTCACATTGTAGCAGCCCCCGAGTGCCTTTTATTTTGCTGTATAGGCCACTGAATGCCTTTTCTTGTGGTTCAGGGGCCTCCGAGTGCTGTTATTTTGGGGTGTGTGGTCCTCCATGTACCTTTTTTTTGCGGTGTAGTGGCCCCGAGTGCCTTTTCTTGTGGTGCAGGGGCCTCCGAGTGCCTTCTTTAGTGGTGCAGGGCCCTCCGAGTTCCTTTCTTTCTGGTGCAGGGGCCTCCGAGTGCCTTTTTTTGCATTGTAGCAGCCCCCAAGTGCCTTTTTTTGTGCTGTAGGGGCCTCCGAGTGCCTTTTTTTGTGGTGTAGGGGCAGCCGAGTGCCTTTTTTTGTGGTGTGGTGCTCCAAGTGCCTTTCTTTTGTGCTGTAGGGGCCTCTGAGTGCATTTTTTTTTGCGGTGCACTGGCCTCCAAGTGCCCTGTTTTTCAGTGCACTGGCCTCCGAGTGCCTTTTTTTGCGGTGCAGGGGCTACTGAGTGCCTTTTTTTGCAGTGTAGTAGCCTCCAAGTGCCTTTTTTTGCGGTGAAGGGCCCTCCGAGTGCCTTTTTTTGCAGTGTAGGGGCCTCCGAGTGCCTTCTTTTGTGGTGCAGGGGCCTCCGAGTGCCTTTATATCCGGTGTACAGGCCTGCAAGTGCCTCTTTTTCCAGTGCAGGAGCCTCCGAGTGCTTTTTTTTGTGGTGCAGGGCCCTCTGAGTGCCTTTTGTCGCGTTGTAGCAGCCTCCGAGTGCCTTTTTTTGCATTTTAGCAGCCACCAAGTGCCTTTTTTTGTGCTGTAGGGGCCACTGAGTACCTTATCTTTTTCCAGTGTAGGGGCAGCCGAGTGCCTTTTTTTGTGGTGTGGTCCTCCGAGTGCCTTTCTTTTGTGGTGTCGAGGCCTCTGGGTGCATTTTCTTTTTGCAGTGTGGAGGCCTCCGAGTGCCTTTTTTTGCGGTGTGGAGGCCTCTGAGTGCCTTTTTTTGCAATGCAGGGGCTACTGAGTGCCTTTTTTTGCTGTGCATGGGCCTCAGGGTGCATTTCTTTGCAGTGTAGTAGCCTCCAAGTGCCTTTTTTTGCAATGTGGGGGCCACCGAGTGCCTTTCTTGGTGGTGTAGGGGCCTCTGAGTGCCTTCTTTTGTGGTGCAGGAGCCTCCGAGTGCTTTTTTTGGTGGTGCTGGGCCCTCTGAGTGCCTTGTTTCACGTTGTAGCAGCCCCCGAGTGCCTTTTATTGTGCTGTAGGGTCCACCGAGTGCCTTTTCTTGTGGTTCAGAGGCCACCGAGTGCCTTTTCTTGTGGTTCAGGGGCCTCTGAGTGCCTTTTTTCACATTGTAGCAGGCCCCGAGTGCGTTTTTTTGTGCTGTAGGAGCCACCGAGTGCCTTTTCTTGTGGTTCAGTGGCCTCTGAGTGCCTTTTTTCACATTGTAGCAGCCCCCGAGTGCCTTTTTTTGTGCTGTAGGAGCCACCGAGTGCCTTTTCTTGTGGTTCAGCGGCCTCCGAGTGCCATTTTTTGCATTGTAGCAGCCCCCAAGTGCCTTTTTTTGTGCTGTAGGGGCCTCCGAGTGCCTTTTTTTCCAGCGTAGGGGCAGCCGAGTGCCTTTCTCTGCGGTGTAGCGGCCTCCAAGTGCCTTTTTTTCTGGTGTACAGGCTTGCAATGCCTCTTTTTCCAGTGCAGGAGCCTCTGAGTGCTTCTTTTGGTGGTGCCGGGCCCTCCAAGTGCCTTGTTTCACATTGTAGTCCCCCCCGAGTGCCTTTTTTTGCAGTGTAGGGGCCACTGAGTGCCTTTTTCTGGGGTGTAGAGGCCTCCGAGTGCCTGTTTTTCCAGTGTAAGGGCAGCTGAGTGCCTTTTTTTGTGCTGCAGGGCCCTCTGAGTGCCTTTCTTTCTGGTGCAGGGGCATCGGAGTGCCTGTTTTCGCATTGTAGCAGCCCCCGAGTGCCTTTTTTTGTGGTGTTGGGGCCACCGAGTGCCTTTTTTTGCCGTGCATGGTCCTCCGAGTGCCTTTTTTGCAGTGTATTAGCCTCCAAGTGCCTTTTTTTGTGATGCAGCGGCCTCCGAGTGCCTTTTCTTGTGGTTCACTGTTCTCCGGGTGCCTGTTTTTGTGGTGCAGGGGCTTCCGAGTGCCTTTGTTTGAGGTGCACTGCTGTCTGAGTGCCTTTTTTTTGCAGTGAAGGGGCATCTAAGTGCCTTTTTTTCCGGCCTAGCGGCCTCCAAGTGCCTATTTTTGCGATGCAGGCTCCCAAAGTGCCTTTTTTTCCAGTATAGTGTCCTCCATGTGCATATTTTTGCAGTGCATCGCCTCCTAGTGCCCTTTTTTCCCAGTGCTCATGCCTCCAAGTGCCTTTTTTTCTGTTATGGTCCTTCAACGTTCTGTGATATCACTTTACCCTCTGCCTGAAATGATATTGTCAGGTCCACCACTGCTGGATGAGATAGTCATGTCACTTCTGCCTCACGGCCTGGTAGGCCAGTCAGGCCCATCAGTCCTTGCTCTGCTTGTGAGGTTGCTTCTGCCTCTGTGCTTGATAGGCCAGTGGCAGGGCCATGCCTCCTGACTGGGCTTGTGAGGATACTTGTGTCTCCATGCCAAAAAGGGCAGTGGCAGGCCCATGGTTGCTGGTTGTGTCTTATGATGTCACTTTGACCTGCATGCCATTGCATGCATGGCATGCATGGGCATGCACTGCCACGCCCATGGCTGCTGGTCTGCTTGGGTGTTCCCTTCTTTCTCCGTGCTTGATGCGCCATGGCAGGCCCAGAGCTGCTGGCTGTGCTTGTGAGGTCACAGCAGCCTCAGTGCCTCATAGGCCAGTGGGAGGCCAATGGCTGTTGGCTGTGCTTCTGAGGTAACAGCAGCCTCCGTGCCTGATAGGCCAGTAGCAGGCCCCTGTCTGCTGGCTGTGCTTGTCAGGTCACAGCAGCCTCAGTGCCTCATAGGCCAGTGGGAGGCCAATGGCTGCTGGCTGTGCTTGTGAGGTCACAGCAGCCTCAGTGCCTCATAGACCAGTGGCAGGCCTCTGGGTGCTGGCTGTTTTTGTGAGGTGACAGCAGCCTCAGTGGCTCATCGGCTGGTTGGATGCCATGGCTGCTGGCTGCTGGCTGTGCTTGTGAGGTCACAGCAGTCCTGTTGCCTCATAGGCCAGTTCGAGGCCAATGACTGCTGGGTGGGCTTGTGTGGTCAGAGAAGCCTCAGTGCCCTATAGGGCAGTGGCAGGCCCGTAGCTGCTGGGTGGGCTTGTGAGATCACAGCAGCCTCCATGCCCTTTAGGGCAGTGGCAGGCCCCTGACTGTTTACTGTGCCTCTGAGTTGACAGCAGCATCAGCACCTGATCGGGAAGTTGGAGGCCAATGGCTGCTCTCTGTGCTTGTCAGGTCACAGCAGCCTCAGTGCCTCATAGGCCAGTGGCAGACCCACAGCTGCTGGCTGTGCTTGTGAGGTCACAGCAGCCTCAGTGTCTTATAGGGCAGTGGCAGGCCCCTGGCTGCTGGCCGCGTTTTGAGGTCACATTTGTCTCTGTACCTCATAGGCCAGTGGCAGGCCCATAGCTGCTGGGTGTGCTTGTGAGGTCACAGTAGCCTCCGTGCCTCATAGGCCAGTGGAGGCCCGTAGCGGCTGGCTGTGCTTGTCAGGTCACAGCAGCCTCAGTGCCACACAGGGCAGTGGCAGGCTCCTGGCTGCTGGCTGCATTTGTGAGGTCACAGCAGCCTCAGTGCCTCATAGGCCAGTGGCAGGCTCATGGCTGCTGGCTGTGCTTGTGAAGTAACAGCAGCCACCGTGCCTCCTAGGCCAGTGGCAGGCTCATGGCTGCTGGCTGTGCTTGTGAGGTCACAGCACCCTCAGTGCCTCAAAGGGCAGTGGCAGGCTTCTGGCTGCTGGCTGTGCTTGTGAGGTCACAGCACCCTCAGTGCCTCCTAGGCCAGTGGCAGACTAATGGCCGCTGGCTGTGCTTGTGCGGTCACAGCAGCCTCACTGCCTCATAGGGCGGTACCAGGCTCATGGCTGCTGGCTGTGCTTGTGAGGTCACAGCAGCCTCCGTGCCTCATAAGCCAGTGGCAGGCTCATGGCTGCTGGCTGTGCTTGTGAGGTCACAGCAGCCTCCGTGCTTCCTAGGCCAGTTGCAGGCTGATGGCTGCTTTCTGGGCTTCTGAAGTCAGAGCAACCTTAGTGTCTCATTGGTTACTGGCAAGCGCCCCCTGCTGCCTGTGCTTGTGAGGTCACATTAGCCTCAATGCGTCATAAGTGAGTGGCAAGCGCCCCCTGCTGCCTCTGCTTGTGAGGTCACAGCAGCCTCAGTGCCTCATAGGCCAGTGGCAGGCCCCTGGCTGCTGGCTGTGCTTGTGAGGACACAGCAGCCTCCGTTCCCTATAGGGCAGTGGCAGGCCCATAGCTGCTGGATGTGCTTGTAAGTTCACAGCAGTCCTATGTCCTGATAGGCCCGTGGAAGGCCTCTGTCTGCTGGCTGCCTTTTGAGGTCACATTTGTCCCTGTACCTTCTAGGGCAATGGCAGGCCTCTGGCTCCTCGCTGTGCTTGTGAGGTCACAGCAGCCTCCTTTTCCTGTAGGCCAGAGGGATGCCAATGGCTGCTTGGTGTGCTTTTGAGGTCACAGCAGCCTCTGTGCCTCATAGGCCAGTGGCAGGCCCCTGGCTGCTGGCTGTGCTTGTGAGGTCACAGCAGCCTTCTTTTCCTGTAGGCCAGTGGCAGACCCATAGCTGCTGTCTGTACTTAGGTCACAACACTCCTACAGCCTGATAGGCCAGAAGCAGGCCCCTGGCTGCTCACTGTGCTTGTGAGGTAACAGCAGCCTCCGTGCCTCATAGGCCAGTGGCAGACCCACAGCTGCTGGCTTTACTTGTTAGGTGAAATCAGCCTCAGTGTCTTATAGGGCAGTGGCAGGGCCCTGGCTGCTGGGTGCATTTTGAGGTCATATTTGTCTCTGTACCTCATAGGGCAGTGGCAGGCCCCTGGCTGCTGGCTGTCCTTTTGAGGTCACAGCAGTCTGAGTGACTGATAGGCCAGTGGCAGGCCTCTGGGTGCTGGCTGTTTTTGTGGGGTGACAGCAGCCTCAGTGCGTCGTAGGCCAGTGGGATGCCCTGGCTGCTGGCTGCTGGCTTTGCTTGTGAGGTCACAGCAGTCCTGTTGCCTGATAGGCCAGTGGGATGCCCATAGCTGCTGGATGTGCTTGTCAGGTCACAACACTCCTACAGACTGGTAGGCCAGTGGCAGACCCATAGCTGCTGGCTTTGCTTGTGACGTCACAGCAGCCTCAGTGTCTTATAGGGCAGTAGCAGGCCCCTGGCTGCTGGCTGTGCTTGTGAGGTCACAGCAGCCTCCGTGCCCTTTATGGCAGTGGCAGGCCCCTGACTGTTTACTGTGCTTCTGAGTTGACAGCAGCGTCAGCTCCTCATCGGGCAGTGGGAGGCCAATGGCTGCTGGCTGTGCTTGTGAGGTCACATCAGCCTCCGTGCTGTATAGGCCAGTGGCAGGCCCTTGGCTGCTGTCTGTGCTTGTCAGGTCAAAGCAGTCCTACTGCCTGATAGGCTAGTGGCAGGCCCCTGGCTGCTGGCTGTGCTTGTGGGGTCACAGCAGCCTCCGTGCCTCATAGGCCAGTGGCAGGCCCATAGCTGCTGGCTGTGCTTTTCAGGTCACAGCAGTCCTGTTTCCTGATAGGCCCGTGGCATGCCTCTGTCTGCTGGCTGCCTTTTGAGGTCACATTTGTCTCTGTACCTTCTAGGGCAATGGCAGGCCTCTGGCTCCTCGCTGTGCTTGTGAGGTCACAGCAGCCTCCCTGCCCTATAGGGCAGTGGCAGGCCCATAGCTGCTGTCTGTGCTTGTGAGGTCACAGCAGCCTCAGTGCTTCACAGGCCAGTGGCAGGCCCCTGGCTGCTGGCTGTGCTTGTGAGGTTACAGAAGCCTCCCTGCCCTTGAGGGTGGTGGCAGGCCCATACCTGCTGGCTGTGCTTGTCAGGTCACAACACTCCTACAGCCTGATAGGCCAGTGGCAGACCCACAGCTGCTGGCTTTGCTTGTGACGTCACAGCAGCCTCAGTGTCTTATAGGGCAGTGGCAGGCCTCTGGCTCCTCGCTGTGCTTGTCAGGTCACAGCAGCCTCCGTGCCCTTTATGGCAGTGGCAGGCCCATGACAGTGTGCTGTGCTTGTGAGGTCAGAGCAGTGTCAGCGCCTCATTGGGCAGTGGAAGGCCAATGGCTGCTGGCTGTTTTCGTGAGGTAACATCAGCCTCCGTTCCCTATAGGCCAGTGGCAGGCCTCTGCGTGCTGGCTGCATTTTGAGGTCACCTTTGTCTCAGTGCCTCATCAGGCAGTGGGATGCCCATGGCTGCTGACTCTGCTTGTGAGCTCACAGAAGTACCAGTGCCTGACAGGCCACTGGCAGGCCCCTGGTGGCTTCCTGTCCTTGTGAGGTCACATGAGCCTCTGTGTCTGATAGGGCAGTGGAAGGTGTTGTAGAGGCCTCCAAGTGCCTTTTTTTGCGGTGCAGGGGCAGCCGAGTGCCCTTTTTTGCGGTGCAGGGGCCTCAGGGTGCATTTTTTTGCAGTGTAGCAGCCTCCAAGTGCCTTTTTTTGCAATGTAGGGGCTTCGGAGTGCCTTTTTTTGTGGTGCAGGGGCCTCCAAGTGCCTTTATTTCCAGTGTACAGGCCTGCAAGTGCCTCTTTTTCCAGCGCAGGAGCCTCCGAGTGCCTTTTTTGGTGGTGCAGGGCCCTCCGAGTGCCTTGTTTCACATTGTAGCAGCCCCCGAGTGCCTTTTATTTTGCTGTATAGGCCACTGAATGCCTTTTCTTGTGGTTCAGGGGCCTCCGAGTGCTGTTATTTTGGGGGGTGTGGTCCTCCATGTACCTTTTTTTTGCGGTGTAGTGGCCCCGAGTGCCTTTTCTTGTGGTGCAGGGGCCTCCGAGTGCCTTCTTTAGTGGTGCAGGGCCCTCCGAGTTCCTTTCTTTCTGGTGCAGGGGCCTCCGAGTGCCTTTTTTTGCATTGTAGCAGCCCCCAAGTGCCTTTTTTTGTGCTGTAGGGGCCTCCGAGTGCCTTTTTTTGTGGTGTAGGGGCAGCCGAGTGCCTTTTTTTGTGGTGTGGTGCTCCAAGTGCCTTTCTTTTGTGCTGTAGGGGCCTCTGAGTGCATTTTTTTTTGCGGTGCACTGGCCTCCAAGTGCCCTGTTTTTCAGTGCACTGGCCTCCGAGTGCCTTTTTTTGCGGTGCAGGGGCTACTGAGTGCCTTTTTTTGCAGTGTAGTAGCCTCCAAGTGCCTTTTTTTGCGGTGAAGGGCCCTCCGAGTGCCTTTTTTTGCAGTGTAGGGGCCTCCGAGTGCCTTCTTTTGTGGTGCAGGGGCCTCCGAGTGCCTTTATATCCGGTGTACAGGCCTGCAAGTGCCTCTTTTTCCAGTGCAGGAGCCTCCGAGTGCTTTTTTTTGTGGTGCAGGGCCCTCTGAGTGCCTTTTGTCGCGTTGTAGCAGCCTCCGAGTGCCTTTTTTTGCATTTTAGCAGCCACCAAGTGCCTTTTTTTGTGCTGTAGGGGCCACTGAGTACCTTATCTTTTTCCAGTGTAGGGGCAGCCGAGTGCCTTTTTTTGTGGTGTGGTCCTCCGAGTGCCTTTCTTTTGTGGTGTCGAGGCCTCTGGGTGCATTTTCTTTTTGCAGTGTGGAGGCCTCCGAGTGCCTTTTTTTGCGGTGTGGAGGCCTCTGAGTGCCTTTTTTTGCAATGCAGGGGCTACTGAGTGCCTTTTTTTGCTGTGCATGGGCCTCAGGGTGCATTTCTTTGCAGTGTAGTAGCCTCCAAGTGCCTTTTTTTGCAATGTGGGGGCCACCGAGTGCCTTTCTTGGTGGTGTAGGGGCCTCTGAGTGCCTTCTTTTGTGGTGCAGGAGCCTCCGAGTGCTTTTTTTGGTGGTGCTGGGCCCTCTGAGTGCCTTGTTTCACGTTGTAGCAGCCCCCGAGTGCCTTTTATTGTGCTGTAGGGTCCACCGAGTGCCTTTTCTTGTGGTTCAGAGGCCACCGAGTGCCTTTTCTTGTGGTTCAGGGGCCTCTGAGTGCCTTTTTTCACATTGTAGCAGGCCCCGAGTGCGTTTTTTTGTGCTGTAGGAGCCACCGAGTGCCTTTTCTTGTGGTTCAGTGGCCTCTGAGTGCCTTTTTTCACATTGTAGCAGCCCCCGAGTGCCTTTTTTTGTGCTGTAGGAGCCACCGAGTGCCTTTTCTTGTGGTTCAGCGGCCTCCGAGTGCCATTTTTTGCATTGTAGCAGCCCCCAAGTGCCTTTTTTTGTGCTGTAGGGGCCTCCGAGTGCCTTTTTTTCCAGCGTAGGGGCAGCCGAGTGCCTTTCTCTGCGGTGTAGCGGCCTCCAAGTGCCTTTTTTTCTGGTGTACAGGCCTGCAATGCCTCTTTTTCCAGTGCAGGAGCCTCTGAGTGCTTCTTTTGGTGGTGCCGGGCCCTCCAAGTGCCTTGTTTCACATTGTAGTCCCCCCCGAGTGCCTTTTTTTGCAGTGTAGGGGCCACTGAGTGCCTTTTTCTGGGGTGTAGAGGCCTCCGAGTGCCTGTTTTTCCAGTGTAAGGGCAGCTGAGTGCCTTTTTTTGTGCTGCAGGGCCCTCTGAGTGCCTTTCTTTCTGGTGCAGGGGCATCGGAGTGCCTGTTTTCGCATTGTAGCAGCCCCCGAGTGCCTTTTTTTGTGGTGTTGGGGCCACCGAGTGCCTTTTTTTGCCGTGCATGGTCCTCCGAGTGCCTTTTTTGCAGTGTATTAGCCTCCAAGTGCCTTTTTTTGTGATGCAGCGGCCTCCGAGTGCCTTTTCTTGTGGTTCACTGTTCTCCGGGTGCCTGTTTTTGTGGTGCAGGGGCTTCCGAGTGCCTTTGTTTGAGGTGCACTGCTGTCTGAGTGCCTTTTTTTTGCAGTGAAGGGGCATCTAAGTGCCTTTTTTTCCGGCCTAGCGGCCTCCAAGTGCCTATTTTTGCGATGCAGGCTCCCAAAGTGCCTTTTTTTCCAGTATAGTGTCCTCCATGTGCATATTTTTGCAGTGCATCGCCTCCTAGTGCCCTTTTTTCCCAGTGCTCATGCCTCCAAGTGCCTTTTTTTCTGTTATGGTCCTTCAACGTTCTGTGATATCACTTTACCCTCTGCCTGAAATGATATTGTCAGGTCCACCACTGCTGGATGAGATAGTCATGTCACTTCTGCCTCACGGCCTGGTAGGCCAGTCAGGCCCATCAGTCCTTGCTCTGCTTGTGAGGTTGCTTCTGCCTCTGTGCTTGATAGGCCAGTGGCAGGGCCATGCCTCCTGACTGGGCTTGTGAGGATACTTGTGTCTCCATGCCAAAAAGGGCAGTGGCAGGCCCATGGTTGCTGGTTGTGTCTTATGATGTCACTTTGACCTGCATGCCATTGCATGCATGGCATGCATGGGCATGCACTGCCACGCCCATGGCTGCTGGTCTGCTTGGGTGTTCCCTTCTTTCTCCGTGCTTGATGCGCCATGGCAGGCCCAGAGCTGCTGGCTGTGCTTGTGAGGTCACAGCAGCCTCCGTGCCTGATAGGCCAGTGGGAGGCCAATGGCTGCTTGGCTGTGCTTGTGAGGTCACAGCAGCGTCAGGACCTGATAGGCCAGTGGGAGGCCAATGGCTGCTGGCTGTGCTTGTGAGGTCACAGCAGCCTCAGTGCCTCATAGGCCAGTGGGAGGCCAATGGCTGTTGGCTGTGCTTCTGAGGTAACAGCAGCCTCCGTGCCTGATAGGCCAGTAGCAGGCCCCTGTCTGCTGGCTGTGCTTGTCAGGTCACAGCAGCCTCAGTGCCTCATAGGCCAGTGGGAGGCCAATGGCTGCTGGCTGTGCTTGTGAGGTCACAGCAGCCTCAGTGCCTCATAGACCAGTGGCAGGCCTCTGGGTGCTGGCTGTTTTTGTGAGGTGACAGCAGCCTCAGTGGCTCATCGGCTGGTTGGATGCCATGGCTGCTGGCTGCTGGCTGTGCTTGTGAGGTCACAGCAGTCCTGTTGCCTCATAGGCCAGTTCGAGGCCAATGACTGCTGGGTGGGCTTGTGTGGTCAGAGAAGCCTCAGTGCCCTATAGGGCAGTGGCAGGCCCGTAGCTGCTGGGTGGGCTTGTGAGATCACAGCAGCCTCCATGCCCTTTAGGGCAGTGGCAGGCCCCTGACTGTTTACTGTGCCTCTGAGTTGACAGCAGCATCAGCACCTGATCGGGAAGTTGGAGGCCAATGGCTGCTCTCTGTGCTTGTCAGGTCACAGCAGCCTCAGTGCCTCATAGGCCAGTGGCAGACCCACAGCTGCTGGCTGTGCTTGTGAGGTCACAGCAGCCTCAGTGTCTTATAGGGCAGTGGCAGGCCCCTGGCTGCTGGCCGCGTTTTGAGGTCACATTTGTCTCTGTACCTCATAGGCCAGTGGCAGGCCCATAGCTGCTGGGTGTGCTTGTGAGGTCACAGTAGCCTCCGTGCCTCATAGGCCAGTGGAGGCCCGTAGCGGCTGGCTGTGCTTGTCAGGTCACAGCAGCCTCAGTGCCACACAGGGCAGTGGCAGGCTCCTGGCTGCTGGCTGCATTTGTGAGGTCACAGCAGCCTCAGTGCCTCATAGGCCAGTGGCAGGCTCATGGCTGCTGGCTGTGCTTGTGAAGTAACAGCAGCCACCGTGCCTCCTAGGCCAGTGGCAGGCTCATGGCTGCTGGCTGTGCTTGTGAGGTCACAGCACCCTCAGTGCCTCAAAGGGCAGTGGCAGGCTTCTGGCTGCTGGCTGTGCTTGTGAGGTCATAGCACCCTCCGTGCCTCCTAGGCCAGTGGCAGACTAATGGCCGCTGGCTGTGCTTGTGCGGTCACAGCAGCCTCACTGCCTCATAGGGCGGTACCAGGCTCATGGCTGCTGGCTGTGCTTGTGAGGTCACAGCAGCCTCCGTGCCTCATAAGCCAGTGGCAGGCTCATGGCTGCTGGCTGTGCTTGTGAGGTCACAGCAGCCTCTGTGCTTCCTAGGCCAGTTGCAGGCTGATGGCTGCTTTCTGGGCTTCTGAAGTCAGAGCAACCTTAGTGTCTCATTGGTTACTGGCAAGCGCCCCCTGCTGCCTGTGCTTGTGAGGTCACATTAGCCTCAATGCGTCATAAGTGAGTGGCAAGCGCCCCCTGCTGCCTCTGCTTGTGAGGTCACAGCAGCCTCAGTGCCTCATAGGCCAGTGGCAGGCCCCTGGCTGCTGGCTGTGCTTGTGAGGACACAGCAGCCTCCGTTCCCTATAGGGCAGTGGCAGGCCCATAGCTGCTGGATGTGCTTGTAAGTTCACAGCAGTCCTATGTCCTGATAGGCCCGTGGAAGGCCTCTGTCTGCTGGCTGCCTTTTGAGGTCACATTTGTCCCTGTACCTTCTAGGGCAATGGCAGGCCTCTGGCTCCTCGCTGTGCTTGTGAGGTCACAGCAGCCTCCTTTTCCTGTAGGCCAGAGGGATGCCAATGGCTGCTTGGTGTGCTTTTGAGGTCACAGCAGCCTCTGTGCCTCATAGGCCAGTGGCAGGCCCCTGGCTGCTGGCTGTGCTTGTGAGGTCACAGCAGCCTCCTTTTCCTGTAGGCCAGTGGCAGACCCATAGCTGCTGTCTGTACTTAGGTCACAACACTCCTACAGCCTGATAGGCCAGAAGCAGGCCCCTGGCTGCTCACTGTGCTTGTGAGGTAACAGCAGCCTCCGTGCCTCATAGGCCAGTGGCAGACCCACAGCTGCTGGCTTTACTTGTTAGGTGAAATCAGCCTCAGTGTCTTATAGGGCAGTGGCAGGGCCCTGGCTGCTGGGTGCATTTTGAGGTCATATTTGTCTCTGTACCTCATAGGGCAGTGGCAGGCCCCTGGCTGCTGGCTGTCCTTTTGAGGTCACAGCAGTCTGAGTGACTGATAGGCCAGTGGCAGGCCTCTGGGTGCTGGCTGTTTTTGTGGGGTGACAGCAGCCTCAGTGCGTCGTAGGCCAGTGGGATGCCCTGGCTGCTGGCTGCTGGCTTTGCTTGTGAGGTCACAGCAGTCCTGTTGCCTGATAGGCCAGTGGGATGCCCATAGCTGCTGGCTGTGCTTGTCAGGTCATAACACTCCTACAGTCTGATAGGCCAGCAGCAGGCCCCTGGCTGCTGACTGTGCTTCTGAGGTCAGAGCAGCCTCAGTGCCTGATAGGCCCGTGGCAGGCCCCTGTCTGCTGGCTGCCTTTTGAGGTCACATTTGTCTCTGTACCTTATAGGGCAATGGTAGGCCTCTGGCTCCTCGCTGTGCTTGTGAGGTCACAGCAGCCTCCCTGCCCTCTAGGGCAGTGGCAGGCCCATAGCTGCTGGATGTGCTTGTCAGGTCACAACACTCCTACAGACTGGTAGGCCAGTGGCAGACCCATAGCTGCTGGCTTTGCTTGTGACGTCACAGCAGCCTCAGTGTCTTATAGGGCAGTAGCAGGCCCCTGGCTGCTGGCTGTGCTTGTGAGGTCACAGCAGCCTCCGTGCCCTTTATGGCAGTGGCAGGCCCCTGACTGTTTACTGTGCTTCTGAGTTGACAGCAGCGTCAGCTCCTCATCGGGCAGTGGGAGGCCAATGGCTGCTGGCTGTGCTTGTGAGGTCACATCAGCCTCCGTGCTGTATAGGCCAGTGGCAGGCCCTTGGCTGCTGTCTGTGCTTGTCAGGTCAAAGCAGTCCTACTGCCTGATAGGCTAGTGGCAGGCCCCTGGCTGCTGGCTGTGCTTGTGAGGTCACAGCAGCCTCCGTGCCTCATAGGCCAGTGGCAGGCCCATAGCTGCTGGCTGTGCTTTTCAGGTCACAGCAGTCCTGTTTCCTGATAGGCCCGTGGCATGCCTCTGTCTGCTGGCTGCCTTTTGAGGTCACATTTGTCTCTGTACCTTCTAGGGCAATGGCAGGCCTCTGGCTCCTCGCTGTGCTTGTGAGGTCACAGCAGCCTCCCTGCCCTATAGGGCAGTGGCAGGCCCATAGCTGCTGTCTGTGCTTGTGAGGTCACAGCAGCCTCAGTGCTTCACAGGCCAGTGGCAGGCCCCTGGCTGCTGGCTGTGCTTGTGAGGTTACAGAAGCCTCCCTGCCCTTGAGGGTGGTGGCAGGCCCATACCTGCTGGCTGTGCTTGTCAGGTCACAACACTCCTACAGCCTGATAGGCCAGTGGCAGACCCACAGCTGCTGGCTTTGCTTGTGACGTCACAGCAGCCTCAGTGTCTTATAGGGCAGTGGCAGGCCTCTGGCTCCTCGCTGTGCTTGTCAGGTCACAGCAGCCTCCGTGCCCTTTATGGCAGTGGCAGGCCCATGACAGTGTGCTGTGCTTGTGAGGTCAGAGCAGTGTCAGCGCCTCATTGGGCAGTGGAAGGCCAATGGCTGCTGGCTGTTTTCGTGAGGTAACATCAGCCTCCGTTCCCTATAGGCCAGTGGCAGGCCTCTGCGTGCTGGCTGCATTTTGAGGTCACCTTTGTCTCAGTGCCTCATCAGGCAGTGGGATGCCCATGGCTGCTGACTCTGCTTGTGAGCTCACAGAAGTACCAGTGCCTGACAGGCCACTGGCAGGCCCCTGGTGGCTTCCTGTCCTTGTGAGGTCACATGAGCCTCTGTGTCTGATAGGGCAGTGGAAGGTGTTGTAGAGGCCTCCAAGTGCCTTTTTTTGCGGTGCAGGGGCAGCCGAGTGCCCTTTTTTGCGGTGCAGGGGCCTCAGGGTGCATTTTTTTGCAGTGTAGCAGCCTCCAAGTGCCTTTTTTTGCAATGTAGGGGCTTCGGAGTGCCTTTTTTTGTGGTGCAGGGGCCTCCAAGTGCCTTTATTTCCAGTGTACAGGCCTGCAAGTGCCTCTTTTTCCAGCGCAGGAGCCTCCGAGTGCCTTTTTTGGTGGTGCAGGGCCCTCCGAGTGCCTTGTTTCACATTGTAGCAGCCCCCGAGTGCCTTTTATTTTGCTGTATAGGCCACTGAATGCCTTTTCTTGTGGTTCAGGGGCCTCCGAGTGCTGTTATTTTGGGGTGTGTGGTCCTCCATGTACCTTTTTTTTGCGGTGTAGTGGCCCCGAGTGCCTTTTCTTGTGGTGCAGGGGCCTCCGAGTGCCTTCTTTAGTGGTGCAGGGCCCTCCGAGTTCCTTTCTTTCTGGTGCAGGGGCCTCCGAGTGCCTTTTTTTGCATTGTAGCAGCCCCCAAGTGCCTTTTTTTGTGCTGTAGGGGCCTCCGAGTGCCTTTTTTTGTGGTGTAGGGGCAGCCGAGTGCCTTTTTTTGTGGTGTGGTGCTCCAAGTGCCTTTCTTTTGTGCTGTAGGGGCCTCTGAGTGCATTTTTTTTTGCGGTGCACTGGCCTCCAAGTGCCCTGTTTTTCAGTGCACTGGCCTCCGAGTGCCTTTTTTTGCGGTGCAGGGGCTACTGAGTGCCTTTTTTTGCAGTGTAGTAGCCTCCAAGTGCCTTTTTTTGCGGTGAAGGGCCCTCCGAGTGCCTTTTTTTGCAGTGTAGGGGCCTCCGAGTGCCTTCTTTTGTGGTGCAGGGGCCTCCGAGTGCCTTTATATCCGGTGTACAGGCCTGCAAGTGCCTCTTTTTCCAGTGCAGGAGCCTCCGAGTGCTTTTTTTTGTGGTGCAGGGCCCTCTGAGTGCCTTTTGTCGCGTTGTAGCAGCCTCCGAGTGCCTTTTTTTGCATTTTAGCAGCCACCAAGTGCCTTTTTTTGTGCTGTAGGGGCCACTGAGTACCTTATCTTTTTCCAGTGTAGGGGCAGCCGAGTGCCTTTTTTTGTGGTGTGGTCCTCCGAGTGCCTTTCTTTTGTGGTGTCGAGGCCTCTGGGTGCATTTTCTTTTTGCAGTGTGGAGGCCTCCGAGTGCCTTTTTTTGCGGTGTGGAGGCCTCTGAGTGCCTTTTTTTGCAATGCAGGGGCTACTGAGTGCCTTTTTTTGCTGTGCAGGGGCCTCAGGGTGCATTTCTTTGCAGTGTAGTAGCCTCCAAGTGCCTTTTTTTGCAATGTGGGGGCCACCGAGTGCCTTTCTTGGTGGTGTAGGGGCCTCTGAGTGCCTTCTTTTGTGGTGCAGGAGCCTCCGAGTGCTTTTTTTGGTGGTGCTGGGCCCTCTGAGTGCCTTGTTTCACGTTGTAGCAGCCCCCGAGTGCCTTTTATTGTGCTGTAGGGTCCACCGAGTGCCTTTTCTTGTGGTTCAGAGGCCACCGAGTGCCTTTTCTTGTGGTTCAGGGGCCTCTGAGTGCCTTTTTTCACATTGTAGCAGGCCCCGAGTGCGTTTTTTTGTGCTGTAGGAGCCACCGAGTGCCTTTTCTTGTGGTTCAGTGGCCTCTGAGTGCCTTTTTTCACATTGTAGCAGCCCCCGAGTGCCTTTTTTTGTGCTGTAGGAGCCACCGAGTGCCTTTTCTTGTGGTTCAGCGGCCTCCGAGTGCCATTTTTTGCATTGTAGCAGCCCCCAAGTGCCTTTTTTTGTGCTGTAGGGGCCTCCGAGTGCCTTTTTTTCCAGCGTAGGGGCAGCCGAGTGCCTTTCTCTGCGGTGTAGCGGCCTCCAAGTGCCTTTTTTTCTGGTGTACAGGCTTGCAATGCCTCTTTTTCCAGTGCAGGAGCCTCTGAGTGCTTCTTTTGGTGGTGCCGGGCCCTCCAAGTGCCTTGTTTCACATTGTAGTCCCCCCCGAGTGCCTTTTTTTGCAGTGTAGGGGCCACTGAGTGCCTTTTTCTGGGGTGTAGAGGCCTCCGAGTGCCTGTTTTTCCAGTGTAAGGGCAGCTGAGTGCCTTTTTTTGTGCTGCAGGGCCCTCTGAGTGCCTTTCTTTCTGGTGCAGGGGCATCGGAGTGCCTGTTTTCGCATTGTAGCAGCCCCCGAGTGCCTTTTTTTGTGGTGTTGGGGCCACCGAGTGCCTTTTTTTGCCGTGCATGGTCCTCCGAGTGCCTTTTTTGCAGTGTATTAGCCTCCAAGTGCCTTTTTTTGTGATGCAGCGGCCTCCGAGTGCCTTTTCTTGTGGTTCACTGTTCTCCGGGTGCCTGTTTTTGTGGTGCAGGGGCTTCCGAGTGCCTTTGTTTGAGGTGCACTGCTGTCTGAGTGCCTTTTTTTTGCAGTGAAGGGGCATCTAAGTGCCTTTTTTTCCGGCCTAGCGGCCTCCAAGTGCCTATTTTTGCGATGCAGGCTCCCAAAGTGCCTTTTTTTCCAGTATAGTGTCCTCCATGTGCATATTTTTGCAGTGCATCGCCTCCTAGTGCCCTTTTTTCCCAGTGCTCATGCCTCCAAGTGCCTTTTTTTCTGTTATGGTCCTTCAACGTTCTGTGATATCACTTTACCCTCTGCCTGAAATGATATTGTCAGGTCCACCACTGCTGGATGAGATAGTCATGTCACTTCTGCCTCACGGCCTGGTAGGCCAGTCAGGCCCATCAGTCCTTGCTCTGCTTGTGAGGTTGCTTCTGCCTCTGTGCTTGATAGGCCAGTGGCAGGGCCATGCCTCCTGACTGGGCTTGTGAGGATACTTGTGTCTCCATGCCAAAAAGGGCAGTGGCAGGCCCATGGTTGCTGGTTGTGTCTTATGATGTCACTTTGACCTGCATGCCATTGCATGCATGGCATGCATGGGCATGCACTGCCACGCCCATGGCTGCTGGTCTGCTTGGGTGTTCCCTTCTTTCTCCGTGCTTGATGCGCCATGGCAGGCCCAGAGCTGCTGGCTGTGCTTGTGAGGTCACAGCAGCCTCAGTGCCTCATAGGCCAGTGGGAGGCCAATGGCTGTTGGCTGTGCTTCTGAGGTAACAGCAGCCTCCGTGCCTGATAGGCCAGTAGCAGGCCCCTGTCTGCTGGCTGTGCTTGTCAGGTCACAGCAGCCTCAGTGCCTCATAGGCCAGTGGGAGGCCAATGGCTGCTGGCTGTGCTTGTGAGGTCACAGCAGCCTCAGTGCCTCATAGACCAGTGGCAGGCCTCTGGGTGCTGGCTGTTTTTGTGAGGTGACAGCAGCCTCAGTGGCTCATCGGCTGGTTGGATGCCATGGCTGCTGGCTGCTGGCTGTGCTTGTGAGGTCACAGCAGTCCTGTTGCCTCATAGGCCAGTTCGAGGCCAATGACTGCTGGGTGGGCTTGTGTGGTCAGAGAAGCCTCAGTGCCCTATAGGGCAGTGGCAGGCCCGTAGCTGCTGGGTGGGCTTGTGAGATCACAGCAGCCTCCATGCCCTTTAGGGCAGTGGCAGGCCCCTGACTGTTTACTGTGCCTCTGAGTTGACAGCAGCATCAGCACCTGATCGGGAAGTTGGAGGCCAATGGCTGCTCTCTGTGCTTGTCAGGTCACAGCAGCCTCAGTGCCTCATAGGCCAGTGGCAGACCCACAGCTGCTGGCTGTGCTTGTGAGGTCACAGCAGCCTCAGTGTCTTATAGGGCAGTGGCAGGCCCCTGGCTGCTGGCCGCGTTTTGAGGTCACATTTGTCTCTGTACCTCATAGGCCAGTGGCAGGCCCATAGCTGCTGGGTGTGCTTGTGAGGTCACAGTAGCCTCCGTGCCTCATAGGCCAGTGGAGGCCCGTAGCGGCTGGCTGTGCTTGTCAGGTCACAGCAGCCTCAGTGCCACACAGGGCAGTGGCAGGCTCCTGGCTGCTGGCTGCATTTGTGAGGTCACAGCAGCCTCAGTGCCTCATAGGCCAGTGGCAGGCTCATGGCTGCTGGCTGTGCTTGTGAAGTAACAGCAGCCACCGTGCCTCCTAGGCCAGTGGCAGGCTCATGGCTGCTGGCTGTGCTTGTGAGGTCACAGCACCCTCAGTGCCTCAAAGGGCAGTGGCAGGCTTCTGGCTGCTGGCTGTGCTTGTGAGGTCACAGCACCCTCAGTGCCTCCTAGGCCAGTGGCAGACTAATGGCCGCTGGCTGTGCTTGTGCGGTCACAGCAGCCTCACTGCCTCATAGGGCGGTACCAGGCTCATGGCTGCTGGCTGTGCTTGTGAGGTCACAGCAGCCTCCGTGCCTCATAAGCCAGTGGCAGGCTCATGGCTGCTGGCTGTGCTTGTGAGGTCACAGCAGCCTCCGTGCTTCCTAGGCCAGTTGCAGGCTGATGGCTGCTTTCTGGGCTTCTGAAGTCAGAGCAACCTTAGTGTCTCATTGGTTACTGGCAAGCGCCCCCTGCTGCCTGTGCTTGTGAGGTCACATTAGCCTCAATGCGTCATAAGTGAGTGGCAAGCGCCCCCTGCTGCCTCTGCTTGTGAGGTCACAGCAGCCTCAGTGCCTCATAGGCCAGTGGCAGGCCCCTGGCTGCTGGCTGTGCTTGTGAGGACACAGCAGCCTCCGTTCCCTATAGGGCAGTGGCAGGCCCATAGCTGCTGGATGTGCTTGTAAGTTCACAGCAGTCCTATGTCCTGATAGGCCCGTGGAAGGCCTCTGTCTGCTGGCTGCCTTTTGAGGTCACATTTGTCCCTGTACCTTCTAGGGCAATGGCAGGCCTCTGGCTCCTCGCTGTGCTTGTGAGGTCACAGCAGCCTCCTTTTCCTGTAGGCCAGAGGGATGCCAATGGCTGCTTGGTGTGCTTTTGAGGTCACAGCAGCCTCTGTGCCTCATAGGCCAGTGGCAGGCCCCTGGCTGCTGGCTGTGCTTGTGAGGTCACAGCAGCCTTCTTTTCCTGTAGGCCAGTGGCAGACCCATAGCTGCTGTCTGTACTTAGGTCACAACACTCCTACAGCCTGATAGGCCAGAAGCAGGCCCCTGGCTGCTCACTGTGCTTGTGAGGTAACAGCAGCCTCCGTGCCTCATAGGCCAGTGGCAGACCCACAGCTGCTGGCTTTACTTGTTAGGTGAAATCAGCCTCAGTGTCTTATAGGGCAGTGGCAGGGCCCTGGCTGCTGGGTGCATTTTGAGGTCATATTTGTCTCTGTACCTCATAGGGCAGTGGCAGGCCCCTGGCTGCTGGCTGTCCTTTTGAGGTCACAGCAGTCTGAGTGACTGATAGGCCAGTGGCAGGCCTCTGGGTGCTGGCTGTTTTTGTGGGGTGACAGCAGCCTCAGTGCGTCGTAGGCCAGTGGGATGCCCTGGCTGCTGGCTGCTGGCTTTGCTTGTGAGGTCACAGCAGTCCTGTTGCCTGATAGGCCAGTGGGATGCCCATAGCTGCTGGATGTGCTTGTCAGGTCACAACACTCCTACAGACTGGTAGGCCAGTGGCAGACCCATAGCTGCTGGCTTTGCTTGTGACGTCACAGCAGCCTCAGTGTCTTATAGGGCAGTAGCAGGCCCCTGGCTGCTGGCTGTGCTTGTGAGGTCACAGCAGCCTCCGTGCCCTTTATGGCAGTGGCAGGCCCCTGACTGTTTACTGTGCTTCTGAGTTGACAGCAGCGTCAGCTCCTCATCGGGCAGTGGGAGGCCAATGGCTGCTGGCTGTGCTTGTGAGGTCACATCAGCCTCCGTGCTGTATAGGCCAGTGGCAGGCCCTTGGCTGCTGTCTGTGCTTGTCAGGTCAAAGCAGTCCTACTGCCTGATAGGCTAGTGGCAGGCCCCTGGCTGCTGGCTGTGCTTGTGGGGTCACAGCAGCCTCCGTGCCTCATAGGCCAGTGGCAGGCCCATAGCTGCTGGCTGTGCTTTTCAGGTCACAGCAGTCCTGTTTCCTGATAGGCCCGTGGCATGCCTCTGTCTGCTGGCTGCCTTTTGAGGTCACATTTGTCTCTGTACCTTCTAGGGCAATGGCAGGCCTCTGGCTCCTCGCTGTGCTTGTGAGGTCACAGCAGCCTCCCTGCCCTATAGGGCAGTGGCAGGCCCATAGCTGCTGTCTGTGCTTGTGAGGTCACAGCAGCCTCAGTGCTTCACAGGCCAGTGGCAGGCCCCTGGCTGCTGGCTGTGCTTGTGAGGTTACAGAAGCCTCCCTGCCCTTGAGGGTGGTGGCAGGCCCATACCTGCTGGCTGTGCTTGTCAGGTCACAACACTCCTACAGCCTGATAGGCCAGTGGCAGACCCACAGCTGCTGGCTTTGCTTGTGACGTCACAGCAGCCTCAGTGTCTTATAGGGCAGTGGCAGGCCTCTGGCTCCTCGCTGTGCTTGTCAGGTCACAGCAGCCTCCGTGCCCTTTATGGCAGTGGCAGGCCCATGACAGTGTGCTGTGCTTGTGAGGTCAGAGCAGTGTCAGCGCCTCATTGGGCAGTGGAAGGCCAATGGCTGCTGGCTGTTTTCGTGAGGTAACATCAGCCTCCGTTCCCTATAGGCCAGTGGCAGGCCTCTGCGTGCTGGCTGCATTTTGAGGTCACCTTTGTCTCAGTGCCTCATCAGGCAGTGGGATGCCCATGGCTGCTGACTCTGCTTGTGAGCTCACAGAAGTACCAGTGCCTGACAGGCCACTGGCAGGCCCCTGGCGGCTTCCTGTCCTTGTGAGGTCACATGAGCCTCTGTGTCTGATAGGGCAGTGGAAGGTGTTGTAGAGGCCACCGAGTGCCTTTTTTTGCGGTGCAGGGGCCACCGAGTGCCTTTTTTTGCGGTGCAGGGGCCTCAGGGTGCCTTTTTTTGCAGTGTAGTAGCCTCCAAGTGCCTTTTTTTGCAACGTGGGGGCTTCCGAGTGCCTTTTTTTGTGGTGCTGGGGCCTCCAAGTGCCTTTATTTCCAGTGTACAGGCCTGCAAGTGCCTCTTTTTCCAGCGCAGGAGCCTCCGAGTGCCTTTTTTGGTGGTGCAGGGCCCTCCGAGTGCCTTGTTTCACATTGTAGCAGCCCCCGAGTGCCTTTTATTTTGCTGTATAGGCCACTGAATGCCTTTTCTTGTGGTTCAGGGGCCTCCGAGTGCTGTTATTTTGGGGGGTGTGGTCCTCCATGTACCTTTTTTTTGCGGTGTAGTGGCCCCGAGTGCCTTTTCTTGTGGTGCAGGGGCCTCCGAGTGCCTTCTTTAGTGGTGCAGGGCCCTCCGAGTTCCTTTCTTTCTGGTGCAGGGGCCTCCGAGTGCCTTTTTTTGCATTGTAGCAGCCCCCAAGTGCCTTTTTTTGTGCTGTAGGGGCCTCCGAGTGCCTTTTTTTGTGCTGTAGGGGCAGCCGAGTGCCTTTTTTTGTGGTGTGGTGCTCCAAGTGCCTTTCTTTTGTGCTGTAGGGGCCTCTGAGTGCATTTTTTTTTGCGGTGCACTGGCCTCCAAGTGCCCTGTTTTTCAGTGCACTGGCCTCCGAGTGCCTTTTTTTGCGGTGCAGGGGCTACTGAGTGCCTTTTTTTGCAGTGTAGTAGCCTCCAAGTGCCTTTTTTTGCGGTGAAGGGCCCTCCGAGTGCCTTTTTTTGCAGTGTAGGGGCCTCCGAGTGCCTTCTTTTGTGGTGCAGGGGCCTCCGAGTGCCTTTATATCCGGTGTACAGGCCTGCAAGTGCCTCTTTTTCCAGTGCAGGAGCCTCCGAGTGCTTTTTTTTGTGGTGCAGGGCCCTCTGAGTGCCTTTTGTCGCGTTGTAGCAGCCTCCGAGTGCCTTTTTTTGCATTTTAGCAGCCACCAAGTGCCTTTTTTTGTGCTGTAGGGGCCACTGAGTACCTTATCTTTTTCCAGTGTAGGGGCAGCCAAGTGCCTTTTTTTGTGGTGTGGTCCTCCGAGTGCCTTTCTTTTGTGGTGTCGAGGCCTCTGGGTGCATTTTCTTTTTGCAGTGTGGAGGCCTCCGAGTGCCTTTTTTTGCGGTGTGGAGGCCTCTGAGTGCCTTTTTTTGCAATGCAGGGGCTACTGAGTGCCTTTTTTTGCTGTGCATGGGCCTCAGGGTGCATTTCTTTGCAGTGTAGTAGCCTCCAAGTGCCTTTTTTTGCAATGTGGGGGCCACCGAGTGCCTTTCTTGGTGGTGTAGGGGCCTCTGAGTGCCTTCTTTTGTGGTGCAGGAGCCTCCGAGTGCTTTTTTTGGTGGTGCTGGGCCCTCTGAGTGCCTTGTTTCACGTTGTAGCAGCCCCCGAGTGCCTTTTATTGTGCTGTAGGGTCCACCGAGTGCCTTTTCTTGTGGTTCAGAGGCCACCGAGTGCCTTTTCTTGTGGTTCAGGGGCCTCTGAGTGCCTTTTTTCACATTGTAGCAGGCCCCGAGTGCGTTTTTTTGTGCTGTAGGAGCCACCGAGTGCCTTTTCTTGTGGTTCAGTGGCCTCTGAGTGCCTTTTTTCACATTGTAGCAGCCCCCGAGTGCCTTTTTTTGTGCTGTAGGAGCCACCGAGTGCCTTTTCTTGTGGTTCAGCGGCCTCCGAGTGCCATTTTTTGCATTGTAGCAGCCCCCAAGTGCCTTTTTTTGTGCTGTAGGGGCCTCCGAGTGCCTTTTTTTCCAGTGTAGGGGCAGCCGAGTGCCTTTCTCTGCGGTGTAGCGGCCTCCAAGTGCCTTTTTTTCTGGTGTACAGGCCTGCAATGCCTCTTTTTCCAGTGCAGGAGCCTCTGAGTGCTTCTTTTGGTGGTGCCGGGCCCTCCAAGTGCCTTGTTTCACATTGTAGTCCCCCCCGAGTGCCTTTTTTTGCAGTGTAGGGGCCACTGAGTGCCTTTTTCTGGGGTGTAGAGGCCTCCGAGTGCCTGTTTTTCCAGTGTAAGGGCAGCTGAGTGCCTTTTTTTGTGCTGCAGGGCCCTCTGAGTGCCTTTCTTTCTGGTGCAGGGGCATCGGAGTGCCTGTTTTCGCATTGTAGCAGCCCCCGAGTGCCTTTTTTTGTGGTGTTGGGGCCACCGAGTGCCTTTTTTTGCCGTGCATGGTCCTCCGAGTGCCTTTTTTGCAGTGTATTAGCCTCCAAGTGCCTTTTTTTGTGATGCAGCGGCCTCCGAGTGCCTTTTCTTGTGGTTCACTGTTCTCCGGGTGCCTGTTTTTGTGGTGCAGGGGCTTCCGAGTGCCTTTGTTTGAGGTGCACTGCTGTCTGAGTGCCTTTTTTTTGCAGTGAAGGGGCATCTAAGTGCCTTTTTTTCCGGCCTAGCGGCCTCCAAGTGCCTATTTTTGCGATGCAGGCTCCCAAAGTGCCTTTTTTTCCAGTATAGTGTCCTCCATGTGCATATTTTTGCAGTGCATCGCCTCCTAGTGCCCTTTTTTCCCAGTGCTCATGCCTCCAAGTGCCTTTTTTTCTGTTATGGTCCTTCAACGTTCTGTGATATCACTTTACCCTCTGCCTGAAATGATATTGTCAGGTCCACCACTGCTGGATGAGATAGTCATGTCACTTCTGCCTCACGGCCTGGTAGGCCAGTCAGGCCCATCAGTCCTTGCTCTGCTTGTGAGGTTGCTTCTGCCTCTGTGCTTGATAGGCCAGTGGCAGGGCCATGCCTCCTGACTGGGCTTGTGAGGATACTTGTGTCTCCATGCCAAAAAGGGCAGTGGCAGGCCCATGGTTGCTGGTTGTGTCTTATGATGTCACTTTGACCTGCATGCCATTGCATGCATGGCATGCATGGGCATGCACTGCCACGCCCATGGCTGCTGGTCTGCTTGGGTGTTCCCTTCTTTCTCCGTGCTTGATGCGCCATGGCAGGCCCAGAGCTGCTGGCTGTGCTTGTGAGGTCACAGCAGCCTCCGTGCCTGATAGGCCAGTGGGAGGCCAATGGCTGCTTGGCTGTGCTTGTGAGGTCACAGCAGCGTCAGGACCTGATAGGCCAGTGGGAGGCCAATGGCTGCTGGCTGTGCTTGTGAGGTCACAGCAGCCTCAGTGCCTCATAGGCCAGTGGGAGGCCAATGGCTGTTGGCTGTGCTTCTGAGGTAACAGCAGCCTCCGTGCCTGATAGGCCAGTAGCAGGCCCCTGTCTGCTGGCTGTGCTTGTCAGGTCACAGCAGCCTCAGTGCCTCATAGGCCAGTGGGAGGCCAATGGCTGCTGGCTGTGCTTGTGAGGTCACAGCAGCCTCAGTGCCTCATAGACCAGTGGCAGGCCTCTGGGTGCTGGCTGTTTTTGTGAGGTGACAGCAGCCTCAGTGGCTCATCGGCTGGTTGGATGCCATGGCTGCTGGCTGCTGGCTGTGCTTGTGAGGTCACAGCAGTCCTGTTGCCTCATAGGCCAGTTCGAGGCCAATGACTGCTGGGTGGGCTTGTGTGGTCAGAGAAGCCTCAGTGCCCTATAGGGCAGTGGCAGGCCCGTAGCTGCTGGGTGGGCTTGTGAGATCACAGCAGCCTCCATGCCCTTTAGGGCAGTGGCAGGCCCCTGACTGTTTACTGTGCCTCTGAGTTGACAGCAGCATCAGCACCTGATCGGGAAGTTGGAGGCCAATGGCTGCTCTCTGTGCTTGTCAGGTCACAGCAGCCTCAGTGCCTCATAGGCCAGTGGCAGACCCACAGCTGCTGGCTGTGCTTGTGAGGTCACAGCAGCCTCAGTGTCTTATAGGGCAGTGGCAGGCCCCTGGCTGCTGGCCGCGTTTTGAGGTCACATTTGTCTCTGTACCTCATAGGCCAGTGGCAGGCCCATAGCTGCTGGGTGTGCTTGTGAGGTCACAGTAGCCTCCGTGCCTCATAGGCCAGTGGAGGCCCGTAGTGGCTGGCTGTGCTTGTCAGGTCACAGCAGCCTCAGTGCCACACAGGGCAGTGGCAGGCTCCTGGCTGCTGGCTGCATTTGTGAGGTCACAGCAGCCTCAGTGCCTCATAGGCCAGTGGCAGGCTCATGGCTGCTGGCTGTGCTTGTGAAGTAACAGCAGCCACCGTGCCTCCTAGGCCAGTGGCAGGCTCATGGCTGCTGGCTGTGCTTGTGAGGTCACAGCACCCTCAGTGCCTCAAAGGGCAGTGGCAGGCTTCTGGCTGCTGGCTGTGCTTGTGAGGTCATAGCACCCTCCGTGCCTCCTAGGCCAGTGGCAGACTAATGGCCGCTGGCTGTGCTTGTGCGGTCACAGCAGCCTCACTGCCTCATAGGGCGGTACCAGGCTCATGGCTGCTGGCTGTGCTTGTGAGGTCACAGCAGCCTCTGTGCCTCATAAGCCAGTGGCAGGCTCATGGCTGCTGGCTGTGCTTGTGAGGTCACAGCAGCCTCCGTGCTTCCTAGGCCAGTTGCAGGCTGATGGCTGCTTTCTGGGCTTCTGAAGTCAGAGCAACCTTAGTGTCTCATTGGTTACTGGCAAGCGCCCCCTGCTGCCTGTGCTTGTGAGGTCACATTAGCCTCAATGCGTCATAAGTGAGTGGCAAGCGCCCCCTGCTGCCTCTGCTTGTGAGGTCACAGCAGCCTCAGTGCCTCATAGGCCAGTGGCAGGCCCCTGGCTGCTGGCTGTGCTTGTGAGGACACAGCAGCCTCCGTTCCCTATAGGGCAGTGGCAGGCCCATAGCTGCTGGATGTGCTTGTAAGTTCACAGCAGTCCTATGTCCTGATAGGCCCGTGGAAGGCCTCTGTCTGCTGGCTGCCTTTTGAGGTCACATTTGTCCCTGTACCTTCTAGGGCAATGGCAGGCCTCTGGCTCCTCGCTGTGCTTGTGAGGTCACAGCAGCCTCCTTTTCCTGTAGGCCAGAGGGATGCCAATGGCTGCTTGGTGTGCTTTTGAGGTAACAGCAGCCTCCGTGCCTCATAGGCCAGTGGCAGGCCCCTGGCTGCTGGCTTTACTTGTTAGGTGAAATCAGCCTCAGTGTCTTATAGGGCAGTGGCAGGGCCCTGGCTGCTGGGTGCGTTTTGAGGTCACATTTGTCTCTGTACCTCATAGGGCAGTGGCAGGCCCCTGGCTGCTGGCTGTGCTTGTGACGTCACAGCAGTCCTATTGCCTGATAGCTCAGTGGCAGGGCAATGGCTGCTGGCTGTCCTTTTGAGTTCACAGCAGTCTGAGTTACTGATAGGCAAGTGGCAGGCCTCTGGGTGCTGGCTGTTTTTGTGAGGTCACAGCAGCCTCAGTGCCTCATAGGCCAGTGCAATGCCCTGGCTGCTGGCGGTGCTTGTGAGGTCACAGGAGTCCTGTTGCCTGACAGGCCAGTGGGAGGCCCATGGCTGCTGGCTGCATTTTGAGGTCACCTTTGTCTTAGTGCCTCATTGGCCAGTGGGATGCCCATGGCTGCTGGTTGTACTTGTGAGGTGACAGCAGCCTCAGTGCCGCATAGGCCAGTGGGATGCCCTGGCTGCTGGCTGCTGGCGGTGCTTGTGAGGTCACAGCAGTCCTGTTGCCTGATAGGCCAGTGGCAGGCCCATGGCTGCTGACTGTGTTTGTGAGGTCAGAGAAGCCTCAGTGCCCTTTAGGGCAGTGGCAGGCCCATAGCTGCTGGCTATGCTTGTGAGGTCACAGCAGTCCTATGTCCTGATAGGCCCGTGGCAGGCCCCTGTCTGCTGGCTGCCTTTTGAGGTCACATTTGTCTCTGTACCTTATAGGGCAATGGTAGGCCTCTGGCTCCTCGCTGTGCTTGTGAGGTCACAGCAGCCTCCCTGCCCTCTAGGGCAGTGGCAGGCCCATAGCTGCTGGATGTGCTTGTCAGGTCACAACACTCCTACAGCCTGATAGGCCAGTGGCAGACCCATAGCTGCTGGCTGTGCTTGTGACGTCACAGCAGCCTCAGTGTCTTATAGGGCCGTGGCAGGCCCCTGGCTGCTAGCTGTGCTTGTTAGGTCACAGCAGCCTCAGTGCCTCATAGGCCAGTGGCAGGCCAATGGCTGCTGGCTGTGCTTGTGAGGTCACAGCAGCCTCAGTGCCTCATAGGCCAGTGGCAGGCCAATGGCTGCTGGCTGTGCTTGTGAGGTCACAGCAGCCTCAGTGCCTCATAGGCCAGTGGAAGTCCAATGGCTGCTAGCTGTGCTTGTTAGGTCACAGCAGCCTCAGTGCCTCATAGGCCAGTGGAAGGCCAATGGCTGCTGGCTGTGCTTGTGAGCTCACAGCAGCCTCCGTGCCTGATAGGCCAGTAGCAGGCCCCTGTCTGCTGGCTGTGCTTGTCAGGTCACAGCAGCCTCAGTGCCTGATAGGTCAGTGGCAGGCCAATGGCTGCTGGCTGTCCTTGTGAGGTCACAGCAGTCACATTGCCTCATAGGCCAGTGGCAGGCCTCTGGGTGCTGGCTGTTTTTGTGAGGTGACAGCAGCCTCAGTGGCTCATCGGCTGGTTGGATGCCATGGCTGCTGGCTGCTGGCTGTGCTTGTGAGGTCACAGCAGTCCTGTTGCCTGATGGGCCAGTGACAGCTGCATGCCTGCTGGCTGTGTTATGAGGTCACATTTGTCTGGGGGCCTCATAGGGCAGTTGAATGCCCATGCCTGCTGGCCGTGCTTGTGAGGTCACAGCAGTCCTGTTGCCTGATATGCCAGTTCGAGGCCAATGACTGCTGGGTGGGCTTGTGAGGTCAGAGAAGCCTCAGTGTCCTATAGGGCAGTGGCAGGCCCATAGCTGCTGGGTGGGCTTGTGAGATCACAGCAGCCTCCATGCCCTTTAGGGCAGTGGCAGGCCCCTGACTGTTTACTGTGATTCTGAGTTGACAGCAGCATCAGCACCTGATCGGGAAGTTGGAGGCCGATGGCTGCTCTCTGTGCTTGTCAGGTCACAGCAGCCTCAGTGCCTCATAGGCCAGTGGCAGACCCACAGCTGCTGGCTGTGCTTGTCAGGTCAGAGAAGCCTCAGTGTCTTATAGGGCAGTGGCAGGCACCTGGCTGCTGGCCGCGTTTTGAGGTCACATTTGTCTCTGTACCTCATAGGGCAGTGGCAGGCCCCTGGCTGCTGGCTGTGCTTGTGAGGTCACAGCAGTCCTATTGCCTGATAGGTCAGTGGCAGGCCCATGGCTGCTGGCTGTCCTTGTGAGGTCACAGCAGTCACATTGCCTCATAGGCCAGTGGCAGGCCTCTGGGTGCTGGCTGTTTTTGTGAGGTGACAGCAGCCTCAGTGGCTCATCGGCTGGTTGGATGCCATGGCTGCTGGCTGCTGGCTGTGCTTGTGAGGTCACAGCAGTCCTGTTGCCTGATAGGCCAGTGACAGCTCCATGCCTGCTGGCCGCGTTTTGAGGTCACATTTGTCTCTGTGCCTCATAGGGCAGTGGCAGGCCCCTGGCTGCTGGCTGTGCTTGTGAGGTCACAGCAGTCCTATTGGCTGATAGGTCAGTGGCAGGCCAATGGCTGCTGGCTTTGCTTGTCATGTCACGGAAGTACCAGTGCCTGATGGGCCAGTGACAGCTCCATGCCTGCTGGCTGCGTTATGAGGTCACGTTCGTCTCGGGGCCTCATAGGGCAGTTGGACGCCCATGCCTACTGGCCATGCTTGTGAGGTCACAGCAGCCTCAGTGCCTCATAGGCCAGTGGCAGGCCCGTAGCTGCTGGCTGTGCTTGTGAGGTCACAGCAGTCCTATTTCCTGATAGGCCCGTGGCAGGCCTCTGTCTGCTGGCTGCCTTTTGAGGTCACATTTGTCTCTGTACCTTATAGGGCAATGGGAGGCCCCTGGCTGTGCTTGTGAGGTCACAACACTCCTATAGCCTGATAGGCCAGCAGCAGGACCCTGGCTGCTGACTGTGCTTGTGAGGTCACAGCAGCCTCTGTGCCTCATAGGCCAGTGGCAGGCCCGTAGCTGCTGGCTGTGCTTGTGAGGTCACAGCAGTCCTGTTGCCTGATAGGCCAGTGGCAGGCCCATAGCTGCTGACTGTGCTTGTCAGGTCAAAGCAGTCTTATTGCCTGACAGGCCAGTGGCAGGCCCTTGGCTGCTGGCTTTGCTTGTGAGGTCAGAGCAGCCTCAGTGCCTCATAGGCCAGTGGCAGACCCACAGCTGCTGGCTTTGCTTGTGACGTCACAGCAGCCTCAGTGTCTTATAGGGCAGTGGGAGGCTCCTGGCTGCTGGCTGCGTTTTCAGGTCACATTTGTCTCTGTACCTCATAGGGCAGTGGCAGGCCACTGGCTGCTGGCTGTGCTTGTGAGCTCACAGCAGTCCTATTGCCTGATAGGTCAGTGGCAGGCCCATAGCTGCTGGCTGCGTTTTGAGGTCACCTTTGTCTCTGTGCCTCATTGGCCAGTGGGAGGCCAATGGCTGCTGGCTTTGCTTGTCATGTCACGGAAGTACCAGTGCCTGATGGGCCAGTGACAGCTCCATGCCTGCTGGCTGCGTTATGAGGTCACGTTCGTCTCGGGGCCTCATAGGGCAGTTGGACGCCCATGCCTACTGGCCATGCTTGTGAGGTCACAGCAGCCTCAGTGCCTCATAGGCCAGTGGCAGGCCCGTAGCTGCTGGCTGTGCTTGTGAGGTCACAGCAGTCCTATTTCCTGATAGGCCCGTGGCAGGCCTCTGTCTGCTGGCTGCCTTTTGAGGTCACATTTGTCTCTGTACCTTATAGGGCAATGGGAGGCCCCTGGCTGTGCTTGTGAGGTCACAACACTCCTATAGCCTGATAGGCCAGCAGCAGGACCCTGGCTGCTGACTGTGCTTGTGAGGTCACAGCAGCCTCTGTGCCTCATAGGCCAGTGGCAGGCCCGTAGCTGCTGGCTGTGCTTGTGAGGTCACAGCAGTCCTGTTGCCTGATAGGCCAGTGGGATGCCCATAGCTGCTGGCTGTGCTTGTCAGGTCATAACACTCCTACAGCCTGACAGGCCAGCAGCAGGCCCCTGGCTGCTGACTGTGCTTCTGAGGTCACAGCAGCCTCAGTGCCTCATAGGCCAGTGGCAGGCCCATAGCTGCTGGCTGTGCTTGTTAGGTCATAGCAGCCTCAGTGCCTCATAGGCCAATGGAAGGCTCCTGGCTGCTGGCTGTGCTTGTCAGGTCACAGCAGTCCTATTTCCTGATAGGCCCGTGGAAGGCCCCTGTCTGCTGGCTGCCTTTTGAGGTCACATTTGTCTCTGTACCTTCTAGGGCAATGGCAGGCCTCTGGCTCCTCGCTGTGCTTGTGAGGTCACAGCAGCCTCAGTGCCCTATAGGGCAGTGGCAGGCCCATAGCTGCTGCCTGGGCTGGTGAGGTCACAGCAGCCTCAGTGTCTTACAGGCCAGTGGCAGGCCCCTGGCTGCTGGCTGTGCTTGTCAGGTCACAGAAGCCTCCCTGCCCTTGAGGGCAGTGTCAGGCCCCTGGCTGCTGGCTGTGCTTGTCAGGTCACAGAAGCCTCCCTGCCCTTGAGGGCAGTGGCAGGCCCCTGGCTGCTGGCTGTGCTTGTCAGGTCACAGAAGCCTCCCTGCCCTTGAGGGCAGTGTCAGGCCCCTGGCTGCTGGCTGTGCTTGTCAGGTCAGAGAAGCCTCAGTGCCCTTTATGGCAGTGGCAGGCCCGTGACAGTGTGCTGTGCTTGTGAGGTCAGAGCAGTGTCAGCGCCTCATTGGGCAGTGGAAGGCCAATGGCTGCTGGCTGTGTTTGTGAGGTAACATCAGCCTCCGTTCCCTATAGGCCAGTGGCAGGCCCTTCACTGCTGGCTGTGCTTGTGAGGTCACAGCAGCCTCAGTGCCTGATAGGCCAGTGGCAGGCCCCTGTCTGCTTGGCTGTGCTTCTGAGGTCACAGCAGCCTCAGTGCTTCACAGGCCAGTGGCAGGCTCCTGGCTGCTGGCTGTGCTTGTCAGGTCACAGCAGCCTCTGTGCCCTATAGGGCAGTGGCAGGCCCCTGGCTGTTTGCTGTGCTTGTGAGGTCACAGCAGTCTGAGTGCCTGATAGCCAGTGGGAGGTCCATACCTGCTGGCTGTGCTCGTGAGGTCACAGCAGTCCTATTGCCTGATAGGCCAGTGCGAGGCCATTGGCTGCTGGCTGTCCTTTTGAGGTCACGGCAGTCCTATTGCCTGATAGGCCAGTGGCAGGCCTCTGCATGCTGGCTGCATTTTGAGGTCACCTTTGTCTCAGTGCCTCATCAGGCAGTGGGATGCCCATGGCTGCTGACTCTGCTTGTGAGCTCACAGAAGTACCAGTGCCTGACAGGCCACTGGCAGGCCCCTGGCGGCTTCCTGTCCTTGTGAGGTCACATGAGCCTCTGTGTCTGATAGGGCAGTGGAAGGTGTTGTAGAGGCCACCGAGTGCCTTTTTTTGCGGTGCAGGGGCCACCGAGTGCCTTTTTTTGCGGTGCAGGGGCCTCAGGGTGCCTTTTTTTGCAGTGTAGTAGCCTCCAAGTGCCTTTTTTTGCAACGTGGGGGCTTCCGAGTGCCTTTTTTTGTGGTGCTGGGGCCTCCAAGTGCCTTTATTTCCAGTGTACAGGCCTGCAAGTGCCACTTTTTCCAGTGCAGGGGCCGCCAAGTGCCTTTATTTCCAGTGTACAGGCCTGCAAGTAGCTCTTTTCCCAGTGCAGGGGCCTCCGAGTGCCTTTTTTGGTGGTGCTGGGCCCTCAGAGTGCCTTGTTTCACATTGTAGCAGCCCCCGAGTGCCTTTTCTTGTGCTGTAGGGGCCACCGAGTGCCTTTTCTTGTGGGTCAGGGGCCTCCGAGTGCCTTCTTTTGTGGTGCAGGGCCCTCCAAGTGCCTTTTTTTGCGGTGCAGGGGCCTCAGGGTGCATTTTTTTGCAGTGTAGCAGCCTCCAAGTGCCTTTTTTTGCAATGTAGGGGGCTTCCGAGTGCCTTTTTTTGTGGTGCAGGGGCCTCCAAGTGCCTTTATGTCCAGTGTACAGGCCTGCAAGTGCCTCTTTTTCCAGTGCAGGAGCCTCCGAGTGCCTTTTTTGGTGGTGCAGGGCCCTCCAAGTGCCTTGTTTCACATTGTAGCAGCCCCCGAGTGCCTTTTATTTTGCTGTATAGGCCACTGAGTGCCTTTTCTTGTGGGTCAGGGGCCTCCGAGTGCTGTTATTTTGGGGGGTGTGGTCCTCCATGTACCTTTTTTTTGCAGTGTAGTGGCCCCGAGTGCCTTTTCTTGTGGTGCAGGGGCCTCCGAGTGCCTTCTTTAGTGGTGCAGGGCCCTCCGAGTTCCCTTCTTTCTGGTGCAGGGGCTTCCGAGTGCCTTTTTTTGCATTGTAGCAGCCCCCAAGTGCCTTTTTTTGTGCTGTAGGGGCCTCCGAGTGCATTTTTTTGTGGTGTAGGGGCAGCCGAATGCCTTTTTTTGTGGTGTGGTGCTCCAAGTGCCTTTCTTTTGTGCTGTAGGGGCCTCTGAGTGCATTTTTTTTTGCGGTGCACTGGCCTCCAAGTGCCCTGTTTTTCAGTGCACTGGCCTCCGAGTGCCTTTTTTTGCGGTGCAGGGGCCACTGAGTGCCTTTTTTTGCAGTGTAGTAGCCTCCAAGTGCCTTTTTTTGCAATGTGGGGGCCACCGAGTGCCTTTTTTTGCAGTGTAGGGGCCTCCGAGTGCCTTCTTTTGTGGTGCAGGGGCCTGCAAGTGCCTTTATTTCCAGTGTACAGGCCTGCAAGTGCCTCTTTTTCCAGTGCAGGAGCCTCCGAGTGCTTTTTTTTGTAGTGCAGGGCCCTCTGAGTGCCTTTTGTCACGTTGTAGCAGCCTCCGAGTGCCTTTTTTTGCATTTTAGCAGCCACCAAGTGCCTTTTTTTGTGCTGTAGGGGCCACTGAGTACCTTATCTTGTGGTGTAGGGGCAGCCGAGTGCCTCTTTTTCCAGTGTAGGGGCAGCCGAGTGCCTTTTTTTGTGGTGTGGTCCTCCGAGTGCCTTTCTTTTGTGGTGTCGAGGCCTCTGGGTGCATTTTTTTTTTGCAGTGTGGAGGCCTCCGAGTGCCTTTTTTTGCGGTGTGGAGGCCTCCGAGTGCCTTTTTTTGCGGTGTGGAGGCCTCTGAGTGCCTTTTTTTGCTGTGCATGGGCCTCAGGGTGCATTTTTTTGCAGTGTAGTAACCTCCAAGTGCCTTTTTTTGCAATGTGGGGGCCACCGAGTGCCTTTCTTGGTGGTGTAGGGGCCTCTGAGTGCCTTCTTTTGTGGTGCAGGAGCCTCCGAGTGCTTTTTTTGGTGGTGCTGGGCCCTCTGAGTGCCTTGTTTCACGTTGTAGCAGCCTCCGAGTGCCTTTTTTTGCATTTTAGCAGCCACCAAGTGCCTTTTATTGTGCTGTAGGGGCCACCAAGTGCCTTTTCTTGTGGTTCAGAGGCCACCGAGTGCCTTTTCTTGTGGTTCAGGGGCCTCTGAGTGCCTTTTTTCACATTGTAGCAGCCCCCGAGTGCGTTTTTTTGTGCTGTAGGAGCCACCGAGTGCCTTTTCTTGTGGTTCAGCAGCCTCTGAGTGCCTTTTTTCACATTGTAGCAGCCCCCAAGGGCCTTTTTTTGTGCTGTAGGAGCCACCGAGTGCCTTTTCTTGTGGTTCAGCGGCCTCCGAGTGCCTTTTTTTGCATTGTAGCAGCCCCCAAGTGCCTTTTTTTGTGCTGTAGGGGCCTCCGAGTGCCTTTTTTTCCAGTGTAGGGGCAGCCGAGTGCCTTTCTCTGCGGTGTAGCGGCCTCCAAGTGCCTTTTTTTCTGGTGTACAGGCCTGCAATGTCTCTTTTTCCAGTGCAGGAGCCTCTGAGTGCTTCTTTTGGTGGTGCCGGGCCCTCCGAGTGCCTTGTTCACATTGTAGTCACCCCCGAGTGCCTTTTTTTGCAGTGTAGGGGCCACTGAGTGCCTTTTTCTGGGGTGTAGAGGCCTCCGAGTGCCTGTTTTTCCAGTGTAAGGGCAGCTGAGTGCCTTTTTTTGTGCTGCAGGGCCCTCTGAGTGCCTTTCTTTCTGGTGCAGGGGCATCGGAGTGCCTGTTTTCGCATTGTAGCAGCCCCCGAGTGCCTTTTTTTGTGGTGTTGGGGCCACCGAGTGCCTTTTTTTGCCGTGCATGGTCCTCCGAGTGCCTTTTTTGCAGTGTATTAGCCTCCAAGTGCCTTTTTTTGTGATGCAGCGGCTTCCGAGTGCCTTTTCTTGTGGTTCACTGTTCTCCGGGTGCCTGTTTTTGTGGTGCAGGGGCTTCCGAGTGCCTTTGTTTGAGGTGCACTGCTGTCTGAGTGCCTTTTGTTTGCAGTGAAGGGGCATCTAAGTGCCTTTTTTTCCGGCCTAGCGGCCTCCAAGTGCCTATTTTTGCGATGCAGGCTCCCAAAGTGCCTTTTTTTCCAGTATAGTGTCCTCCATGTGCATATTTTTGCAGTGCATCGCCTCCTAGTGCCCTTTTTTCCCAGTGCTCATGCCTCCAAGTGCCTTTTTTTCTGTTATGGTCCTTCAACGTTCTGTGATACCACTTTACCCTCTGCCTGAAATGATATTGTCAGGTCCACCACTGCTGGATGAGATAGTCATGTCACTTCTGCCTCACGGTCTGGTAGGCCAGTCAGGCCCATCAGTCCTTGCTCTGCTTGTGAGGTTGCTTCTGCCTCTGTGCTTGATAGGCCAGTGGCAGGGCCATGCCTCCTGACTGGGCTTGTGAGGATACTTGTGTCTCCATGCCAAAAAGGGCAGTGGCAGGCCCGTGGTTGCTGGTCTGCTTGGGTGTTCCCTTCTTTCTCCGTGCTTGATGCGCCATGGCAGGCCCAGAGCTGCTGGCTGTGCTTGTGAGGTCACAGCAGCCTCCGTGCCTGATAGGCCAGTGGCAGGCCCCTGTCTGCTTGGCTGTGCTTGTGAGGTCACAGCAGCGTCAGGACCTGATAGGCCAGTGGGAGGCCAATGGCTGCTGGCTGTGCTTGTGAGGTCACAGCAGCCTCCGTGCCTCATAGGCCAGTGGCAGACCCACAGCTGCTGGCTGTGCTTGTCAGGTCACAGAAGCCTCAGTGAATCTTATAGGGCAGTGGCAGGTCCCTGGCTGCTGGCTGTGCTTGTGAGGTCACAGCAGTCCTATTGGCTGATAGGTCAGTGGCAGGCCAATGGCTGCTGGCTGTCCTTTTGAGGTCACAGCAGTCCTGTTGCCTGATAGGCCAGTGGCAGGCCCATAGCTGCTGTCTGTGCTTGTCAGGTCAAAGCAGTCTTATTGCCTGACAGGCCAGTGGCAGGCCCTTGGCTGCTGGCTTTGCTTGTGAGGTCAGAGCAGCCTCAGTGCCTCATAGGCCAGTGGCAGACCCACAGCTGCTGGCTTTGCTTGTGACGTCACAGCAGCCTCAGTGTCTTATAGGGCAGTGGCAGGCCCCTGGCTGCTGGCCGCGTTTTCAGGTCACATTTGTCTCTGTACCTCATAGGGCAGTGGCAGGCCCATGGCTGCTGGCTGCGTTTTGAGGTCACCTTTGTCTCTGTGCCTCATTGGCCAGTGGGAGGCCAATGGCTGCTGGCTTTGCTTGTCATGTCACGGAAGTACCAGTGCCTGATGGGCCAGTGACAGCTCCATGCCTGCTGGCTGGGTTATGAGGTCACGTTCGTCTCGGGGCCTCATAGGGCAGTTGGACGCCCATGCCTACTGGCAATGCTTGTGAGGTCACAGCAGCCTCAGTGCCTCATAGGCCAGTGGCAGGCCCGTAGCTGCTGGCTGTGCTTGTGAGGTCACAGCAGTCCTGTTGCCTGATAGGCCAGTGGGATGCCCATAGCTGCTGGCTGTGCTTGTCAGGTCATAACAGTCCTACAGCCTGATAGGCCAGCAGCAGGCCCCTGGCTGCTGACTGTGCTTCTGAGGTCACAGCAGCCTCAGTGCCTCATAGGCCAGTGGCAGGCCCGTAGCTGCTGGCTGTGCTTGTCAGGTCACAGCAGTCCTATTGCCTGATAGGCCCGTGGAAGGCCCCTGTCTGCTGGCTGCCTTTTGAGGTCACATTTGTCTCTGTACCTTCTAGGGCAATGGCAGGCCTCTGGCTCCTCGCTGTGCTTGTGAGGTCACAGCAGCCTCAGTGCCCTATAGGGCAGTGGCAGGCCCATAGCTGCTGCCTGGGCTCGAGAGGTCATAGCAGCCTCAGTGCTTCACAGGCCAGTGGCAGGCCCATAGCTGCTGGCTGTGCTTGTTAGGTCATAGCAGCCTCAGTGCCTCATAGGCCAATGGAAGGCTCCTGGCTGCTGGCTGTGCTTGTCAGGTCACAGCAGTCCTCTTTCCTGATAGGCCCGTGGAAGGCCCCTGTCTGCTGGCTGCCTTTTGAGGTCACATTTGTCTCTGTACCTTCTAGGGCAATGGCAGGCCTCTGGCTCCTCGCTGTGCTTGTGAGGTCACAGCAGCCTCAGTGCCCTATAGGGCAGTGGCAGGCCCATAGCTGCTGCCTGGGCTCGTGAGGTCACAGCAGCCTCAGTGTCTTACAGGCCAGTGGCAGGCCCCTGGCTGCTGGCTGTGCTTGTCAGGTCACAGAAGCCTCCCTGCCCTTGAGGGCAGTGTCAGGCCCCTGGCTGCTGGCTGTGCTTGTCAGGTCACAGAAGCCTCCCTGCCCTTGAGGGCAGTGGCAGGCCCCTGGCTGCTGGCTGTGCTTGTCAGGTCACAGAAGCCTCCCTGCCCTTGAGGGCAGTGTCAGGCCCCTGGCTGCTGGCTGTGCTTGTCAGGTCAGAGAAGCCTCAGTGCCCTTTATGGCAGTGGCAGGCCCGTGACAGTGTGCTGTGCTTGTGAGGTCAGAGCAGTGTCAGCGCCTCATTGGGCAGTGGAAGGCCAATGGCTGCTGGCTGTGTTTGTGAGGTAACATCAGCCTCCGTTCCCTATAGGCCAGTGGCAGGCCCTTCACTGCTGGCTGTGCTTGTGAGGTCACAGCAGCCTCAGTGCCTGATAGGCCAGTGGCAGGCCCCTGTCTGCTTGGCTGTGCTTCTGAGGTCACAGCAGCCTCAGTGCTTCACAGGCCAGTGGCAGGCTCCTGGCTGCTGGCTGTGCTTGTCAGGTCACAGCAGCCTCTGTGCCCTATAGGGCAGTAGCAGGCCCCTGGCTGCTGGCTGTGCTTGTGAGGTCACAGCAGTCTGAGTGCCTGATAGCCAGTGGGAGGTCCATACCTGCTGGCTGTGCTCGTGAGGTCACAGCAGTCCTATTGCCTGATAGGCCAGTGCGAGGCCATTGGCTGCTGGCTGTCCTTTTGAGGTCACGGCAGTCCTATTGCCTGATAGGCCAGTGGCAGGCCTCTGCATGCTGGCTGCATTTTGAGGTCACCTTTGTCTCAGTGCCTCATCAGGCAGTGGGATGCCCATGGCTGCTGACTCTGCTTGTGAGCTCACAGAAGTACCAGTGCCTGACAGGCCACTGGCAGGCCCCTGGCGGCTTCCTGTCCTTGTGAGGTCACATGAGCCTCTGTGTCTGATAGGGCAGTGGAAGGTGTTGTAGAGGCCACCGAGTGCCTTTTTTTGCGGTGCAGGGGCCACCGAGTGCCTTTTTTTGCGGTGCAGGGGCCTCAGGGTGCCTTTTTTTGCAGTGTAGTAGCCTCCAAGTGCCTTTTTTTGCAACGTGGGGGCTTCCGAGTGCCTTTTTTTGTGGTGCTGGGGCCTCCAAGTGCCTTTATTTCCAGTGTACAGGCCTGCAAGTGCCACTTTTTCCAGTGCAGGGGCCGCCAAGTGCCTTTATTTCCAGTGTACAGGCCTGCAAGTAGCTCTTTTCCCAGTGCAGGGGCCTCCGAGTGCCTTTTTTGATGGTGCTGGGCCCTCAGAGTGCCTTGTTTCACATTGTAGCAGCCCCCGAGTGCCTTTTCTTGTGCTGTAGGGGCCACCGAGTGCCTTTTCTTGTGGGTCAGGGGCCTCCGAGTGCCTTCTTTTGTGGTGCAGGGCCCTCCAAGTGCCTTTTTTTGCGGTGCAGGGGCCTCAGGGTGCATTTTTTTGCAGTGTAGCAGCCTCCAAGTGCCTTTTTTTGCAATGTAGGGGGCTTCCGAGTGCCTTTTTTTGTGGTGCAGGGGCCTGCAAGTGCCTTTATGTCCAGTGTACAGGCCTGCAAGTGCCTCTTTTTCCAGTGCAGGAGCCTCCGAGTGCCTTTTTTGGTGGTGCAGGGCCCTCCAAGTGCCTTGTTTCACATTGTAGCAGCCCCCGAGTGCCTTTTATTTTGCTGTATAGGCCACTGAGTGCCTTTTCTTGTGGGTCAGGGGCCTCCGAGTGCTGTTATTTTGGGGGGTGTGGTCCTCCATGTACCTTTTTTTTGCAGTGTAGTGGCCCCGAGTGCCTTTTCTTGTGGTGCAGGGGCCTCCGAGTGCCTTCTTTAGTGGTGCAGGGCCCTCCGAGTTCCCTTCTTTCTGGTGCAGGGGCTTCCGAGTGCCTTTTTTTGCATTGTAGCAGCCCCCAAGTGCCTTTTTTTGTGCTGTAGGGGCCTCCGAGTGCATTTTTTTGTGGTGTAGGGGCAGCCGAGTGCCTTTTTTTGTGGTGTGGTGCTCCAAGTGCCTTTCTTTTGTGCTGTAGGGGCCTCTGAGTGCATTTTTTTTTGCGGTGCACTGGCCTCCAAGTGCCCTGTTTTTCAGTGCACTGGCCTCCGAGTGCCTTTTTTTGCGGTGCAGGAGCCACTGAGTGCCTTTTTTTGCAGTGTAGTAGCCTCCAAGTGCCTTTTTTTGCAATGTGGGGGCCACCGAGTGCCTTTTTTTGCAGTGTAGGGGCCTCCGAGTGCCTTCTTTTGTGGTGCAGGGGCCTGCAAGTGCCTTTATTTCCAGTGTACAGGCCTGCAAGTGCCTCTTTTTCCAGTGCAGGAGCCTCCGAGTGCTTTTTTTTGTAGTGCAGGGCCCTCTGAGTGCCTTTTTTCGCGTTGTAGCAGCCTCCGAGTGCCTTTTTTTGCATTTTAGCAGCCACCAAGTGCCTTTTTTTGTGCTGTAGGGGCCACTGAGTACCTTATCTTGTGGTGTAGGGGCAGCCGAGTGCCTCTTTTTCCAGTGTAGGGGCAGCCGAGTGCCTTTTTCTGTGGTGTGGTCCTCCGCGTGCCTTTCTTTTGTGGTGTCGAGGCCTCTGGGTGCATTTTTTTTTTGCAGTGTGGAGGCTTCCGAGTGCCTTTTTTTGCGGTGTGGAGGCCTCCGAGTGCCTTTTTTTGCGGTGTGGAGGCCTCTGAGTGCCTTTTTTTGCAATGCAGGGGCTACTGAGTGCCTTTTTTTGCTGTGCATGGGCCTCAGGGTGCATTTCTTTGCAGTGTAGTAGCCTCCAAGTGCCTTTTTTTGCAATGTGGGGGCCACCGAGTGCCTTTCTTGGTGGTGTAGGGGCCTCTGAGTGCCTTCTTTTGTGGTGCAGGAGCCTCCGAGTGCTTTTTTTGGTGGTGCTGGGCCCTCTGAGTGCCTTGTTTCACGTTGTAGCAGCCTCCGAGTGCCTTTTTTTGCATTTTAGCAGCCACCAAGTGCCTTTTATTGTGCTGTAGGGGCCACCAAGTGCCTTTTCTTGTGGTTCAGAGGCCACCGAGTGCCTTTTCTTGTGGTTCAGGGGCCTCTGAGTGCCTTTTTTCACATTGTAGCAGCCCCCGAGTGCGTTTTTTTGTGCTGTAGGAGCCACCGAGTGCCTTTTCTTGTGGTTCAGCAGCCTCTGAGTGCCTTTTTTCACATTGTAGCAGCCCCCAAGGGCCTTTTTTTGTGCTGTAGGAGCCACCGAGTGCCTTTTCTTGTGGTTCAGCGGCCTCCGAGTGCCTTTTTTTGCATTGTAGCAGCCCCCAAGTGCCTTTTTTTGTGCTGTAGGGGCCTCCGAGTGCCTTTTTTTCCAGTGTAGGGGCAGCCGAGTGCCTTTCTCTGCGGTGTAGCGGCCTCCAAGTGCCTTTTTTTCTGGTGTACAGGCCTGCAATGTCTCTTTTTCCAGTGCAGGAGCCTCTGAGTGCTTCTTTTGGTGGTGCCGGGCCCTCCGAGTGCCTTGTTTCACATTGTAGTCACCCCCGAGTGCCTTTTTTTGCAGTGTAGGGGCCACTGAGTGCCTTTTTCTGGGGTGTAGAGGCCTCCGAGTGCCTGTTTTTCCAGTGTAAGGGCAGCTGAGTGCCTTTTTTTGTGCTGCAGGGCCCTCTGAGTGCCTTTCTTTCTGGTGTAGGGGCATCGGAGTGCCTGTTTTCGCATTGTAGCAGCCCCCGAGTGCCTTTTTTTGTGGTGTTGGGGCCACCGAGTGCCTTTTTTTGCCGTGCATGGTCCTCCGAGTGCCTTTTTTGCAGTGTATTAGCCTCCAAGTGCCTTTTTTTGTGATGCAGCGGCTTCCGAGTGCCTTTTCTTGTGGTTCACTGTTCTCCGGGTGCCTGTTTTTGTGGTGCAGGGGCTTCCGAGTGCCTTTGTTTGAGGTGCACTGCTGTCTGAGTGCCTTTTTTTTGCAGTGAAGGGGCATCTAAGTGCCTTTTTTTCCGGCCTAGCGGCCTCCAAGTGCCTATTTTTGCGATGCAGGCTCCCAAAGTGCCTTTTTTTCCAGTATAGTGTCCTCCATGTGCATATTTTTGCAGTGCATCGCCTCCTAGTGCCCTTTTTTCCCAGTGCTCATGCCTCCAAGTGCCTTTTTTTCTGTTATGGTCCTTCAACGTTCTGTGATACCACTTTACCCTCTGCCTGAAATGATATTGTCAGGTCCACCACTGCTGGATGAGATAGTCATGTCACTTCTGCCTCACGGTCTGGTAGGCCAGTCAGGCCCATCAGTCCTTGCTCTGCTTGTGAGGTTGCTTCTGCCTCTGTGCTTGATAGGCCAGTGGCAGGGCCATGCCTCCTGACTGGGCTTGTGAGGATACTTGTGTCTCCATGCCAAAAAGGGCAGTGGCAGGCCCGTGGTTGCTGGTCTGCTTGGGTGTTCCCTTCTTTCTCCGTGCTTGATGCGCCATGGCAGGCCCAGAGCTGCTGGCTGTGCTTGTGAGGTCACAGCAGCCTCCGTGCCTGATAGGCCAGTGGCAGGCCCCTGTCTGCTTGGCTGTGCTTGTGAGGTCACAGCAGCGTCAGGACCTGATAGGCCAGTGGGAGGCCAATGGCTGCTGGCTGTGCTTGTGAGGTCACAGCAGCCTCCGTGCCTCATAGGCCAGTGGCAGACCCACAGCTGCTGGCTGTGCTTGTCAGGTCACAGCAGTCCTATTGGCTGATAGGTCAGTGGCAGGCCAATGGCTGCTGGCTGTCCTTTTGAGGTCACAGCAGTCCTGTTGCCTGATAGGCCAGTGGCAGGCCCATAGCTGCTGTCTGTGCTTGTGAGGTCAAAGCAGTCTTATTGCCTGACAGGCCAGTGGCAGGCCCTTGGCTGCTGGCTTTGCTTGTGAGGTCAGAGCAGCCTCAGTGCCTCATAGGCCAGTGGCAGACCCACAGCTGCTGGCTTTGCTTGTGACGTCACAGCAGCCTCAGTGTCTTATAGGGCAGTGGCAGGCCCCCGGCTGCTGGCCGCATTTTCAGGTCACATTTGTCTCTGTACCTCATAGGGCAGTGGCAGGCCCATGGCTGCTGGCTGCGTTTTGAGGTCACCTTTGTCTCTGTGCCTCATTGGCCAGTGGGAGGCCAATGGCTGCTGGCTTTGCTTGTCATGTCACGGAAGTACCAGTGCCTGATGGGCCAGTGACAGCTCCATGCCTGCTGGCTGCGTTATGAGGTCACGTTCGTCTCGGGGCCTCATAGGGCAGTTGGACGCCCATGCCTACTGGCAATGCTTGTGAGGTCACAGCAGCCTCAGTGCCTCATAGGCCAGTGGCAGGCCCGTAGCTGCTGGCTGTGCTTGTGAGGTCACAGCAGTCCTGTTGCCTGATAGGCCAGTGGGATGCCCATAGCTGCTGGCTGTGCTTGTCAGGTCATAACAGTCCTACAGCCTGATAGGCCAGCAGCAGGCCCCTGGCTGCTGACTGTGCTTCTGAGGTCACAGCAGCCTCAGTGCCTCATAGGCCAGTGGCAGGCCCGTAGCTGCTGGCTGTGCTTGTCAGGTCACAGCAGTCCTATTGCCTGATAGGCCCGTGGAAGGCCCCTGTCTGCTGGCTGCCTTTTGAGGTCACATTTGTCTCTGTACCTTCTAGGGCAATGGCAGGCCTCTGGCTCCTCGCTGTGCTTGTGAGGTCACAGCAGCCTCAGTGCCCTATAGGGCAGTGGCAGGCCCATAGCTGCTGCCTGGGCTCGAGAGGTCATAGCAGCCTCAGTGCTTCACAGGCCAGTGGCAGGCCCCTTGCTGCTGGCTGTGCTTGTCAGGTCACAAGACTCCTACAGCCTGAGAGGCCAGTGGCAGACCCACAGCTGCTGGCTTTGCTTGTGACGTCACAGCAGCCTCAGTGTCTTATAGGGCCGTGGCAGGCCCCTGGCTGCTAGCTGTGCTTGTCAGGTCACAGCAGCCTCAGTGCCTCATAGGCCAGTGGCAGGCCAATGGCTGCTGGCTGTGCTTGTGAGGTCACAGCAGCCTCAGTGCCTCATAGACCAGTGGAAGTCCAATGGCTGCTAGCTGTGCTTGTGAGGTCACAGCAGCCTCAGTGCCTCATAGGCCAGTGGAAGGCCAATGGCTGCTGGCTGTGCTTGTTAGGTCACAGCAGCCTCAGTGCCTCATAGGCCAGTGGGAGGCCAATGGCTGCTGGCTGTGCTTGTGAGCTCACAGCAGCCTCCGTGCCTGATAGGCCAGTAGCAGGCCACTGGCTGCTGGCTGTGCTTGTGAGCTCACAGCAGCCTCAGTGCCTGATAGGTCAGTGGCAGGCCAATGGCTGCTGGCTGTCCTTGTGAGGTCACAGCAGTCACATTTCCTCATAGGCCAGTGGCAGGCCTCTGGGTGCTGGCTGTTTTTGTGAGGTGACAGCAGCCTCAGTGGCTCATCGGCTGGTTGGATGCCATGGCTGCTGGCTGCTGGCTGTGCTTGTGAGGTCACAGCAGTCCTGTTGCCTGATAGGCCAGTGACAGCTGCATGCCTGCTGGCTGCGTTATGAGGTCACGTTTGTCTCGGGGCCTCATAGGGCAGTTGAATGCCCATGCCTGCTGGCCGTGCTTGTGAGGTCACAGCAGTCCTGTTGCCTGATATGCCAGTTCGAGGCCAATGACTGCTGGCTGTGCTTGTCAGGTCAGAGAAGCCTCAGTGTCTCATAGGGCAGTGGCAGGCCCCTGGCTGCTGGCTGTGCTTGTGAGGTCACAGCAGTCCTATTGGCTGATAGGCCAGTGGCAGGCCCATAGCTGCTGTCTGTGCTTGTCAGGTCAAAGCAGTCTTATTGCCTGACAGGCCAGTGGCAGGCCCTTGGCTGCTGGCTTTGCTTGTGAGGTCAGAGCAGCCTCAGTGCCTCATAGGCCAGTGGCAGACCCACAGCTGCTGGCTTTGCTTGTGACGTCACAGCAGCCTCAGTGTCTTATAGGGCAGTGGCAGGCCCCTGGCTGCTGGCCGCGTTTTCAGGTCACATTTGTCTCTGTACCTCATAGGGCAGTGGCAGGCCACTGGCTGCTGGCTGTGCTTGTGAGCTCACAGCAGTCCTATTGCCTGATAGGTCAGTGGCAGGCCCATGGCTGCTGGCTGTGCTTGTCAGGTCACAGAAGCCTCCCTGCCCTTGAGGGCAGTGTCAGGCCCCTGGCTGCTGGCTGTGCTTGTCAGGTCAGAGAAGCCTCAGTGCCCTTTATGGCAGTGGCAGGCCCGTGACAGTGTGCTGTGCTTGTGAGGTCAGAGCAGTGTCAGCGCCTCATTGGGCAGTGGAAGGCCAATGGCTGCTGGCTGTGTTTGTGAGGTAACATCAGCCTCCGTTCCCTATAGGCCAGTGGCAGGCCCTTCACTGCTGGCTGTGCTTGTGAGGTCACAGCAGCCTCAGTGCCTGATAGGCCAGTGGCAGGCCCCTGTCTGCTTGGCTGTGCTTCTGAGGTTACAGCAGCCTCAGTGCTTCACAGGCCAGTGGCAGGCTCCTGGCTGCTGGCTGTGCTTGTCAGGTCACAGCAGCCTCTGTGCCCTATAGGGCAGTGGCAGGCCCCTGGCTGTTTGCTGTGCTTGTGAGGTCACAGCAGTCTGAGTGCCTGATAGCCAGTGGGAGGTCCATACCTGCTGGCTGTGCTCGTGAGGTCACAGCAGTCCTATTGCCTGATAGGCCAGTGCGAGGCCATTGGCTGCTGGCTGTCCTTTTGAGGTCACGGCAGTCCTATTGCCTGATAGGCCAGTGGCAGGCCTCTGCGTGCTGGCTGCATTTTGAGGTCACCTTTGTCTCAGTGCCTCATCAGGCAGTGGGATGCCCATGGCTGCTGACTCTGCTTGTGAGCTCACAGAAGTACCAGTGCCTGACAGGCCACTGGCAGGCCCCTGGCGGCTTCCTGTCCTTGTGAGGTCACATGAGCCTCTGTGTCTGATAGGGCAGTGGAAGGTGTTGTAGAGGCCACCGAGTGCCTTTTTTTGCGGTGCAGGGGCCACCGAGTGCCTTTTTTTGCGGTGCAGGGGCCTCAGGGTGCCTTTTTTTGCAGTGTAGTAGCCTCCAAGTGCCTTTTTTTGCAATGTGGGGGCTTCCGAGTGCCTTTTTTTGTGGTGCAGGGGTCTCCAAGTGCCTTTATTTCCAGTGTACAGGCCTGCAAGTGCCACTTTTTCCAGTGCAGGGGCCGCCAAGTGCCTTTATTTCCAGTGTACAGGCCTGCAAGTGGCTCTTTTCCCAGTGCAGGGGCCTCCGAGTGCCTTTTTTGGTGGTGCTGGGCCCTCAGAGTGCCTTGTTTCACATTGTAGCAGCCCCCGAGTGCCTTTTCTTGTGCTGTAGGGGCCACCGAGTGCCTTTTCTTGTGGGTCAGGGCCCTCCGAGTGCCTTTTTTTGCGGTGCAGGGGCCTCAGGGTGCATTTTTTTGCAGTGTAGCAGCCTCCAAATGCCTTTTTTTGCAATGTAGGGGCTTCCGAGTGCCTTTTTTTGTGGTGCAGGGGCCTGCAAGTGCCTTTATTTCCAGTGTACAGGCCTGCAAGTGCCTCTTTTTCCAGTGCAGGAGCCTCCGAGTGCTTTTTTTTGTGGTGCAGGGCCCTCTGAGTGCCTTTTGTCGCGTTGTAGCAGCCTCCGAGTGCCTTTTTTTGCATTTTAGCAGCCACCAAGTGCCTTTTTTTGTGCTGTAGGGGCCACTGAGTACCTTATCTTGTGGTGTAGGGGCAGCCGAGTGCCTCTTTTTCCAGTGTAGGGGCAGCCGAGTGCCTTTTTCTGTGGTGTGGTCCTCCGCGTGCCTTTCTTTTGTGGTGTCGAGGCCTCTGGGTGCATTTTTTTTTTGCGGTGTGGAGGCCTCCGAGTGCCTTTTTTTGCGGTGTGGAGGCCTCTGAGTGCCTTTTTTTGCAATGCAGGGGCTACTGAGTGCCTTTTTTTGCTGTGCATGGGCCTCAGGGTGCATTTTTTTGCAGTGTAGTAACCTCCAAGTGCCTTTTTTTGCAATGTGGGGGCCACCAAGCGCCTTTCTTGGTGGTGTAGGGGCCTCTGAGTGCCTTCTTTTGTGGTGCAGGAGCCTCCGAGTGCTTTTTTTGGTGGTGCTGGGCCCTCTGAGTGCCTTGTTTCACGTTGTAGCAGCCTCCGAGTGCCTTTTATTGTGCTGTAGGGTCCACCAAGTGCCTTTTCTTGTGGTTCAGAGGCCACCGAGTGCCTTTTCTTGTGGTTCAGGGGCCTCTGAGTGCCTTTTTTCACATTGTAGCAGCCCCCGAGTGCCTTTTTTTGTGCTGTAGGAGCCACCGAGTGCCTTTTCTTGTGGTTCAGCGGCCTCTGAGTGCCTTTTTTCACATTGTAGCAGCCCCCAAGTGCCTTTTTTTGTGCTGTAGGAGCCACCGAGTGCCTTTTCTTGTGGTTCAGCGGCCTCCGAGTGCCTTTTTTTGCATTGTAGCAGCCCCCAAGTGCCTTTTTTTGTGCTGTAGGGGCCTCCGAGTGCCTTTTTTTCCAGCGTAGGGACAGCCCCCGAGTGCCTTTCTCTGCGGTGTAGCGGCCTCCAAGTGCCTTTTTTTCTGGTGTACAGGCCTGCAATGCCTCTTTTTCCAGTGCAGGAGCCTCTGAGTGCTTCTTTTGGTGGTGCCGGGCCCTCCGAGTGCCTTGTTTCACATTGTAGTCACCCCCGAGTGCCTTTTTTTGCAGTGTAGGGGCCACTGAGTGCCTTTTTCTGGGGTGTAGAGGCCTCCGAGTGCCTGTTTTTCCAGTGTAAGGGCAGCTGAGTGCCTTTTTTTGTGCTGCAGGGCCCTCTGAGTGCCTTTCTTTCTGGTGCAGGGGCATCGGAGTGCCTGTTTTCGCATTGTAGCAGCCCCCGAGTGCCTTTTTTTGTGGTGTTGGGGCCACCGAGTGCCTTTTTTTGCCGTGCATGGTCCTCCGAGTGCCTTTTTTGCAGTGTATTAGCCTCCAAGTGCCTTTTTTTGTGATGCAGCGGCTTCCGAGTGCCTTTTCTTGTGGTTCACTGTTCTCCGGGTGCCTGTTTTTGTGGTGCAGGGGCTTCCGAGTGCCTTTGTTTGAGGTGCACTGCTGTCTGAGTGCCTTTTGTTTGCAGTGAAGGGGCATCTAAGTGCCTTTTTTTCCGGCCTAGCGGCCTCCAAGTGCCTATTTTTGCGATGCAGGCTCCCAAAGTGCCTTTTTTTCCAGTATAGTGTCCTCCATGTGCATATTTTTGCAGTGCATCGCCTCCTAGTGCCCTTTTTTCCCAGTGCTCATGCCTCCAAGTGCCTTTTTTTCTGTTATGGTCCTTCAACGTTCTGTGATACCACTTTACCCTCTGCCTGAAATGATATTGTCAGGTCCACCACTGCTGGATGAGATAGTCATGTCACTTCTGCCTCACGGTCTGGTAGGCCAGTCAGGCCCATCAGTCCTTGCTCTGCTTGTGAGGTTGCTTCTGCCTCTGTGCTTGATAGGCCAGTGGCAGGGCCATGCCTCCTGACTGGGCTTGTGAGGATACTTGTGTCTCCATGCCAAAAAGGGCAGTGGCAGGCCCGTGGTTGCTGGTCTGCTTGGGTGTTCCCTTCTTTCTCCGTGCTTGATGCGCCATGGCAGGCCCAGAGCTGCTGGCTGTGCTTGTGAGGTCACAGCAGCCTCCGTGCCTGATAGGCCAGTGGCAGGCCCCTGTCTGCTTGGCTGTGCTTGTGAGGTCACAGCAGCCTCCGTGCCTCATAGGCCAGTGGCAGACCCACAGCTGCTGGCTGTGCTTGTCAGGTCAGAGAAGCCTCAGTGAATCTTATAGGGCAGTGGCAGGCCCCTGGCTGCTGGCTGTGCTTGTGAGGTCACAGCAGTCCTATTGGCTGATAGGTCAGTGGCAGGCCAATGGCTGCTGGCTGTCCTTTTGAGCTCACAGCAGTCCTGTTGCCTGATAGGCCAGTGGCAGGCCCCTGTCTGCTTGGCTGTGCTTGTGAGGTCACAGCAGCGTCAGGACCCGATAGGACAGTGGGAGGCCAATGGCTGCTGGCTGTGCTTGTGAGGTCACAGCAGCCTCCGTGCCTCATAGGCCAGTGGCAGACCCACAGCTGCTGGCTGTGCTTGTCAGGTCAGAGAAGCCTCAGTGAATCTTATAGGGCAGTGGCAGGTCCCTGGCTGCTGGCTGTGCTTGTGAGGTCACAGCAGTCCTATTGGCTGATAGGTCAGTGGCAGGCCAATGGCTGCTGGCTGTCCTTTTGAGGTCACAGCAGTCCTGTTGCCTGATAGGCCAGTGGCAGGCCCATAGCTGCTGTCTGTGCTTGTCAGGTCAAAGCAGTCTTATTGCCTGACAGGCCAGTGGCAGGCCCTTGGCTGCTGGCTTTGCTTGTGAGGTCAGAGCAGCCTCAGTGCCTCATAGGCCAGTGGCAGACCCACAGCTGCTGGCTTTGCTTGTGACGTCACAGCAGCCTCAGTGTCTTATAGGGCAGTGGCAGGCCCCCGGCTGCTGGCCGCATTTTCAGGTCACATTTGTCTCTGTACCTCATAGGGCAGTGGCAGGCCACTGGCTGCTGGCTGTGCTTGTGAGCTCACAGCAGTCCTATTGCCTGATAGGTCAGTGGCAGGCCCATGGCTGCTGGCTGCGTTTTGAGGTCACCTTTGTCTCTGTGCCTCATTGGCCAGTGGGAGGCCAATGGCTGCTGGCTTTGCTTGTCATGTCACGGAAGTACCAGTGCCTGATGGGCCTGTGACAGCTCCATGCCTGCTGGCTGCGTTATGAGGTCACGTTCGTCTCGGGGCCTCATAGGGCAGTTGGACGCCCATGCCTACTGGCAATGCTTGTGAGGTCACAGCAGCCTCAGTGCCTCATAGGCCAGTGGCAGGCCCGTAGCTGCTGGCTGTGCTTGTGAGGTCACAGCAGTCCTGTTGCCTGATAGGCCAGTGGGATGCCCATAGCTGCTGGCTGTGCTTGTCAGGTCATAACAGTCCTACAGCCTGATAGGCCAGCAGCAGGCCCCTGGCTGCTGACTGTGCTTCTGAGGTCACAGCAGCCTCAGTGCCTCATAGGCCAGTGGCAGGCCCGTAGCTGCTGGCTGTGCTTGTCAGGTCACAGCAGTCCTATTGCCTGATAGGCCCGTGGAAGGCCCCTGTCTGCTGGCTGCCTTTTGAGGTCACATTTGTCTCTGTACCTTATAGGGCAATGGCAGGCCTCTGGCTCCTCGCTGTGCTTGTGAGGTCACAGCAGCCTCAGTGCCCTATAGGGCAGTGGCAGGCCCATAGCTGCTGCCTGGGCTCGAGAGGTCATAGCAGCCTCAGTGCTTCACAGGCCAGTGGCAGGCCCCTTGCTGCTGGCTGTGCTTGTCAGGTCACAAGACTCCTACAGCCTGAGAGGCCAGTGGCAGACCCACAGCTGCTGGCTTTGCTTGTGACGTCACAGCAGCCTCAGTGTCTTATAGGGCCGTGGCAGGCCCCTGGCTGCTAGCTGTGCTTGTCAGGTCACAGCAGCCTCAGTGCCTCATAGGCCAGTGGCAGGCCAATGGCTGCTGGCTGTGCTTGTGAGGTCACAGCAGCCTCAGTGCCTCATAGACCAGTGGAAGTCCAATGGCTGCTAGCTGTGCTTGTGAGGTCACAGCAGCCTCAGTGCCTCATAGGCCAGTGGCAGGCCAATGGCTGCTGGCTGTGCTTGTGAGGTCACAGCAGCCTCAGTGCCTCATAGACCAGTGGAAGTCCAATGGCTGCTAGCTGTGCTTGTGAGGTCACAGCAGCCTCAGTGCCTCATAGGCCAGTGGAAGGCCAATGGCTGCTGGCTGTGCTTGTTAGGTCACAGCAGCCTCAGTGCCTGATAGGCCAGTGGGAGGCCAATGGCTGCTGGCTGTGCTTGTGAGCTCACAGCAGCCTCCGTGCCTGATAGGCCAGTAGCAGGCCCCTGTCTGCTGGCTGTGCTTGTCAGGTCACAGCAGCCTCAGTGCCTGATAGGTCAGTGGGAGGCCAATGGCTGCTGGCTGTCCTTGTGAGGTCACAGCAGTCACATTTCCTCATAGGCCAGTGGCAGGCCTCTGGGTGCTGGCTGTTTTTGTGAGGTGACAGCAGCCTCAGTGGCTCATCGGCTGGTTGGATGCCATGGCTGCTGGCTGCTGGCTGTGCTTGTGAGGTCACAGCAGTCCTGTTGCCTGATAGGCCAGTGACAGCTGCATGCCTGCTGGCTGCGTTATGAGGTCACGTTTGTCTCGGGGCCTCATAGGGCAGTTGAATGCCCATGCCTGCTGGCCGTGCTTGTGAGGTCACAGCAGTCCTGTTGCCTGATATGCCAGTTCGAGGCCAATGACTGCTGGCTGTGCTTGTCAGGTCAGAGAAGCCTCAGTGTCTTATAGGGCAGTGGCAGGCCCCTGGCTGCTGGCCGCGTTTTGAGGTCACATTTGTCTCTGTACCTCATAGGGCAGTGGCAGGCCCCTGGCTGCTGGCTGTGCTTGTGAGGTCACAGCAGTCCTATTGGCTGATAGGTCAGTGGCAGGCCAATGGCTGCTGGCTGTCCTTTTGAGGTCACAGCAGTCCTGTTGCCTGATAGGCCAGTGGCAGGCCCATAGCTGCTGTCTGTGCTTGTCAGGTCAAAGCAGTCTTATTGCCTGACAGGCCAGTGGCAGGCCCTTGGCTGCTGGCTTTGCTTGTGAGGTCAGAGCAGCCTCAGTGCCTCATAGGCCAGTGGCAGACCCACAGCTGCTGGCTTTGCTTGTGACGTCACAGCAGCCTCAGTGTCTTATAGGGCAGTGGCAGGCCCCTGGCTGCTGGCCGCGTTTTCAGGTCACATTTGTCTCTGTACCTCATAGGGCAGTGGCAGGCCACTGGCTGCTGGCTGTGCTTGTGAGCTCACAGCAGTCCTATTGCCTGATAGGTCAGTGGCAGGCCCATGGCTGCTGGCTGTGCTTGTCAGGTCACAGAAGCCTCCCTGCCCTTGAGGGCAGTGTCAGGCCCCTGGCTGCTGGCTGTGCTTGTCAGGTCAGAGAAGCCTCAGTGCCCTTTATGGCAGTGGCAGGCCCGTGACAGTGTGCTGTGCTTGTGAGGTCAGAGCAGTGTCAGCGCCTCATTGGGCAGTGGAAGGCCAATGGCTGCTGGCTGTGTTTGTGAGGTAACATCAGCCTCCGTTCCCTATAGGCCAGTGGCAGGCCCTTCACTGCTGGCTGTGCTTGTGAGGTCACAGCAGCCTCAGTGCCTGATAGGCCAGTGGCAGGCCCCTGTCTGCTTGGCTGTGCTTCTGAGGTCACAGCAGCCTCAGTGCTTCACAGGCCAGTGGCAGGCTCCTGGCTGCTGGCTGTGCTTGTCAGGTCACAGCAGCCTCTGTGCCCTATAGGGCAGTGGCAGGCCCCTGGCTGTTTGCTGTGCTTGTGAGGTCACAGCAGTCTGAGTGCCTGATAGCCAGTGGGAGGTCCATACCTGCTGGCTGTGCTCGTGAGGTCACAGCAGTCCTATTGCCTGATAGGCCAGTGCGAGGCCATTGGCTGCTGGCTGTCCTTTTGAGGTCACGGCAGTCCTATTGCCTGATAGGCCAGTGGCAGGCCTCTGCGTGCTGGCTGCATTTTGAGGTCACCTTTGTCTCAGTGCCTCATCAGGCAGTGGGATGCCCATGGCTGCTGACTCTGCTTGTGAGCTCACAGAAGTACCAGTGCCTGACAGGCCACTGGCAGGCCCCTGGCGGCTTCCTGTCCTTGTGAGGTCACATGAGCCTCTGTGTCTGATAGGGCAGTGGAAGGTGTTGTAGAGGCCACCGAGTGCCTTTTTTTGCGGTGCAGGGGCCACCGAGTGCCTTTTTTTGCGGTGCAGGGGCCTCAGGGTGCCTTTTTTTGCAGTGTAGTAGCCTCCAAGTGCCTTTTTTTGCAATGTGGGGGCTTCCGAGTGCCTTTTTTTGTGGTGCTGGGGCCTCCAAGTGCCTTTATTTCCAGTGTACAGGCCTGCAAGTGCCACTTTTTCCAGTGCAGGGGCCGCCAAGTGCCTTTATTTCCAGTGTACAGGCCTGCAAGTGGCTCTTTTCCCAGTGCAGGGGCCTCCGAGTGCCTTTTTTGGTGGTGCTGGGCCCTCAGAGTGCCTTGTTTCACATTGTAGCAGCCCCCGAGTGCCTTTTCTTGTGCTGTAGGGGCCACCGAGTGCCTTTTCTTGTGGGTCAGGGGCCTCCGAGTGCCTTTTTTTGCGGTGCAGGGCCCTCCAAGTGCCTTTTTTTGCGGTGCAGGGGCCTCAGGGTGCATTTTTTTGCAGTGTAGCAGCCTCCAAATGCCTTTTTTTGCAATGTAGGGGCTTCCGAGTGCCTTTTTTTGTGGTGCAGGGGCCTGCAAGTGCCTTTATTTCCAGTGTACAGGCCTGCAAGTGCCTCTTTTTCCAGTGCAGGAGCCTCCGAGTGCTTTTTTTTGTGGTGCAGGGCCCTCTGAGTGCCTTTTGTCGCGTTGTAGCAGCCTCCGAGTGCCTTTTTTTGCATTTTTGCAGCCACCAAGTGCCTTTTTTTGTGCTGTAGGGGCCACTGAGTACCTTATCTTGTGGTGTAGGGGCAGCCGAGTGCCTCTTTTTCCAGTGTAGGGGCAGCCGAGTGCCTTTTTCTGTGGTGTGGTCCTCCGCGTGCCTTTCTTTTGTGGTGTCGAGGCCTCTGGGTGCATTTTTTTTTTGCGGTGTGGAGGCCTCCGAGTGCCTTTTTTTGCGGTGTGGAGGCCTCTGAGTGCCTTTTTTTGCAATGCAGGGGCTACTGAGTGCCTTTTTTTGCTGTGCATGGGCCTCAGGGTGCATTTTTTTGCAGTGTAGTAACCTCCAAGTGCCTTTTTTTGCAATGTGGGGGCCACCGAGTGCCTTTCTTGGTGGTGTAGGGGCCTCTGAGTGCCTTCTTTTGTGGTGCAGGAGCCTCCGAGTGCTTTTTTTGGTGGTGCTGGGCCCTCTGAGTGCCTTGTTTCACGTTGTAGCAGCCTCCGAGTGCCTTTTATTGTGCTGTAGGGTCCACCAAGTGCCTTTTCTTGTGGTTCAGAGGCCACCGAGTGCCTTTTCTTGTGGTTCAGGGGCCTCTGAGTGCCTTTTTTCACATTGTAGCAGCCCCCAAGTGCCTTTTTTTGTGCTGTAGGAGCCACCAAGTGCCTTTTCTTGTGGTTCAGCGGCCTCTGAGTGCCTTTTTTCACATTGTAGCAGCCCCCAAGTGCCTTTTTTTGTGCTGTAGGAGCCACCGAGTGCCTTTTCTTGTGGTTCAGCGGCCTCCGAGTGCCTTTTTTTGCATTGTAGCAGCCCCCAAGTGCCTTTTTTTGTGCTGTAGGGGCCTCCGAGTGCCTTTTTTTCCAGTGTAGGGGCAGCCGAGTGCCTTTCTCTGCGGTGTAGCGGCCTCCAAGTGCCTTTTTTTCTGGTGTACAGGCCTGCAATGTCTCTTTTTCCAGTGCAGGAGCCTCTGAGTGCTTCTTTTGGTGGTGCCGGGCCCTCCGAGTGCCTTGTTTCACATTGTAGTCACCCCCGAGTGCCTTTTTTTGCAGTGTAGGGGCCACTGAGTGCCTTTTTCTGGGGTGTAGAGGCCTCCGAGTGCCTGTTTTTCCAGTGTAAGGGCAGCTGAGTGCCTTTTTTTGTGCTGCAGGGCCCTCTGAGTGCCTTTCTTTCTGGTGCAGGGGCATCGGAGTGCCTGTTTTCGCATTGTAGCAGCCCCCGAGTGCCTTTTTTTGTGGTGTTGGGGCCACCGAGTGCCTTTTTTTGCCGTGCATGGTCCTCCGAGTGCCTTTTTTGCAGTGTATTAGCCTCCAAGTGCCTTTTTTTGTGATGCAGCGGCTTCCGAGTGCCTTTTCTTGTGGTTCACTGTTCTCCGGGTGCCTGTTTTTGTGGTGCAGGGGCTTCCGAGTGCCTTTGTTTGAGGTGCACTGCTGTCTGAGTGCCTTTTGTTTGCAGTGAAGGGGCATCTAAGTGCCTTTTTTTCCGGCCTAGCGGCCTCCAAGTGCCTATTTTTGCGATGCAGGCTCCCAAAGTGCCTTTTTTTCCAGTATAGTGTCCTCCATGTGCATATTTTTGCAGTGCATCGCCTCCTAGTGCCCTTTTTTCCCAGTGCTCATGCCTCCAAGTGCCTTTTTTTCTGTTATGGTCCTTCAACGTTCTGTGATACCACTTTACCCTCTGCCTGAAATGATATTGTCAGGTCCACCACTGCTGGATGAGATAGTCATGTCACTTCTGCCTCACGGTCTGGTAGGCCAGTCAGGCCCATCAGTCCTTGCTCTGCTTGTGAGGTTGCTTCTGCCTCTGTGCTTGATAGGCCAGTGGCAGGGCCATGCCTCCTGACTGGGCTTGTGAGGATACTTGTGTCTCCATGCCAAAAAGGGCAGTGGCAGGCCCATGGTTGCTGGTTGTGTCTTATGATGTCACTTTGACCTGCATGCCATTGCATGCATGGCATGCATGGGCATGCACTGCCACGCCCATGGCTGCTGGTCTGCTTGGGTGTTCCCTTCTTTCTCCGTGCTTGATGCGCCATGGCAGGCCCAGAGCTGCTGGCTGTGCTTGTGAGGTCACAGCAGCCTCCGTGCCTGATAGGCCAGTGGCAGGCCCCTGTCTGCTTGGCTGTGCTTGTGAGGTCACAGCAGCCTCCGTGCCTCATAGGCCAGTGGCAGACCCACAGCTGCTGGCTGTGCTTGTCAGGTCAGAGAAGCCTCAGTGAATCTTATAGGGCAGTGGCAGGCCCCTGGCTGCTGGCTGTGCTTGTGAGGTCACAGCAGTCCTATTGGCTGATAGGTCAGTGGCAGGCCAATGGCTGCTGGCTGTCCTTTTGAGGTCACAGCAGTCCTGTTGCCTGACAGGCCAGTGGCAGGCCCTTGGCTGCTGGCTTTGCTTGTGAGGTCAGAGCAGCCTCAGTGCCTCATAGGCCAGTGGCAGACCCACAGCTGCTGGCTTTGCTTGTGACGTCACAGCAGCCTCAGTGTCTTATAGGGCAGTGGCAGGCCCCCGGCTGCTGGCCGCATTTTCAGGTCACATTTGTCTCTGTACCTCATAGGGCAGTGGCAGGCCACTGGCTGCTGGCTGTGCTTGTGAGCTCACAGCAGTCCTATTGCCTGATAGGTCAGTGGCAGGCCCATGGCTGCTGGCTGCGTTTTGAGGTCACCTTTGTCTCTGTGCCTCATTGGCCAGTGGGAGGCCAATGGCTGCTGGCTTTGCTTGTCATGTCACGGAAGTACCAGTGCCTGATGGGCCAGTGACAGCTCCATGCCTGCTGGCTGCGTTATGAGGTCACGTTCGTCTCGGGGCCTCATAGGGCAGTTGGACGCCCATGCCTACTGGCAATGCTTGTGAGGTCACAGCAGCCTCAGTGCCTCATAGGCCAGTGGCAGGCCCGTAGCTGCTGGCTGTGCTTGTGAGGTCACAGCAGTCCTGTTGCCTGATAGGCCAGTGGGATGCCCATAGCTGCTGGCTGTGCTTGTCAGGTCATAACAGTCCTACAGCCTGATAGGCCAGCAGCAGGCCCCTGGCTGCTGACTGTGCTTCTGAGGTCACAGCAGCCTCAGTGCCTCATAGGCCAGTGGCAGGCCCGTAGCTGCTGGCTGTGCTTGTCAGGTCACAGCAGTCCTATTGCCTGATAGGCCCGTGGAAGGCCCCTGTCTGCTGGCTGCCTTTTGAGGTCACATTTGTCTCTGTACCTTCTAGGGCAATGGCAGGCCTCTGGCTCCTCGCTGTGCTTGTGAGGTCACAGCAGCCTCAGTGCCCTATAGGGCAGTGGCAGGCCCATAGCTGCTGCCTGGGCTCGAGAGGTCATAGCAGCCTCAGTGCTTCACAGGCCAGTGGCAGGCCCCTTGCTGCTGGCTGTGCTTGTCAGGTCACAAGACTCCTACAGCCTGAGAGGCCAGTGGCAGACCCACAGCTGCTGGCTTTGCTTGTGACGTCACAGCAGCCTCAGTGTCTTATAGGGCCGTGGCAGGCCCCTGGCTGCTAGCTGTGCTTGTGAGGTCACAGCAGCCTCAGTGCCTCATAGGCCAGTGGAAGGCCAATGGCTGCTGGCTGTGCTTGTTAGGTCACAGCAGCCTCAGTGCCTCATAGGCCAGTGGGAGGCCAATGGCTGCTGGCTGTGCTTGTGAGCTCACAGCACCCTCCGTGCCTGATAGGCCAGTAGCAGGCCCCTGTCTGCTGGCTGTGCTTGTGAGCTCACAGCAGCCTCAGTGCCTGATAGGTCAGTGGCAGGCCAATGGCTGCTGGCTGTCCTTGTGAGGTCACAGCAGTCACATTTCCTCATAGGCCAGTGGCAGGCCTCTGGGTGCTGGCTGTTTTTGTGAGGTGACAGCAGCCTCAGTGGCTCATCGGCTGGTTGGATGCCATGGCTGCTGGCTGCTGGCTGTGCTTGTGAGGTCACAGCAGTCCTGTTGCCTGATAGGCCAGTGACAGCTGCATGCCTGCTGGCTGCGTTATGAGGTCACGTTTGTCTCGGGGCCTCATAGGGCAGTTGAATGCCCATGCCTGCTGGCCGTGCTTGTGAGGTCACAGCAGTCCTGTTGCCTGATATGCCAGTTCGAGGCCAATGACTGCTGGCTGTGCTTGTCAGGTCAGAGAAGCCTCAGTGTCTTATAGGGCAGTGGCAGGCCCCTGGCTGCTGGCCGCGTTTTGAGGTCACATTTGTCTCTGTACCTCATAGGGCAGTGGCAGGCCCCTGGCTGCTGGCTGTGCTTGTGAGGTCACAGCAGTCCTATTGGCTGATAGGTCAGTGGCAGGCCAATGGCTGCTGGCTGTCCTTTTGAGGTCACAGCAGTCCTGTTGCCTGATAGGCCAGTGGCAGGCCCATAGCTGCTGTCTGTGCTTGTCAGGTCAAAGCAGTCTTATTGCCTGACAGGCCAGTGGCAGGCCCTTGGCTGCTGGCTTTGCTTGTGAGGTCAGAGCAGCCTCAGTGCCTCATAGGCCAGTGGCAGACCCACAGCTGCTGGCTTTGCTTGTGACGTCACAGCAGCCTCAGTGTCTTATAGGGCAGTGGCAGGCCCCCGGCTGCTGGCCGCATTTTCAGGTCACATTTGTCTCTGTACCTCATAGGGCAGTGGCAGGCCACTGGCTGCTGGCTGTGCTTGTGAGCTCACAGCAGTCCTATTGCCTGATAGGCCCGTGGAAGGCCCCTGTCTGCTGGCTGCCTTTTGAGGTCACATTTGTCTCTGTACCTTATAGGGCAATGGCAGGCCTCTGGCTCCTCGCTGTGCTTGTGAGGTCACAGCAGCCTCAGTGCCCTATAGGGCAGTGGCAGGCCCATAGCTGCTGCCTGGGCTCGAGAGGTCATAGCAGCCTCAGTGCTTCACAGGCCAGTGGCAGGCCCCTTGCTGCTGGCTGTGCTTGTCAGGTCACAAGACTCCTACAGCCTGAGAGGCCAGTGGCAGACCCACAGCTGCTGGCTTTGCTTGTGACGTCACAGCAGCCTCAGTGTCTTATAGGGCCGTGGCAGGCCCCTGGCTGCTAGCTGTGCTTGTCAGGTCACAGCAGCCTCAGTGCCTCATAGGCCAGTGGCAGGCCAATGGCTGCTGGCTGTGCTTGTGAGGTCACAGCAGCCTCAGTGCCTCATAGACCAGTGGAAGTCCAATGGCTGCTAGCTGTGCTTGTGAGGTCACAGCAGCCTCAGTGCCTCATAGGCCAGTGGAAGGCCAATGGCTGCTGGCTGTGCTTGTGAGCTCACAGCAGCCTCCGTGCCTGATAGGCCAGTAGCAGGCCCCTGTCTGCTGGCTGTGCTTGTGAGCTCACAGCAGCCTCAGTGCCTGATAGGTCAGTGGCAGGCCAATGGCTGCTGGCTGTCCTTGTGAGGTCACAGCAGTCACATTTCCTCATAGGCCAGTGGCAGGCCTCTGGGTGCTGGCTGTTTTTGTGAGGTGACAGCAGCCTCAGTGGCTCATCGGCTGGTTGGATGCCATGGCTGCTGGCTGCTGGCTGTGCTTGTGAGGTCACAGCAGTCCTGTTGCCTGATAGGCCAGTGACAGCTGCATGCCTGCTGGCTGCGTTATGAGGTCACGTTTGTCTCGGGGCCTCATAGCAGTTGAATGCCCATGCCTGCTGGCCGTGCTTGTGAGGTCACAGCAGTCCTGTTGCCTGATATGCCAGTTCGAGGCCAATGACTGCTGGCTGTGCTTGTCAGGTCAGAGAAGCCTCAGTGTCTTATAGGGCAGTGGCAGGCCCCTGGCTGCTGGCCGCGTTTTGAGGTCACATTTGTCTCTGTACCTCATAGGGCAGTGGCAGGCCCCTGGCTGCTGGCTGTGCTTGTGAGGTCACAGCAGTCCTATTGGCTGATAGGTCAGTGGCAGGCCAATGGCTGCTGGCTGTCCTTTTGAGGTCACAGCAGTCCTGTTGCCTGATAGGCCAGTGGCAGGCCCATAGCTGCTGTCTGTGCTTGTCAGGTCAAAGCAGTCTTATTGCCTGACAGGCCAGTGGCAGGCCCTTGGCTGCTGGCTTTGCTTGTGAGGTCAGAGCAGCCTCAGTGCCTCATAGGCCAGTGGCAGACCCACAGCTGCTGGCTTTGCTTGTGACGTCACAGCAGCCTCAGTGTCTTATAGGGCAGTGGCAGGCCCCTGGCTGCTGGCCGCGTTTTCAGGTCACATTTGTCTCTGTACCTCATAGGGCAGTGGCAGGCCACTGGCTGCTGGCTGTGCTTGTGAGCTCACAGCAGTCCTATTGCCTGATATGTCAGTGGCAGGCCCATGGCTGCTGGCTGTGCTTGTCAGGTCACAGAAGCCTCCCTGCCCTTGAGGGCAGTGTCAGGCCCCTGGCTGCTGGCTGTGCTTGTCAGGTCAGAGAAGCCTCAGTGCCCTTTATGGCAGTGGCAGGCCCGTGACAGTGTGCTGTGCTTGTGAGGTCAGAGCAGTGTCAGCGCCTCATTGGGCAGTGGAAGGCCAATGGCTGCTGGCTGTGTTTGTGAGGTAACATCAGCCTCCGTTCCCTATAGGCCAGTGGCAGGCCCTTCACTGCTGGCTGTGCTTGTGAGGTCACAGCAGCCTCAGTGCCTGATAGGCCAGTGGCAGGCCCCTGTCTGCTTGGCTGTGCTTCTGAGGTCACAGCAGCCTCAGTGCTTCACAGGCCAGTGGCAGGCTCCTGGCTGCTGGCTGTGCTTGTCAGGTCACAGCAGCCTCTGTGCCCTATAGGGCAGTGGCAGGCCCCTGGCTGTTTGCTGTGCTTGTGAGGTCACAGCAGTCTGAGTGCCTGATAGCCAGTGGGAGGTCCATACCTGCTGGCTGTGCTCGTGAGGTCACAGCAGTCCTATTGCCTGATAGGCCAGTGCGAGGCCATTGGCTGCTGGCTGTCCTTTTGAGGTCACGGCAGTCCTATTGCCTGATAGGCCAGTGGCAGGCCTCTGCGTGCTGGCTGCATTTTGAGGTCACCTTTGTCTCAGTGCCTCATCAGGCAGTGGGATGCCCATGGCTGCTGACTCTGCTTGTGAGCTCACAGAAGTACCAGTGCCTGACAGGCCACTGGCAGGCCCCTGGCGGCTTCCTGTCCTTGTGAGGTCACATGAGCCTCTGTGTCTGATAGGGCAGTGGAAGGTGTTGTAGAGGCCACCGAGTGCCTTTTTTTGCGGTGCAGGGGCCACCGAGTGCCTTTTTTTGCGGTGCAGGGGCCTCAGGGTGCCTTTTTTTGCAGTGTAGTAGCCTCCAAGTGCCTTTTTTTGCAATGTGGGGGCTTCCGAGTGCCTTTTTTTGTGGTGCTGGGGCCTCCAAGTGCCTTTATTTCCAGTGTACAGGCCTGCAAGTGCCACTTTTTCCAGTGCAGGGGCCGCCAAGTGCCTTTATTTCCAGTGTACAGGCCTGCAAGTGGCTCTTTTCCCAGTGCAGGGGCCTCCGAGTGCCTTTTTTGGTGGTGCTGGGCCCTCAGAGTGCCTTGTTTCACATTGTAGCAGCCCCCGAGTGCCTTTTCTTGTGCTGTAGGGGCCACCGAGTGCCTTTTCTTGTGGGTCAGGGGCCTCCGAGTGCCTTCTTTTGTGGTGCAGGGCCCTCCAAGTGCCTTTTTTTGCGGTGCAGGGGCCTCAGGGTGCATTTTTTTGCAGTGTAGCAGCCTCCAAATGCCTTTTTTTGCAATGTAGGGGCTTCCGAGTGCCTTTTTTTGTGGTGCAGGGGCCTGCAAGTGCCTTTATTTCCAGTGTACAGGCCTGCAAGTGCCTCTTTTTCCAGTGCAGGAGCCTCCGAGTGCTTTTTTTTGTGGTGCAGGGCCCTCTGAGTGCCTTTTGTCGCGTTGTAGCAGCCTCCGAGTGCCTTTTTTTTGCATTTTAGCAGCCACCAAGTGCCTTTTTTTGTGCTGTAGGGGCCACTGAGTACCTTATCTTGTGGTGTAGGGGCAGCCGAGTGCCTCTTTTTCCAGTGTAGGGGCAGCCGAGTGCCTTTTTCTGTGGTGTGGTCCTCCGCGTGCCTTTGTTTTGTGGTGTCGAGGCCTCTGGGTGCATTTTTTTTTTGCGGTGTGGAGGCCTCCGAGTGCCTTTTTTTGCGGTGTGGAGGCCTCCGAGTGCCTTTTTTTGCGGTGTGGAGGCCTCTGAGTGCCTTTTTTTGCAATGCAGGGGCTACTGAGTGCCTTTTTTTGCTGTGCATGGGCCTCAGGGTGCATTTCTTTGCAGTGTAGTAGCCTCCAAGTGCCTTTTTTTGCAATGTGGGGGCCACCGAGTGCCTTTCTTGGTGGTGTAGGGGCCTCTGAGTGCCTTCTTTTGTGGTGCAGGAGCCTCCGAGTGCTTTTTTTGGTGGTGCTGGGCCCTCTGAGTGCCTTGTTTCACGTTGTAGCAGCCTCCGAGTGCCTTTTATTGTGCTGTAGGGTCCACCAAGTGCCTTTTCTTGTGGTTCAGAGGCCACCGAGTGCCTTTTCTTGTGGTTCAGGGGCCTCTGAGTGCCTTTTTTCACATTGTAGCAGCCCCCAAGTGCCTTTTTTTGTGCTGTAGGAGCCACCGAGTGCCTTTTCTTGTGGTTCAGCGGCCTCCGAGTGCCTTTTTTCACATTGTAGCAGCCCCCAAATGCCTTTTTTTGTGCTGTAGGAGCCACCGAGTGCCTTTTCTTGTGGTTCAGCGGCCTCCGAGTGCCTTTTTTTGCATTGTAGCAGCCCCCAAGTGCCTTTTTTTGTGCTGTAGGGGCCTCCGAGTGCCTTTTTTTCCAGTGTAGGGGCAGCCGAGTGCCTTTCTCTGCGGTGTAGCGGCCTCCAAGTGCCTTTTTTTCTGGTGTACAGGCCTGCAATGTCTCTTTTTCCAGTGCAGGAGCCTCTGAGTGCTTCTTTTGGTGGTGCCGGGCCCTCCGAGTGCCTTGTTTCACATTGTAGTCACCCCCGAGTGCCTTTTTTTGCAGTGTAGGGGCCACTGAGTGCCTTTTTCTGGGGTGTAGAGGCCTCCGAGTGCCTGTTTTTCCAGTGTAAGGGCAGCTGAGTGCCTTTTTTTGTGCTGCAGGGCCCTCTGAGTGCCTTTCTTTCTGGTGCAGGGGCATCGGAGTGCCTGTTTTCGCATTGTAGCAGCCCCCGAGTGCCTTTTTTTGTGGTGTTGGGGCCACCGAGTGCCTTTTTTTGCCGTGCATGGTCCTCCGAGTGCCTTTTTTGCAGTGTATTAGCCTCCAAGTGCCTTTTTTTGTGATGCAGCGGCTTCCGAGTGCCTTTTCTTGTGGTTCACTGTTCTCCGGGTGCCTGTTTTTGTGGTGCAGGGGCTTCCGAGTGCCTTTGTTTGAGGTGCACTGCTGTCTGAGTGCCTTTTGTTTGCAGTGAAGGGGCATCTAAGTGCCTTTTTTTCCGGCCTAGCGGCCTCCAAGTGCCTATTTTTGCGATGCAGGCTCCCAAAGTGCCTTTTTTTCCAGTATAGTGTCCTCCATGTGCATATTTTTGCAGTGCATCGCCTCCTAGTGCCCTTTTTTCCCAGTGCTCATGCCTCCAAGTGCCTTTTTTTCTGTTATGGTCCTTCAACGTTCTGTGATACCACTTTACCCTCTGCCTGAAATGATATTGTCAGGTCCACCACTGCTGGATGAGATAGTCATGTCACTTCTGCCTCACGGTCTGGTAGGCCAGTCAGGCCCATCAGTCCTTGCTCTGCTTGTGAGGTTGCTTCTGCCTCTGTGCTTGATAGGCCAGTGGCAGGGCCATGCCTCCTGACTGGGCTTGTGAGGATACTTGTGTCTCCATGCCAAAAAGGGCAGTGGCAGGCCCGTGGTTGCTGGTCTGCTTGGGTGTTCCCTTCTTTCTCCGTGCTTGATGCGCCATGGCAGGCCCAGAGCTGCTGGCTGTGCTTGTGAGGTCACAGCAGCCTCCGTGCCTGATAGGCCAGTGGCAGGCCCCTGTCTGCTTGGCTGTGCTTGTGAGGTCACAGCAGCCTCCGTGCCTCATAGGCCAGTGGCAGACCCACAGCTGCTGGCTGTGCTTGTCAGGTCAGAGAAGCCTCAGTGAATCTTATAGGGCAGTGGCAGGCCCCTGGCTGCTGGCTGTGCTTGTGAGGTCACAGCAGTCCTATTGGCTGATAGGTCAGTGGCAGGCCAATGGCTGCTGGCTGTCCTTTTGAGGTCACAGCAGTCCTGTTGCCTGATAGGCCAGTGGCAGGCCCATAGCTGCTGTCTGTGCTTGTCAGGTCAAAGCAGTCTTATTGCCTGACAGGCCAGTGGCAGGCCCTTGGCTGCTGGCTTTGCTTGTGAGGTCAGAGCAGCCTCAGTGCCTCATAGGCCAGTGGCAGACCCACAGCTGCTGGCTTTGCTTGTGACGTCACAGCAGCCTCAGTGTCTTATAGGGCAGTGGCAGGCCCCCGGCTGCTGGCCGCATTTTCAGGTCACATTTGTCTCTGTACCTCATAGGGCAGTGGCAGGCCACTGGCTGCTGGCTGTGCTTGTGAGCTCACAGCAGTCCTATTGCCTGATAGGTCAGTGGCAGGCCCATGGCTGCTGGCTGCGTTTTGAGGTCACCTTTGTCTCTGTGCCTCATTGGCCAGTGGGAGGCCAATGGCTGCTGGCTTTGCTTGTCATGTCACGGAAGTACCAGTGCCTGATGGGCCAGTGACAGCTCCATGCCTGCTGGCTGCGTTATGAGGTCACGTTCGTCTCGGGGCCTCATAGGGCAGTTGGACGCCCATGCCTACTGGCAATGCTTGTGAGGTCACAGCAGCCTCAGTGCCTCATAGGCCAGTGGCAGGCCCGTAGCTGCTGGCTGTGCTTGTGAGGTCACAGCAGTCCTGTTGCCTGATAGGCCAGTGGGATGCCCATAGCTGCTGGCTGTGCTTGTCAGGTCATAACAGTCCTACAGCCTGATAGGCCAGCAGCAGGCCCCTGGCTGCTGACTGTGCTTCTGAGGTCACAGCAGCCTCAGTGCCTCATAGGCCAGTGGCAGGCCCGTAGCTGCTGGCTGTGCTTGTCAGGTCACAGCAGTCCTATTGCCTGATAGGCCCGTGGAAGGCCCCTGTCTGCTGGCTGCCTTTTGAGGTCACATTTGTCTCTGTACCTTCTAGGGCAATGGCAGGCCTCTGGCTCCTCGCTGTGCTTGTGAGGTCACAGCAGCCTCAGTGCCCTATAGGGCAGTGGCAGGCCCATAGCTGCTGCCTGGGCTCGAGAGGTCATAGCAGCCTCAGTGCTTCACAGGCCAGTGGCAGGCCCCTTGCTGCTGGCTGTGCTTGTCAGGTCACAAGACTCCTACAGCCTGAGAGGCCAGTGGCAGACCCACAGCTGCTGGCTTTGCTTGTGAGGTCACAGCAGCCTCAGTGTCTTATAGGGCCGTGGCAGGCCCCTGGCTGCTGGCTGTGCTTGTCAGGTCACAGCAGCCTCAGTGCCTCATAGGCCAGTGGCAGGCCAATGGCTGCTGGCTGTGCTTGTGAGGTCACAGCAGCCTCAGTGCCTCATAGACCAGTGGAAGTCCAATGGCTGCTAGCTGTGCTTGTGAGGTCACAGCAGCCTCAGTGCCTCATAGGCCAGTGGAAGGCCAATGGCTGCTGGCTGTGCTTGTTAGGTCACAGCAGCCTCAGTGCCTCATAGGCCAGTGGGAGGCCAATGGCTGCTGGCTGTGCTTGTGAGCTCACAGCAGCCTCCGTGCCTGATAGGCCAGTAGCAGGCCCCTGTCTGCTGGCTGTGCTTGTGAGCTCACAGCAGCCTCAGTGCCTGATAGGTCAGTGGCAGGCCAATGGCTGCTGGCTGTCCTTGTGAGGTCACAGCAGTCACATTTCCTCATAGGCCAGTGGCAGGCCTCTGGGTGCTGGCTGTTTTTGTGAGGTGACAGCAGCCTCAGTGGCTCATCGGCTGGTTGGATGCCATGGCTGCTGGCTGCTGGCTGTGCTTGTGAGGTCACAGCAGTCCTGTTGCCTGATAGGCCAGTGACAGCTGCATGCCTGCTGGCTGCGTTATGAGGTCACGTTTGTCTCGGGGCCTCATAGGGCAGTTGAATGCCCATGCCTGCTGGCCGTGCTTGTGAGGTCACAGCAGTCCTGTTGCCTGATATGCCAGTTCGAGGCCAATGACTGCTGGCTGTGCTTGTCAGGTCAGAGAAGCCTCAGTGTCTTATAGGGCAGTGGCAGGCCCCTGGCTGCTGGCCGCGTTTTGAGGTCACATTTGTCTCTGTACCTCATAGGGCAGTGGCAGGCCCCTGGCTGCTGGCTGTGCTTGTGAGGTCACAGCAGTCCTATTGGCTGATAGGTCAGTGGCAGGCCAATGGCTGCTGGCTGTCCTTTTGAGGTCACAGCAGTCCTGTTGCCTGTTAGGCCAGTGGCAGACCCATAGCTGCTGTCTGTGCTTGTCAGGTCAAAGCAGTCTTATTGCCTGACAGGCCAGTGGCAGGCCCTTGGCTGCTGGCTTTGCTTGTGAGGTCAGAGCAGCCTCAGTGCCTCATAGGCCAGTGGCAGACCCACAGCTGCTGGCTTTGCTTGTGATGTCACAGCAGCCTCAGTGTCTTATAGGGCAGTGGCAGGCCCCTGGCTGCTGGCCGCGTTTTCAGGTCACATTTGTCTCTGTACCTCATAGGCCAGTGGCAGACCCATAGCTGCTGTCTGTGCTTGTCAGGTCAAAGCAGTCCTATTGCCTGATAGGTCAGTGGCAGGCCCATGGCTGCTGGCTGTGCTTGTCAGGTCACAGAAGCCTCCCTGCCCTTGAGGGCAGTGTCAGGCCCCTGGCTGCTGGCTGTGCTTGTCAGGTCAGAGAAGCCTCAGTGCCCTTTATGGCAGTGGCAGGCCCGTGACAGTGTGCTGTGCTTGTGAGGTCAGAGCAGTGTCAGCGCCTCATTGGGCAGTGGAAGGCCAATGGCTGCTGGCTGTGTTTGTGAGGTAACATCAGCCTCCGTTCCCTATAGGCCAGTGGCAGGCCCTTCACTGCTGGCTGTGCTTGTGAGGTCACAGCAGCCTCAGTGCCTGATAGGCCAGTGGCAGGCCCCTGTCTGCTTGGCTGTGCTTCTGAGGTCACAGCAGCCTCAGTGCTTCACAGGCCAGTGGCAGGCTCCTGGCTGCTGGCTGTGCTTGTCAGGTCACAGCAGCCTCTGTGCCCTATAGGGCAGTGGCAGGCCCCTGGCTGTTTGCTGTGCTTGTGAGGTCACAGCAGTCTGAGTGCCTGATAGCCAGTGGGAGGTCCATACCTGCTGGCTGTGCTCGTGAGGTCACAGCAGTCCTATTGCCTGATAGGCCAGTGCGAGGCCATTGGCTGCTGGCTGTCCTTTTGAGGTCACGGCAGTCCTATTGCCTGATAGGCCAGTGGCAGGCCTCTGCGTGCTGGCTGCATTTTGAGGTCACCTTTGTCTCAGTGCCTCATCAGGCAGTGGGATGCCCATGGCTGCTGACTCTGCTTGTGAGCTCACAGAAGTACCAGTGCCTGACAGGCCACTGGCAGGCCCCTGGCGGCTTCCTGTCCTTGTGAGGTCACATGAGCCTCTGTGTCTGATAGGGCAGTGGAAGGTGTTGTAGAGGCCACCGAGTGCCTTTTTTTGCGGTGCAGGGGCCACCGAGTGCCTTTTTTTGCGGTGCAGGGGCCTCAGGGTGCCTTTTTTTGCAGTGTAGTAGCCTCCAAGTGCCTTTTTTTGCAATGTGGGGGCTTCCGAGTGCCTTTTTTTGTGGTGCTGGGGCCTCCAAGTGCCTTTATTTCCAGTGTACAGGCCTGCAAGTGCCTCTTTTTCCAGTGCAGGAGCCTCCGAGTGCTTTTTTTTGTGGTGCAGGGCCCTCTGAGTGCCTTTTGTCGCGTTGTAGCAGCCCCCAAGTGCCTTTTTTTGTGCTGTAGGAGCCACCGAGTGCCTTTTCTTGTGGTTCAGCGGCCTCTGAGTGCCTTTTTTCACATTGTAGCAGCCCCCAAGTGCCTTTTTTTGTGCTGTAGGAGCCACCGAGTGCCTTTTCTTGTGGTTCAGCGGCCTCCGAGTGCCTTTTTTTGCATTGTAGCAGCCCCCAAGTGCCTTTTTTTGTGCTGTAGGGGCCTCCGAGTGCCTTTTTTTCCAGTGTAGGGGCAGCCGAGTGCCTTTCTCTGCGGTGTAGCGGCCTCCAAGTGCCTTTTTTTCTGGTGTACAGGCCTGCAATGTCTCTTTTTCCAGTGCAGGAGCCTCTGAGTGCTTCTTTTGGTGGTGCCGGGCCCTCCGAGTGCCTTGTTTCACATTGTAGTCACCCCCGAGTGCCTTTTTTTGCAGTGTAGGGGCCACTGAGTGCCTTTTTCTGGGGTGTAGAGGCCTCCGAGTGCCTGTTTTTCCAGTGTAAGGGCAGCTGAGTGCCTTTTTTTGTGCTGCAGGGCCCTCTGAGTGCCTTTCTTTCTGGTGCAGGGGCATCGGAGTGCCTGTTTTCGCATTGTAGCAGCCCCCGAGTGCCTTTTTTTGTGGTGTTGGGGCCACCGAGTGCCTTTTTTTGCCGTGCATGGTCCTCCGAGTGCCTTTTTTGCAGTGTATTAGCCTCCAAGTGCCTTTTTTTGTGATGCAGCGGCTTCCGAGTGCCTTTTCTTGTGGTTCACTGTTCTCCGGGTGCCTGTTTTTGTGGTGCAGGGGCTTCCGAGTGCCTTTGTTTGAGGTGCACTGCTGTCTGAGTGCCTTTTGTTTGCAGTGAAGGGGCATCTAAGTGCCTTTTTTTCCGGCCTAGCGGCCTCCAAGTGCCTATTTTTGCGATGCAGGCTCCCAAAGTGCCTTTTTTTCCAGTATAGTGTCCTCCATGTGCATATTTTTGCAGTGCATCGCCTCCTAGTGCCCTTTTTTCCCAGTGCTCATGCCTCCAAGTGCCTTTTTTTCTGTTATGGTCCTTCAACGTTCTGTGATACCACTTTACCCTCTGCCTGAAATGATATTGTCAGGTCCACCACTGCTGGATGAGATAGTCATGTCACTTCTGCCTCACGGTCTGGTAGGCCAGTCAGGCCCATCAGTCCTTGCTCTGCTTGTGAGGTTGCTTCTGCCTCTGTGCTTGATAGGCCAGTGGCAGGGCCATGCCTCCTGACTGGGCTTGTGAGGATACTTGTGTCTCCATGCCAAAAAGGGCAGTGGCAGGCCCGTGGTTGCTGGTCTGCTTGGGTGTTCCCTTCTTTCTCCGTGCTTGATGCACCATGGCAGGCCCAGAGCTGCTGGCTGTGCTTGTGAGGTCACAGCAGCCTCCGTGCCTGATAGGCCAGTGGCAGGCCCCTGTCTGCTTGGCTGTGCTTGTGAGGTCACAGCAGCCTCCGTGCCTCATAGGCCAGTGGCAGACCCACAGCTGCTGGCTGTGCTTGTCAGGTCAGAGAAGCCTCAGTGAATCTTATAGGGCAGTGGCAGGCCCCTGGCTGCTGGCTGTGCTTGTGAGGTCACAGCAGTCCTATTGGCTGATAGGTCAGTGGCAGGCCAATGGCTGCTGGCTGTCCTTTTGAGGTCACAGCAGTCCTGTTGCCTGATAGGCCAGTGGCAGGCCCATAGCTGCTGTCTGTGCTTGTCAGGTCAAAGCAGTCTTATTGCCTGACAGGCCAGTGGCAGGCCCTTGGCTGCTGGCTTTGCTTGTGAGGTCAGAGCAGCCTCAGTGCCTCATAGGCCAGTGGCAGACCCACAGCTGCTGGCTTTGCTTGTGACGTCACAGCAGCCTCAGTGTCTTATAGGGCAGTGGCAGGCCCCCGGCTGCTGGCCGCATTTTCAGGTCACATTTGTCTCTGTACCTCATAGGGCAGTGGCAGGTCCCTGGCTGCTGGCTGTGCTTGTGAGCTCACAGCAGTCCTATTGGCTGATAGGTCAGTGGCAGGCCCATGGCTGCTGGCTGCGTTTTGAGGTCACCTTTGTCTCTGTGCCTCATTGGCCAGTGGGAGGCCAATGGCTGCTGGCTTTGCTTGTCATGTCATGGAAGTACCAGTGCCTGATGGGCCAGTGACAGCTCCATGCCTGCTGGCTGCGTTATGAGGTCACGTTCGTCTCGGGGCCTCATAGGGCAGTTGGATGCCCATGCCTACTGGCAATGCTTGTGAGGTCACAGCAGCCTCAGTGCCTCATAGGCCAGTGGCAGGCCCATAGCTGCTGGCTGTGCTTGTGAGGTCACAGCAGTCCTATTTCCTGATAGGCCCGTGGGATGCCCCTGTCTGCTGGCTGCCTTTTGAGGTCACATTTGTCTCTGTGCCTCATAGGGCAGTGGCAGGCCCCTGGCTGCTGGCTGTGCTTGTGAGGTCACAGCAGTCCTATTGGCTGATAGGTCAGTGGCAGGCCAATGGCTGCTGGCTTTGCTTGTCATGTCACGGAAGTACCAGTGCCTGATGGGCCAGTGACAGCTCCATGCCTGCTGGCTGCGTTATGAGGTCAATGGCAGGCCTCTGGTTCCTCGCTGTGCTTGTGAGGTCACAGCAGCCTCAGTGCCCTATAGGGCAGTGGCAGGCCCCTAGCTGCTGCCTGGGCTCGTGAGGTCACAGCAGCCTCAGTGTCTTACAGGCCAGTGGCAGGCCCCTGGCTGCTGGCTGTGCTTGTCAGGTCACAAGACTCCTACAGCCTGAGAGGCCAGTGGCAGACCCACAGCTGCTGGCTGTGCTTGTCAGGTCACAGCAGCCTCAGTGCCTGATAGGCCAGTGGCAGGCCAATGGCTGTTGGCTGTGCTTGTGAGGTCAGAGCAGCCTCAGTGCCTCATAGGCCAGTGGCAGACCCACAGCTGCTGGCTTTGCTTGTGACGTCACAGCAGCCTCAGTGTCTTATAGGGCAGTGGCAGGCCCCTGGCTGCTGGCCGCGTTTTCAGGTCACATTTGTCTCTGTACCTCATAGGGCAGTGGCAGGCCACTGGCTGCTGGCTGTGCTTGTGAGCTCACAGCAGTCCTATTGCCTGATAGGTCAGTGGCAGGCCCATGGCTGCTGGCTGTGCTTGTCAGGTCACAGAAGCCTCCCTGCCCTTGAGGGCAGTGTCAGGCCCCTGGCTGCTGGCTGTGCTTGTCAGGTCAGAGAAGCCTCAGTGCCCTTTATGGCAGTGGCAGGCCCGTGACAGTGTGCTGTGCTTGTGAGGTCAGAGCAGTGTCAGCGCCTCATTGGGCAGTGGAAGGCCAATGGCTGCTGGCTGTGTTTGTGAGGTAACATCAGCCTCCGTTCCCTATAGGCCAGTGGCAGGCCCTTCACTGCTGGCTGTGCTTGTGAGGTCACAGCAGCCTCAGTGCCTGATAGGCCAGTGGCAGGCCCCTGTCTGCTTGGCTGTGCTTCTGAGGTCACAGCAGCCTCAGTGCTTCACAGGCCAGTGGCAGGCTCCTGGCTGCTGGCTGTGCTTGTCAGGTCACAGCAGCCTCTGTGCCCTATAGGGCAGTGGCAGGCCCCTGGCTGTTTGCTGTGCTTGTGAGGTCACAGCAGTCTGAGTGCCTGATAGCCAGTGGGAGGTCCATACCTGCTGGCTGTGCTCGTGAGGTCACAGCAGTCCTATTGCCTGATAGGCCAGTGCGAGGCCATTGGCTGCTGGCTGTCCTTTTGAGGTCACGGCAGTCCTATTGCCTGATAGGCCAGTGGCAGGCCTCTGCGTGCTGGCTGCATTTTGAGGTCACCTTTGTCTCAGTGCCTCATCAGGCAGTGGGATGCCCATGGCTGCTGACTCTGCTTGTGAGCTCACAGAAGTACCAGTGCCTGACAGGCCACTGGCAGGCCCCTGGCGGCTTCCTGTCCTTGTGAGGTCACATGAGCCTCTGTGTCTGATAGGGCAGTGGAAGGTGTTGTAGAGGCCACCGAGTGCCTTTTTTTGCGGTGCAGGGGCCACCGAGTGCCTTTTTTTGCGGTGCAGGGGCCTCAGGGTGCCTTTTTTTGCAGTGTAGTAGCCTCCAAGTGCCTTTTTTTGCAATGTGGGGGCTTCCGAGTGCCTTTTTTTGTGGTGCTGGGGCCTCCAAGTGCCTTTATTTCCAGTGTACAGGCCTGCAAGTGCCACTTTTTCCAGTGCAGGGGCCGCCAAGTGCCTTTATTTCCAGTGTACAGGCCTGCAAGTGGCTCTTTTCCCAGTGCAGGGGCCTCCGAGTGCCTTTTTTGGTGGTGCTGGGCCCTCAGAGTGCCTTGTTTCACATTGTAGCAGCCCCCGAGTGCCTTTTCTTGTGCTGTAGGGGCCACCGAGTGCCTTTTCTTGTGGGTCAGGGGCCTCCGAGTGCCTTCTTTTGTGGTGCAGGGCCCTCCAAGTGCCTTTTTTTGCGGTGCAGGGGCCTCAGGGTGCATTTTTTTGCAGTGTAGCAGCCTCCAAATGCCTTTTTTTGCAATGTAGGGGCTTCCGAGTGCCTTTTTTTGTGGTGCAGGGGCCTGCAAGTGCCTTTATTTCCAGTGTACAGGCCTGCAAGTGCCTCTTTTTCCAGTGCAGGAGCCTCCGAGTGCTTTTTTTTGTGGTGCAGGGCCCTCTGAGTGCCTTTTGTCGCGTTGTAGCAGCCTCCGAGTGCCTTTTTTTTGCATTTTAGCAGCCACCAAGTGCCTTTTTTTGTGCTGTAGGGGCCACTGAGTACCTTATCTTGTGGTGTAGGGGCAGCCGAGTGCCTCTTTTTCCAGTGTAGGGGCAGCCGAGTGCCTTTTTCTGTGGTGTGGTCCTCCGCGTGCCTTTGTTTTGTGGTGTCGAGGCCTCTGGGTGCATTTTTTTTTTGCGGTGTGGAGGCCTCCGAGTGCCTTTTTTTGCGGTGTGGAGGCCTCCGAGTGCCTTTTTTTGCGGTGTGGAGGCCTCTGAGTGCCTTTTTTTGCAATGCAGGGGCTACTGAGTGCCTTTTTTTGCTGTGCATGGGCCTCAGGGTGCATTTTTTTGCAGTGTAGTAACCTCCAAGTGCCTTTTTTTGCAATGTGGGGGCCACCGAGTGCCTTTCTTGGTGGTGTAGGGGCCTCTGAGTGCCTTCTTTTGTGGTGCAGGAGCCTCCGAGTGCTTTTTTTGGTGGTGCTGGGCCCTCTGAGTGCCTTGTTTCACGTTGTAGCAGCCTCCGAGTGCCTTTTATTGTGCTGTAGGGTCCACCAAGTGCCTTTTCTTGTGGTTCAGAGGCCACCGAGTGCCTTTTCTTGTGGTTCAGGGGCCTCTGAGTGCCTTTTTTCACATTGTAGCAGCCCCCAAGTGCCTTTTTTTGTGCTGTAGGAGCCACCGAGTGCCTTTTCTTGTGGTTCAGCGGCCTCCGAGTGCCTTTTTTCACATTGTAGCAGCCCCCAAGTGCCTTTTTTTGTGCTGTAGGAGCCACCGAGTGCCTTTTCTTGTGGTTCAGCGGCCTCCGAGTGCCTTTTTTTGCATTGTAGCAGCCCCCAAGTGCCTTTTTTTGTGCTGTAGGGGCCTCCGAGTGCCTTTTTTTCCAGTGTAGGGGCAGCCGAGTGCCTTTCTCTGCGGTGTAGCGGCCTCCAAGTGCCTTTTTTTCTGGTGTACAGGCCTGCAATGTCTCTTTTTCCAGTGCAGGAGCCTCTGAGTGCTTCTTTTGGTGGTGCCGGGCCCTCCGAGTGCCTTGTTTCACATTGTAGTCACCCCCGAGTGCCTTTTTTTGCAGTGTAGGGGCCACTGAGTGCCTTTTTCTGGGGTGTAGAGGCCTCCGAGTGCCTGTTTTTCCAGTGTAAGGGCAGCTGAGTGCCTTTTTTTGTGCTGCAGGGCCCTCTGAGTGCCTTTCTTTCTGGTGCAGGGGCATCGGAGTGCCTGTTTTCGCATTGTAGCAGCCCCCGAGTGCCTTTTTTTGTGGTGTTGGGGCCACCGAGTGCCTTTTTTTGCCGTGCATGGTCCTCCGAGTGCCTTTTTTGCAGTGTATTAGCCTCCAAGTGCCTTTTTTTGTGATGCAGCGGCTTCCGAGTGCCTTTTCTTGTGGTTCACTGTTCTCCGGGTGCCTGTTTTTGTGGTGCAGGGGCTTCCGAGTGCCTTTGTTTGAGGTGCACTGCTGTCTGAGTGCCTTTTGTTTGCAGTGAAGGGGCATCTAAGTGCCTTTTTTTCCGGCCTAGCGGCCTCCAAGTGCCTATTTTTGCGATGCAGGCTCCCAAAGTGCCTTTTTTTCCAGTATAGTGTCCTCCATGTGCATATTTTTGCAGTGCATCGCCTCCTAGTGCCCTTTTTTCCCAGTGCTCATGCCTCCAAGTGCCTTTTTTTCTGTTATGGTCCTTCAACGTTCTGTGATACCACTTTACCCTCTGCCTGAAATGATATTGTCAGGTCCACCACTGCTGGATGAGATAGTCATGTCACTTCTGCCTCACGGTCTGGTAGGCCAGTCAGGCCCATCAGTCCTTGCTCTGCTTGTGAGGTTGCTTCTGCCTCTGTGCTTGATAGGCCAGTGGCAGGGCCATGCCTCCTGACTGGGCTTGTGAGGATACTTGTGTCTCCATGCCAAAAAGGGCAGTGGCAGGCCCGTGGTTGCTGGTCTGCTTGGGTGTTCCCTTCTTTCTCCGTGCTTGATGCGCCATGGCAGGCCCAGAGCTGCTGGCTGTGCTTGTGAGGTCACAGCAGCCTCCGTGCCTGATAGGCCAGTGGCAGGCCCCTGTCTGCTTGGCTGTGCTTGTGAGGTCACAGCAGCCTCCGTGCCTCATAGGCCAGTGGCAGACCCACAGCTGCTGGCTGTGCTTGTCAGGTCAGAGAAGCCTCAGTGAATCTTATAGGGCAGTGGCAGGCCCCTGGCTGCTGGCTGTGCTTGTGAGGTCACAGCAGTCCTATTGGCTGATAGGTCAGTGGCAGGCCAATGGCTGCTGGCTGTCCTTTTGAGGTCACAGCAGTCCTGTTGCCTGATAGGCCAGTGGCAGGCCCATAGCTGCTGTCTGTGCTTGTCAGGTCAAAGCAGTCTTATTGCCTGACAGGCCAGTGGCAGGCCCTTGGCTGCTGGCTTTGCTTGTGAGGTCAGAGCAGCCTCAGTGCCTCATAGGCCAGTGGCAGACCCACAGCTGCTGGCTTTGCTTGTGACGTCACAGCAGCCTCAGTGTCTTATAGGGCAGTGGCAGGCCCCCGGCTGCTGGCCGCATTTTCAGGTCACATTTGTCTCTGTACCTCATAGGGCAGTGGCAGGCCACTGGCTGCTGGCTGTGCTTGTGAGCTCACAGCAGTCCTATTGCCTGATAGGTCAGTGGCAGGCCCATGGCTGCTGGCTGCGTTTTGAGGTCACCTTTGTCTCTGTGCCTCATTGGCCAGTGGGAGGCCAATGGCTGCTGGCTTTGCTTGTCATGTCACGGAAGTACCAGTGCCTGATGGGCCAGTGACAGCTCCATGCCTGCTGGCTGGGTTATGAGGTCACGTTCGTCTCGGGGCCTCATAGGGCAGTTGGACGCCCATGCCTACTGGCAATGCTTGTGAGGTCACAGCAGCCTCAGTGCCTCATAGGCCAGTGGCAGGCCCGTAGCTGCTGGCTGTGCTTGTGAGGTCACAGCAGTCCTGTTGCCTGATAGGCCAGTGGGATGCCCATAGCTGCTGGCTGTGCTTGTCAGGTCATAACAGTCCTACAGCCTGATAGGCCAGCAGCAGGCCCCTGGCTGCTGACTGTGCTTCTGAGGTCACAGCAGCCTCAGTGCCTCATAGGCCAGTGGCAGGCCCGTAGCTGCTGGCTGTGCTTGTCAGGTCACAGCAGTCCTATTGCCTGATAGGCCCGTGGAAGGCCCCTGTCTGCTGGCTGCCTTTTGAGGTCACATTTGTCTCTGTACCTTCTAGGGCAATGGCAGGCCTCTGGCTCCTCGCTGTGCTTGTGAGGTCACAGCAGCCTCAGTGCCCTATAGGGCAGTGGCAGGCCCATAGCTGCTGCCTGGGCTCGAGAGGTCATAGCAGCCTCAGTGCTTCACAGGCCAGTGGCAGGCCCCTTGCTGCTGGCTGTGCTTGTCAGGTCACAAGACTCCTACAGCCTGAGAGGCCAGTGGCAGACCCACAGCTGCTGGCTTTGCTTGTGAGGTCACAGCAGCCTCAGTGTCTTATAGGGCCGTGGCAGGCCCCTGGCTGCTGGCTGTGCTTGTCAGGTCACAGCAGCCTCAGTGCCTCATAGGCCAGTGGCAGGCCAATGGCTGCTGGCTGTGCTTGTGAGGTCACAGCAGCCTCAGTGCCTCATAGACCAGTGGAAGTCCAATGGCTGCTAGCTGTGCTTGTGAGGTCACAGCAGCCTCAGTGCCTCATAGGCCAGTGGAAGGCCAATGGCTGCTGGCTGTGCTTGTTAGGTCACAGCAGCCTCAGTGCCTCATAGGCCAGTGGGAGGCCAATGGCTGCTGGCTGTGCTTGTGAGCTCACAGCAGCCTCCGTGCCTGATAGGCCAGTAGCAGGCCCCTGTCTGCTGGCTGTGCTTGTGAGCTCACAGCAGCCTCAGTGCCTGATAGGTCAGTGGCAGGCCAATGGCTGCTGGCTGTCCTTGTGAGGTCACAGCAGTCACATTTCCTCATAGGCCAGTGGCAGGCCTCTGGGTGCTGGCTGTTTTTGTGAGGTGACAGCAGCCTCAGTGGCTCATCGGCTGGTTGGATGCCATGGCTGCTGGCTGCTGGCTGTGCTTGTGAGGTCACAGCAGTCCTGTTGCCTGATAGGCCAGTGACAGCTGCATGCCTGCTGGCTGCGTTATGAGGTCACGTTTGTCTCGGGGCCTCATAGGGCAGTTGAATGCCCATGCCTGCTGGCCGTGCTTGTGAGGTCACAGCAGTCCTGTTGCCTGATATGCCAGTTCGAGGCCAATGACTGCTGGCTGTGCTTGTCAGGTCAGAGAAGCCTCAGTGTCTTATAGGGCAGTGGCAGGCCCCTGGCTGCTGGCCGCGTTTTGAGGTCACATTTGTCTCTGTACCTCATAGGGCAGTGGCAGGCCCCTGGCTGCTGGCTGTGCTTGTGAGGTCACAGCAGTCCTATTGCCTGATAGGTCAGTGGCAGGCCAATGGCTGCTGGCTGTCCTTTTGAGGTCACAGCAGTCCTGTTGCCTGTTAGGCCAGTGGCAGACCCATAGCTGCTGTCTGTGCTTGTCAGGTCAAAGCAGTCTTATTGCCTGACAGGCCAGTGGCAGGCCCTTGGCTGCTGGCTTTGCTTGTGAGGTCAGAGCAGCCTCAGTGCCTCATAGGCCAGTGGCAGACCCACAGCTGCTGGCTTTGCTTGTGATGTCACAGCAGCCTCAGTGTCTTATAGGGCAGTGGCAGGCCCCTGGCTGCTGGCCGCGTTTTCAGGTCACATTTGTCTCTGTACCTCATAGGGCAGTGGCAGGCCACTGGCTGCTGGCTGTGCTTGTGAGCTCACAGCAGTCCTATTGCCTGATAGGTCAGTGGCAGGCCCATGGCTGCTGGCTGTGCTTGTCAGGTCACAGAAGCCTCCCTGCCCTTGAGGGCAGTGTCAGGCCCCTGGCTGCTGGCTGTGCTTGTCAGGTCAGAGAAGCCTCAGTGCCCTTTATGGCAGTGGCAGGCCCGTGACAGTGTGCTGTGCTTGTGAGGTCAGAGCAGTGTCAGCGCCTCATTGGGCAGTGGAAGGCCAATGGCTGCTGGCTGTGTTTGTGAGGTAACATCAGCCTCCGTTCCCTATAGGCCAGTGGCAGGCCCTTCACTGCTGGCTGTGCTTGTGAGGTCACAGCAGCCTCAGTGCCTGATAGGCCAGTGGCAGGCCCCTGTCTGCTTGGCTGTGCTTCTGAGGTCACAGCAGCCTCAGTGCTTCACAGGCCAGTGGCAGGCTCCTGGCTGCTGGCTGTGCTTGTCAGGTCACAGCAGCCTCTGTGCCCTATAGGGCAGTGGCAGGCCCCTGGCTGTTTGCTGTGCTTGTGAGGTCACAGCAGTCTGAGTGCCTGATAGCCAGTGGGAGGTCCATACCTGCTGGCTGTGCTCGTGAGGTCACAGCAGTCCTATTGCCTGATAGGCCAGTGCGAGGCCATTGGCTGCTGGCTGTCCTTTTGAGGTCACGGCAGTCCTATTGCCTGATAGGCCAGTGGCAGGCCTCTGCGTGCTGGCTGCATTTTGAGGTCACCTTTGTCTCAGTGCCTCATCAGGCAGTGGGATGCCCATGGCTGCTGACTCTGCTTGTGAGCTCACAGAAGTACCAGTGCCTGACAGGCCACTGGCAGGCCCCTGGCGGCTTCCTGTCCTTGTGAGGTCACATGAGCCTCTGTGTCTGATAGGGCAGTGGAAGGTGTTGTAGAGGCCACCGAGTGCCTTTTTTTGCGGTGCAGGGGCCACCGAGTGCCTTTTTTTGCGGTGCAGGGGCCTCAGGGTGCCTTTTTTTGCAGTGTAGTAGCCTCCAAGTGCCTTTTTTTGCAATGTGGGGGCTTCCGAGTGCCTTTTTTTGTGGTGCTGGGGCCTCCAAGTGCCTTTATTTCCAGTGTACAGGCCTGCAAGTGCCTCTTTTTCCAGTGCAGGAGCCTCCGAGTGCTTTTTTTTGTGGTGCAGGGCCCTCTGAGTGCCTTTTGTCGCGTTGTAGCAGCCCCCAAGTGCCTTTTTTTGTGCTGTAGGAGCCACCGAGTGCCTTTTCTTGTGGTTCAGCGGCCTCTGAGTGCCTTTTTTCACATTGTAGCAGCCCCCAAGTGCCTTTTTTTGTGCTGTAGGAGCCACCGAGTGCCTTTTCTTGTGGTTCAGCGGCCTCCGAGTGCCTTTTTTTGCATTGTAGCAGCCCCCAAGTGCCTTTTTTTGTGCTGTAGGGGCCTCCGAGTGCCTTTTTTTCCAGTGTAGGGGCAGCCGAGTGCCTTTCTCTGCGGTGTAGCGGCCTCCAAGTGCCTTTTTTTCTGGTGTACAGGCCTGCAATGTCTCTTTTTCCAGTGCAGGAGCCTCTGAGTGCTTCTTTTGGTGGTGCCGGGCCCTCCGAGTGCCTTGTTTCACATTGTAGTCACCCCCGAGTGCCTTTTTTTGCAGTGTAGGGGCCACTGAGTGCCTTTTTCTGGGGTGTAGAGGCCTCCGAGTGCCTGTTTTTCCAGTGTAAGGGCAGCTGAGTGCCTTTTTTTGTGCTGCAGGGCCCTCTGAGTGCCTTTCTTTCTGGTGCAGGGGCATCGGAGTGCCTGTTTTCGCATTGTAGCAGCCCCCGAGTGCCTTTTTTTGTGGTGTTGGGGCCACCGAGTGCCTTTTTTTGCCGTGCATGGTCCTCCGAGTGCCTTTTTTGCAGTGTATTAGCCTCCAAGTGCCTTTTTTTGTGATGCAGTGGCTTCCGAGTGCCTTTTCTTGTGGTTCACTGTTCTCCGGGTGCCTGTTTTTGTGGTGCAGGGGCTTCCGAGTGCCTTTGTTTGAGGTGCACTGCTGTCTGAGTGCCTTTTGTTTGCAGTGAAGGGGCATCTAAGTGCCTTTTTTTCCGGCCTAGCGGCCTCCAAGTGCCTATTTTTGCGATGCAGGCTCCCAAAGTGCCTTTTTTTCCAGTATAGTGTCCTCCATGTGCATATTTTTGCAGTGCATCGCCTCCTAGTGCCCTTTTTTCCCAGTGCTCATGCCTCCAAGTGCCTTTTTTTCTGTTATGGTCCTTCAACGTTCTGTGATACCACTTTACCCTCTGCCTGAAATGATATTGTCAGGTCCACCACTGCTGGATGAGATAGTCATGTCACTTCTGCCTCACGGTCTGGTAGGCCAGTCAGGCCCATCAGTCCTTGCTCTGCTTGTGAGGTTGCTTCTGCCTCTGTGCTTGATAGGCCAGTGGCAGGGCCATGCCTCCTGACTGGGCTTGTGAGGATACTTGTGTCTCCATGCCAAAAAGGGCAGTGGCAGGCCCGTGGTTGCTGGTCTGCTTGGGTGTTCCCTTCTTTCTCCGTGCTTGATGCACCATGGCAGGCCCAGAGCTGCTGGCTGTGCTTGTGAGGTCACAGCAGCCTCCGTGCCTGATAGGCCAGTGGCAGGCCCCTGTCTGCTTGGCTGTGCTTGTGAGGTCACAGCAGCCTCCGTGCCTCATAGGCCAGTGGCAGACCCACAGCTGCTGGCTGTGCTTGTCAGGTCAGAGAAGCCTCAGTGAATCTTATAGGGCAGTGGCAGGCCCCTGGCTGCTGGCTGTGCTTGTGAGGTCACAGCAGTCCTATTGGCTGATAGGTCAGTGGCAGGCCAATGGCTGCTGGCTGTCCTTTTGAGGTCACAGCAGTCCTGTTGCCTGATAGGCCAGTGGCAGGCCCATAGCTGCTGTCTGTGCTTGTCAGGTCAAAGCAGTCTTATTGCCTGACAGGCCAGTGGCAGGCCCTTGGCTGCTGGCTTTGCTTGTGAGGTCAGAGCAGCCTCAGTGCCTCATAGGCCAGTGGCAGACCCACAGCTGCTGGCTTTGCTTGTGACGTCACAGCAGCCTCAGTGTCTTATAGGGCAGTGGCAGGCCCCCGGCTGCTGGCCGCATTTTCAGGTCACATTTGTCTCTGTACCTCATAGGGCAGTGGCAGGTCCCTGGCTGCTGGCTGTGCTTGTGAGCTCACAGCAGTCCTATTGGCTGATAGGTCAGTGGCAGGCCCATGGCTGCTGGCTGCGTTTTGAGGTCACCTTTGTCTCTGTGCCTCATAGGCCAGTGGGAGGCCAATGGCTGCTGGCTTTGCTTGTCATGTCATGGAAGTACCAGTGCCTGATGGGCCAGTGACAGCTCCATGCCTGCTGGCTGCGTTATGAGGTCACGTTCGTCTCGGGGCCTCATAGGGCAGTTGGATGCCCATGCCTACTGGCAATGCTTGTGAGGTCACAGCAGCCTCAGTGCCTCATAGGCCAGTGGCAGGCCCATAGCTGCTGGCTGTGCTTGTGAGGTCAAAGCAGTCCTATTTCCTGATAGGCCCGTGGGATGCCCCTGTCTGCTGGCTGCCTTTTGAGGTCACATTTGTCTCTGTACCTTCTAGGGCAATGGCAGGCCTCTGGCTCCTCGCTGTGCTTGTGAGGTCACAGCAGCCTCAGTGCCCTATAGGGCAGTGGCAGGCCCCTAGCTGCTGCCTGGGCTCGTGAGGTCACAGCAGCCTCAGTGTCTTACAGGCCAGTGGCAGGCCCCTGGCTGCTGGCTGTGCTTGTCAGGTCACAAGACTCCTACAGCCTGAGAGGCCAGTGGCAGACCCACAGCTGCTGGCTGTGCTTGTCAGGTCACAGCAGCCTCAGTGCCTGATAGGCCAGTGGCAGGCCAATGGCTGTTGGCTGTGCTTGTGAGGTCAGAGCAGCCTCAGTGCCTCATAGGCCAGTGGCAGACCCACAGCTGCTGGCTTTGCTTGTGACGTCACAGCAGCCTCAGTGTCTTATAGGGCAGTGGCAGGCCCCTGGCTGCTGGCCGCGTTTTCAGGTCACATTTGTCTCTGTACCTCATAGGGCAGTGGCAGGCCACTGGCTGCTGGCTGTGCTTGTGAGCTCACAGCAGTCCTATTGCCTGATAGGTCAGTGGCAGGCCCATGGCTGCTGGCTGTGCTTGTCAGGTCACAGAAGCCTCCCTGCCCTTGAGGGCAGTGTCAGGCCCCTGGCTGCTGGCTGTGCTTGTCAGGTCAGAGAAGCCTCAGTGCCCTTTATGGCAGTGGCAGGCCCGTGACAGTGTGCTGTGCTTGTGAGGTCAGAGCAGTGTCAGCGCCTCATTGGGCAGTGGAAGGCCAATGGCTGCTGGCTGTGTTTGTGAGGTAACATCAGCCTCCGTTCCCTATAGGCCAGTGGCAGGCCCTTCACTGCTGGCTGTGCTTGTGAGGTCACAGCAGCCTCAGTGCCTGATAGGCCAGTGGCAGGCCCCTGTCTGCTTGGCTGTGCTTCTGAGGTCACAGCAGCCTCAGTGCTTCACAGGCCAGTGGCAGGCTCCTGGCTGCTGGCTGTGCTTGTCAGGTCACAGCAGCCTCTGTGCCCTATAGGGCAGTGGCAGGCCCCTGGCTGTTTGCTGTGCTTGTGAGGTCACAGCAGTCTGAGTGCCTGATAGCCAGTGGGAGGTCCATACCTGCTGGCTGTGCTCGTGAGGTCACAGCAGTCCTATTGCCTGATAGGCCAGTGCGAGGCCATTGGCTGCTGGCTGTCCTTTTGAGGTCACGGCAGTCCTATTGCCTGATAGGCCAGTGGCAGGCCTCTGCGTGCTGGCTGCATTTTGAGGTCACCTTTGTCTCAGTGCCTCATCAGGCAGTGGGATGCCCATGGCTGCTGACTCTGCTTGTGAGCTCACAGAAGTACCAGTGCCTGACAGGCCACTGGCAGGCCCCTGGCGGCTTCCTGTCCTTGTGAGGTCACATGAGCCTCTGTGTCTGATAGGGCAGTGGAAGGTGTTGTAGAGGCCACCGAGTGCCTTTTTTTGCGGTGCAGGGGCCACCGAGTGCCTTTTTTTGCGGTGCAGGGGCCTCAGGGTGCCTTTTTTTGCAGTGTAGTAGCCTCCAAGTGCCTTTTTTTGCAATGTGGGGGCTTCCGAGTGCCTTTTTTTGTGGTGCTGGGGCCTCCAAGTGCCTTTATTTCCAGTGTACAGGCCTGCAAGTGCCACTTTTTCCAGTGCAGGGGCCGCCAAGTGCCTTTATTTCCAGTGTACAGGCCTGCAAGTGGCTCTTTTCCCAGTGCAGGGGCCTCCGAGTGCCTTTTTTGGTGGTGCTGGGCCCTCAGAGTGCCTTGTTTCACATTGTAGCAGCCCCCGAGTGCCTTTTCTTGTGCTGTAGGGGCCACCGAGTGCCTTTTCTTGTGGGTCAGGGGCCTCCGAGTGCCTTCTTTTGTGGTGCAGGGCCCTCCAAGTGCCTTTTTTTGCGGTGCAGGGGCCTCAGGGTGCATTTTTTTGCAGTGTAGCAGCCTCCAAATGCCTTTTTTTGCAATGTAGGGGCTTCCGAGTGCCTTTTTTTGTGGTGCAGGGGCCTGCAAGTGCCTTTATTTCCAGTGTACAGGCCTGCAAGTGCCTCTTTTTCCAGTGCAGGAGCCTCCGAGTGCTTTTTTTTGTGGTGCAGGGCCCTCTGAGTGCCTTTTGTCGCGTTGTAGCAGCCTCCGAGTGCCTTTTTTTTGCATTTTAGCAGCCACCAAGTGCCTTTTTTTGTGCTGTAGGGGCCACTGAGTACCTTATCTTGTGGTGTAGGGGCAGCCGAGTGCCTCTTTTTCCAGTGTAGGGGCAGCCGAGTGCCTTTTTCTGTGGTGTGGTCCTCCGCGTGCCTTTGTTTTGTGGTGTCGAGGCCTCTGGGTGCATTTTTTTTTTGCGGTGTGGAGGCCTCCGAGTGCCTTTTTTTGCGGTGTGGAGGCCTCCGAGTGCCTTTTTTTGCGGTGTGGAGGCCTCTGAGTGCCTTTTTTTGCAATGCAGGGGCTACTGAGTGCCTTTTTTTGCTGTGCATGGGCCTCAGGGTGCATTTTTTTGCAGTGTAGTAACCTCCAAGTGCCTTTTTTTGCAATGTGGGGGCCACCGAGTGCCTTTCTTGGTGGTGTAGGGGCCTCTGAGTGCCTTCTTTTGTGGTGCAGGAGCCTCCGAGTGCTTTTTTTGGTGGTGCTGGGCCCTCTGAGTGCCTTGTTTCACGTTGTAGCAGCCTCCGAGTGCCTTTTATTGTGCTGTAGGGTCCACCAAGTGCCTTTTCTTGTGGTTCAGAGGCCACCGAGTGCCTTTTCTTGTGGTTCAGGGGCCTCTGAGTGCCTTTTTTCACATTGTAGCAGCCCCCAAGTGCCTTTTTTTGTGCTGTAGGAGCCACCGAGTGCCTTTTCTTGTGGTTCAGCGGCCTCCGAGTGCCTTTTTTCACATTGTAGCAGCCCCCAAGTGCCTTTTTTTGTGCTGTAGGAGCCACCGAGTGCCTTTTCTTGTGGTTCAGCGGCCTCCGAGTGCCTTTTTTTGCATTGTAGCAGCCCCCAAGTGCCTTTTTTTGTGCTGTAGGGGCCTCCGAGTGCCTTTTTTTCCAGTGTAGGGGCAGCCGAGTGCCTTTCTCTGCGGTGTAGCGGCCTCCAAGTGCCTTTTTTTCTGGTGTACAGGCCTGCAATGTCTCTTTTTCCAGTGCAGGAGCCTCTGAGTGCTTCTTTTGGTGGTGCCGGGCCCTCCGAGTGCCTTGTTTCACATTGTAGTCACCCCCGAGTGCCTTTTTTTGCAGTGTAGGGGCCACTGAGTGCCTTTTTCTGGGGTGTAGAGGCCTCCGAGTGCCTGTTTTTCCAGTGTAAGGGCAGCTGAGTGCCTTTTTTTGTGCTGCAGGGCCCTCTGAGTGCCTTTCTTTCTGGTGCAGGGGCATCGGAGTGCCTGTTTTCGCATTGTAGCAGCCCCCGAGTGCCTTTTTTTGTGGTGTTGGGGCCACCGAGTGCCTTTTTTTGCCGTGCATGGTCCTCCGAGTGCCTTTTTTGCAGTGTATTAGCCTCCAAGTGCCTTTTTTTGTGATGCAGCGGCTTCCGAGTGCCTTTTCTTGTGGTTCACTGTTCTCCGGGTGCCTGTTTTTGTGGTGCAGGGGCTTCCGAGTGCCTTTGTTTGAGGTGCACTGCTGTCTGAGTGCCTTTTGTTTGCAGTGAAGGGGCATCTAAGTGCCTTTTTTTCCGGCCTAGCGGCCTCCAAGTGCCTATTTTTGCGATGCAGGCTCCCAAAGTGCCTTTTTTTCCAGTATAGTGTCCTCCATGTGCATATTTTTGCAGTGCATCGCCTCCTAGTGCCCTTTTTTCCCAGTGCTCATGCCTCCAAGTGCCTTTTTTTCTGTTATGGTCCTTCAACGTTCTGTGATACCACTTTACCCTCTGCCTGAAATGATATTGTCAGGTCCACCACTGCTGGATGAGATAGTCATGTCACTTCTGCCTCACGGTCTGGTAGGCCAGTCAGGCCCATCAGTCCTTGCTCTGCTTGTGAGGTTGCTTCTGCCTCTGTGCTTGATAGGCCAGTGGCAGGGCCATGCCTCCTGACTGGGCTTGTGAGGATACTTGTGTCTCCATGCCAAAAAGGGCAGTGGCAGGCCCGTGGTTGCTGGTCTGCTTGGGTGTTCCCTTCTTTCTCCGTGCTTGATGCGCCATGGCAGGCCCAGAGCTGCTGGCTGTGCTTGTGAGGTCACAGCAGCCTCCGTGCCTGATAGGCCAGTGGCAGGCCCCTGTCTGCTTGGCTGTGCTTGTGAGGTCACAGCAGCCTCCGTGCCTCATAGGCCAGTGGCAGACCCACAGCTGCTGGCTGTGCTTGTCAGGTCAGAGAAGCCTCAGTGAATCTTATAGGGCAGTGGCAGGCCCCTGGCTGCTGGCTGTGCTTGTGAGGTCACAGCAGTCCTATTGGCTGATAGGTCAGTGGCAGGCCAATGGCTGCTGGCTGTCCTTTTGAGGTCACAGCAGTCCTGTTGCCTGATAGGCCAGTGGCAGGCCCATAGCTGCTGTCTGTGCTTGTCAGGTCAAAGCAGTCTTATTGCCTGACAGGCCAGTGGCAGGCCCTTGGCTGCTGGCTTTGCTTGTGAGGTCAGAGCAGCCTCAGTGCCTCATAGGCCAGTGGCAGACCCACAGCTGCTGGCTTTGCTTGTGACGTCACAGCAGCCTCAGTGTCTTATAGGGCAGTGGCAGGCCCCCGGCTGCTGGCCGCATTTTCAGGTCACATTTGTCTCTGTACCTCATAGGGCAGTGGCAGGCCACTGGCTGCTGGCTGTGCTTGTGAGCTCACAGCAGTCCTATTGCCTGATAGGTCAGTGGCAGGCCCATGGCTGCTGGCTGCGTTTTGAGGTCACCTTTGTCTCTGTGCCTCATTGGCCAGTGGGAGGCCAATGGCTGCTGGCTTTGCTTGTCATGTCACGGAAGTACCAGTGCCTGATGGGCCAGTGACAGCTCCATGCCTGCTGGCTGGGTTATGAGGTCACGTTCGTCTCGGGGCCTCATAGGGCAGTTGGACGCCCATGCCTACTGGCAATGCTTGTGAGGTCACAGCAGCCTCAGTGCCTCATAGGCCAGTGGCAGGCCCGTAGCTGCTGGCTGTGCTTGTGAGGTCACAGCAGTCCTGTTGCCTGATAGGCCAGTGGGATGCCCATAGCTGCTGGCTGTGCTTGTCAGGTCATAACAGTCCTACAGCCTGATAGGCCAGCAGCAGGCCCCTGGCTGCTGACTGTGCTTCTGAGGTCACAGCAGCCTCAGTGCCTCATAGGCCAGTGGCAGGCCCGTAGCTGCTGGCTGTGCTTGTCAGGTCACAGCAGTCCTATTGCCTGATAGGCCCGTGGAAGGCCCCTGTCTGCTGGCTGCCTTTTGAGGTCACATTTGTCTCTGTACCTTCTAGGGCAATGGCAGGCCTCTGGCTCCTCGCTGTGCTTGTGAGGTCACAGCAGCCTCAGTGCCCTATAGGGCAGTGGCAGGCCCATAGCTGCTGCCTGGGCTCGAGAGGTCATAGCAGCCTCAGTGCTTCACAGGCCAGTGGCAGGCCCCTTGCTGCTGGCTGTGCTTGTCAGGTCACAAGACTCCTACAGCCTGAGAGGCCAGTGGCAGACCCACAGCTGCTGGCTTTGCTTGTGAGGTCACAGCAGCCTCAGTGTCTTATAGGGCCGTGGCAGGCCCCTGGCTGCTGGCTGTGCTTGTCAGGTCACAGCAGCCTCAGTGCCTCATAGGCCAGTGGCAGGCCAATGGCTGCTGGCTGTGCTTGTGAGGTCACAGCAGCCTCAGTGCCTCATAGACCAGTGGAAGTCCAATGGCTGCTAGCTGTGCTTGTGAGGTCACAGCAGCCTCAGTGCCTCATAGGCCAGTGGAAGGCCAATGGCTGCTGGCTGTGCTTGTTAGGTCACAGCAGCCTCAGTGCCTCATAGGCCAGTGGGAGGCCAATGGCTGCTGGCTGTGCTTGTGAGCTCACAGCAGCCTCCGTGCCTGATAGGCCAGTAGCAGGCCACTGGCTGCTGGCTGTGCTTGTGAGCTCACAGCAGCCTCAGTGCCTGATAGGTCAGTGGCAGGCCAATGGCTGCTGGCTGTCCTTGTGAGGTCACAGCAGTCACATTTCCTCATAGGCCAGTGGCAGGCCTCTGGGTGCTGGCTGTTTTTGTGAGGTGACAGCAGCCTCAGTGGCTCATCGGCTGGTTGGATGCCATGGCTGCTGGCTGCTGGCTGTGCTTGTGAGGTCACAGCAGTCCTGTTGCCTGATAGGCCAGTGACAGCTGCATGCCTGCTGGCTGCGTTATGAGGTCACGTTTGTCTCGGGGCCTCATAGGGCAGTTGAATGCCCATGCCTGCTGGCCGTGCTTGTGAGGTCACAGCAGTCCTGTTGCCTGATATGCCAGTTCGAGGCCAATGACTGCTGGCTGTGCTTGTCAGGTCAGAGAAGCCTCAGTGTCTTATAGGGCAGTGGCAGGCCCCTGGCTGCTGGCCGCGTTTTGAGGTCACATTTGTCTCTGTACCTCATAGGGCAGTGGCAGGCCCCTGGCTGCTGGCTGTGCTTGTGAGGTCACAGCAGTCCTATTGGCTGATAGGTCAGTGGCAGGCCAATGGCTGCTGGCTGTCCTTTTGAGGTCACAGCAGTCCTGTTGCCTGTTAGGCCAGTGGCAGACCCATAGCTGCTGTCTGTGCTTGTCAGGTCAAAGCAGTCTTATTGCCTGACAGGCCAGTGGCAGGCCCTTGGCTGCTGGCTTTGCTTGTGAGGTCAGAGCAGCCTCAGTGCCTCATAGGCCAGTGGCAGACCCACAGCTGCTGGCTTTGCTTGTGATGTCACAGCAGCCTCAGTGTCTTATAGGGCAGTGGCAGGCCCCTGGCTGCTGGCCGCGTTTTCAGGTCACATTTGTCTCTGTACCTCATAGGGCAGTGGCAGGCCACTGGCTGCTGGCTGTGCTTGTGAGCTCACAGCAGTCCTATTGCCTGATAGGTCAGTGGCAGGCCCATGGCTGCTGGCTGTGCTTGTCAGGTCACAGAAGCCTCCCTGCCCTTGAGGGCAGTGTCAGGCCCCTGGCTGCTGGCTGTGCTTGTCAGGTCAGAGAAGCCTCAGTGCCCTTTATGGCAGTGGCAGGCCCGTGACAGTGTGCTGTGCTTGTGAGGTCAGAGCAGTGTCAGCGCCTCATTGGGCAGTGGAAGGCCAATGGCTGCTGGCTGTGTTTGTGAGGTAACATCAGCCTCCGTTCCCTATAGGCCAGTGGCAGGCCCTTCACTGCTGGCTGTGCTTGTGAGGTCACAGCAGCCTCAGTGCCTGATAGGCCAGTGGCAGGCCCCTGTCTGCTTGGCTGTGCTTCTGAGGTCACAGCAGCCTCAGTGCTTCACAGGCCAGTGGCAGGCTCCTGGCTGCTGGCTGTGCTTGTCAGGTCACAGCAGCCTCTGTGCCCTATAGGGCAGTGGCAGGCCCCTGGCTGTTTGCTGTGCTTGTGAGGTCACAGCAGTCTGAGTGCCTGATAGCCAGTGGGAGGTCCATACCTGCTGGCTGTGCTCGTGAGGTCACAGCAGTCCTATTGCCTGATAGGCCAGTGCGAGGCCATTGGCTGCTGGCTGTCCTTTTGAGGTCACGGCAGTCCTATTGCCTGATAGGCCAGTGGCAGGCCTCTGCGTGCTGGCTGCATTTTGAGGTCACCTTTGTCTCAGTGCCTCATCAGGCAGTGGGATGCCCATGGCTGCTGACTCTGCTTGTGAGCTCACAGAAGTACCAGTGCCTGACAGGCCACTGGCAGGCCCCTGGCGGCTTCCTGTCCTTGTGAGGTCACATGAGCCTCTGTGTCTGATAGGGCAGTGGAAGGTGTTGTAGAGGCCACCGAGTGCCTTTTTTTGCGGTGCAGGGGCCACCGAGTGCCTTTTTTTGCGGTGCAGGGGCCTCAGGGTGCCTTTTTTTGCAGTGTAGTAGCCTCCAAGTGCCTTTTTTTGCAATGTGGGGGCTTCCGAGTGCCTTTTTTTGTGGTGCTGGGGCCTCCAAGTGCCTTTATTTCCAGTGTACAGGCCTGCAAGTGCCTCTTTTTCCAGTGCAGGAGCCTCCGAGTGCTTTTTTTTGTGGTGCAGGGCCCTCTGAGTGCCTTTTGTCGCGTTGTAGCAGCCCCCAAGTGCCTTTTTTTGTGCTGTAGGAGCCACCGAGTGCCTTTTCTTGTGGTTCAGCGGCCTCTGAGTGCCTTTTTTCACATTGTAGCAGCCCCCAAGTGCCTTTTTTTGTGCTGTAGGAGCCACCGAGTGCCTTTTCTTGTGGTTCAGCGGCCTCCGAGTGCCTTTTTTTGCATTGTAGCAGCCCCCAAGTGCCTTTTTTTGTGCTGTAGGGGCCTCCGAGTGCCTTTTTTTCCAGTGTAGGGGCAGCCGAGTGCCTTTCTCTGCGGTGTAGCGGCCTCCAAGTGCCTTTTTTTCTGGTGTACAGGCCTGCAATGTCTCTTTTTCCAGTGCAGGAGCCTCTGAGTGCTTCTTTTGGTGGTGCCGGGCCCTCCGAGTGCCTTGTTTCACATTGTAGTCACCCCCGAGTGCCTTTTTTTGCAGTGTAGGGGCCACTGAGTGCCTTTTTCTGGGGTGTAGAGGCCTCCGAGTGCCTGTTTTTCCAGTGTAAGGGCAGCTGAGTGCCTTTTTTTGTGCTGCAGGGCCCTCTGAGTGCCTTTCTTTCTGGTGCAGGGGCATCGGAGTGCCTGTTTTCGCATTGTAGCAGCCCCCGAGTGCCTTTTTTTGTGGTGTTGGGGCCACCGAGTGCCTTTTTTTGCCGTGCATGGTCCTCCGAGTGCCTTTTTTGCAGTGTATTAGCCTCCAAGTGCCTTTTTTTGTGATGCAGCGGCTTCCGAGTGCCTTTTCTTGTGGTTCACTGTTCTCCGGGTGCCTGTTTTTGTGGTGCAGGGGCTTCCGAGTGCCTTTGTTTGAGGTGCACTGCTGTCTGAGTGCCTTTTGTTTGCAGTGAAGGGGCATCTAAGTGCCTTTTTTTCCGGCCTAGCGGCCTCCAAGTGCCTATTTTTGCGATGCAGGCTCCCAAAGTGCCTTTTTTTCCAGTATAGTGTCCTCCATGTGCATATTTTTGCAGTGCATCGCCTCCTAGTGCCCTTTTTTCCCAGTGCTCATGCCTCCAAGTGCCTTTTTTTCTGTTATGGTCCTTCAACGTTCTGTGATACCACTTTACTCTCTGCCTGAAATGATATTGTCAGGTCCACCACTGCTGGATGAGATAGTCATGTCACTTCTGCCTCACGGTCTGGTAGGCCAGTCAGGCCCATCAGTCCTTGCTCTGCTTGTGAGGTTGCTTCTGCCTCTGTGCTTGATAGGCCAGTGGCAGGGCCATGCCTCCTGACTGGGCTTGTGAGGATACTTGTGTCTCCATGCCAAAAAGGGCAGTGGCAGGCCCGTGGTTGCTGGTCTGCTTGGGTGTTCCCTTCTTTCTCCGTGCTTGATGCACCATGGCAGGCCCAGAGCTGCTGGCTGTGCTTGTGAGGTCACAGCAGCCTCCGTGCCTGATAGGCCAGTGGCAGGCCCCTGTCTGCTTGGCTGTGCTTGTGAGGTCACAGCAGCCTCCGTGCCTCATAGGCCAGTGGCAGACCCACAGCTGCTGGCTGTGCTTGTCAGGTCAGAGAAGCCTCAGTGAATCTTATAGGGCAGTGGCAGGCCCCTGGCTGCTGGCTGTGCTTGTGAGGTCACAGCAGTCCTATTGGCTGATAGGTCAGTGGCAGGCCAATGGCTGCTGGCTGTCCTTTTGAGGTCACAGCAGTCCTGTTGCCTGATAGGCCAGTGGCAGGCCCATAGCTGCTGTCTGTGCTTGTCAGGTCAAAGCAGTCTTATTGCCTGACAGGCCAGTGGCAGGCCCTTGGCTGCTGGCTTTGCTTGTGAGGTCAGAGCAGCCTCAGTGCCTCATAGGCCAGTGGCAGACCCACAGCTGCTGGCTTTGCTTGTGACGTCACAGCAGCCTCAGTGTCTTATAGGGCAGTGGCAGGCCCCCGGCTGCTGGCCGCATTTTCAGGTCACATTTGTCTCTGTACCTCATAGGGCAGTGGCAGGTCCCTGGCTGCTGGCTGTGCTTGTGAGCTCACAGCAGTCCTATTGGCTGATAGGTCAGTGGCAGGCCCATGGCTGCTGGCTGCGTTTTGAGGTCACCTTTGTCTCTGTGCCTCATTGGCCAGTGGGAGGCCAATGGCTGCTGGCTTTGCTTGTCATGTCATGGAAGTACCAGTGCCTGATGGGCCAGTGACAGCTCCATGCCTGCTGGCTGCGTTATGAGGTCACGTTCGTCTCGGGGCCTCATAGGGCAGTTGGATGCCCATGCCTACTGGCAATGCTTGTGAGGTCACAGCAGCCTCAGTGCCTCATAGGCCAGTGGCAGGCCCATAGCTGCTGGCTGTGCTTGTGAGGTCACAGCAGTCCTATTTCCTGATAGGCCCGTGGGATGCCCCTGTCTGCTGGCTGCCTTTTGAGGTCACATTTGTCTCTGTACCTTCTAGGGCAATGGCAGGCCTCTGGCTCCTCGCTGTGCTTGTGAGGTCACAGCAGCCTCAGTGCCCTATAGGGCAGTGGCAGGCCCCTAGCTGCTGCCTGGGCTCGTGAGGTCACAGCAGCCTCAGTGTCTTACAGGCCAGTGGCAGGCCCCTGGCTGCTGGCTGTGCTTGTCAGGTCACAAGACTCCTACAGCCTGAGAGGCCAGTGGCAGACCCACAGCTGCTGGCTGTGCTTGTCAGGTCACAGCAGCCTCAGTGCCTGATAGGCCAGTGGCAGGCCAATGGCTGTTGGCTGTGCTTGTGAGGTCAGAGCAGCCTCAGTGCCTCATAGGCCAGTGGCAGACCCACAGCTGCTGGCTTTGCTTGTGACGTCACAGCAGCCTCAGTGTCTTATAGGGCAGTGGCAGGCCCCTGGCTGCTGGCCGCGTTTTCAGGTCACATTTGTCTCTGTACCTCATAGGGCAGTGGCAGGCCACTGGCTGCTGGCTGTGCTTGTGAGCTCACAGCAGTCCTATTGCCTGATAGGTCAGTGGCAGGCCCATGGCTGCTGGCTGTGCTTGTCAGGTCACAGAAGCCTCCCTGCCCTTGAGGGCAGTGTCAGGCCCCTGGCTGCTGGCTGTGCTTGTCAGGTCAGAGAAGCCTCAGTGCCCTTTATGGCAGTGGCAGGCCCGTGACAGTGTGCTGTGCTTGTGAGGTCAGAGCAGTGTCAGCGCCTCATTGGGCAGTGGAAGGCCAATGGCTGCTGGCTGTGTTTGTGAGGTAACATCAGCCTCCGTTCCCTATAGGCCAGTGGCAGGCCCTTCACTGCTGGCTGTGCTTGTGAGGTCACAGCAGCCTCAGTGCCTGATAGGCCAGTGGCAGGCCCCTGTCTGCTTGGCTGTGCTTCTGAGGTCACAGCAGCCTCAGTGCTTCACAGGCCAGTGGCAGGCTCCTGGCTGCTGGCTGTGCTTGTCAGGTCACAGCAGCCTCTGTGCCCTATAGGGCAGTGGCAGGCCCCTGGCTGTTTGCTGTGCTTGTGAGGTCACAGCAGTCTGAGTGCCTGATAGCCAGTGGGAGGTCCATACCTGCTGGCTGTGCTCGTGAGGTCACAGCAGTCCTATTGCCTGATAGGCCAGTGCGAGGCCATTGGCTGCTGGCTGTCCTTTTGAGGTCACGGCAGTCCTATTGCCTGATAGGCCAGTGGCAGGCCTCTGCGTGCTGGCTGCATTTTGAGGTCACCTTTGTCTCAGTGCCTCATCAGGCAGTGGGATGCCCATGGCTGCTGACTCTGCTTGTGAGCTCACAGAAGTACCAGTGCCTGACAGGCCACTGGCAGGCCCCTGGCGGCTTCCTGTCCTTGTGAGGTCACATGAGCCTCTGTGTCTGATAGGGCAGTGGAAGGTGTTGTAGAGGCCACCGAGTGCCTTTTTTTGCGGTGCAGGGGCCACCGAGTGCCTTTTTTTGCGGTGCAGGGGCCTCAGGGTGCCTTTTTTTGCAGTGTAGTAGCCTCCAAGTGCCTTTTTTTGCAATGTGGGGGCTTCCGAGTGCCTTTTTTTGTGGTGCTGGGGCCTCCAAGTGCCTTTATTTCCAGTGTACAGGCCTGCAAGTGCCACTTTTTCCAGTGCAGGGGCCGCCAAGTGCCTTTATTTCCAGTGTACAGGCCTGCAAGTGGCTCTTTTCCCAGTGCAGGGGCCTCCGAGTGCCTTTTTTGGTGGTGCTGGGCCCTCAGAGTGCCTTGTTTCACATTGTAGCAGCCCCCGAGTGCCTTTTCTTGTGCTGTAGGGGCCACCGAGTGCCTTTTCTTGTGGGTCAGGGGCCTCCGAGTGCCTTCTTTTGTGGTGCAGGGCCCTCCAAGTGCCTTTTTTTGCGGTGCAGGGGCCTCAGGGTGCATTTTTTTGCAGTGTAGCAGCCTCCAAATGCCTTTTTTTGCAATGTAGGGGCTTCCGAGTGCCTTTTTTTGTGGTGCAGGGGCCTGCAAGTGCCTTTATTTCCAGTGTACAGGCCTGCAAGTGCCTCTTTTTCCAGTGCAGGAGCCTCCGAGTGCTTTTTTTTGTGGTGCAGGGCCCTCTGAGTGCCTTTTGTCGCGTTGTAGCAGCCTCCGAGTGCCTTTTTTTTGCATTTTAGCAGCCACCAAGTGCCTTTTTTTGTGCTGTAGGGGCCACTGAGTACCTTATCTTGTGGTGTAGGGGCAGCCGAGTGCCTCTTTTTCCAGTGTAGGGGCAGCCGAGTGCCTTTTTCTGTGGTGTGGTCCTCCGCGTGCCTTTGTTTTGTGGTGTCGAGGCCTCTGGGTGCATTTTTTTTTTGCGGTGTGGAGGCCTCCGAGTGCCTTTTTTTGCGGTGTGGAGGCCTCCGAGTGCCTTTTTTTGCGGTGTGGAGGCCTCTGAGTGCCTTTTTTTGCAATGCAGGGGCTACTGAGTGCCTTTTTTTGCTGTGCATGGGCCTCAGGGTGCATTTTTTTGCAGTGTAGTAACCTCCAAGTGCCTTTTTTTGCAATGTGGGGGCCACCGAGTGCCTTTCTTGGTGGTGTAGGGGCCTCTGAGTGCCTTCTTTTGTGGTGCAGGAGCCTCCGAGTGCTTTTTTTGGTGGTGCTGGGCCCTCTGAGTGCCTTGTTTCACGTTGTAGCAGCCTCCGAGTGCCTTTTATTGTGCTGTAGGGTCCACCAAGTGCCTTTTCTTGTGGTTCAGAGGCCACCGAGTGCCTTTTCTTGTGGTTCAGGGGCCTCTGAGTGCCTTTTTTCACATTGTAGCAGCCCCCAAGTGCCTTTTTTTGTGCTGTAGGAGCCACCGAGTGCCTTTTCTTGTGGTTCAGCGGCCTCCGAGTGCCTTTTTTCACATTGTAGCAGCCCCCAAGTGCCTTTTTTTGTGCTGTAGGAGCCACCGAGTGCCTTTTCTTGTGGTTCAGCGGCCTCCGAGTGCCTTTTTTTGCATTGTAGCAGCCCCCAAGTGCCTTTTTTTGTGCTGTAGGGGCCTCCGAGTGCCTTTTTTTCCAGTGTAGGGGCAGCCGAGTGCCTTTCTCTGCGGTGTAGCGGCCTCCAAGTGCCTTTTTTTCTGGTGTACAGGCCTGCAATGTCTCTTTTTCCAGTGCAGGAGCCTCTGAGTGCTTCTTTTGGTGGTGCCGGGCCCTCCGAGTGCCTTGTTTCACATTGTAGTCACCCCCGAGTGCCTTTTTTTGCAGTGTAGGGGCCACTGAGTGCCTTTTTCTGGGGTGTAGAGGCCTCCGAGTGCCTGTTTTTCCAGTGTAAGGGCAGCTGAGTGCCTTTTTTTGTGCTGCAGGGCCCTCTGAGTGCCTTTCTTTCTGGTGCAGGGGCATCGGAGTGCCTGTTTTCGCATTGTAGCAGCCCCCGAGTGCCTTTTTTTGTGGTGTTGGGGCCACCGAGTGCCTTTTTTTGCCGTGCATGGTCCTCCGAGTGCCTTTTTTGCAGTGTATTAGCCTCCAAGTGCCTTTTTTTGTGATGCAGCGGCTTCCGAGTGCCTTTTCTTGTGGTTCACTGTTCTCCGGGTGCCTGTTTTTGTGGTGCAGGGGCTTCCGAGTGCCTTTGTTTGAGGTGCACTGCTGTCTGAGTGCCTTTTGTTTGCAGTGAAGGGGCATCTAAGTGCCTTTTTTTCCGGCCTAGCGGCCTCCAAGTGCCTATTTTTGCGATGCAGGCTCCCAAAGTGCCTTTTTTTCCAGTATAGTGTCCTCCATGTGCATATTTTTGCAGTGCATCGCCTCCTAGTGCCCTTTTTTCCCAGTGCTCATGCCTCCAAGTGCCTTTTTTTCTGTTATGGTCCTTCAACGTTCTGTGATACCACTTTACCCTCTGCCTGAAATGATATTGTCAGGTCCACCACTGCTGGATGAGATAGTCATGTCACTTCTGCCTCACGGTCTGGTAGGCCAGTCAGGCCCATCAGTCCTTGCTCTGCTTGTGAGGTTGCTTCTGCCTCTGTGCTTGATAGGCCAGTGGCAGGGCCATGCCTCCTGACTGGGCTTGTGAGGATACTTGTGTCTCCATGCCAAAAAGGGCAGTGGCAGGCCCGTGGTTGCTGGTCTGCTTGGGTGTTCCCTTCTTTCTCCGTGCTTGATGCGCCATGGCAGGCCCAGAGCTGCTGGCTGTGCTTGTGAGGTCACAGCAGCCTCCGTGCCTGATAGGCCAGTGGCAGGCCCCTGTCTGCTTGGCTGTGCTTGTGAGGTCACAGCAGCCTCCGTGCCTCATAGGCCAGTGGCAGACCCACAGCTGCTGGCTGTGCTTGTCAGGTCAGAGAAGCCTCAGTGAATCTTATAGGGCAGTGGCAGGCCCCTGGCTGCTGGCTGTGCTTGTGAGGTCACAGCAGTCCTATTGGCTGATAGGTCAGTGGCAGGCCAATGGCTGCTGGCTGTCCTTTTGAGGTCACAGCAGTCCTGTTGCCTGATAGGCCAGTGGCAGGCCCATAGCTGCTGTCTGTGCTTGTCAGGTCAAAGCAGTCTTATTGCCTGACAGGCCAGTGGCAGGCCCTTGGCTGCTGGCTTTGCTTGTGAGGTCAGAGCAGCCTCAGTGCCTCATAGGCCAGTGGCAGACCCACAGCTGCTGGCTTTGCTTGTGACGTCACAGCAGCCTCAGTGTCTTATAGGGCAGTGGCAGGCCCCCGGCTGCTGGCCGCATTTTCAGGTCACATTTGTCTCTGTACCTCATAGGGCAGTGGCAGGCCACTGGCTGCTGGCTGTGCTTGTGAGCTCACAGCAGTCCTATTGCCTGATAGGTCAGTGGCAGGCCCATGGCTGCTGGCTGCGTTTTGAGGTCACCTTTGTCTCTGTGCCTCATTGGCCAGTGGGAGGCCAATGGCTGCTGGCTTTGCTTGTCATGTCACGGAAGTACCAGTGCCTGATGGGCCAGTGACAGCTCCATGCCTGCTGGCTGGGTTATGAGGTCACGTTCGTCTCGGGGCCTCATAGGGCAGTTGGACGCCCATGCCTACTGGCAATGCTTGTGAGGTCACAGCAGCCTCAGTGCCTCATAGGCCAGTGGCAGGCCCGTAGCTGCTGGCTGTGCTTGTGAGGTCACAGCAGTCCTGTTGCCTGATAGGCCAGTGGGATGCCCATAGCTGCTGGCTGTGCTTGTCAGGTCATAACAGTCCTACAGCCTGATAGGCCAGCAGCAGGCCCCTGGCTGCTGACTGTGCTTCTGAGGTCACAGCAGCCTCAGTGCCTCATAGGCCAGTGGCAGGCCCGTAGCTGCTGGCTGTGCTTGTCAGGTCACAGCAGTCCTATTGCCTGATAGGCCCGTGGAAGGCCCCTGTCTGCTGGCTGCCTTTTGAGGTCACATTTGTCTCTGTACCTTCTAGGGCAATGGCAGGCCTCTGGCTCCTCGCTGTGCTTGTGAGGTCACAGCAGCCTCAGTGCCCTATAGGGCAGTGGCAGGCCCATAGCTGCTGCCTGGGCTCGAGAGGTCATAGCAGCCTCAGTGCTTCACAGGCCAGTGGCAGGCCCCTTGCTGCTGGCTGTGCTTGTCAGGTCACAAGACTCCTACAGCCTGAGAGGCCAGTGGCAGACCCACAGCTGCTGGCTTTGCTTGTGAGGTCACAGCAGCCTCAGTGTCTTATAGGGCCGTGGCAGGCCCCTGGCTGCTGGCTGTGCTTGTCAGGTCACAGCAGCCTCAGTGCCTCATAGGCCAGTGGCAGGCCAATGGCTGCTGGCTGTGCTTGTGAGGTCACAGCAGCCTCAGTGCCTCATAGACCAGTGGAAGTCCAATGGCTGCTAGCTGTGCTTGTGAGGTCACAGCAGCCTCAGTGCCTCATAGGCCAGTGGAAGGCCAATGGCTGCTGGCTGTGCTTGTTAGGTCACAGCAGCCTCAGTGCCTCATAGGCCAGTGGGAGGCCAATGGCTGCTGGCTGTGCTTGTGAGCTCACAGCAGCCTCCGTGCCTGATAGGCCAGTAGCAGGCCACTGGCTGCTGGCTGTGCTTGTGAGCTCACAGCAGCCTCAGTGCCTGATAGGTCAGTGGCAGGCCAATGGCTGCTGGCTGTCCTTGTGAGGTCACAGCAGTCACATTTCCTCATAGGCCAGTGGCAGGCCTCTGGGTGCTGGCTGTTTTTGTGAGGTGACAGCAGCCTCAGTGGCTCATCGGCTGGTTGGATGCCATGGCTGCTGGCTGCTGGCTGTGCTTGTGAGGTCACAGCAGTCCTGTTGCCTGATAGGCCAGTGACAGCTGCATGCCTGCTGGCTGCGTTATGAGGTCACGTTTGTCTCGGGGCCTCATAGGGCAGTTGAATGCCCATGCCTGCTGGCCGTGCTTGTGAGGTCACAGCAGTCCTGTTGCCTGATATGCCAGTTCGAGGCCAATGACTGCTGGCTGTGCTTGTCAGGTCAGAGAAGCCTCAGTGTCTTATAGGGCAGTGGCAGGCCCCTGGCTGCTGGCCGCGTTTTGAGGTCACATTTGTCTCTGTACCTCATAGGGCAGTGGCAGGCCCCTGGCTGCTGGCTGTGCTTGTGAGGTCACAGCAGTCCTATTGGCTGATAGGTCAGTGGCAGGCCCATGGCTGCTGGCTGTGCTTGTCAGGTCACAGAAGCCTCCCTGCCCTTGAGGGCAGTGTCAGGCCCCTGGCTGCTGGCTGTGCTTGTCAGGTCAGAGAAGCCTCAGTGCCCTTTATGGCAGTGGCAGGCCCGTGACAGTGTGCTGTGCTTGTGAGGTCAGAGCAGTGTCAGCGCCTCATTGGGCAGTGGAAGGCCAATGGCTGCTGGCTGTGTTTGTGAGGTAACATCAGCCTCCGTTCCCTATAGGCCAGTGGCAGGCCCTTCACTGCTGGCTGTGCTTGTGAGGTCACAGCAGCCTCAGTGCCTGATAGGCCAGTGGCAGGCCCCTGTCTGCTTGGCTGTGCTTCTGAGGTCACAGCAGCCTCAGTGCTTCACAGGCCAGTGGCAGGCTCCTGGCTGCTGGCTGTGCTTGTCAGGTCACAGCAGCCTCTGTGCCCTATAGGGCAGTGGCAGGCCCCTGGCTGTTTGCTGTGCTTGTGAGGTCACAGCAGTCTGAGTGCCTGATAGCCAGTGGGAGGTCCATACCTGCTGGCTGTGCTCGTGAGGTCACAGCAGTCCTATTGCCTGATAGGCCAGTGCGAGGCCATTGGCTGCTGGCTGTCCTTTTGAGGTCACGGCAGTCCTATTGCCTGATAGGCCAGTGGCAGGCCTCTGCGTGCTGGCTGCATTTTGAGGTCACCTTTGTCTCAGTGCCTCATCAGGCAGTGGGATGCCCATGGCTGCTGACTCTGCTTGTGAGCTCACAGAAGTACCAGTGCCTGACAGGCCACTGGCAGGCCCCTGGCGGCTTCCTGTCCTTGTGAGGTCACATGAGCCTCTGTGTCTGATAGGGCAGTGGAAGGTGTTGTAGAGGCCACCGAGTGCCTTTTTTTGCGGTGCAGGGGCCACCGAGTGCCTTTTTTTGCGGTGCAGGGGCCTCAGGGTGCCTTTTTTTGCAGTGTAGTAGCCTCCAAGTGCCTTTTTTTGCAATGTGGGGGCTTCCGAGTGCCTTTTTTTGTGGTGCTGGGGCCTCCAAGTGCCTTTATTTCCAGTGTACAGGCCTGCAAGTGCCTCTTTTTCCAGTGCAGGAGCCTCCGAGTGCTTTTTTTTGTGGTGCAGGGCCCTCTGAGTGCCTTTTGTCGCGTTGTAGCAGCCCCCAAGTGCCTTTTTTTGTGCTGTAGGAGCCACCGAGTGCCTTTTCTTGTGGTTCAGCGGCCTCTGAGTGCCTTTTTTCACATTGTAGCAGCCCCCAAGTGCCTTTTTTTGTGCTGTAGGAGCCACCGAGTGCCTTTTCTTGTGGTTCAGCGGCCTCCGAGTGCCTTTTTTTGCATTGTAGCAGCCCCCAAGTGCCTTTTTTTGTGCTGTAGGGGCCTCCGAGTGCCTTTTTTTCCAGTGTAGGGGCAGCCGAGTGCCTTTCTCTGCGGTGTAGCGGCCTCCAAGTGCCTTTTTTTCTGGTGTACAGGCCTGCAATGTCTCTTTTTCCAGTGCAGGAGCCTCTGAGTGCTTCTTTTGGTGGTGCCGGGCCCTCCGAGTGCCTTGTTTCACATTGTAGTCACCCCCGAGTGCCTTTTTTTGCAGTGTAGGGGCCACTGAGTGCCTTTTTCTGGGGTGTAGAGGCCTCCGAGTGCCTGTTTTTCCAGTGTAAGGGCAGCTGAGTGCCTTTTTTTGTGCTGCAGGGCCCTCTGAGTGCCTTTCTTTCTGGTGCAGGGGCATCGGAGTGCCTGTTTTCGCATTGTAGCAGCCCCCGAGTGCCTTTTTTTGTGGTGTTGGGGCCACCGAGTGCCTTTTTTTGCCGTGCATGGTCCTCCGAGTGCCTTTTTTGCAGTGTATTAGCCTCCAAGTGCCTTTTTTTGTGATGCAGCGGCTTCCGAGTGCCTTTTCTTGTGGTTCACTGTTCTCCGGGTGCCTGTTTTTGTGGTGCAGGGGCTTCCGAGTGCCTTTGTTTGAGGTGCACTGCTGTCTGAGTGCCTTTTGTTTGCAGTGAAGGGGCATCTAAGTGCCTTTTTTTCCGGCCTAGCGGCCTCCAAGTGCCTATTTTTGCGATGCAGGCTCCCAAAGTGCCTTTTTTTCCAGTATAGTGTCCTCCATGTGCATATTTTTGCAGTGCATCGCCTCCTAGTGCCCTTTTTTCCCAGTGCTCATGCCTCCAAGTGCCTTTTTTTCTGTTATGGTCCTTCAACGTTCTGTGATACCACTTTACCCTCTGCCTGAAATGATATTGTCAGGTCCACCACTGCTGGATGAGATAGTCATGTCACTTCTGCCTCACGGTCTGGTAGGCCAGTCAGGCCCATCAGTCCTTGCTCTGCTTGTGAGGTTGCTTCTGCCTCTGTGCTTGATAGGCCAGTGGCAGGGCCATGCCTCCTGACTGGGCTTGTGAGGATACTTGTGTCTCCATGCCAAAAAGGGCAGTGGCAGGCCCGTGGTTGCTGGTCTGCTTGGGTGTTCCCTTCTTTCTCCGTGCTTGATGCACCATGGCAGGCCCAGAGCTGCTGGCTGTGCTTGTGAGGTCACAGCAGCCTCCGTGCCTGATAGGCCAGTGGCAGGCCCCTGTCTGCTTGGCTGTGCTTGTGAGGTCACAGCAGCCTCCGTGCCTCATAGGCCAGTGGCAGACCCACAGCTGCTGGCTGTGCTTGTCAGGTCAGAGAAGCCTCAGTGAATCTTATAGGGCAGTGGCAGGCCCCTGGCTGCTGGCTGTGCTTGTGAGGTCACAGCAGTCCTATTGGCTGATAGGTCAGTGGCAGGCCAATGGCTGCTGGCTGTCCTTTTGAGGTCACAGCAGTCCTGTTGCCTGATAGGCCAGTGGCAGGCCCATAGCTGCTGTCTGTGCTTGTCAGGTCAAAGCAGTCTTATTGCCTGACAGGCCAGTGGCAGGCCCTTGGCTGCTGGCTTTGCTTGTGAGGTCAGAGCAGCCTCAGTGCCTCATAGGCCAGTGGCAGACCCACAGCTGCTGGCTTTGCTTGTGACGTCACAGCAGCCTCAGTGTCTTATAGGGCAGTGGCAGGCCCCCGGCTGCTGGCCGCATTTTCAGGTCACATTTGTCTCTGTACCTCATAGGGCAGTGGCAGGTCCCTGGCTGCTGGCTGTGCTTGTGAGCTCACAGCAGTCCTATTGGCTGATAGGTCAGTGGCAGGCCCATGGCTGCTGGCTGCGTTTTGAGGTCACCTTTGTCTCTGTGCCTCATTGGCCAGTGGGAGGCCAATGGCTGCTGGCTTTGCTTGTCATGTCATGGAAGTACCAGTGCCTGATGGGCCAGTGACAGCTCCATGCCTGCTGGCTGCGTTATGAGGTCACGTTCGTCTCGGGGCCTCATAGGGCAGTTGGATGCCCATGCCTACTGGCAATGCTTGTGAGGTCACAGCAGCCTCAGTGCCTCATAGGCCAGTGGCAGGCCCATAGCTGCTGGCTGTGCTTGTGAGGTCACAGCAGTCCTATTTCCTGATAGGCCCGTGGGATGCCCCTGTCTGCTGGCTGCCTTTTGAGGTCACATTTGTCTCTGTACCTTCTAGGGCAATGGCAGGCCTCTGGCTCCTCGCTGTGCTTGTGAGGTCACAGCAGCCTCAGTGCCCTATAGGGCAGTGGCAGGCCCCTAGCTGCTGCCTGGGCTCGTGAGGTCACAGCAGCCTCAGTGTCTTACAGGCCAGTGGCAGGCCCCTGGCTGCTGGCTGTGCTTGTCAGGTCACAAGACTCCTACAGCCTGAGAGGCCAGTGGCAGACCCACAGCTGCTGGCTGTGCTTGTCAGGTCACAGCAGCCTCAGTGCCTGATAGGCCAGTGGCAGGCCAATGGCTGTTGGCTGTGCTTGTGAGGTCAGAGCAGCCTCAGTGCCTCATAGGCCAGTGGCAGACCCACAGCTGCTGGCTTTGCTTGTGACGTCACAGCAGCCTCAGTGTCTTATAGGGCAGTGGCAGGCCCCTGGCTGCTGGCCGCGTTTTCAGGTCACATTTGTCTCTGTACCTCATAGGGCAGTGGCAGGCCACTGGCTGCTGGCTGTGCTTGTGAGCTCACAGCAGTCCTATTGCCTGATAGGTCAGTGGCAGGCCCATGGCTGCTGGCTGTGCTTGTCAGGTCACAGAAGCCTCCCTGCCCTTGAGGGCAGTGTCAGGCCCCTGGCTGCTGGCTGTGCTTGTCAGGTCAGAGAAGCCTCAGTGCCCTTTATGGCAGTGGCAGGCCCGTGACAGTGTGCTGTGCTTGTGAGGTCAGAGCAGTGTCAGCGCCTCATTGGGCAGTGGAAGGCCAATGGCTGCTGGCTGTGTTTGTGAGGTAACATCAGCCTCCGTTCCCTATAGGCCAGTGGCAGGCCCTTCACTGCTGGCTGTGCTTGTGAGGTCACAGCAGCCTCAGTGCCTGATAGGCCAGTGGCAGGCCCCTGTCTGCTTGGCTGTGCTTCTGAGGTCACAGCAGCCTCAGTGCTTCACAGGCCAGTGGCAGGCTCCTGGCTGCTGGCTGTGCTTGTCAGGTCACAGCAGCCTCTGTGCCCTATAGGGCAGTGGCAGGCCCCTGGCTGTTTGCTGTGCTTGTGAGGTCACAGCAGTCTGAGTGCCTGATAGCCAGTGGGAGGTCCATACCTGCTGGCTGTGCTCGTGAGGTCACAGCAGTCCTATTGCCTGATAGGCCAGTGCGAGGCCATTGGCTGCTGGCTGTCCTTTTGAGGTCACGGCAGTCCTATTGCCTGATAGGCCAGTGGCAGGCCTCTGCGTGCTGGCTGCATTTTGAGGTCACCTTTGTCTCAGTGCCTCATCAGGCAGTGGGATGCCCATGGCTGCTGACTCTGCTTGTGAGCTCACAGAAGTACCAGTGCCTGACAGGCCACTGGCAGGCCCCTGGCGGCTTCCTGTCCTTGTGAGGTCACATGAGCCTCTGTGTCTGATAGGGCAGTGGAAGGTGTTGTAGAGGCCACCGAGTGCCTTTTTTTGCGGTGCAGGGGCCACCGAGTGCCTTTTTTTGCGGTGCAGGGGCCTCAGGGTGCCTTTTTTTGCAGTGTAGTAGCCTCCAAGTGCCTTTTTTTGCAATGTGGGGGCTTCCGAGTGCCTTTTTTTGTGGTGCTGGGGCCTCCAAGTGCCTTTATTTCCAGTGTACAGGCCTGCAAGTGCCACTTTTTCCAGTGCAGGGGCCGCCAAGTGCCTTTATTTCCAGTGTACAGGCCTGCAAGTGGCTCTTTTCCCAGTGCAGGGGCCTCCGAGTGCCTTTTTTGGTGGTGCTGGGCCCTCAGAGTGCCTTGTTTCACATTGTAGCAGCCCCCGAGTGCCTTTTCTTGTGCTGTAGGGGCCACCGAGTGCCTTTTCTTGTGGGTCAGGGGCCTCCGAGTGCCTTTTTTTGCGGTGCAGGGCCCTCCAAGTGCCTTTTTTTGCGGTGCAGGGGCCTCAGGGTGCATTTTTTTGCAGTGTAGCAGCCTCCAAATGCCTTTTTTTGCAATGTAGGGGCTTCCGAGTGCCTTTTTTTGTGGTGCAGGGGCCTGCAAGTGCCTTTATTTCCAGTGTACAGGCCTGCAAGTGCCTCTTTTTCCAGTGCAGGAGCCTCCGAGTGCTTTTTTTTGTGGTGCAGGGCCCTCTGAGTGCCTTTTGTCGCGTTGTAGCAGCCTCCGAGTGCCTTTTTTTGCATTTTAGCAGCCACCAAGTGCCTTTTTTTGTGCTGTAGGGGCCACTGAGTACCTTATCTTGTGGTGTAGGGGCAGCCGAGTGCCTCTTTTTCCAGTGTAGGGGCAGCCGAGTGCCTTTTTCTGTGGTGTGGTCCTCCGCGTGCCTTTCTTTTGTGGTGTCGAGGCCTCTGGGTGCATTTTTTTTTTGCGGTGTGGAGGCCTCCGAGTGCCTTTTTTTGCGGTGTGGAGGCCTCTGAGTGCCTTTTTTTGCAATGCAGGGGCTACTGAGTGCCTTTTTTTGCTGTGCATGGGCCTCAGGGTGCATTTTTTTGCAGTGTAGTAACCTCCAAGTGCCTTTTTTTGCAATGTGGGGGCCACCGAGTGCCTTTCTTGGTGGTGTAGGGGCCTCTGAGTGCCTTCTTTTGTGGTGCAGGAGCCTCCGAGTGCTTTTTTTGGTGGTGCTGGGCCCTCTGAGTGCCTTGTTTCACGTTGTAGCAGCCTCCGAGTGCCTTTTATTGTGCTGTAGGGTCCACCAAGTGCCTTTTCTTGTGGTTCAGAGGCCACCGAGTGCCTTTTCTTGTGGTTCAGGGGCCTCTGAGTGCCTTTTTTCACATTGTAGCAGCCCCCAAGTGCCTTTTTTTGTGCTGTAGGAGCCACCGAGTGCCTTTTCTTGTGGTTCAGCGGCCTCCGAGTGCCTTTTTTTGCATTGTAGCAGCCCCCAAGTGCCTTTTTTTGTGCTGTAGGGGCCTCCGAGTGCCTTTTTTTCCAGTGTAGGGGCAGCCGAGTGCCTTTCTCTGCGGTGTAGCGGCCTCCAAGTGCCTTTTTTTCTGGTGTACAGGCCTGCAATGTCTCTTTTTCCAGTGCAGGAGCCTCTGAGTGCTTCTTTTGGTGGTGCCGGGCCCTCCGAGTGCCTTGTTTCACATTGTAGTCACCCCCGAGTGCCTTTTTTTGCAGTGTAGGGGCCACTGAGTGCCTTTTTCTGGGGTGTAGAGGCCTCCGAGTGCCTGTTTTTCCAGTGTAAGGGCAGCTGAGTGCCTTTTTTTGTGCTGCAGGGCCCTCTGAGTGCCTTTCTTTCTGGTGCAGGGGCATCGGAGTGCCTGTTTTCGCATTGTAGCAGCCCCCGAGTGCCTTTTTTTGTGGTGTTGGGGCCACCGAGTGCCTTTTTTTGCCGTGCATGGTCCTCCGAGTGCCTTTTTTGCAGTGTATTAGCCTCCAAGTGCCTTTTTTTGTGATGCAGCGGCTTCCGAGTGCCTTTTCTTGTGGTTCACTGTTCTCCGGGTGCCTGTTTTTGTGGTGCAGGGGCTTCCGAGTGCCTTTGTTTGAGGTGCACTGCTGTCTGAGTGCCTTTTGTTTGCAGTGAAGGGGCATCTAAGTGCCTTTTTTTCCGGCCTAGCGGCCTCCAAGTGCCTATTTTTGCGATGCAGGCTCCCAAAGTGCCTTTTTTTCCAGTATAGTGTCCTCCATGTGCATATTTTTGCAGTGCATCGCCTCCTAGTGCCCTTTTTTCCCAGTGCTCATGCCTCCAAGTGCCTTTTTTTCTGTTATGGTCCTTCAACGTTCTGTGATACCACTTTACCCTCTGCCTGAAATGATATTGTCAGGTCCACCACTGCTGGATGAGATAGTCATGTCACTTCTGCCTCACGGTCTGGTAGGCCAGTCAGGCCCATCAGTCCTTGCTCTGCTTGTGAGGTTGCTTCTGCCTCTGTGCTTGATAGGCCAGTGGCAGGGCCATGCCTCCTGACTGGGCTTGTGAGGATACTTGTGTCTCCATGCCAAAAAGGGCAGTGGCAGGCCCGTGGTTGCTGGTCTGCTTGGGTGTTCCCTTCTTTCTCCGTGCTTGATGCGCCATGGCAGGCCCAGAGCTGCTGGCTGTGCTTGTGAGGTCACAGCAGCCTCCGTGCCTGATAGGCCAGTGGCAGGCCCCTGTCTGCTTGGCTGTGCTTGTGAGGTCACAGCAGCCTCCGTGCCTCATAGGCCAGTGGCAGACCCACAGCTGCTGGCTGTGCTTGTCAGGTCAGAGAAGCCTCAGTGAATCTTATAGGGCAGTGGCAGGCCCCTGGCTGCTGGCTGTGCTTGTGAGGTCACAGCAGTCCTATTGGCTGATAGGTCAGTGGCAGGCCAATGGCTGCTGGCTGTCCTTTTGAGGTCACAGCAGTCCTGTTGCCTGACAGGCCAGTGGCAGGCCCTTGGCTGCTGGCTTTGCTTGTGAGGTCAGAGCAGCCTCAGTGCCTCATAGGCCAGTGGCAGACCCACAGCTGCTGGCTTTGCTTGTGACGTCACAGCAGCCTCAGTGTCTTATAGGGCAGTGGCAGGCCCCCGGCTGCTGGCCGCATTTTCAGGTCACATTTGTCTCTGTACCTCATAGGGCAGTGGCAGGCCACTGGCTGCTGGCTGTGCTTGTGAGCTCACAGCAGTCCTATTGCCTGATAGGTCAGTGGCAGGCCCATGGCTGCTGGCTGCGTTTTGAGGTCACCTTTGTCTCTGTGCCTCATTGGCCAGTGGGAGGCCAATGGCTGCTGGCTTTGCTTGTCATGTCACGGAAGTACCAGTGCCTGATGGGCCAGTGACAGCTCCATGCCTGCTGGCTGCGTTATGAGGTCACGTTCGTCTCGGGGCCTCATAGGGCAGTTGGACGCCCATGCCTACTGGCAATGCTTGTGAGGTCACAGCAGCCTCAGTGCCTCATAGGCCAGTGGCAGGCCCGTAGCTGCTGGCTGTGCTTGTGAGGTCACAGCAGTCCTGTTGCCTGATAGGCCAGTGGGATGCCCATAGCTGCTGGCTGTGCTTGTCAGGTCATAACAGTCCTACAGCCTGATAGGCCAGCAGCAGGCCCCTGGCTGCTGACTGTGCTTCTGAGGTCACAGCAGCCTCAGTGCCTCATAGGCCAGTGGCAGGCCCGTAGCTGCTGGCTGTGCTTGTCAGGTCACAGCAGTCCTATTGCCTGATAGGCCCGTGGAAGGCCCCTGTCTGCTGGCTGCCTTTTGAGGTCACATTTGTCTCTGTACCTTCTAGGGCAATGGCAGGCCTCTGGCTCCTCGCTGTGCTTGTGAGGTCACAGCAGCCTCAGTGCCCTATAGGGCAGTGGCAGGCCCATAGCTGCTGCCTGGGCTCGAGAGGTCATAGCAGCCTCAGTGCTTCACAGGCCAGTGGCAGGCCCCTTGCTGCTGGCTGTGCTTGTCAGGTCACAAGACTCCTACAGCCTGAGAGGCCAGTGGCAGACCCACAGCTGCTGGCTTTGCTTGTGACGTCACAGCAGCCTCAGTGTCTTATAGGGCCGTGGCAGGCCCCTGGCTGCTAGCTGTGCTTGTGAGGTCACAGCAGCCTCAGTGCCTCATAGGCCAGTGGAAGGCCAATGGCTGCTGGCTGTGCTTGTTAGGTCACAGCAGCCTCAGTGCCTCATAGGCCAGTGGGAGGCCAATGGCTGCTGGCTGTGCTTGTGAGCTCACAGCACCCTCCGTGCCTGATAGGCCAGTAGCAGGCCCCTGTCTGCTGGCTGTGCTTGTGAGCTCACAGCAGCCTCAGTGCCTGATAGGTCAGTGGCAGGCCAATGGCTGCTGGCTGTCCTTGTGAGGTCACAGCAGTCACATTTCCTCATAGGCCAGTGGCAGGCCTCTGGGTGCTGGCTGTTTTTGTGAGGTGACAGCAGCCTCAGTGGCTCATCGGCTGGTTGGATGCCATGGCTGCTGGCTGCTGGCTGTGCTTGTGAGGTCACAGCAGTCCTGTTGCCTGATAGGCCAGTGACAGCTGCATGCCTGCTGGCTGCGTTATGAGGTCACGTTTGTCTCGGGGCCTCATAGGGCAGTTGAATGCCCATGCCTGCTGGCCGTGCTTGTGAGGTCACAGCAGTCCTGTTGCCTGATATGCCAGTTCGAGGCCAATGACTGCTGGCTGTGCTTGTCAGGTCAGAGAAGCCTCAGTGTCTTATAGGGCAGTGGCAGGCCCCTGGCTGCTGGCCGCGTTTTGAGGTCACATTTGTCTCTGTACCTCATAGGGCAGTGGCAGGCCCCTGGCTGCTGGCTGTGCTTGTGAGGTCACAGCAGTCCTATTGGCTGATAGGTCAGTGGCAGGCCAATGGCTGCTGGCTGTCCTTTTGAGGTCACAGCAGTCCTGTTGCCTGATAGGCCAGTGGCAGGCCCATAGCTGCTGTCTGTGCTTGTCAGGTCAAAGCAGTCTTATTGCCTGACAGGCCAGTGGCAGGCCCTTGGCTGCTGGCTTTGCTTGTGAGGTCAGAGCAGCCTCAGTGCCTCATAGGCCAGTGGCAGACCCACAGCTGCTGGCCTTGCTTGTGACGTCACAGCAGCCTCAGTGTCTTATAGGGCAGTGGCAGGCCCCCGGCTGCTGGCCGCATTTTCAGGTCACATTTGTCTCTGTACCTCATAGGGCAGTGGCAGGCCACTGGCTGCTGGCTGTGCTTGTGAGCTCACAGCAGTCCTATTGCCTGATAGGCCCGTGGAAGGCCCCTGTCTGCTGGCTGCCTTTTGAGGTCACATTTGTCTCTGTACCTTATAGGGCAATGGCAGGCCTCTGGCTCCTCGCTGTGCTTGTGAGGTCACAGCAGCCTCAGTGCCCTATAGGCCAGTGGAAGGCCAATGGCTGCTGGCTGTGCTTGTGAGGTCACAGCAGCCTCAGTGCCTCATAGACCAGTGGAAGTCCAATGGCTGCTAGCTGTGCTTGTGAGGTCACAGCAGCCTCAGTGCCTCATAGGCCAGTGGAAGGCCAATGGCTGCTGGCTGTGCTTGTGAGCTCACAGCAGCCTCCGTGCCTGATAGGCCAGTAGCAGGCCCCTGTCTGCTGGCTGTGCTTGTGAGCTCACAGCAGCCTCAGTGCCTGATAGGTCAGTGGCAGGCCAATGGCTGCTGGCTGTCCTTGTGAGGTCACAGCAGTCACATTTCCTCATAGGCCAGTGGCAGGCCTCTGGGTGCTGGCTGTTTTTGTGAGGTGACAGCAGCCTCAGTGGCTCATCGGCTGGTTGGATGCCATGGCTGCTGGCTGCTGGCTGTGCTTGTGAGGTCACAGCAGTCCTGTTGCCTGATAGGCCAGTGACAGCTGCATGCCTGCTGGCTGCGTTATGAGGTCACGTTTGTCTCGGGGCCTCATAGGGCAGTTGAATGCCCATGCCTGCTGGCCGTGCTTGTGAGGTCACAGCAGTCCTGTTGCCTGATATGCCAGTTCGAGGCCAATGACTGCTGGCTGTGCTTGTCAGGTCAGAGAAGCCTCAGTGTCTTATAGGGCAGTGGCAGGCCCCTGGCTGCTGGCCGCGTTTTGAGGTCACATTTGTCTCTGTACCTCATAGGGCAGTGGCAGGCCCCTGGCTGCTGGCTGTGCTTGTGAGGTCACAGCAGTCCTATTGGCTGATAGGTCAGTGGCAGGCCAATGGCTGCTGGCTGTCCTTTTGAGGTCACAGCAGTCCTGTTGCCTGATAGGCCAGTGGCAGGCCCATAGCTGCTGTCTGTGCTTGTCAGGTCAAAGCAGTCTTATTGCCTGACAGGCCAGTGGCAGGCCCTTGGCTGCTGGCTTTGCTTGTGAGGTCAGAGCAGCCTCAGTGCCTCATAGGCCAGTGGCAGACCCACAGCTGCTGGCTTTGCTTGTGACGTCACAGCAGCCTCAGTGTCTTATAGGGCAGTGGCAGGCCCCTGGCTGCTGGCCGCGTTTTCAGGTCACATTTGTCTCTGTACCTCATAGGGCAGTGGCAGGCCACTGGCTGCTGGCTGTGCTTGTGAGCTCACAGCAGTCCTATTGCCTGATAGGTCAGTGGCAGGCCCATGGCTGCTGGCTGTGCTTGTCAGGTCACAGAAGCCTCCCTGCCCTTGAGGGCAGTGTCAGGCCCCTGGCTGCTGGCTGTGCTTGTCAGGTCAGAGAAGCCTCAGTGCCCTTTATGGCAGTGGCAGGCCCGTGACAGTGTGCTGTGCTTGTGAGGTCAGAGCAGTGTCAGCGCCTCATTGGGCAGTGGAAGGCCAATGGCTGCTGGCTGTGTTTGTGAGGTAACATCAGCCTCCGTTCCCTATAGGCCAGTGGCAGGCCCTTCACTGCTGGCTGTGCTTGTGAGGTCACAGCAGCCTCAGTGCCTGATAGGCCAGTGGCAGGCCCCTGTCTGCTTGGCTGTGCTTCTGAGGTCACAGCAGCCTCAGTGCTTCACAGGCCAGTGGCAGGCTCCTGGCTGCTGGCTGTGCTTGTCAGGTCACAGCAGCCTCTGTGCCCTATAGGGCAGTGGCAGGCCCCTGGCTGTTTGCTGTGCTTGTGAGGTCACAGCAGTCTGAGTGCCTGATAGCCAGTGGGAGGTCCATACCTGCTGGCTGTGCTCGTGAGGTCACAGCAGTCCTATTGCCTGATAGGCCAGTGCGAGGCCATTGGCTGCTGGCTGTCCTTTTGAGGTCACGGCAGTCCTATTGCCTGATAGGCCAGTGGCAGGCCTCTGCGTGCTGGCTGCATTTTGAGGTCACCTTTGTCTCAGTGCCTCATCAGGCAGTGGGATGCCCATGGCTGCTGACTCTGCTTGTGAGCTCACAGAAGTACCAGTGCCTGACAGGCCACTGGCAGGCCCCTGGCGGCTTCCTGTCCTTGTGAGGTCACATGAGCCTCTGTGTCTGATAGGGCAGTGGAAGGTGTTGTAGAGGCCACCGAGTGCCTTTTTTTGCGGTGCAGGGGCCACCGAGTGCCTTTTTTTGCGGTGCAGGGGCCACCGAGTGCCTTTTTTTGCAGTGTAGTAGCCTCCAAGTGCCTTTTTTTGCAATGTGGGGGCTTCCGAGTGCCTTTTTTTGTGGTGCTGGGGCCTCCAAGTGCCTTTATTTCCAGTGTACAGGCCTGCAAGTGCCACTTTTTCCAGTGCAGGGGCCGCCAAGTGCCTTTATTTCCAGTGTACAGGCCTGCAAGTGGCTCTTTTCCCAGTGCAGGGGCCTCCGAGTGCCTTTTTTGGTGGTGCTGGGCCCTCAGAGTGCCTTGTTTCACATTGTAGCAGCCCCCGAGTGCCTTTTCTTGTGCTGTAGGGGCCACCGAGTGCCTTTTCTTGTGGGTCAGGGGCCTCCGAGTGCCTTCTTTTGTGGTGCAGGGCCCTCCAAGTGCCTTTTTTTGCGGTGCAGGGGCCTCAGGGTGCATTTTTTTGCAGTGTAGCAGCCTCCAAATGCCTTTTTTTGCAATGTAGGGGCTTCCGAGTGCCTTTTTTTGTGGTGCAGGGGCCTGCAAGTGCCTTTATTTCCAGTGTACAGGCCTGCAAGTGCCTCTTTTTCCAGTGCAGGAGCCTCCGAGTGCTTTTTTTTGTGGTGCAGGGCCCTCTGAGTGCCTTTTGTCGCGTTGTAGCAGCCTCCGAGTGCCTTTTTTTTGCATTTTAGCAGCCACCAAGTGCCTTTTTTTGTGCTGTAGGGGCCACTGAGTACCTTATCTTGTGGTGTAGGGGCAGCCGAGTGCCTCTTTTTCCAGTGTAGGGGCAGCCGAGTGCCTTTTTCTGTGGTGTGGTCCTCCGCGTGCCTTTGTTTTGTGGTGTCGAGGCCTCTGGGTGCATTTTTTTTTTGCGGTGTGGAGGCCTCCGAGTGCCTTTTTTTGCGGTGTGGAGGCCTCCGAGTGCCTTTTTTTGCGGTGTGGAGGCCTCTGAGTGCCTTTTTTTGCAATGCAGGGGCTACTGAGTGCCTTTTTTTGCTGTGCATGGGCCTCAGGGTGCATTTTTTTGCAGTGTAGTAACCTCCAAGTGCCTTTTTTTGCAATGTGGGGGCCACCGAGTGCCTTTCTTGGTGGTGTAGGGGCCTCTGAGTGCCTTCTTTTGTGGTGCAGGAGCCTCCGAGTGCTTTTTTTGGTGGTGCTGGGCCCTCTGAGTGCCTTGTTTCACGTTGTAGCAGCCTCCGAGTGCCTTTTATTGTGCTGTAGGGTCCACCAAGTGCCTTTTCTTGTGGTTCAGAGGCCACCGAGTGCCTTTTCTTGTGGTTCAGGGGCCTCTGAGTGCCTTTTTTCACATTGTAGCAGCCCCCAAGTGCCTTTTTTTGTGCTGTAGGAGCCACCGAGTGCCTTTTCTTGTGGTTCAGCGGCCTCCGAGTGCCTTTTTTCACATTGTAGCAGCCCCCAAGTGCCTTTTTTTGTGCTGTAGGAGCCACCGAGTGCCTTTTCTTGTGGTTCAGCGGCCTCCGAGTGCCTTTTTTTGCATTGTAGCAGCCCCCAAGTGCCTTTTTTTGTGCTGTAGGGGCCTCCGAGTGCCTTTTTTTCCAGTGTAGGGGCAGCCGAGTGCCTTTCTCTGCGGTGTAGCGGCCTCCAAGTGCCTTTTTTTCTGGTGTACAGGCCTGCAATGTCTCTTTTTCCAGTGCAGGAGCCTCTGAGTGCTTCTTTTGGTGGTGCCGGGCCCTCCGAGTGCCTTGTTTCACATTGTAGTCACCCCCGAGTGCCTTTTTTTGCAGTGTAGGGGCCACTGAGTGCCTTTTTCTGGGGTGTAGAGGCCTCCGAGTGCCTGTTTTTCCAGTGTAAGGGCAGCTGAGTGCCTTTTTTTGTGCTGCAGGGCCCTCTGAGTGCCTTTCTTTCTGGTGCAGGGGCATCGGAGTGCCTGTTTTCGCATTGTAGCAGCCCCCGAGTGCCTTTTTTTGTGGTGTTGGGGCCACCGAGTGCCTTTTTTTGCCGTGCATGGTCCTCCGAGTGCCTTTTTTGCAGTGTATTAGCCTCCAAGTGCCTTTTTTTGTGATGCAGCGGCTTCCGAGTGCCTTTTCTTGTGGTTCACTGTTCTCCGGGTGCCTGTTTTTGTGGTGCAGGGGCTTCCGAGTGCCTTTGTTTGAGGTGCACTGCTGTCTGAGTGCCTTTTGTTTGCAGTGAAGGGGCATCTAAGTGCCTTTTTTTCCGGCCTAGCGGCCTCCAAGTGCCTATTTTTGCGATGCAGGCTCCCAAAGTGCCTTTTTTTCCAGTATAGTGTCCTCCATGTGCATATTTTTGCAGTGCATCGCCTCCTAGTGCCCTTTTTTCCCAGTGCTCATGCCTCCAAGTGCCTTTTTTTCTGTTATGGTCCTTCAACGTTCTGTGATACCACTTTACCCTCTGCCTGAAATGATATTGTCAGGTCCACCACTGCTGGATGAGATAGTCATGTCACTTCTGCCTCACGGTCTGGTAGGCCAGTCAGGCCCATCAGTCCTTGCTCTGCTTGTGAGGTTGCTTCTGCCTCTGTGCTTGATAGGCCAGTGGCAGGGCCATGCCTCCTGACTGGGCTTGTGAGGATACTTGTGTCTCCATGCCAAAAAGGGCAGTGGCAGGCCCGTGGTTGCTGGTCTGCTTGGGTGTTCCCTTCTTTCTCCGTGCTTGATGCGCCATGGCAGGCCCAGAGCTGCTGGCTGTGCTTGTGAGGTCACAGCAGCCTCCGTGCCTGATAGGCCAGTGGCAGGCCCCTGTCTGCTTGGCTGTGCTTGTGAGGTCACAGCAGCCTCCGTGCCTCATAGGCCAGTGGCAGACCCACAGCTGCTGGCTGTGCTTGTCAGGTCAGAGAAGCCTCAGTGAATCTTATAGGGCAGTGGCAGGCCCCTGGCTGCTGGCTGTGCTTGTGAGGTCACAGCAGTCCTATTGGCTGATAGGTCAGTGGCAGGCCAATGGCTGCTGGCTGTCCTTTTGAGGTCACAGCAGTCCTGTTGCCTGATAGGCCAGTGGCAGGCCCATAGCTGCTGTCTGTGCTTGTCAGGTCAAAGCAGTCTTATTGCCTGACAGGCCAGTGGCAGGCCCTTGGCTGCTGGCTTTGCTTGTGAGGTCAGAGCAGCCTCAGTGCCTCATAGGCCAGTGGCAGACCCACAGCTGCTGGCTTTGCTTGTGACGTCACAGCAGCCTCAGTGTCTTATAGGGCAGTGGCAGGCCCCCGGCTGCTGGCCGCATTTTCAGGTCACATTTGTCTCTGTACCTCATAGGGCAGTGGCAGGCCACTGGCTGCTGGCTGTGCTTGTGAGCTCACAGCAGTCCTATTGCCTGATAGGTCAGTGGCAGGCCCATGGCTGCTGGCTGCGTTTTGAGGTCACCTTTGTCTCTGTGCCTCATTGGCCAGTGGGAGGCCAATGGCTGCTGGCTTTGCTTGTCATGTCACGGAAGTACCAGTGCCTGATGGGCCAGTGACAGCTCCATGCCTGCTGGCTGGGTTATGAGGTCACGTTCGTCTCGGGGCCTCATAGGGCAGTTGGACGCCCATGCCTACTGGCAATGCTTGTGAGGTCACAGCAGCCTCAGTGCCTCATAGGCCAGTGGCAGGCCCGTAGCTGCTGGCTGTGCTTGTGAGGTCACAGCAGTCCTGTTGCCTGATAGGCCAGTGGGATGCCCATAGCTGCTGGCTGTGCTTGTCAGGTCATAACAGTCCTACAGCCTGATAGGCCAGCAGCAGGCCCCTGGCTGCTGACTGTGCTTCTGAGGTCACAGCAGCCTCAGTGCCTCATAGGCCAGTGGCAGGCCCGTAGCTGCTGGCTGTGCTTGTCAGGTCACAGCAGTCCTATTGCCTGATAGGCCCGTGGAAGGCCCCTGTCTGCTGGCTGCCTTTTGAGGTCACATTTGTCTCTGTACCTTCTAGGGCAATGGCAGGCCTCTGGCTCCTCGCTGTGCTTGTGAGGTCACAGCAGCCTCAGTGCCCTATAGGGCAGTGGCAGGCCCATAGCTGCTGCCTGGGCTCGAGAGGTCATAGCAGCCTCAGTGCTTCACAGGCCAGTGGCAGGCCCCTTGCTGCTGGCTGTGCTTGTCAGGTCACAAGACTCCTACAGCCTGAGAGGCCAGTGGCAGACCCACAGCTGCTGGCTTTGCTTGTGAGGTCACAGCAGCCTCAGTGTCTTATAGGGCCGTGGCAGGCCCCTGGCTGCTGGCTGTGCTTGTCAGGTCACAGCAGCCTCAGTGCCTCATAGGCCAGTGGCAGGCCAATGGCTGCTGGCTGTGCTTGTGAGGTCACAGCAGCCTCAGTGCCTCATAGACCAGTGGAAGTCCAATGGCTGCTAGCTGTGCTTGTGAGGTCACAGCAGCCTCAGTGCCTCATAGGCCAGTGGAAGGCCAATGGCTGCTGGCTGTGCTTGTTAGGTCACAGCAGCCTCAGTGCCTCATAGGCCAGTGGGAGGCCAATGGCTGCTGGCTGTGCTTGTGAGCTCACAGCAGCCTCCGTGCCTGATAGGCCAGTAGCAGGCCCCTGTCTGCTGGCTGTGCTTGTGAGCTCACAGCAGCCTCAGTGCCTGATAGGTCAGTGGCAGGCCAATGGCTGCTGGCTGTCCTTGTGAGGTCACAGCAGTCACATTTCCTCATAGGCCAGTGGCAGGCCTCTGGGTGCTGGCTGTTTTTGTGAGGTGACAGCAGCCTCAGTGGCTCATCGGCTGGTTGGATGCCATGGCTGCTGGCTGCTGGCTGTGCTTGTGAGGTCACAGCAGTCCTGTTGCCTGATAGGCCAGTGACAGCTGCATGCCTGCTGGCTGCGTTATGAGGTCACGTTTGTCTCGGGGCCTCATAGGGCAGTTGAATGCCCATGCCTGCTGGCCGTGCTTGTGAGGTCACAGCAGTCCTGTTGCCTGATATGCCAGTTCGAGGCCAATGACTGCTGGCTGTGCTTGTCAGGTCAGAGAAGCCTCAGTGTCTTATAGGGCAGTGGCAGGCCCCTGGCTGCTGGCCGCGTTTTGAGGTCACATTTGTCTCTGTACCTCATAGGGCAGTGGCAGGCCCCTGGCTGCTGGCTGTGCTTGTGAGGTCACAGCAGTCCTATTGGCTGATAGGTCAGTGGCAGGCCAATGGCTGCTGGCTGTCCTTTTGAGGTCACAGCAGTCCTGTTGCCTGTTAGGCCAGTGGCAGACCCATAGCTGCTGTCTGTGCTTGTCAGGTCAAAGCAGTCTTATTGCCTGACAGGCCAGTGGCAGGCCCTTGGCTGCTGGCTTTGCTTGTGAGGTCAGAGCAGCCTCAGTGCCTCATAGGCCAGTGGCAGACCCACAGCTGCTGGCTTTGCTTGTGATGTCACAGCAGCCTCAGTGTCTTATAGGGCAGTGGCAGGCCCCTGGCTGCTGGCCGCGTTTTCAGGTCACATTTGTCTCTGTACCTCATAGGGCAGTGGCAGGCCACTGGCTGCTGGCTGTGCTTGTGAGCTCACAGCAGTCCTATTGCCTGATAGGTCAGTGGCAGGCCCATGGCTGCTGGCTGTGCTTGTCAGGTCACAGAAGCCTCCCTGCCCTTGAGGGCAGTGTCAGGCCCCTGGCTGCTGGCTGTGCTTGTCAGGTCAGAGAAGCCTCAGTGCCCTTTATGGCAGTGGCAGGCCCGTGACAGTGTGCTGTGCTTGTGAGGTCAGAGCAGTGTCAGCGCCTCATTGGGCAGTGGAAGGCCAATGGCTGCTGGCTGTGTTTGTGAGGTAACATCAGCCTCCGTTCCCTATAGGCCAGTGGCAGGCCCTTCACTGCTGGCTGTGCTTGTGAGGTCACAGCAGCCTCAGTGCCTGATAGGCCAGTGGCAGGCCCCTGTCTGCTTGGCTGTGCTTCTGAGGTCACAGCAGCCTCAGTGCTTCACAGGCCAGTGGCAGGCTCCTGGCTGCTGGCTGTGCTTGTCAGGTCACAGCAGCCTCTGTGCCCTATAGGGCAGTGGCAGGCCCCTGGCTGTTTGCTGTGCTTGTGAGGTCACAGCAGTCTGAGTGCCTGATAGCCAGTGGGAGGTCCATACCTGCTGGCTGTGCTCGTGAGGTCACAGCAGTCCTATTGCCTGATAGGCCAGTGCGAGGCCATTGGCTGCTGGCTGTCCTTTTGAGGTCACGGCAGTCCTATTGCCTGATAGGCCAGTGGCAGGCCTCTGCGTGCTGGCTGCATTTTGAGGTCACCTTTGTCTCAGTGCCTCATCAGGCAGTGGGATGCCCATGGCTGCTGACTCTGCTTGTGAGCTCACAGAAGTACCAGTGCCTGACAGGCCACTGGCAGGCCCCTGGCGGCTTCCTGTCCTTGTGAGGTCACATGAGCCTCTGTGTCTGATAGGGCAGTGGAAGGTGTTGTAGAGGCCACCGAGTGCCTTTTTTTGCGGTGCAGGGGCCACCGAGTGCCTTTTTTTGCGGTGCAGGGGCCTCAGGGTGCCTTTTTTTGCAGTGTAGTAGCCTCCAAGTGCCTTTTTTTGCAATGTGGGGGCTTCCGAGTGCCTTTTTTTGTGGTGCTGGGGCCTCCAAGTGCCTTTATTTCCAGTGTACAGGCCTGCAAGTGCCTCTTTTTCCAGTGCAGGAGCCTCCGAGTGCTTTTTTTTGTGGTGCAGGGCCCTCTGAGTGCCTTTTGTCGCGTTGTAGCAGCCCCCAAGTGCCTTTTTTTGTGCTGTAGGAGCCACCGAGTGCCTTTTCTTGTGGTTCAGCGGCCTCTGAGTGCCTTTTTTCACATTGTAGCAGCCCCCAAGTGCCTTTTTTTGTGCTGTAGGAGCCACCGAGTGCCTTTTCTTGTGGTTCAGCGGCCTCCGAGTGCCTTTTTTTGCATTGTAGCAGCCCCCAAGTGCCTTTTTTTGTGCTGTAGGGGCCTCCGAGTGCCTTTTTTTCCAGTGTAGGGGCAGCCGAGTGCCTTTCTCTGCGGTGTAGCGGCCTCCAAGTGCCTTTTTTTCTGGTGTACAGGCCTGCAATGTCTCTTTTTCCAGTGCAGGAGCCTCTGAGTGCTTCTTTTGGTGGTGCCGGGCCCTCCGAGTGCCTTGTTTCACATTGTAGTCACCCCCGAGTGCCTTTTTTTGCAGTGTAGGGGCCACTGAGTGCCTTTTTCTGGGGTGTAGAGGCCTCCGAGTGCCTGTTTTTCCAGTGTAAGGGCAGCTGAGTGCCTTTTTTTGTGCTGCAGGGCCCTCTGAGTGCCTTTCTTTCTGGTGCAGGGGCATCGGAGTGCCTGTTTTCGCATTGTAGCAGCCCCCGAGTGCCTTTTTTTGTGGTGTTGGGGCCACCGAGTGCCTTTTTTTGCCGTGCATGGTCCTCCGAGTGCCTTTTTTGCAGTGTATTAGCCTCCAAGTGCCTTTTTTTGTGATGCAGCGGCTTCCGAGTGCCTTTTCTTGTGGTTCACTGTTCTCCGGGTGCCTGTTTTTGTGGTGCAGGGGCTTCCGAGTGCCTTTGTTTGAGGTGCACTGCTGTCTGAGTGCCTTTTGTTTGCAGTGAAGGGGCATCTAAGTGCCTTTTTTTCCGGCCTAGCGGCCTCCAAGTGCCTATTTTTGCGATGCAGGCTCCCAAAGTGCCTTTTTTTCCAGTATAGTGTCCTCCATGTGCATATTTTTGCAGTGCATCGCCTCCTAGTGCCCTTTTTTCCCAGTGCTCATGCCTCCAAGTGCCTTTTTTTCTGTTATGGTCCTTCAACGTTCTGTGATACCACTTTACCCTCTGCCTGAAATGATATTGTCAGGTCCACCACTGCTGGATGAGATAGTCATGTCACTTCTGCCTCACGGTCTGGTAGGCCAGTCAGGCCCATCAGTCCTTGCTCTGCTTGTGAGGTTGCTTCTGCCTCTGTGCTTGATAGGCCAGTGGCAGGGCCATGCCTCCTGACTGGGCTTGTGAGGATACTTGTGTCTCCATGCCAAAAAGGGCAGTGGCAGGCCCGTGGTTGCTGGTCTGCTTGGGTGTTCCCTTCTTTCTCCGTGCTTGATGCACCATGGCAGGCCCAGAGCTGCTGGCTGTGCTTGTGAGGTCACAGCAGCCTCCGTGCCTGATAGGCCAGTGGCAGGCCCCTGTCTGCTTGGCTGTGCTTGTGAGGTCACAGCAGCCTCCGTGCCTCATAGGCCAGTGGCAGACCCACAGCTGCTGGCTGTGCTTGTCAGGTCAGAGAAGCCTCAGTGAATCTTATAGGGCAGTGGCAGGCCCCTGGCTGCTGGCTGTGCTTGTGAGGTCACAGCAGTCCTATTGGCTGATAGGTCAGTGGCAGGCCAATGGCTGCTGGCTGTCCTTTTGAGGTCACAGCAGTCCTGTTGCCTGATAGGCCAGTGGCAGGCCCATAGCTGCTGTCTGTGCTTGTCAGGTCAAAGCAGTCTTATTGCCTGACAGGCCAGTGGCAGGCCCTTGGCTGCTGGCTTTGCTTGTGAGGTCAGAGCAGCCTCAGTGCCTCATAGGCCAGTGGCAGACCCACAGCTGCTGGCTTTGCTTGTGACGTCACAGCAGCCTCAGTGTCTTATAGGGCAGTGGCAGGCCCCCGGCTGCTGGCCGCATTTTCAGGTCACATTTGTCTCTGTACCTCATAGGGCAGTGGCAGGTCCCTGGCTGCTGGCTGTGCTTGTGAGCTCACAGCAGTCCTATTGGCTGATAGGTCAGTGGCAGGCCCATGGCTGCTGGCTGCGTTTTGAGGTCACCTTTGTCTCTGTGCCTCATTGGCCAGTGGGAGGCCAATGGCTGCTGGCTTTGCTTGTCATGTCATGGAAGTACCAGTGCCTGATGGGCCAGTGACAGCTCCATGCCTGCTGGCTGCGTTATGAGGTCACGTTCGTCTCGGGGCCTCATAGGGCAGTTGGATGCCCATGCCTACTGGCAATGCTTGTGAGGTCACAGCAGCCTCAGTGCCTCATAGGCCAGTGGCAGGCCCATAGCTGCTGGCTGTGCTTGTGAGGTCACAGCAGTCCTATTTCCTGATAGGCCCGTGGGATGCCCCTGTCTGCTGGCTGCCTTTTGAGGTCACATTTGTCTCTGTACCTTCTAGGGCAATGGCAGGCCTCTGGCTCCTCGCTGTGCTTGTGAGGTCACAGCAGCCTCAGTGCCCTATAGGGCAGTGGCAGGCCCCTAGCTGCTGCCTGGGCTCGTGAGGTCACAGCAGCCTCAGTGTCTTACAGGCCAGTGGCAGGCCCCTGGCTGCTGGCTGTGCTTGTCAGGTCACAAGACTCCTACAGCCTGAGAGGCCAGTGGCAGACCCACAGCTGCTGGCTGTGCTTGTCAGGTCACAGCAGCCTCAGTGCCTGATAGGCCAGTGGCAGGCCAATGGCTGTTGGCTGTGCTTGTGAGGTCACAGCAGCCTCAGTGCCTCATAGACCAGTGGAAGTCCAATGGCTGCTAGCTGTGCTTGTGAGGTCACAGCAGCCTCAGTGCCTCATAGGCCAGTGGAAGGCCAATGGCTGCTGGCTGTGCTTGTGAGCTCACAGCAGCCTCCGTGCCTGATAGGCCAGTAGCAGGCCACTGGCTGCTGGCTGTGCTTGTCAGGTCACAGCAGCCCCAGTGCCTGATAGGTCAGTGGCAGGCCAATGGCTGCTGGCTGTCCTTGTGAGGTCACAGCAGTCACATTTCCTCATAGGCCAGTGGCAGGCCTCTGGGTGCTGGCTGTTTTTGTGAGGTGACAGCAGCCTCAGTGGCTCATCGGCTGGTTGGATGCCATGGCTGCTGGCTGCTGGCTGTGCTTGTGAGGTCACAGCAGTCCTGTTGCCTCATAGGCCAGTGACAGCTGCATGCCTGCTGGCTGCGTTATGAGGTCACGTTTGTCTCGGGGCCTCATAGGGCAGTTGAATGCCCATGCCTGCTGGCCGTGCTTGTGAGGTCACAGCAGTCCTGTTGCCTGATATGCCAATTCGAGGCCAATGACTGCTGGGTGGGCTTGTGAGGTCAGAGAAGCCTCAGTGTCCTATAGGGCAGTGGCAGGCCCATAGCTGCTGGATGGGCTTGTGAGATCACAGCAGCCTCCATGCCCTTTAGGGCAGTGGCAGGCCCCTGACTGTTTACTGTGATTCTGAGTTGACAGCAGCACCAGCACCTGATCGGGAAGTTGGAGGCCGATGGCTGCTGGCTGTGCTTGTCAGGTCACAGCAGCCTCAGTGCCTCATAGGCCAGTGGCAGACCCACAGCTGCTGGCTGTGCTTGTCAGGTCAGAGAAGCCTCAGTGTCTTATAGGGCAGTGGCAGGCCCCTGGCTGCTGGCCGCGTTTTCAGGTCACATTTGTCTCTGTACCTCATAGGGCAGTGGCAGGCCCCTGGCTGCTGGCTGTGCTTGTGAGGTCACAGCAGTCCTATTGCCTCATAGGTCAGTGGCAGGCCCCTGGCTGCTGGCTTTGCTTGTGAGGTCAGAGCAGCCTCAGTGCCTCATAGGCCAGTGGCAGACCCACAGCTGCTGGCTTTGCTTGTGACGTCACAGCAGCCTCAGTGTCTTATAGGGCAGTGGGAGGCCCCTGACTGCTGGCCGCGTTTTCAGGTCACATTTGTCTCTGTATCTCATAGGGCAGTGGCAGGCCCCTGGCTGCTGGCTGTGCTTGTGAGGTCACAGCAGTCCTATTGCCTGATAGGTCAGTGGCAGGCCCCTGGCTGCTGGCTGTCCTTTTGAGGTCACAGCAGTCCTGTTGCCTGACAGGCCAGTGGCAGGCCCTTGGCTGCTGGCTTTGCTTGTGAGGTCAGAGCAGCCTCAGTGTCTTACAGGGCAGTGGGAGGCCCCTGACTGCTGGCCGCGTTTTCAGGTCACATTTGTCTCTGTACCTCATAGGGCAGTGGCAGGCCACTGGCTGCTGGCTGTGCTTGTGAGCTCCCAGCAGTCCTTTTGCCTGACAGGTCAGTGGCAGGCCCATGGCTGCTGGCTGCGTTTTGAGGTCACCTTTGTCTCTGTGCCTCATTGGCCAGTGGGAGGCCAATGGCTGCTGGCTTTGCTTGTCATGTCACGGAAGTACCAGTGCCTGATGGGCCAGTGACAGCTCCATGCCTGCTGGCTGCGTTATGAGGTCACGTTCGTCTCGGGGCCTCATAGGGCAGTTGGACGCCCATGCCTACTGGCCATGCTTGTGAGGTCACAGCAGCCTCAGTGCCTCATAGGCCAGTGGCAGGCCCGTAGCTGCTGGCTGTGCTTGTGAGGTCACAGCAGTCCTATTTCCTGATAGGCCCGTGGGATGCCCCTGTCTGCTGGCTGCCTTTTGAGGTCACATTTGTCTCTGTACCTTCTAGGGCAATGGCAGGCCTCTGGCTCCTCGCTGTGCTTGTGAGGTCACAGCAGCCTCAGTGCCCTATAGGGCAGTGGCAGGCCCCTAGCTGCTGCCTGGGCTCGTGAGGTCACAGCAGCCTCAGTGTCTTACAGGCCAGTGGCAGGCCCCTGGCTGCTGGCTGTGCTTGTCAGGTCACAAGACTCCTACAGCCTGAGAGGCCAGTGGCAGACCCACAGCTGCTGGCTGTGCTTGTCAGGTCACAGCAGCCTCAGTGCCTGATAGGCCAGTGGCAGGCCAATGGCTGTTGGCTGTGCTTGTGAGGTCACAGCAGCCTCAGTGCCTCATAGACCAGTGGAAGTCCAATGGCTGCTAGCTGTGCTTGTGAGGTCACAGCAGCCTCAGTGCCTCATAGGCCAGTGGAAGGCCAATGGCTGCTGGCTGTGCTTGTGAGCTCACAGCAGCCTCCGTGCCTGATAGGCCAGTAGCAGGCCACTGGCTGCTGGCTGTGCTTGTCAGGTCACAGCAGCCCCAGTGCCTGATAGGTCAGTGGCAGGCCAATGGCTGCTGGCTGTCCTTGTGAGGTCACAGCAGTCACATTTCCTCATAGGCCAGTGGCAGGCCTCTTGGTGCTGGCTGTTTTTGTGAGGTGACAGCAGCCTCAGTGGCTCATCGGCTGGTTGGATGCCATGGCTGCTGGCTGCTGGCTGTGCTTGTGAGGTCACAGCAGTCCTGTTGCCTCATAGGCCAGTGACAGCTGCATGCCTGCTGGCTGCGTTATGAGGTCACGTTTGTCTCGGGGCCTCATAGGGCAGTTGAATGCCCATGCCTGCTGGCCGTGCTTGTGAGGTCACAGCAGTCCTGTTGCCTGATATGCCAATTCGAGGCCAATGACTGCTGGGTGGGCTTGTGAGGTCAGAGAAGCCTCAGTGTCCTATAGGGCAGTGGCAGGCCCATAGCTGCTGGATGGGCTTGTGAGATCACAGCAGCCTCCATGCCCTTTAGGGCAGTGGCAGGCCCCTGACTGTTTACTGTGATTCTGAGTTGACAGCAGCACCAGCACCTGATCGGGAAGTTGGAGGCCGATGGCTGCTGGCTGTGCTTGTCAGGTCACAGCAGCCTCAGTGCCTCATAGGCCAGTGGCAGACCCACAGCTGCTGGCTGTGCTTGTCAGGTCAGAGAAGCCTCAGTGTCTTATAGGGCAGTGGCAGGCCCCTGGCTGCTGGCCGCGTTTTCAGGTCACATTTGTCTCTGTACCTCATAGGGCAGTGGCAGGCCCCTGGCTGCTGGCTGTGCTTGTGAGGTCACAGCAGTCCTATTGCCTCATAGGTCAGTGGCAGGCCCCTGGCTGCTGGCTTTGCTTGTGAGGTCAGAGCAGCCTCAGTGCCTCATAGGCCAGTGGCAGACCCACAGCTGCTGGCTTTGCTTGTGACGTCACAGCAGCCTCAGTGTCTTATAGGGCAGTGGGAGGCCCCTGACTGCTGGCCGCGTTTTCAGGTCACATTTGTCTCTGTACCTCATAGGGCAGTGGCAGGCCCCTGGCTGCTGGCTGTGCTTGTGAGGTCACAGCAGTCCTATTGCCTGATAGGTCAGTGGCAGGCCCCTGGCTGCTGGCTGTCCTTTTGAGGTCACAGCAGTCCTGTTGCCTGACAGGCCAGTGGCAGGCCCTTGGCTGCTGGCTTTGCTTGTGAGGTCAGAGCAGCCTCAGTGTCTTATAGGGCAGTGGGAGGCCCCTGACTGCTGGCCGCGTTTTCAGGTCACATTGGTCTCTGTACCTCATAGGGCAGTGGCAGGCCACTGGCTGCTGGCTGTGCTTGTGAGCTCCCAGCAGTCCTTTTGCCTGACAGGTCAGTGGCAGGCCCATGGCTGCTGGCTGCGTTTTGAGGTCACCTTTGTCTCTGTGCCTCATTGGCCAGTGGGAGGCCAATGGCTGCTGGCTTTGCTTGTCATGTCACGGAAGTACCAGTGCCTGATGGGCCAGTGACAGCTCCATGCCTGCTGGCTGCGTTATGAGGTCACGTTCGTCTCGGGGCCTCATAGGGCAGTTGGACGCCCATGCCTACTGGCCATGCTTGTGAGGTCACAGCAGCCTCAGTGCCTCATAGGCCAGTGGCAGGCCCGTAGCTGCTGGCTGTGCTTGTGAGGTCACAGCAGTCCTATTTCCTGATAGGTCCGTGGCAGGCCTCTGTCTGCTGGCTGCCTTTTGAGGTCACATTTGTCTCTGTACCTCATAGGGCAATGGCAGGCCTCTGGCTGCTCGCTGTGCTTGTGAGGTCACAGCAGCCTCCCTGCCCTCTAGGGCAGTGGCAGGCCCATAGCTGCTGCCTGGGCTCGTGAGGTCACAGCAGCCTCAGTGTCTTACAGGCCAGTTTCAGGCCCCTGGCTGCTGGCTGTGCTTCTCAGGTCAGAGAAGCCTCAGTGCCCTTTATGGCAGTGGCAGGCCCGTGACAGTGTGCTGTGCTTGTGAGGTCAGAGCAGTGTCAGCGCCTCATTGGGCAGTGGAAAGCCAATGGCTGCTGGCTGTGTTTGTGAGGTAACATCAGCCTCCGTTCCCTATAGGCCAGTGGCAGGCCCTTCACTGCTGGCTGTGCTTGTGAGGTCACAGCAGCCTCAGTGCCTGATAGGCCAGTGGCAGGCCCCTGGCTGCTGGCTGTGCTTGTCAGGTCACAGCAGCCTCTGTGCCCTATAGGGCAGTGGCAGGCCCCTGGCTGTTTGCTGTGCTTGTGAGGTCACAGCAGTCTGAGTGCCTGATAGCCAGTGGGAGGTCCATACCTGCTGGCTGTGCTCATGAGGTCACAGCAGTCCTATTGCCTGATAGGCCAGTGCGAGGCCATTGGCTGCTGGCTGTCCTTTTGAGGTCACAGCAGTCCTATTGCCTGATAGGCCAGTGGCAGGCCTCTGCATGCTGGCTGCATTTTGAGGTCACCTTTGTCTCAGTGCCTCATCAGGCAGTGGGATGCCCATGGCTGCTGACTCTGCTTGTGAGCTCACAGAAGTACCAGTGCCTGACAGGCCACTGGCAGGCCCCTGGCGGCTTCCTGTCCTTGTGAGGTCACATGAGCCTCTGTGTCTGATAGGGCAGTGGAAGGTGTTGTAGAGGCCTCCAAGTGCCTTTTTTTGTGCTGCAGGGGCCACCGAGTGCCTTTTTTTGTGCTGCAGGGGCCACCGAGTGCCTTTTTTTGTGCTGCAGGGGCCACCGAGTGCCTTTTTTTGCGGTGCAGGGGCCTCAGGGTGCCTTTTTTTGCAGTGTAGTAGCCTCCAAGTGCCTTTTTTTGCAATGTGGGGGCTTCCGAGTGCCTTTTTTTGTGGTGCTGGGGCCTCCAAGTGCCTTTATTTCCAGTGTACAGGCCTGCAAGTGCCACTTTTTCCAGTGCAGGGGCCGCCAAGTGCCTTTATTTCCAGTGTACAGGCCTGCAAGTGGCTCTTTTCCCAGTGCAGGGGCCTCCGAGTGCCTTTTTTCGTGGTGCTGGGCCCTCAGAGTGCCTTGTTTCACATTGTAGCAGCCCCCGAGTGCCTTTTCTTGTGCTGTATAGGCCACTGAATGTCTTTTCTTGTGGTGCAGGGGCCTCCGAGTGCCTTCTTTAGTGGTGCAGGGCCCTCCGAGTTCCCTTCTTTCTGGTGCAGGGGCTTCCGAGTGCCTTATTTTGCAGTGTAGCAGCCCCCAAGTGCCCTTTTTTGTGCTGTAGGGGCCTCCGAGTGCCTTTTTTTGTGCTGTAGGGGCCTCCGAGTGCCTTTTTTGGTGGTGCTGGGCCCTCAGAGTGCCTTGTTTCACATTGTAGCAGCCCCCGAGTGCCTTTTCTTGTGCTGTATAGGCCACTGAATATCTTTTCTTGTGGTGCAGGGGCCTCCGAGTGCCTTCTTTAGTGGTGCAGGGCCCTCCGAGTTCCCTTCTTTCTGGTGCAGGGGCTTCCGAGTGCCTTATTTTGCAGTGTAGCAGCCCCCAAGTGCCCTTTTTTGTGCTGTAGGGGCCTCCGAGTGCCTTTCTTTTGTGCTGTAGGGGCCTCTGAGTGCATTTTTTTTTGCGGTGCACTGGCCTCCAAGTGCCCTGTTTTTCAGTGCACTGGTCTCCGAGTGCCTTTTTTTGCGGTGCAGGGGCCACCGAGTGCCTTTTTTTGCAGTGTAGGGGCCTCCGAGTGCCTTCTTTTGTGGTGCAGGGGCCTCCAAGTGCCTTTATTTCCGGTGTACAGGCCTGCAAGTGCCTCTTTTTCCAGTGCAGGAGCCTCCGAGTGCTTTTTTTTGTGGTGCAGGGCCCTCTGAGTGCCTTTTTTCGCGTTGTAGCAGCCTCCGAGTGCCTTTTTTTGCATTTTAGCAGCCACCAAGTGCCTTTTTTTGTGCTGTAGGGGCCACTGAGTACCTTATCTTGTGGTGTAGGGGCAGACGAGTGCCTTTTCTTGTGGGTCAGGGGCCTCCAAGTGCCTTCTTTTGTGGTGCAGGGGCCACCGAGGGCTTTTTTTTGCGGTGCAGGTGCCACCGAGTGCCTTTTTTTGTGGTGCAGGGGCCTCAGGGTGCCTTTTTTTGCAGTGTAGTAGCCTCCAAGTGCCTTTTTTTGCAATGTGGGGGCTTCCGAGTGCCTTTTTTTGTGGTGCTGGGGCCTCCAAGTGCCTTTATTTCCAGTGTACAGGCCTGCAAGTGCCACTTTTTCCAGTGCAGGGGCCGCCAAGTGCCTTTATTTCCAGTGTACAGGCCTGCAAGTGGCTCTTTTCCCAGTGCAGGGGCCTCTGAGTGCCTTTTTTGGTGGTGCTGGGCCCTCAGAGTGCCTTGTTTCACATTGTAGCAGCCCCCGAGTGCCTTTTCTTGTGCTGTATAGGCCACTGAATGTCTTTTCTTGTGGTGCAGGGGCCTCCGAGTGCCTTCTTTAGTGGTGCAGGGCCCTCCGAGTTCCCTTCTTTCTGGTGCAGGGGCTTCCGAGTGCCTTATTTTGCAGTGTAGCAGCCCCCAAGTGCCCTTTTTTGTGCTGTAGGGGCCTCCGAGTGCCTTTCTTTTGTGCTGTAGGGGCCACCGAGTGCCTTTCTTTTGTGCTGTAGGGGCCACCGAGTGCCTTTTTTTTCCAGTGTAGGGGCAGCCGAGTGCCTTTTTTTGCGGTGCAGGGGCCTCAGGGTGCATTTTTTTGCAGTGTAGCAGCCTCCAAGTGCCTTTTTTTGCAATGTATGGGCTTCCGAGTGCCTTTTTTTTGTGGTGCAGGGGCCTGCAAGTGCCTTTATTTCCAGTGTACAGGCCTGCAAGTGCCTCTTTTTCCAGTGCAGGAGCCTCCGAGTGCCTTTTTTGGTGGTGCAGGGCCCTCCGAGTGCCTTGTTTCACATTGTAGCAGCCCCCGAGTGCCTTTTATTTTGCTGTATAGGCCACTGAGTGCCTTTTCTTGTGGGTCAGGGGCCTCCGAGTGCTGTTATTTTGGGATGTGTGGTCCTCCATGTACCTTTTTTTTGCGGTGTAGTGGCCCCGAGTGCCTTCTCTTGTGGTGCAGGGGCCTCCGAGTGCCTTCTTTTGTGGTGCAGGGCCCTCCGAGTTCCTTTCTTTCTGGTGCAGGGGCCTCCGAGTGCCTTTTTTTGCATTGTAGCAGCCCCCAAGTGCCTTTTTTTGTGCTGTAGGGGCCTCCGAGTGCCTTTTTTGTGGTGTAGGGGCAGCCGAGTGCCTTTTTTTGTGGTGTGGTGCTCCAAGTGCCTTTCTTTTGTGCTGTAGGGGCCTCTGAGTGCATTTTTTTTTGCGGTGCACTGGCCTCCAAGTGCCCTGTTTTTCAGTGCACTGGCCTCCGAGTGCCTTTTTTTGCGGTGCGGGGGCTACTGAGTGCCTTTTTTTGCAGTGTAGTAGCCTCCAAGTGCCTTTTTTTGCGGTGAAGGGCCCTCCGAGTGCCTTTTTTTGCAGTGTAGGGGCCTCCAAGTGCCTTTATTTCCGCTGTACAGGCCTGCAAGTGCCTCTTTTTCCAGTGCAGGAGCCTCCGAGTGCTTTTTTTTGTGGTGCAGGGCCCTCTGAGTGCCTTTTGTCGCGTTGTAGCAGCCTCCGAGTGCCTTTTTTTTGCATTTTAGCAGCCACCAAGTGCCTTTTTTTGTGCTGTAGGGGCCACTGAGTACCTTATCTTGTGGTGTAGGGGCAGCCGAGTGCCTCTTTTTCCAGTGTAGGGGCAGCCGAGTGCCTTCTTTTGTGGTGTGGTCCTCCGAGTGCCTTTCTTTTGCGGTGTCGAGGCCTCTGGGTGCATTTTTTTTTTGCAGTGTGGAGGCCTCCGAGTGCCTTTTTTTGCGGTGTGGAGGCCTCCGAGTGCCTTTTTTGCGGTGTGGAGGCCTCTGAGTGCCTTTTTTTGCAATGCAGGGGCTACTGAGTGCCTTTTTTAGTGGTGCATGGGCCTCAGGGTGCATTTTTTTGCAGTGTAGTAGCCTCCAAGTGCCTTTTTTTGCAATGTGGGGGCCACCGAGTGCCTTTCTTGGTGGTGTAGGGGCCTCTGAGTGCCTTCTTTTGTGGTGCAGGAGCCTCCGAGTGCCTTTTTTGGTGGTGCTGGGCCCTCTGAGTGCCTTGTTTCACATTGTAGCAGCCCCCGAGTGCCTTTTATTGTGCTGTAGGGTCCACCGAGTGCCTTTTCTTGTGGTTCAGAGGCCACCGAGTGCCTTTTCTTGTGGTTCAGGGGCCTCTGAGTGCCTTTTTTCACATTGTAGCAGCCCCCGAGAGCATTTTTTTGTGCTGTAGGAGCCACCGAGTGCCTTTTCTTGTGGTTCAGCGGCCTCCGAGTGCCTTTTTTCACATTGTAGCAGCTGAGTGCCTTTTTTTGTGCTGTAGGAGCCACCGAGTGCCTTTTTTTCCAGCGTAGGGACAGCCCCCGAGTGCCTTTCTCTGCGGTGTAGCGGCCTCCAAGTGCCTTTTTTTCTGGTGTACAGGCCTGCAATGCCTCTTTTTCCATTGCAGGAGCCTCTGAGTGCTTCTTTTGGTGGTGCCGGGCCCTCCAAGTGCTTTGTTTCACATTGTAGTCACCCCCGAGTGCCTTTTTTTGAGGTGCACTGCTGTCTGAGTGCCTTTTTTTTGCAGAGAAGGGGCATCTAAGTGCCTTTTTTTCCGGCCTAGCGGCCTCCAAGTGCCTATTTTTGCGATGTAGGCTCCCAAAGTGCCTTTTTTTCCAGTATAGTGTCCTCCATGTGCATAGTTTTGCAGTGCATCGCCTCCTAGTGCCCTTTTTTCCCAGTGCTCATGCCTCCAAGTGCCTTTTTTTCTGTTATGGTCCTTCAACGTTCTGTGATATCACTTTACCCTCTGCCTGAAATGATATTGTCAGGTCCACCACTGCTGGATGAGATAGTCATGTCACTTCTGCCTCACGGCCTGGTAGGCCAGTCAGGCCCATCAGTCCTTGCTCTGCTTGTGAGGTTGCTTCTGCCTCTGTGCTTGATAGGCCAGTGGCAGGGCCATGCCTCCTGACTGGGCGTGTGAGGATACTTGTGTCTCCATGCCAAAAAGGGCAGTGGCAAGCCCATGGTTGCTGGTTGTGTCTTATGATGTCACTTTGACCTGCATGCCATTGCATGCATGGCATGCATGGGCATGCACTGCCACGCCCATGGCTGCTGGTCTGCTTGGGTGTTCCCTTCTTTCTCCGTGGTTGATGCGCCATGGCAGGCCCAGAGCTGCTGGCTGTGCTTGTGAGGTCACAGCAGCCTCCGTGCCTGATAGGCCAGTGGCAGGCCCCTGTCTGCTTGGCTGTGCTTGTGAGGTCACAGCAGCGTCAGGACCTGATAGGCCAGTGGGAGGCCCCTGTCTGCTGGCTGTGCTTGTGAGGTCACAGCAGCCTCCGTGCCTCATAGGCCAGTGGCAGACCCACAGCTGCTGGCTGTGCTTGTCAGGTCAGAGAAGCCTCAGTGTCTTATAGGGCAGTGGCAGGCCCCTGGCTGCTGGCCACGTTTTGAGGTCACATTTGTCTCTGTACCTCATAGGGCAGTGGCAGGCCCCTGGCTGCTGGCTGTGCTTGTGAGGTCACAGCAGTCCTATTGGCTGATAGGTCAGTGGCAGGCCAATGGCTGCTGGCTGTCCTTTTGAGGTCACAGCAGTCTGAGTTACCGATAGGCCAGTGGCAGGCCTCTGGGTGCTGGCTGTTTTTGTGGGGTGACAGCAGCCTCAGTGCGTCATAGGCCAGTGGGATGCCCTGGCTGCTGGCTGCTGGCTTTGCTTGTGAGGTCACAGCAGTCCTGTTGCCTGATAGGCCAGTGGGATGCCCATAGCTGCTGGCTGTGCTTGTCAGGTCATAACACTCCTACAGCCTGATAGGCCAGCAGCAGGCCCCTGGCTGCTGACTGTGCTTCTGAGGTCAGAGCAGCCTCAGTGCCTGATAGGCCCGTGGACGGCCCCTGTCTGCTGGCTGCCTTTTGAGGTCACATTTGTCTCTGTACCTTCTAGGGCAATGGCAGGCCTCTGGCTCCTCGCTGTGCTTGTGAGGTCACAGCAGCCTCAGTGCCCTATAGGGCAGTGGCAGGCCCCTAGCTGCTGCCTGGGCTCGTGAGGTCATAGCAGCCTCAGTGCTTCACAGGCAGTGGCAGGCCCCTGGCTGCTGGCTGTGCTTGTCAGGTCACAGCAGCCTCAGTGCTTCACAGGCCAATGGCAGGCCCCTGGCTGCTGGCTGTGATTGTGAGGTCACGGAAGTACCAGTGCCTGATTGGCCCGTGACAGTGTCAATGCCTGCTGGCTGCGTTATGAGGTCACGTTTGTCTCGGGGCCTCATAGGGCATTTGGATGCCCATGCCTGCTGGCCATGCTTGTTGAGGTCACAGCAGTCCTGTTGCCTCATAGGCCAGTTTGAGGCCAATGACTGCTGGGTGGGCTTGTGAGGTCAGAGAAGCCTCAGTGCCCTATAGGGCAGTGGCAGGCCCATAGCTGCTCGCTGGGCTTCTGAGGTCACAGCAACCTCCATGCCCTTTAGGGCAGTGGCAGGCCCCTAACTGTTTACTGTGCTTCTGAGTTGACAGCAGCGTCAGCACCTCATCGGGCAGTGGGAGGCCAATGGCTGCTGTCTGTGCTTGTCAGGTCAAAGCAGTCCTACTGCCTGATAGGCTAGTGGCAGGCCCCTGGCTGCTGGCTGTGCTTGTGAGGTCACAGCAGCCTCAGTGCCTCATAGGCCAGTGGCAGGCCCATAGCTGCTGGCTGTGCTTTTCAGGTCACAGCAGTCCTATTGCCTGATAGGCCCGTGGCATGCCTCTGTCTGCTGGCTGCCTTTTGAGGTCACATTTGTCTCTGTACCTTCTAGGGCAATGGCAGGCCCCTGGCTCCTCGCTGTGCTTGTGAGGTCACAGCAGTCTCCTTTTCCTGTAGGCCAGAGGGATGCCAATGGCTGCTTGGTGTGCTTTTGAGGTCACAGCAGCCTCTGTGCCTCATAGGCCAGTGGCAGGCCCCTGGCTGCTGGCTGTGCTTGTGAGGACACAGCAGCCTCCGTTCCCTATAGGGCAGTGGCAGGCCCATAGCTGCTGGATGTGCTTGTAAGTTCACAGCAGTCCTATGTCCTGATAGGCCCGTGGAAGGCCTCTGTCTGCTGGCTGCCTTTTGAGGTCACATTTGTCCCTGTACCTTCTAGGGCAATGGCAGGCCTCTGGCTCCTCGCTGTGCTTGTGAGGTCACAGCAGCCTCCTTTTCCTGTAGGCCAGAGGGATGCCAATGGCTGCTTGGTGTGCTTTTGAGGTCACAGCAGCCTCTGTGCCTCATAGGCCAGTGGCAGGCCCCTGGCTGCTGGCTGTGCTTGTGAGGTCACAGCAGCCTCCTTTTCCTGTAGGCCAGTGGCAGACCCATAGCTGCTGTCTGTACTTAGGTCACAACACTCCTACAGCCTGATAGGCCAGAAGCAGGCCCCTGGCTGCTCACTGTGCTTGTGAGGTAACAGCAGCCTCCGTGCCTCATAGGCCAGTGGCAGACCCACAGCTGCTGGCTTTACTTGTTAGGTGAAATCAGCCTCAGTGTCTTATAGGGCAGTGGCAGGGCCCTGGCTGCTGGGTGCGTTTTGAGTTCACATTTGTCTCTGTACCTCATAGGGCAGTGGCAGGCCCCTGGCTGCTGGCTGTGCTTGTGAGGTCACAGCAGTCCTATTGGCTGATAGCTCAGTGGCAGGGCAATGACTGCTGGCTGTCCTTTTGAGTTCACAGCAGTCTGAGTTACTGATAGGCAAGTGGCAGGCCTCTGGGTGCTGGCTGTTTTTGTGAGGTCACAGCAGCCTCAGTGCCTCATAGGCCAGTGCGATGCCCTGGCTGCTGGCTGTGCTTGTGAGGTCACAGGAGTCCTGTTGCCTGATAGGCCAGTGGGAGGCCCATGGCTGCTGGCTGCATTTTGAGGTCACCTTTGTCTTAGTGCCTCATTGGCCAGTGGGATGCCCATGGCTGCTGGTTGTACTTGTGAGGTCACAGCAGCCTCAGTGCCACATAGGCCAGTGGGATGCCCTGGCTGCTGGCTGCTGACTGTGCTTGTGAGGTCAGAGAAGCCTCAGTGCCCTATAGGGCAGTGGCAGGACAATAGCTGCTGGCTGTGCTTTTCAGGTCACAGCAGTCCTATTTCCTGATAGGCCCGTGGAAGGCCTCTGTCTGCTGGCTGCCTTTTGACGTCACATTTGTCTCTGTACCTTCTAGGGCAATGGCAGGCCTCTGGCTCCTCGCTGTGCTTGTGAGGTCACAGCAGCCTCCTTTTCCTGTAGGCCAGAGGGATGCCAATGGCTGCTTGGTGTGCTTTTGAGGTCACAGCAGCCTCTGTTCCTCATAGGCCAGTGACAGGCCCCTGGCTGCTGGCTGTGCTTGTGAGGTCACAGCAGCCTCCCTGCCCTCTAGTCAGTGGCAGGCCCATAGCTGCTGCCTGGGCTCGTGAGGTCACAGCAGCCTCAGTGCTTCACAGGCCAGTGGCAGGCCCCTGGCTGCTGGCTGTGCTTGTGAGGTTACAGAAGCCTCCCTGCCCTTGAGGGCAGTGGCAGGCCCATAGCTGCTGGCTGTGCTTGTCAGGTCACAACACTCCTACAGACTGGTAGGCCAGAGGCAGTCCCTTCACTGCTGGCTGTGCTTGTGAGGTCACAGCAGCCTCAGTGTCTTATAGGGCAGTGGCAGGCCCCTGGCTGCTGGCTGTGCTTGTCAGGTCAGAGAAGCCTCAGTGCTTCACAGGCCAGTGTCAGGCCCCTGGCTGCTGGCTGTGCTTGTGAGGTCACAGCAGCCTCCGTGCCCTTTATGGCAGTGGCAGGCCCGTGACAGTGTGCTGTGATTGTGAGGTCAGAGCAGTGTCAGCCCCTCATTGGGCAGTGGAAGGCCAATGGCTGCTGGCTGTTTTCGTGAGGTAACATCAGCCTCCGTTCCCTATAGACCAGTGGCAGGCCTCTGCGTGCTGGCTGCATTTTGAGGTCACCTTTGTCTCAGTGCCTCATCAGGCAGTGGGATGCCCATGGCTGCTGACTCTGCTTGTGAGCTCACAGAAGTACCAGTGCCTGACAGGCCACTGGCAGGCCCCTGGCGGCTTCCTGTCCTTGTGAGGTCACATGAGCCTCTGTGTCTGATAGGGCAGTGGAAGGTGTAGAGGCCACCGAGTGCCTTTTTATGCGGTGCAGGGGCCACCGAGTGCCTTTTTTTGCGGTGCAGGGGCCTCAGGGTGCCTTTTTTTGCAGTGTAGCAGCCTCCAAGTGCCTTTTTTTGCAATGTGGGGGCTTCCGAGTGCCTTTTTTTGTGGTGCAGGGGCCTCCAAGTGCCTTTATTTCCAGTGTACAGGCCTGCAAGTGCCTCTTTTCCCAGTGCAGGAGCCTCCGAGTGCCTTTTTTGGTAGTGCAGGGCCCTCCGAGTGCCTTGTTTCACATTGTAGCAGCCCCCGAGTGCCTTTTATTTTCTGTATAGGCCACTGAGTGCCTTTTCTTGTGGGTCAGGGGCCTCCGAGTGCTGTTATTTTGGGGTGTGTGGTCCTCCATGTACCTTTTTTTTGCGGTGTAGTGGCCCCGAGTGCCTTTTCTTGTGGTGCAGGGGCCTCCGAGTGCCTTCTTTTGTGGTGCAGGGCCCTCCGAGTTCCTTTCTTTCTGGTGCAGGGGCCTCCGAGTGCCTTTTTTTGCATTGTAGCAGCCCCCAAGTGCCTTTTTTTGTGGTGTGGTGCTCCAAGTGCCTTTCTTTTGTGCTGTAGGGGCCTCTGAGTGCATTTTTTTTTGCGGTGCACTGGCCTCCAAGTGCCCTGTTTTTCAGTGCACTGGCCTCCGAGTGCCTTTTTTTGCGGTGCAGCGGCTACTGAGTGCCTTTTTTTGCGGTGCAGGGGCTACTGAGTGCCTTTTTTTGCAGTGTAGTAGCCTCCAAGTGCCTTTTTTTGCAATGTGGGGGCTTCCGAGTGCCTTTTTTTGTGGTGCTGGGGCCTCCAAGTGCCTTTATTTCCAGTGCACAGGCCTGCAAGTGCCACTTTTTCCAGTGCAGGGGCCGCCAAGTGCCTTTATTTCCAGTGTACAGGCCTGCAAGTAGCTCTTTTCCCAGTGCAGGGGCCTCCGAGTGCCTTTTTTGGTGGTGCTGGGCCCTCAGAGTGCCTTGTTTCACATTGTAGCAGCCCCAGAGTGCCTTTTCTTGTGCTGTAGGGGCCACCGAGTGCCTTTTCTTGTGGGTCAGGGGCCTCCGAGTGCCTTCTTTTGTGGTGCAGGGCCCTCCAAGTGCCTTTTTTTGCGGTGCAGGGGCCTCAGGGTGCATTTTTTTGCAGTGTAGCAGCCTCCAAGTGCCTTTTTTTGCAATGTGGGGGCTTCCGAGTGCCTTTTTTTGTGGTGCAGGGGCCTGCAAGTGCCTTTATGTCCAGTGTACAGGCCTGCAAGTGCCTCTTTTTCCAGTGCAGGAGCCTCCGAGTGCCTTTTTTGGTGGTGCAGGGCCCTCCAAGTGCCTTGTTTCACATTGTAGCAGCCCCCGAGTGCCTTTTATTTTGCTGTATAGGCCACTGAGTGCCTTTTCTTGTGGGTCAGGGGCCTCCGAGTGCTGTTATTTTGGGGGGTGTGGTCCTCCATATACCTTTTTTTTGCAGTGTAGTGGCCCCGAGTGCCTTTTCTTGTGGTGCAGGGGCCTCCGAGTGCCTTCTTTAGTGGTGCAGGGCCCTCCGAGTTCCCTTCTTTCTGGTGCAGGGGCTTCCGAGTGCCTTTTTTTGCATTGTAGCAGCCCCCAAGTGCCTTTTTTGTGCTGTAGGGGCCTCCGAGTGCCTTTTTTGTGGTGTAGGGGCAGCCGAGTGCCTTTTTTTGTGGTGTGGTGCTCCAAGTGCCTTTCTTTTGTGCTGTAGGGGCCTCTGAGTGCATTTTTTTTTGTGGTGCACTGGCCTCCAAGTGCCCTGTTTTTCAGTGCACTGGCCTCCGAGTGCCTTTTTTTGCGGTGCAGGGGCTACTGAGTGCCTTTTTTTGCAGTGTAGTAGCCTCCAAGTGCCTTTTTTTGCGGTGCGGGGGCTACTGAGTGCCTTTTTTTGCAGTGTAGTAGCCTCCAAGTGCCTTTTTTTGCAGTGTAGTAGCCTCCAAGTGCCTTTTTTTGCAATGTGGGGGCCACCGAGTGCCTTTTTTTGCAGTGTAGGGGCCTCCGAGTGCCTTCTTTTGTGGTGCAGGGGCCTCCAAGTGCCTTTATTTCCGGTGTACAGGCCTGCAAGTGCCTCTTTTTCCAGTGCAGGAGCCTCCGAGTGCTTTTTTTTGTGGTGCAGGGCCCTCTGAGTGCCTTTTGTCGCGTTGTAGCAGCCTCCGAGTGCCTTTTTTTGCATTTTAGCAGCCACCAAGTGCCTTTTTTTGTGCTGTAGGGGCCACTGAGTACCTTATCTTGTGGTGTAGGGGCAGCCGAGTGCCTCTTTTTCCAGTGTAGGGGCAGCCGAGTGCCTTTTTCTGTGGTGTGGTCCTCCGAGTGCCTTTCTTTTGTGGTGTCGAGGCCTCTGGGTGCATTTTTTTTTTTGCGGTGTGGAGGCCTCCGAGTGCCTTTTTTTGCGGTGTGGAGGCCTCCGAGTGCCTTTTTTGCGGTGTGGAGGCCTCTGAGTGCCTTTTTTTGCAATGCAGGGGCTACTGAGTGCCTTTTTTAGTGGTGCATGGGCCTCAGGGTGCATTTTTTTGCAGTGTAGTAGCCTCCAAGTGCCTTTTTTTGCAATGTGGGGGCCACCGAGTGCCTTTCTTGGTGGTGTAGGGGCCTCTGAGTGCCTTCTTTTGTGGTGCAGGAGCCTCCGAGTGCTTTTTTTGGTGGTGCTGGGCCCTCTGAGTGCCTTGTTTCACGTTGTAGCAGCCCCCGAGTGCCTTTTATTGTGCTGTAGGGTCCACCGAGTGCCTTTTCTTGTGGTTCAGAGGCCACCGAGTGCCTTTTCTTGTGGTTCAGGGGCCTCTGAGTACCTTTTTTCACATTGTAGCAGCCCCCGAGTGCGTTTTTTTGTGCTGTAGGAGCCACCGAGTGCCTTTTCTTGTGGTTCAGCGGCCTCCGAGTGCCTTTTTTCACATTGTAGCAGCTGAGTGCCTTTTTTTGTGCTGTAGGAGCCACCGAGTGCCTTTTTTTCCAGCGTAGGGACAGCCCCCGAGTGCCTTTCTCTGCGGTGTAGCGGCCTCCAAGTGCCTTTTTTTGCGGTGTGGAGGCCTCCGAGTGCCTTTTTTTGTGGTGCAGGGGCCTCCAAGTGCCTTTATTTCCAGTGTACAGGCCTGCAAGTGCCTCTTTTTCCAGTGCAGGGGCCTCCAAGTGCCTTTTTTTCTGGTGTACAGGCCTGCAATGCCTCTTTTTCCAGTGCAGGAGCCTCTGAGTGCTTCTTTTGGTGGTGCCGGGCCCTCCAAGTGCCTTGTTTCACATTGTAGTCACCCCCGAGTGCCTTTTTTTGAGGTGCACTGCTGTCTGAGTGCCTTTTTTTTGCAGAGAAGGGGCATCTAAGTGCCTTTTTTTCCGGCCTAGCGGCCTCCAAGTGCCTATTTTTGCGATGCAGGCTCCCAAAGTGCCTTTTTTTCCAGTATAGTGTCCTCCATGTGCATATTTTTGCAGTGCATCGCCTCCTAGTGCCCTTTTTTCCCAGTGCTCATGCCTCCAAGTGCCTTTTTTCTGTTATGGTCCTTCAACGTTCTGTGATATCACTTTACCCTCTGCCTGAAATGATATTGTCAGGTCCACCACTGCTGGATGAGATAGTCATGTCACTTCTGCCTCACGGCCTGGTAGGCCAGTCAGGCCCATCAGTCCTTGCTCTGCTTGTGAGGTTGCTTCTGCCTCTGTGCTTGATAGGCCAGTGGCAGGGCCATGCCTCCTGACTGGGCGTGTGAGGATACTTGTGTCTCCATGCCAAAAAGGGCAGTGGCAGGCCCATGGTTGCTGGTTGTGTCTTATGATGTCACTTTGACCTGCATGCCATTGCATGCATGGCATGCATGGGCATGCACTGCCACGCCCATGGCTGCTGGTCTGCTTGGGTGTTCCCTTCTTTCTCCGTGGTTGATGCGCCATGGCAGGCCCAGAGCTGCTGGCTGTGCTTGTGAGGTCACAGCAGCCTCCGTGCCTGATAGGCCAGTGGCAGGCCCCTGTCTGCTGGCTGTGCTTGTGAGGTCACAGCAGTGTCAGGACCTGATAGGCCAGTGGGAGGCCAATGGCTGCTGGCTGTGCTTGTGAGGTCACAGCAGCCTCCGTGCCTCATAGGCCAGTGGCAGACCCACAGCTGCTGGCTATGCTTGTCAGGTCAGAGAAGCCTCAGTGTCTTATAGGGCAGTGGCAGGGCCCTGGCTGCTGGCCACGTTTTGAGGTCACATTTGTCTCTGTACCTCATAGGGCAGTGGCAGGCCCCTGGCTGCTGGCTGTGCTTGTGAGGTCACAGCAGTCCTATTGCCTGATAGGTCAGTGGCAGGCCAATGGCTGCTGGCTGTCCTTTTGAGGTCACAGCAGTCTGAGTTACCGATAGGCCAGTGGCAGGCCTCTGGGTGCTGGCTGTTTTTGTGGAGTGACAGCAGCCTCAGTGCGTCATAGGCCAGTGGGATGCCCTGGCTGCTGGCTGCTGGCTTTGCTTGTGAGGTCACAGCAGTCCTGTTGCCTGATAGGCCAGTGGGATGCCCATAGCTGCTGGCTGTGCTTGTCAGGTCATAACACTCCTACAGCCTGATAGGCCAGCAGCAGGCCCCTGGCTGCTGACTGTGCTTCTGAGGTCACAGCAGCCTCAGTGCCTGATAGGCCCGTGGACGGCCTCTGTCTGCTGGCTGCCTTTTGAGGTCACATTTGTCTCTGTACCTTATAGGGCAATGGTAGGCCTCTGGCTCCTCGCTGTGCTTGTGAGGTCACAGCAGCCTCAGTGCCCTATAGGGCAGTGGCAGGCCCCTAGCTGCTGCCTGGGCTCGTGAGGTCATAGCAGCCTCAGTGCTTCACAGGCCAGTGGCAGGCCCGTAGCTGCTGGCTGTGATTGTGAGGTCACGGAAGTACCAGTGCCTGATTGGCCCGTGACAGTGTCAATGCCTGCTGGCTGCGTTATGAGGTCACGTTTGTCTCGGGGCCTCATAGGGCATTTGGATGCCCATGCATGCTGGCCATGCTTGTTGAGGTCACAGCAGTCCTGTTGCCTCATAGGCCAGTTGAGGCCAATGACTGCTGGGTGGGCTTGTGAGGTCAGAGAAGCCTCAGTGCCCTATAGGGCAGTGGCAGGCCCATAGCTGCTCGCTGGGCTTCTGAGGTCACAGCAGCCCCCATGCCCTTTAGGGCAGTGGCCGGCCCCTAACTGTTTACTGTGCTTCTGAGTTGACAGCAGCGTCAGCGCCTCATCGGGCAGTGGGAGGCCAATGGCTGCTGGCTGTGCTTGTGAGGTCACATCAGCCTCCGTGCTGTATAGGCCAGTGGCAGGCCCTTGGCTGCTGTCTGTGCTTGTCAGGTCAAAGCAGTCCTACTGCCTGATAGGCTAGTGGCAGGCCCCTGGCTGCTGGCTGTGCTTGTGAGGTCACAGCAGCCTCAGTGCCTCATAGGCTAGTGGCAGGCCCATAGCTGCTGGCTGTGCTTTTCAGGTCACAGCAGTCCTGTTTCCTGATAGGCCCGTGGCATGCCTCTGTCTGCTGGCTGCCTTTTGAGGTCACATTTGTCTCTGTACCTTCCAGGGCAATGGCAGGCCTCTGGCTCCTCGCTGTGCTTGTGAGGTCACAGCAGCCTCCCTGCCCTATAGGGCAGTGGCAGGCCCATAGCTGCTGGCTGTGCTTGGGAGGTCACAGTAGTCTCAATGCGTCATAAGTGAGTGTCAAGCGCCCCCTGCTGCCTCTGCTTGTGAGGTCACAGCAGCCTCATTGCCTCATAGGCCAGTGGCAGGCCCCTGGCTGCTGGCTGTGCTTGTGAGGACACAGCAGCCTCCGTTCCCTATAGGGCAGTGGCAGGCCCATAGCTGCTGGCTGTGCTTGTAAGTTCACAGCAGTCCTATTGCCTGATAGGCCCGTGGAAGGCCTCTGTCTGCTGGCTGCCTTTTGAGGTCACATTTGTCTCTGTACCTTCTAGGGCAATGGCAGGCCCCTGGCTCCTCGCTGTGCTTGTGAGGTCACAGCAGCCTCCTTTTCCTGTAGGCCAGAGGGATGCCAATGGCTGCTTGGTGTGCTTTTGAGGTCACAGCAGCCTCTGTTCCTCATAGGCCAGTGACAGGCCCCTGGCTGCTGGCTGTGCTTGTGAGGTCACAGCAGCCTCCTTTTCCTGTAGGCCAGTGGCAGACCCATAGCTGCTGTCTGTACTTAGGTCACAACACTCCTACAGCCTGATAGGCCAGAAGCAGGCCCCTGGCTGCTCACTGTGCTTGTGAGGTAACAGCAGCCTCCGTGCCTCATAGGCCAGTGGCAGACCCACAGCTGCTGGCTTTACTTGTTAGGTGAAATCAGCCTCAGTGTCTTATGGGGCAGTGGCAGGGCCCTGGCTGCTGGGCGCCTTCTGAGGTCACATTTGTCTCTGTACCTCATAGGGCAGTGGCAGGCCCCTGGCTGCTAGCTGTGCTTGTGAGGTCACAGCAGTCCTATTGGCTGATAGGTCAGTGGCAGGGCAATGGCTGCTGGCTGTCCTTTTGAGTTCACAGCAGTCTGAGTTACTGATAGGCAAGTGGCAGGCCTCTGGGTGCTGGCTGTTTTTGTGAGGTCACAGCAGCCTCAGTGCCTCATAGGCCAGTGCGATGCCCTGGCTGCTGGTTGTACTTGTGAGGTCACAGCAGCCTCAGTGCCGCATAGGCCAGTGGGATGCCCTGGCTGCTGGCTGCTGACTGTGCTTGTGAGGTCAGAGAAGCCTCAGTGCCCTATAGGGCAGTGGCAGGCCCATAGCTGCTGGCTATGCTGGTGAGGTCACAGCAGTCCTATGTCCTGATAGGCCAGTGGCAGGCCCCTGTCTGCTGGCTGCCTTTTGAGGTCACATTTGTCTCTGTACCTTATAGGGCAATGGTAGGCCTCTGGCTCCTCGCTGTGCTTGTGAGGTCACAGCAGCCTCAGTGCCCTATAGGGCAGTGGCAGGCCCCTAGCTGCTGCCTGGGCTCGTGAGGTCATAGCAGCCTCAGTGCTTCACAGGCCAGTGGCAGGCCCGTAGCTGCTGGCTGTGATTGTGAGGTCACGGAAGTACCAGTGCCTGATTGGCCCGTGACAGTGTCAATGCCTGCTGGCTGCGTTATGAGGTCACGTTTGTCTCGGGGCCTCATAGGGCAGTTGGACGCCCATGCCTGCTGGCCATGCTTGTGAGGTCACAGCAGCCTCAGTGCCTCATAGGCCAGTGGCAGGCCCGTAGCTGCTGGCTGTGCTTGTGAGCTCACAGCAGTCCTATTTCCTGATAGGTCCGTGGCAGGCCTCTGTCTGCTGGCTGCCTTTTGAGGTCACATTTGTCTCTTTACCTTACAGGGCAGTGGGAGGCCCCTGGCTGTGCTTGTGAGGTCACAACACTCCTATAGCCTGATAGGCCAGCAGCAGGACCCTGGCTGCTGACTGTGCTTGTCAGGTCAAAGCAGTCTTACAGCCTGACAGGGCAGTGGCAGGCCCATAGCTGCTGGCTATGCTTGTGAGGTCACAGCAGTCCTATTTCCTGATAGGCCCGTGGCAGGCCCCTGGCTGCTGGCTGTGCTTGTCAGGTCAGAGAAGCCTCAGTGCCCTTTATGGCAGTGGCAGGCCCGTGACAGTGTGCTGTGCTTGTGAGGTCAGAGCAGTGTCAGCGCCTCATTGGGCAGTGGAAGGCCAATGGCTGCTGGCTGTGTTTGTGAGGTAACATCAGCCTCCGTTCCCTATAGGCCAGTGGCAGGCCCTTCACTGCTGGCTGTGCTTGTGAGGTCACAGCAGTCTGAATGCCTGATAGCCAGTGGGAGGTCCATACCTGCTGGCTGTGCTCGTGAGGTCACAGCAGTCCTATTGCCTGATAGGCCAATGCGAGGCCATTGGCTGCTGGCTGTCCTTTTGAGGTCACGGCAGTCCTATTGCCTGATAGGCCAGTGGCAGGCCTCTGCATGCTGGCTGCATTTTGAGGTCACCTTTGTCTCAGTGCCTCATCAGGCAGTGGGATGCCCATGGCTGCTGACTCTGCATGTGAGCTCACAGAAGTACCAGTGCCTGACAGGCCACTGGCAGGCCCCTGGCGGCTTCCTGTCCTTGTGAGGTCACATGAGCCTCTGTGTCTGATAGGGGAGTGGAAGGTGTTGTAGAGGCCACCGAGTGCCTTTTCTTGTGGTGCAGGGGCCTCCTAGTGCCTTTTTTCGCATTGTAGCAGCCCCGGAGTGCCTTTTTTTGTGCTGTAGGGGCCTCAGGGTGGCTTTTTTTCCATTGCAGGTGCCTCCAAATGCCTTTCTCTGCGGTGTAGCGGCTTCCGAGTGCCTTTTTTTACGGTGTACAGGCCTGCAAGTGCCACTTTTTCCAGTGCAGCAGCCTCCGAGTGCCTCTTTTGGTGGTGCCAGGCCCTCTAAGTGCCTTGTTTCACATTGTAGCAGCCCCCGCGTGCCTTTTTTTGCAGTGTAGGGGCCACTGTGTGCCTTTTTCTGGTGTGTAGAGGCCTCCGAGTGCCTGTTTTTCCAGTGTAAGGGCAGCTGAGTGCCTTTTTTTGTGCTGCAGGGCCCTCCAAGTGCCTTTCTTTCCGGTGTAGGGGCACCGGCGTGCCTGTTTTCGCATTGTAGCAGCCCCCGAGTGCCTTTTTTTGCAGTGCAGGGGCCTCAGGGTGCAATTTTTGCAGTGTAGTAACCTCCAACTGCCTTTTTTTGCAATGTAGGGGCTTCCGAGTGCCTTCTTTTGTGGTGCAGGGGCCTCCGAGTGCCTGTTTTGGTGGTGCAGGGACCTCCGAGTGCCTTGTTTTACATTGTAGCAGCCCCCGAGTGCCTTTTTTTGTGCTGTAGGAGCCTCCAAATGCCTTTTTTTCCAGTGTAGGGGCAGCCGAGTGCCTTTTTTTGTGGTGTGGTCCTCCAAGTGCCTTTCTTTTGTGGTGTCGGGGCCTCTGAGTGCATTTTCTTTTGTGGTGCACTGGCCTCCGAGTGCCTTTTTTGCGGTGTGGAGGCCTCTGTGTGCCTTTTTTTGCTGTGCGTGGACCTCAGGGTGCATTTTTTTGCAGTGTAGTAGCCTCCAAGTGCCTTTTTTTGCAATGTAGGGGCTTCCAAGTGCCTTTTTTTGTGGTGCAGGGGCCTCCAAGTGCCTTTATTTCCAGTGTACAGGCCTGCAAGTGCCTCTTTTTCCAGTGCAGGAGCCTCCGAGTGCCTTTTTTTTGTGGTGCTGGGCCCTCAGAGTGCCTTGTTTCACATTGTAGCAGCCCGCAAGTGCCTTTTTTTGTGCTGTAGGGGCCACTGAGTGCCTTTTCTTGTGGTTCAGGGGCCTTCGAGTGCTGTTATTTTGGGGTGTGTGGTCCTCCATGTATCTTTTTTTTTTGCGGTGTAGTGGCCCCGAGTGCCTTTTATTGTGCTGTAGAGGCCACCGAGTGCCTTTTCTTGTGGGTCAGGGGCCACCAAGTGCCTTTTTTTGCATTGTAGCAGCCCCCGAGTGCCTTTTTTTGTGCTGTAGTGGCCTCCTAGTGCCTTTTCTTTTGTGGTGTAAAGGCCGCCGAGTGCCTTTTTTTGGGGTGCACTGGCCTCCAAGTGCCTTTTATTCCAGTGTAGGAGCCACCGAGTGCCTTTTTTCCATTGTAGCAGCCTCCAAGTGCCTTTTTTGTGATGCAGGGGCCTCCAAGTGCTTTTTTTTCCAGTGCAGGGCCTCCAAGTGCCTGTTTTCGCATTGTAGCAGCCTCCGAGTGCCTTTTTTTTGTGCTGTAGGAGCCACCGAGTGCCTTTTTTTGCGGTGCATGGTCCTCCGAGTGCCTTTTTTTGCAGTGTAGAGGCCCCCAAGTTCCTTTTTTTGTGATGTAGGAGCTTCCGAGTGCCTTTTTTTGCAGTGTTGCGGCCTGTGAGTACCCTTTCTTGTGGTTCACTGTTCTCCGGGTGCCTTTTTTTTGCAGTGCAGGGGCCTCCAAGTGCCTTTGTTTGAGGTGCACTGCTGTCTGAGTGCCTTTTGTTTGCAGTGAAGGGGCATCTAAGTGCCTTTTTTCCGGCCTAGCGGCCTCCAAGTGCCTACTTTTGTGATGCAGGCTCCCAAAGTGCCTTTTTTCCAGTATAGTGTCCTCCATGTGCATATTTTTGCAGTGCATCACCTCCTAGTGCCCTTTTTTCCCAGTGCTCATGCCTCCAAGTGCCTTTTTTCTGTTATGGTCCTTCAACGTTCTGTGATATCACTTTACCCTCTGCCTGAAATGATATTGTCAGGCCCACCACTGCTGGATGAGATAGTCATGTCACTTCTGCCTCACGGCCTGGTAGGCCAGTCAGGCCCATCAGTCCTTGCTCTGCTTGTGAGGTTGCTTCTGCCTCTGTGCTTGATAGGCCAGTGGCAGGGCCATGCCTCCTGACTGGGCTTGTGAGGATACTTGTGTCTCCATGCCAAAAAGGGCAGTGGCAGGCCCATGGCTGCTGGTCTGCTTGGGTGTTCCCTTCTTTCTCCGTGCTTGATGCGCCATGGCAGGCCCAGAGCTGCTGGCTGTGCTTCTGAGGTCCCTTTGACCTCAGTGCCTGATGAGGCACTCAGAGCTCCATGAGTCCTGCCTGTGCTTCTGAGCTCACTTCTGCCTCAGTGCCTGATTGGCAAGTGGCAGGCCACTGGCTGCTTGCTGAGGTAGTGAGGTCATTTTTACCAGCAGCCCTAAACTTAGCGCTATGGGATGTTCAGCATCCTCCGTGACAGCCTCTAAGACTGTTGCCAGTGGAAATTCTTTTGGGGAGACCTTTAGCCACAGTGGGCAACTCAGGCTAAAAGCAACCGCTTGGGTGGAGATGAGCGAATTACACTTACAAAAGGTAGGGGAAAAGCTCAGTGGGCCCACTCAGTACCAGGTGACGTGCAAGCACACGCTAGCCAGCCTGGACATAAGGGTTGGTACAGATAGTCACCTGAAAGTCCGAAGTGCAACCAAATCTCGGGAGGCCCCTACACTGTACTGTTGAGTTCTTATTTCACTGTTAAACTTCCAGGTAAAGAAAATTGGCTCTAGTCAGATGTAAAGCGGCTGAGTGGACCGGAAGCTCTTGGAAGCACCACATGAGCTAAGCCGTCCGGGTCATTAAATGTTACAAAGTGTGGCGTGTAACACTTGCTTGTGTTGTTAGTTGTTGTCGTGACCTTTGTGCTCGCACTGGAGTATTCTTTAACGGCCCTAGCGAAAAACCAAGCTGCGAGTAAAATGTGTTGCAGCCAAAATCGAGGAGAAGCAATTTGGGAAGCAAATGAGGAATGCTCTTGTTCCTACTTGTATCAAGTAGCGCATCCACAGAGTTGACAGCATGTTGCAGTGCCTACCACGTTGAAGGTGAGGCAAAAGCCCTGGAGGAGCATCCCATACGGCTAGAAATGGGACCAAGACGTTACCCAAACTGAGAAGTCCAGTGTGTCACTAACTACAAATTGTAGTGACTCTCGCCTGGTGCCGGAGAGACGATTTCACTGAAAACTTCCGCCTTCCATTGCCCGGGTCCCGGCAGACCCCGGTGATGTGTTCTAACGACCGCTCTTGTAATGGGAGTGTAACTTGTAAGTCTACTCCATTAGTTCTACCCTGCACTCTCAGGAACGGGCTTTCAACACTCTCTCCTGCTTTAACCACTTCCCCAATGCTCTCCATTTTAACTTTCCCTGCGGTCACTGCAGGAACAGCCCGACCATCTCCGCAGCGCTCCCACGCAGTTAAATCAACCGGAACACAAAAGTTACTGTTGAACCCTTTGTGGTCTCTAAAACTTGTAGCGTTACTCAGGCAAGAGAACATGTCTATGATTAAACCATCCTGTCTGCCATTTTTAAATATAGCTTACACCGCATGGCTGGAATGGTTACGCAAGCGGACCTGAAGCGCCAAATGGCGAGAAAGAAAGGATGTCAGGGGTGTTACAGGGCCAGGATTAGGAGTTCTAAATAGCATCGATGCTGAGGCATTAGTGAACAAGTGCCACAAACAGAGATGTGTCTACATTAGCAAAGCAAAGCCATTACGATCATCTCTGTTACCTCTTGGAAGTAATCAACGGTGCTCCTCTCAGATTTCTACCTCAGTGGGAGTTCAAAGAAGGAAAGCTCATCAGCTTCCTTAGTTGCATCAGGAGGAGCTCAAACTAATGTTTCTTTGGCGGTCCATTGTATCCAAGCCAACTGGACACAATCCGGACCAGTTGCAACAACTCGGGCAGGTGAGAAAGGGCTCCTACCCAGTGAAATTCGCAAAGCAGGACTCCTTCCAAAGGAGTTCAATATGAAGGAATCTTGGACTGCCACCATCTAGAGTTAATCAGAGTCAGGCTAGGGCAGCCCCATGACATTGCCTCCCGTGCCTCACTTACACCACGTCCACGCACAGCTGCCTCCTAAGAATGCCCGCCTGCTCAGCTGCCTGTCTGAACAGCCCACGCTGACTGGCAAGAGCTGTTGCCAAGCAAGCTTGACCTGCATGCGTAGGGCAGCCCCACAGCACTTTCACAGCTGCCTTCCTCGCCGGTTGACACTTACAGCAGGGCTATTCCCTCCGAACGCCTAGGAGTGCCACACTGCTCCAACGCCGCCACTGACAGTCAGGGCTCACAGGCAGGAGCTAGTCCCAGCCAAGCTTCCCCTGCATGCCTACGGCAGTCCCACAACAGCATAACGGCTTGCCTTCCTTTCCTGTCGACATTAATAGCACCGCTATTCCCGCCTTCCTCCTAGCAATGCCACGTTGCTCAAATGCCTGTCCAACGAGCAAGGGCTGCTAGGCAAGAGCGCGGGTATGCGAAACTAGCCTTGGGCAGCCCCACAAGAGGTACCCATCTCGCCTTCCTCCCCCGTCAACAATTACAGCAGGCATACTCACAGCTTCCTCCTAAGAATGCCCAGCTGCTCAGACGCCTGTCCGAACAGCAAGGGCCGCTAGGCAAGAGCTCTGGGCATGCCAAGCTTGCCTCGGGCAGCCCACAGCATATTCCCTGCTCTCTTTCTAGGTGAGGGCCTTTTGGCCTTTACCCCCCTGGCTACTCCCAACTTAGTCCTAAGAATGCCAAAATGCTCAGACGCCTTTGCGAGCAAGCAGGGCTCAAAAGCAAGAGCTCGTCCCCACCACACAAGACCTGCTAAGCCACAGCAGGCCCACAACACGTTCACAGTTGCCTTCCTCTCCTGGCCACACTTAAAGGATGCGTACTCACGCCTTACTCCGAGGAGTGCCACATTGCGCAAACGCCTCTCTCTCCTGTCAGTCCTCACAGGCAAGAATTCTGGACACAAGTTGGAAAAGAGCTTCTGGCAGCCGCACAAGATAGGCGCAGCTCACCGTTCACTTGTGTCGCCGATCACACCAGGCGTACTCAGCGCTTCCTCCAATGAATGCCAGAATAGTCAGTGGCGCGTCCGAGCAGCCAGGGCTCACAGACAAGAGCCTTCATCCCTAAGGCCACCGCACAGTATGTTCCTGAGTGGCCATCCTCTCCTGGCAAAACAGAGGGGCTTGCTCGCTCTAAGTGTGGAGGGAAGAGGTGGGCAAACTGCGAACCTGTTGTAGAGCTGCCTTAGATATGCAGCTCAAGCCTGTGAGCGCTGGCTGTTCAGACAGCCATCGGAGCAGTCTGTCGGGCTTAGGAAGAAGCTGTGAGTACGCCTGGTGTAACTGTCGACAGGGGAGGCTGGTGAGCCCGGCTCGTTTTGTGGCCCTGCCAGAGACAATCTTCTCCTGCCCAGATCTCTTGCCTATGCGTGCCGCCTCTCCGGAGAAGCCTCTGAGCAGCCGAGCCCTCTTAAGAGTAAGCATGGTGTAATTGTTGATGGGGAGGATGGCGAAATGTGACTTCCTGTGGGGATGCCAGAGACAAGCTTGTTGTGCCAAGGACGCTCGCCTGTGAGTAATGAAAGGCAGAAAGGCATTTGAAGCAGTGTGCCACTCCTAGCAGTAGATTGCGAATCGGCGCGCTGTAACTGTCAGCAGGCGAAGGCGGCAAGTCATGAAGGTATTGTGGAGCTGCCCTAAGCATGCAGTGCAAGCTTGTTGGGGCAACACTTTTGCTCTGAGCTCTGGATGTTCGGACAGTCGTCTGAGTAGTCTGGCATTCTTAGGCAGAAGCTGTGAGTACGCCTGGTGTAATTGTCGATGGGGGAGGATGGCGAGACGGGCTCATTTTGCTGTGCTCCCAGAGACAAGCTTGTCGTGACCAGCACTCTTGCCCGTGAGTGCCGGCTGCCAGACAGGTGTCTGAGCAGGCCAGCTTTCTAAAGCGTAAGCCTGGTGTAATTGTCAACAGGTCTCACAGGAAAGAGTGCTGGACTCCCCCATGATTGCTCTGCGTGCATAGGGCAGCCCCGCAACGCGTTCACAGCTGCCTTCCTTGTCGGGCGACACTTACAGCAGGGCTATTCCTCCCGAACGCCTAGGCGTGCCACACTGCTCAAGCACCTCCACCGAGAGACAGGGCTCACAGGCAGGAGCTAGTCCCAGCCAAGCTTCCCCTGCATGCCTATGGCAGTCCCACAACAGGATAACGGCTTGCCTTCTTCTCCTGTCGACATTAAAAGCACGTCGGCTCCCACCTTCCTCCTAGGAATGCCACATTGCTCAAATGCCTGTCCAACGAGCAAGGGCTGCTGGGCATGCCAAGCTTGCCTCGGGCAGCCCCACAAGACGTACCCATCTCACCTTCCTCCCCCATCGACAAACACACCATGCGTACTCACAGCTTCCTGCTAAGAATGCCAGAGTGCTCAGATGCCTGAGCGAACGACAAGTGCAGAGATGTAATAGCTCTGGGCATGCCAAGCTTCCCTTTGGCAGCCCACAAAATATTCCCTTGCTCTCTTCCTAGGTGCGCGCCTTTTGGCCCTTTACACCACGGCTACTCACAAGCCTTATTCCCGAGAATGCCGGCCGGCTCCGACACCCGTCGTGGCAGAAGTGGATTCAGAGGGGAGAGCTCTGGGCACTACAGGCTTGCCTCGGGCAGCCTCACCAAAAAGACAAATCCAGGTCTCGCTTTCCTTCCCTGTGGACACTTACAGCAGGACTCTTCCCACCTCACTTCTGGCATAGGCACAGGTATCACATGCCTCTCCCACTTGTCAGCACTCACAGGCAAGAGTTCTAGGCACTCCAAACTGGCTTCCCGCAGTCTCGCAATAAGTCCCCCTCTCGCCATCCTCTCCCCTCGATAAGAAGACCAGGCCAACTCAAAGCTTCCTCCTATGCATGCCAGAAAACTCAGATACAGCCAAGGCTCACAGGCAAGAGCTCTTCCCAAGCAAGCAGGCCCTTCATCCCTAAGTCCACCGCACAGCACGTTCACAAGTGGCCTTCCTCTCCTGGCGCCGCTTACAGCGGGGCTTGCTTGCTCTAAGTGTGGCGAGACGACGTAGGCAAAGTATACATCTATTGTAGAGCCGCCTTAGATATGCAGCTCAGGTCTGTGAGCGCTGGCTATTCGGGAAGGTGTCAGAGCAGTCTGGCATTCTTAGGCGGAAGCTTTATCGATGGGAGGATGGCGAGACGGGCTCGTCTTGTAGGGCTGCCCGAGACAAGCTTGGCATGCCCAGAGCTCATGCCTGTGGGAAAAGACACAGGAGAGACGTTTAAACAATGTGACACTCCCAGCAGTAAGGTGCAACAGTTTCACACTTTGCCTACCTCCACACAGCGTAAGCAAGCCCCGCTGTAAGTGTCGCCAGGAGAGGAAAGGCCCCCCCGCCCGTGAATGGGCTGTGCGGCTGCCTGTGGGATAAAAGTCAAGCGTGCTTGGGAAGAGCTCTTGTCTGTGAACGCTGGCTGTTCGGGCAGGCGTCTGAGCATTTTGGCATTCATAGGAGGAAGCTTTGAGTTGGCCTGGTCTTGTAATCGAGGGGGAGGATGGCGAGAAAGGGGCGCTTCGCGAGGCTGCCGGAAGCACAATTGGCGTGCCCAGAGCTCTTGCCGCTGAACCCCTTTCTGTTCGGACAGGTGTCTGAGCAGGCTGGCATTCTCAGCAGTAAGGCTTGTATACCTGTCAAACAAGGGTAATATGGGAATTTGGCTCTTCTTCGGGGCTTCCGAATGGAAGCTTGTCCTGCCCAGAGGTCTTGCCTGTGAGCGCTGGCTGTTCGTACAGGCAGCAGAGCAGGCGGGCATTCTTTGGAGGAAGCTGTGAGTGGATGTGGTGTAAGTGTCCACGGGGAGGATGGCGAGATGGGCAGAGCTCCGAGAGACAAGCTTGTCGTGTCCAGAGCGCTTGACTTGAGTACTGACAGGGGCGAGATACACGTTTGAGCAGAGTTGCACTCCCAGCAGTACGATGCAACTGCAGTGTCGACAGCGTCTGCGAGGCCTCTGTGTTCGGAAGTTGTCTGAGTAGTCTGGCATTCTTAGGAGGAGGCTTTGAATACGCCTGCTGTTAAGTGTCGACGGAGAGCCGGGTCATCTCGCAGGGCTGCCAGAGACAAGCTTGGCGTGCCCAGACCTCTTGCCCATGAGTGGCGGCTCTCTGGACAGGCGTCCGAGAGGAAGGCTTTCTTAGGAGTCATCCTGGTGAGGTTGTCGACTGCACTCACAGGCAAGAGCTCTGGGCACGGCCAGCTTGCTTCGAGCTGTCTCGCAAAAAGTTCCCCGTCTCGCCTTTCTGCTGTGTGGACAATTACACAGGGCTATGCCCACCTTACTGCTAGGAGTGTCACATTGTTTAAACGTCTCTCCTGTGTCTTTTCCCACAGGCATGAGCTCTGGGCATGCCAAGCTTGTCTCGGGCAGCCCTACAAGACGAGCCCGTCTCGCCATCCTCCCATCGATAAAGCTTCCGCCTAAGAATGCCAGACTGCTCAGATGGCTGTCCGAACAACCAGAGCTCACAGCGTTGATCTGCGGCTCTCCAACAGGTTCGCAGTTTGCCTCCCTCTTCTCTCCCCACTTAGAACAAGCAAGCCCCACCTTACGTGCTGCCAGCAGAGAACGGCCACTCGGGAATGCGCTGTGCGGTGGCCAGAGCCCAGGCTGTTCGGAGAGGTGTGCAACCTTTGACCTCAGTGCCTGATGAGGCACTCAGAGCGCCATGAGTCCTGCCTGTGCTTCTGAGCTCACTTCTGCCTCAGTGCCTGATTGGCAAGTGGCAGGCCACTGGCTGCTTGCTGAGGTAGTGAGGTCATTTTTACCAGCAGCCCTAAACTTAGCGCTATGGGATGTTCAGAATCCTCCGTGACAGCCTCTAAGACTATTGCCAGTGGAAATTCTTTTGGGGAGACCTTTAGCCACAGTGGGCAACTCAGGCTAAAAGCAACCGCTTGGGTGGAGATGAGCGAATTACACTTACAAAAGGTAGGGGAAAAGCTCAGTGGGCCCACTCAGTACCAGGTGACGTGCAAGCACACGCTAGCCAGCCTGGACATAAGGGGTTGGTACAGATAGTCACCTGAAAGTCCGAAGTGCAACCAAATCTCGGGAGGCCCCTACACTGTACTGTTGAGTTCTTATTTCACTGTTAAACTTCCAGGTAAAGAAAATTGGCTCTAGTCAGATGTAAAGCGGCTGAGTGGACCGGAAGCTCTTGGAAGCACCACATGAGCTAAGCCCTCCGGGTCATTAAATGTTACAAAGTGTGGCGTGTAACACTTGCTTGTGTTGTTAGTTGTTGTCGTGACCTTTGTGCTCGCACTGGAGTATTCTTTAACGGCCCTAGCAAAAAAAAAACCAAGCTGCGAGTAAAATGTGTTGCAGCCAAAATCGAGGAGAAGCAATTTGGGAAGCAAATGAGGAACGCTCTTGTTCCTACTTGTATCAAATAGCGCATCCACAGAGTTGACAGCATGTTGCAGTGCCTACCACGTTGAAGGTGAGGCAAAAGCCCTGGAGGAGCTCTTGTAATGGGAGTGTAACTTGTAAGTCTACTCCATTAGTTCTACCCTGCACTCTCAGGAACGGGCTTTCAACACTCTCTCCTGCTTTAACCACTTCCCCAATGCTCTCCATTTTAACTTTCCCTGCGGTCACTGCAGGAACAGCCCGACCATCTCCGCAGCGCTCCCACGTAGTTAAATCAACCGGAACACAAAAGTTACTCTTGAACCTACTGTTGTAGAGCTGCCTTCGATATGCAACTCAAGCCTGTGAGCTCTGGCTGTTCAGACTGGCAGCTGAGCAGGCTGGCATTCTTAGGAGGAAGCTGTGAGAACGGCTGGTGCAATTGTCGACGAGGGAAGATGGAGACTCAGGCTTGCCCATGGGCCCTCCCGAGACAAGCTTGTTGTGTCCAGAGCTCTTGCCCATGAGTGCCGGCTCTCCGGACAGGCGTCCGAGCAAGCTTACTTTCTTAGGAGTCAGCCTGGTGTAACTGTCGACTGCGCTCACAGGCAAGAGAGCTGCCCCCAAGCAAGCTTGCGCCTCATGCTCAGGGCAGCCCAACAGCACGTTCCCGGCTCCCCTTCTTTGCCTGTCGGCACGTACAGCAGGCCTATTCCACCTTACTGCTAGGAGTGCCACACTGCTCAAACGCTTCTCTCCTCGTCAGTACTCACAGGCGAGCGCTCTGAAAATGACAAGCTTGTCTCGGGCCGCTCCACAAGACGAGCCCGTCTCGCCATCCTCCCCATCGACAATTACACCAGGCGTACTCACAACTTCCTCCTGAGAGTGCCACACTGCTCATCTGCCTGTCCGAATAGCCAGCGCTCACAGACCCGAGCTGCATATCTAAGCCAGCTCTCCAACAGTGTCGGAGTTTGCCTGCCTCTTCTCCCAACACAGAGCAAGCAAGTCCCTCTGTAAGTACCGCCAGGAGAGGACGGCCACTCCTGGTTATGTTGTGCGGCTGCCTTAGGGATGAAAGTCAAGCGTGCTTGGGAAGAGCTCTTGCCTGTGAGCCCTGGCTGTATCTGAGTCTTCTGGCATTCTTAGGAGGAAGCTTTGAGTTGGCCTGGTCTTCTTATCGTGGGGGGGGGATGGCGAGAGGGGGGCTTTTTGTGAGGCTGTCAGAAGCCAGTTTGGTGTGCCCAGAGCTCTTGCCTGTGAGTGCTGACAAGTGGGAGAGGCGGGTGATACTTGTGGCACGCCTAGGAGTGAGGTGGGAAGAGTCCTGCTGTAAGTGTCCACAGGGACGGAAAGCGAGACCTGGACTTTTTGTGAGGCTGCCGGAAGCAAGCCTGTCGTGCCCAGCACACTCGCCTCTGAACCCATTTCTGCTCTTTGGACAGGCGTCTGAGCAGGCTGGCATTCTTAGGAGCAAGCCTTGTGTAATTGTTGACTGGGGAGGATGGTGCGATGGTATATCTTCTGGAGCTGCCAGAAGCTCTTTTCCAGCTGGTGTCCAGAATTCTTCCTGGTGCGTACTGACGTGGAGAGACGCATTGGAGCAGTGTGGCACTCCGAGCAGTAAGGTGGGAGTAGGCCTGCTCTAAGTGTGGACAGCCAAAGAAGGCGAGCCGTGGACGCATTGTGGGCTGCCATAAGCATGAAAATACGCTTGGTTGGCATATCTCTTGCCTGTGAGCCCTGCTGACAATTACATCAGTTTTACGCCTTAGAAAGGTCGCCGGCTCGGAACCTGTCCGGAAGTGGGCACGCACAGGCAAGAAGGCTGGGCACGACAAGCTTGTCTCTGGGAGCACAACAAAATGAGCTCGTCTTGCCATCTTCCCCTGTTTCCACCAGGCGCACTCATGCTTCCAGATTGCTCAGCTGGCGCTCCAAACAGCAAGGGTGCACAGGCAAGGAACCTGCCCCACCAAGCTTGCTTTTCATGCTTATGGCAGTTCCGCAACACGATCACAGTTTGCCGACATCGCCTGCTGACACTTACAGCCTGCCTCTTCCAACCTACTGCTAGGAATGCCACACTGTTCAAATGCTTTTCTCTTCATCAGTATTCACAGGCGAGCGTTCTGGGCACAGGAAAAGCCTGTCTCTGGCATCCCCACAGGACGTCCACATTTCGCCATCCTCCCCATGAACAATTACACCAGACTAACTCTTTAGAAACGTCGCCTAATCAGAACCTGCTCCAGAGAGCGAGCACTCGCAGGCAAGAGCGCTGGGCACGACAAACTTGTCTCTGGCGGTGCCACAAGATGAGCCCGTCTCGCCATCCTCCCTCGTCGACAACTACACCAGGCGTACTCACAGCTTCTTCCTAAGCACGACAGACTGCTCAGTGGCCCGGTCGAACAGCCAGAGCTCACAGGTTCGATCAGCATAGCTAAGGCAGCCCTACCAGAATTTTGCAGTTTGCCTGCCTCTCCTCGCCACAATTAGAGCAAGCCCGCCCCCGGTGTAAGTCATGCCGGGAGAGGAAGGCCTTCCTCGTGAATATGCTGTGCCGCGGCCTTAGGGATGAAGATCAAGCTTGCTTGGGAAGAGCACTTGCCTGTGAGCATTGGCTGTTCGGACAGGCGTCTGAGTCTTCTGGCATTCATAGGAGGAAGCTTTGAGTTGGCCTGGTCTTCTTATCGGGGGGGATGGAGAGAGGGGGACTTTTTGCGAGGCTGTCAGAAGCCAGTTTGGTGTGCTCACAGCTCTTGCCTGTGAGTGCTGACAAGTGGGAGAGGCATGTGATACCTGTGCCTATCCCAGGAGTAAGGTGGGAAGAGTCCTGCTGTAAGTGTCCACAGGGAAGGAAAGCGAGACCTGTACTTTTTGTGAGGCTGCCCGAGGCAAGCCTGTAGTACCCAGAGCTCTCCCCTCTGAATCCACTTCTGCCACGACGGGTGTCGGAGCCAGCCGGCATTCTCGGGAATAAGGCTTGTGAGTAGCCGTGGTGTAAAGGGCCAAAAGGCGCGCACCTAGGAAGAGAGCAAGGGAATATGCTGTGGGCTGCCCGAGGCAAGCTTGGCATGCCCAGAGCTAGTAACTCTCTGCACTTGTCGTTCGCTCAGGCATCTGAGCACTCTGGCATTCTTAGGAGGAAGCTGTGAGTATGCCTGCTGTAATTGTTGACGGGGGAGGAAGGCGAGATGGGTACCTCTTGTGGGGCTGCCCAAGGCTAGTTTCGCATACCCGCGCTCTTGCCTAGCAGCCCTTGCTCGTTGGACAGGCATTTGAGCAACGTGGCATTGCTAGGAGGAAGGCGGGAATAGCGGTGCTATTAATGTCGACAGGAAAGGAAGGCAAGCCGTTATGCTGTTGTGGGACTGCCGTAGGCATGCAGGGGAAGCTTGGCTGGGACTAGCTCCTGCCTGTGAGCCCTGACTGTCAGTGGCGGCGTTGGAGCAGTGTGGCACTCCTAGGCGTTCGGAGGGAATAGCCCTGCTGTAAGTGTCAACCGGCGAGGAAGGCAGCTGTGAAAGTGCTGTGGGGCTGCCCTGCGCATGCAGGTCAAGCTTGCTTGGCAACAGCTCTTGCCAGTCAAGCGTGGGCTGTTCAGACAGGCAGCTGAGCAGGCGGGCATTCTTAGGAGGCAGCTGTGAGTGGACGTGGTGTAAGTGAGGCAAGGGAGGCAATGTCATGGGGCTGCCCTAGCCTGACTCTGATTAACTCTAGATGGTGGCAGTCCAAGATTCCTTCATACTGAACTCCTTTGGAAGGAGTCCTGCTTTGCGAATTTCACTGGGTAGGAGCCCTTTCTCACCTGCCCGAGTTGTTGCAACTGGTCCGGATTGTGTCCAGTTGGCTTGGATACAATGCACCGCCAAAGAAACATTAGTTTGAGCTCCTCCTGATGCAACTAAGGAAGCTGATGAGCTTTCCTTCTTTGAACTCCCACTGAGGTAGAAATCTGAGAGGAGCACCGTTGATTACTTCCAAGAGGTAACAGAGATGATCGTAACGGCTTTGCTTTGCTAATGTAGACACATCTCTGTTTGTGGCACTTGTTCACTAATGCCTCAGCATCGATGCTATTTAGAACTCCTAATCCTGGCCCTGTAACACCCCTGACATCCTTTCTTTCTCGCCATTTGGCGCTTCAGGTCCGCTTGCGTAACCATTCCAGCCATGCGGTGTAAGCTATATTTAAAAATGGCAGACAGGATGGTTTAATCATAGACATGTTCTCTTGCCTGAGTAACGCTACAAGTTTTAGAGACCACAAAGGGTTCAAGAGTAACTTTTGTGTTCCGGTTGATTTAACTGCGTGGGAGCGCTGCGGAGATGGTCGGGCTGTTCCTGCAGTGACCGCAGGGAAAGTTAAAATGGAGAGCATTGGGGAAGTGGTTAAAGCAGGAGAGAGTGCTGAAAGCCCGTTCCTGAGAGTGCAGGGTAGAACTAATGGAGTAGACTTACAAGTTACACTCCCATTACAAGAGCCGTCGTTAGAACACATCACCGGGGTCTGCCGGGACCCGGGCAATGGAAGGCGGAAGTTTTCAGTGAAATCGTCTCTCCGGCACCAGGCGAGAGTCACTACAATTTGTAGTTAGTGACACACTGGACTTCTCAGTTTGGGTAACGTCTTGGTCCCATTTCTAGCCGTATGGGATGCTCCTCCAGGGCTTTTGCCTCACCTTCAACGTGGTAGGCACTGCAACATGCTGTCAACTCTGTGGATGCGCTATTTGATACAAGTAGGAACAAGAGCGTTCCTCATTTGCTTCCCAAATTGCTTCTCCTCGATTTTGGCTGCAACACATTTTACTCGCAGCTTGTTTTTTTGCTAGGGCCGTTAAAGAATACTCCAGTGCGAGCACAAAGGTCACGACAACAACTAACACCACAAGCAAGTGTTACACACCACACTTTGTAACATTTAATGACCCGGACGGCTTAGCTCATGTGGTGCTTCCAAGAGCTTCCGGTCCACTCAGCCGCTTTACATCTGACTAGAGCCAATTTTCTTTACCTGGAAGTTTAACAGTGAAATAAGAACTCAACAGTACAGTGTAGGGGCCTCCCGAGATTTGGTTGCACTTCGGACTTTCAGGTGACTATCTGTACCAACCCCTTATGTCCAGGCTGGCTAGCGTGTGCTTGCACGTCACCTGGTACTGAGTGGGCCCACTGAGCTTTTCCCCTACCTTTTGTAAGTGTAATTCGCTCATCTCCACCCAAGCGGTTGCTTTTAGCCTGAGTTGCCCACTGTGGCTAAAGGTCTCCCCAAAAGAATTTCCACTGGCAATAGTCTTAGAGGCTGTCACGGAGGATTCTGAACATCCCATAGCGCTAAGTTTAGGGCTGCTGGTAAAAATGACCTCACTACCTCAGCAAGCAGCCAGTGGCCTGCCACTTGCCAATCAGGCACTGAGGCAGAAGTGAGCTCAGAAGCACAGGCAGGACTCATGGAGCTCTGAGTGCCTCATCAGGCACTGAGGTCAAAGGGACCTCACAAGCACAGCCAGCAGCTCTGGGCCTGCCATGGCGCATCAAGCACGGAGAAAGAAGGGAACACCCAAGCAGACCAGCAACCATGGGCCTGCCACTGCCCTTTTTGGCATGGAGACACAAGTATCCTCACAAGCCCAGTCAGGAGGCATGGCCCTGCCACTGGCCTATCAAGCACAGAGGCAGAAGCAACCTCACAAGCAGAGCAAGGACTGATGGGCCTGACTGGCCTACCAGGCCGTGAGGCAGAAGTGACATGACTATCTCATCCAGCAGTGGTGGGCCTGACAATATCATTTCAGGCAGAGGGTAAAGTGATACCACAGAACGTTGAAGGACCATAACAGAAAAAAAGGCACTTGGAGGCATGAGCACTGGGAAAAAAGGGCACTAGGAGGCGATGCACTGCAAAAATATGCACATGGAGGACACTATACTGGAAAAAAAGGCACTTTGGGAGCCTGCATGGCAAAAATAGGCACTTGAAGGCGGCTAGACCGGAAAAAAAGGCACTCGGAGGCCCCTGCACTGCAAAAAAAAGGAACCCAGAGAACAGTGAACCACAAGAAAAGGTACTCGCAGGCCGCTACACTGCAAAAAAAAGGCACTCGGAAGCTCCTACATCACAAAAAAAGGCACTTGGAGGCCTCTACACTGCAAAAAAAGGCACTCGGAGGGCCCTGCACCACAAAAAAGGCACTCGGAGGCTGCTACACTGGATAAAATGGCACTCGGAGGCTACTACACTGGAATAAAAGGCACTTGGAGGCCAGTACACCCCAAAAAAAGGCACTTGGAGGCCTCTACACCAAAAAGAAAAGGCACTAGGAGGGCCTTACACTGGAAAAAAAGGCACTCAGAGGCCAGTGCACTGCAAAAACAGGGCACTCGGAGGCCACTACACTGGAACAAAAGGCACTCGGAGGCCAGTGCACCACAAGAAAAGGCACTTGGAGGCCCCTACAGCACAAAAAAAGGCACTCGGGGGCTGCTACAATGCAAAAAAAGGCACTCGGAGGCCCCTGCACCAGAAAGAAAGGAACTCGGAAGCCCCTACATTGCAAAAAAAGGCACTTGGAGGCTACTACACTGCAAAAATTGCACCCTGAGGCCCCTGCACCGCAAAAAAAGGCACTTGGTGGCCCAGACACCACAAAAAAAGGCACTCGGGGGCTGCTACAATGCGAAAAAAGGCACTCGGAGTGCCCCTACACCAGAAAGAAAGGCACTCAGAGGGCCCTGCAGCACAAAAAAAGGCACTCAGCTGCCTTTACACTGGAAAAACAGGCACTCGGAGGCCTCTACACCCCAGAAAAAGGCACTCAGTGGCCCCTACACTGCAAAAAAAGGCACTCGGGGGCTGCTACAATGTGAAACAAGGCACTTGGAGGGCCCGGCACCACCAAAAGAGGCACTCGGAGGCACCTGCAATGGAAGAAAAGGCACTCGGAGGCCCCTACACCACAAAAAAAGGTACTCGGAGGCCCCTACACTGGAAAAAAAGGCACTTGGAGGGCCCTGCACCACAAAAGAAGGCACTCGGAGGCCCCTGAATCACAAGAAGAGGCACTCGGGGCCACTACACCGCAAAAAAAAGATACATGGAGGACCACGCACCCCAAAATAACAGCACTCGGAGGCCCCTGAACCGCAAAAAAGGCACTCGGTGGCTCCTACAGCACAAAAAAGGCACTCGGGGGCTGCTACAATGTGAAATAAAGGTGCTCAGAGGGCCCAGCACCACCAAAAAGGCACTCAGATGCCCCTGCACTGGAAAAAGAGGCACTTGCAGGCCTGTACACTGGAAATAAAGGCACTTGGAGGCTCCAGCACCACAAAAAAAGGCACTCGGTGACCCCTGCACCGCAAAAAAAGGCACTCGGTGACCCCTGCACCGCAAAAAAAAGGCACTCCGGCGCTGCTACAATGCGAAAAAGGCACTCGGAGGCCCCTGCACCACAAAAAAAGGCACTTGGAGGCCAGTGCACTGAAAAACAGGGCACTTGGAGGCCAGTGCACCGCAAAAAACAAGGCACTCAGAGGCCCCGACACCGCAAAGGAAAGGCACTTGGAGGACCACACCACAAAAAAAGGCACTCAGCTGCCCTTACACTGGAAAAAAAAGGCACTCAGAGGGCGCTACACCCCAGAGAAAGGCACTCGGAGGCACCTGCAACGGAAAAATATGCACTCGGAGGCCCCCAGACCACAACAAAAGGCACTCGGGGGCTGCCCCTACACTGGGAAAAAAGGCACTCGGAGGCCCCTACAGCACAAAAAAAGGCACTTGCGGGCTGCTACAAAGCAAAAAAAGGCACTCGGAGTCCCCTGCACCACCAAAAAAGGCACTCGGAAGCCCCTACATTGCAAAAAAAGGCACTCGGTGGCCCCGATACCACAAAAAAGGCACTTGGGGGCTGCTACACCGCCAAAAAAAGGCAAAAGGCACTCCGAGGCTGCTAAACCGCAAAAAAAGCCACTCAGGGGCTGCTACAATGCGAAAAAAGGCACTTGGAGGCCCCTGCAGTGGAAAAAAAGGCACTCGGAGGCATCTACACCACAAAAAAAAGGCACTCAGAGGACCACACCACAAAAAAAAGGTACTGGGTGGCCCCTACAGCACAATAAAAGGCACTTGGGGGGCTGCTACAATGTGAAACAAGACACCCGGAGGGCCCGGAACTACCAAGAAAGGCACTTGGAAGCCCCTACATTGCAAAAAAAGGTAGTTGGAGACTACTACACTGCAAAAAAATGCACCCTTAGGGCCCTGAACCGCAAAAAAAGGCACTCGGTGGCCCCGACACTGGAAAAGAAAGGCACTCAGAGGGCCCTGCAGCATAAAAAAAGGCACTCGGAGGCCCCTACACTGGGAAAAAAGGCACTCGGAGGCCTCTACACCCCAGAAAAAAGGCACTCGGAGGCCCCTACACTGCAAAAAAAGGCACTCAGGGACTGCTACAATGCGAAACAAAGCACTCTGAAGCCCCTGCACCACCAAAAGAGGCACTCGGAGGCTCCTGCACAGGAAAAAGAGGCACTTGCAGGCCTGTACACTGGAAATAAAGGCACTCGGAGGCACCTGCAATGGAAAAAAAGGCACTCGGAGGCGTCTACACCACAAAAAAAAGGCATTCGGAGGACCACACCACAAAAAAAGGTACTGGGTGGCCCCGACAGCACAAACAAATGCACTCGGGGGCTGCTACAATGTGAAACAAGGCATTCGGGGGGCCCGGCACGACCAAAAAGGCACTCGGAAGCCCCTACATTGCAAAAAAAGGCACTTGGAAGCTACTACACTGCAAAAAAATGCACCCTGAGGCCCCTGCACCGCAAAAAAAGGCACTCGGTGGCCCCAACACCACAAAGAAAGGCACTCGGGGGCTGCTACAATGCAAAAACAGGCACTACGATGCCCTACAGCGGAAAGAAAGGCACTCAGAGGGCCCTGCAGCACAAAAAAAGGCACTCAGCTGCCCTTACACTGGAAAAACAGGCACTTGGAGGCCTCTACACCCCAGAAAAAGGCACTCAGTGGCCCCTACATGACCAAGAAAGGCACTCGGTGGCCCCACATTGCAAAAAAAGGCACTTGGAGGCTACTACACTGCAAAGAAATGCACCCTGAGGCCCCTGCACCACGAAAAAAGGCACTTGGTGGCCCCTACAGCACAAAAAAAGGCACTCGGGGGCTGCTACAACGCGACAAAAGGCACTCGGAGGGCCCTGCACCACAAAAAACAGCACTCAGAGGCTCCTGCACAGGAAAAAGAGGCACTTGCAGGCCTGTACACCGGATAGAAAGGCACTCGGAGGCCCCTGCACCACAAAAAAAAAGCACTCGGAGGCCCCTACACTACAAAAAAAGGCACTCGGAGGCCCCTGCACCACAAAAAAAGGTACTCGGAGGCCCCTACACTGGAAAAAAAGGCACTCGGAGGCCCCTACACTGGAAAAAAAGGCACTCGGAGGCCCCTACACTGGAAAAAAAAGGCACTCGGAGGGCCCTGCACCACAAAAGAAGGCACTCGGAGGCCACTACACCGCAAAAAAAAGGTACATGGAGGACCACACACCCCCAAAATAACAGCACTCGGAGGCCCCTGACCCACAAGAAAAGGCACTCGGTGGCTCCTACAGCACAAAAAAAGGCACTCGGGGCTGCTACAATGTGAAATAAAGGCACTCAGAGGGCCCAGCACCACCAAAAAAGGCACTCGGAGGCTCCTGCACTGGAAAAAGAGGCACTTGCAGGCCTGTACACTGGAAATAAAGGCACTTGGAGGCTCCAGCACCACAAAAAAAGGCACTTAGGGACCTGCCAGTGGCCTATCAGGCACTGGTACTTCTGTGAGCTCACAAGCAGAGTCAGCAGCCATGGGCATCCCACTGCCTGATGAGGCACTGAGACAAAGGTGACCTCAAAATGCAGCCAGCACGCAGAGGCCTGCCACTGGCCTATCAGGCAATAGGACTGCTGTGACCTCACGAGCACAGCCAGCAGGTATGGACCTCCCACTGGCTATCAGGCACTCAGACTGCTGTGACCTCACAAGCACAGCAAACAGCCAGGGTCCTGCCACTGCCCTATAGGGCACAGAGGCTGCTGTGACCTCATGAATACAGCCAGCAGCCAGGGGCTTGCACTGGCCTGTGAAGCACTGAGGCTGCTGTGACCTCAGAAGCACAGCAAACAGCCTTGGGCATCCCACTGGCATATCAGGCAATGGGACTGCTCTCACCTCACAAAAAAAGCTGTCTCACAGGATCCTGCACTGGCCTATCAGGCACTGAGGCTGCTGTTGTTGTCCAAAAAGCGGATTCGTTGCCCGGTGTGCAATAAGCCAATAATTACACACTCAGGAGAGACATTTGCTTATTTATTTCAGAGTTGCACAAGCCTGGGTGCTCGGTGGTTTCCCACAAATCAAGCACACCCCCCAACTTTTCAAGTAGCATTTATACAAACAAATTGCCAGATTTGCAGTTTTCCCTTTTACACTGATTGGTTAGTGATTTCTTCATTCCCGGGTCCCACCCCTGTCTCTCAAGGTCCTGATGAGGGGAGATCATTTAACACTGCCCCAGCAGGGACAGTAGGTGTTATCTCCCAAAGTCCTGACAAGGGGGAGATAGTCCAGACCACTTAATTAACTTTGTTTCAGCAATGAGAGGAGGTTTTGCTCCCCAAGGTCCTGGTGCCCAAGCAGGCCTTATTTCAAAGCCTTGATATCCTCCCTTTCGGAGTGTGGGGCACCGGAATGCAGACTGCTTGTAACTCCCTTATCTTTCCAGCCTGCACCAGCTCTGGGGCCCTTTCTTACTGAACTAGGAGGGCGGCCTAAGGCTTCAGCAAATTTAGCTGCTCATGAAGCAAGTTTTATCTAAGTGGCTACCTCTAGACCACTTCAGGCTTAATGTTAGAAGTTATCCTAATCTACCTAGTTCAAACATTCTTTCTGAGCTTCCCAGGGTTGTCTTGTAACAATTCCCCCCCCCTTTGAGACTTATATGATCATTTTCATATTAGTCTCACTCTTTTAAAATCTTTCCCATATTAATTTTGTACAACATCTACAAATGCATTGAATCACTACATAAACGCATACAAAAACTACTAACACCATTCCCAAAATTGTTCAACACTTTTTAACCCATGAGCTCACGTCAGGGAACCAGGGAGTCAACCATTTCCATGTTTCTTCAAATCCAAAAGAGGTATCATCTTTCTGAACCCCATGTAAGATTTCAGTCTGCTTCCAGATTTCATTTAGATCGGTAGAAATTCTCCCGCTTTGATCCACATATACACAGCAACTAGTATTTATTATTGTACATACTCCTCCCTGAGATGCCAATAACATATCTAGAGCCATCCTGTTTTGGGTAGTTATTTTCGCAGTTTCTGAAACCTCCTCTTGCAAAGCTGCAGTGGCATCAGAGGTTTTATTCCCTATTTTTTTCAATAACTGCTGAAATATTTACTATTGCTTTTTCAAGTTCACTCACTCCCAGTTGTGGAAACAGCCACCTTACGAATGACTGCAACCTAGTAGGTCGATCTATTAAAGGATTATTGACCCTCTTTTGTCTCCTCATGAATGTTCTTAGCCAGGATTTTTGGTATTTATTACTCAATTCTTTTCTTATAGTAACATTAGGGATTATTGCCCCTAAAGTACATGTCCCTGACCAATTAGGAGGTAGCACTTTTCGTGCCTTGTTTCCACACAACCAATACCATCCACTACCTTTTGGAACATGCCACCCATTTAGTTCCTTACTTGGCCACTTATAACCTATTCAGGTATCTGAGAGCAATCTTTATAACCTCCTACCTTAATGGCTCCAGTATAGTTGATCGGTTGCTTTCCATAAAGTATAGTTTTCTCCCACCATTTATTACTATTATTACATCTTTGGATACATTGATAATAATCTCCTGTCACACTCTGGACTTCCCATTCCTGTTTGGTTGTTTCATAGGCACTCCAATTAGCGGGAAGCCCTTGTTGGAATGTTCAGGGAAGTGGGTACACACCCAGCAATCCCTCTGGTTAACTATCTTCATAGATTTCGTAATTACTTCCAAATGGAGATTGTGACTCCAAAATCCTTCCTGATTCCCTTTAATTGTTTGGCTCAGGTAACCTAGAAAAACTAACCACCACATTTCTCCCCTGGTTGTTAAGGAGAACATCATTTTTACACAGATACCATAACAACAATATTAACCCTATTCCTAAAAAACAGATTAAAGTATTTTTTCCCTGAATACAATCTAAATTTAAAACTGATTCGCTTCTAATACAACTCATATATCTTTATATATTTTTAACTTTAGAGGTTGAACTTGTTCAGCTTTCCACGTCTCTCGAGGTACTGCTTTCACTCGGGTGTAACCTAAAAGTATAACTGGATGTACCTATGGAGAGAAGAACCTTTGCCATAGACAAGAGATAATCACTTAAAATTTGATCACCCTTAACGTGCATTTGAATTTCATTTCCAGTTAAATTTACAGTGTAAGGTTTACCATACAGAATCTCAAATGGACTAACTTTCTCCCTAACCCTTGGGGTTATTCTGATTCTTAATAATGCCAGAGGTAAAACATCAGTCCATTTCATCTGAGTCTCCTGACACAATTTTCCTACCTGTCTCTTGTTTGATTCACTCTTTCCACTTTTCCACTGGATTGTGGCCTCCAGGGGGTATGTAAGTCCCATTTAATTTGTAGTATTTTTGAGATTTGCTGTACTATTTCTGCTATAAAATGAGGTCCCCTATCTGAAGAAAACCCTTCTGGTACCCTAAATCTTGGTATGATTGCTTTTAATAACATTTTCACTACCTCCCTTGCTTTAGTGGTACGACACGGGAAAGCCTCAGGCCATCCTGAAAAGGTGTCAACAATTACCAACAAATATTTCTATCCATTACAGCTTGGTAATTCAGAAAAATCAATTTGCCAGTAATCCCCAGGCATGAAGCCCCTTTTTACTTCCCCTGGGGGGCTTCTTCTGAATCTTGGGATTATTTCTAAGACAGATTTCACATTTTTGTGTAATACCCTTTGCAATTATTAACATACTAACTCCCACAGCAAATCTTTTAACTGTTTCAACCAATGCCTCAGCTCCCATATGGGTACTATCATGTATTTGCTTCATCAGCTTCTTCATTATCAGCAAAGTTACCACACATTGTCCAGTAGATGTCACCCACCATCCTTCAGGAGTTGTTATGCATTTCAGTATTTCTGCTAATTTATTTTCTTTTTCAGTGTATACTGGAATTTCCATTTTTAACATTCTCTCTGGAACTAATGCTGCCACTGACACGGAGAATGCTGCCCTTTTTGCAGCCTCATCGGCCTGTTATGGAAATTAGGCTTGTCAGCCACCGTAACAGAGTTCGACCCTAGGTTCCCGCAAGTAAAGTTCAGAGCCAAATCAAAACAAATTAAATTTTAATCACACGCGTGCCGTAATCACAGCTCGAGCTGGGTGCCTCTAAAGAGGGACCCTAACATAAACAAATCCTGGGTAATTATAGTCTTTTCGACTTCCATTTCCCACCCCTCACGCAATAGTTAGACCAATAGTAATTTTTTGGTCTGGGGTCTCCTGCTCCTCATTGGGTCTCATCGTCATTCTGACGCAAGCTGTTTTTCTCCTTATTCTTGTTTTTTACAGTCTCTGATGACGGTTGTACTTCTGTTTTTGTTGGGTCTGGCGGTTGCCTCCCAAGGTCTTATTTTTCCCCATTGTTTTGGCGTCTTCCCTCTCGGAGTCGGTGACACAGGTGTGCCGACTGCATGTGGCTCCCTTATCTTCCCAGCCTGAACGAGCTCTGAGGCACTATTTTTTATTAAACTAAGTAAAGATTCGTTACTTTTCCCATGCTCGGCCTAAGGCTTCAGCAAATCTAGCCACTCATGCTAAGCAAGTTTTATGTAAGTTGTGCCAAGCAGCTATTTCTAGACAGTTTCAATTCACTATTCTTTAACAGTTTCCCCCCTTTGTTTTTATGAAGCATCCCTGCTAATATTTTAAACAGAGTTCTCGAAGCCTTTCGAGGCGTACTATCACTTTCCATACTCATATATAATATGATCGTAAGCAATAGGCATAACACAGTTAAACTGAACACAGCTACTACCGGGTGCAATACATGATTATAAATCCCTGTTGCAGTTGGTGACCACCCTAGAAGAGTTTCCCAGCCGTGATGTTCTCCGTCCCTTTTTACCCTTTCTAAGATATGATGTATCTCTTTTGCATCATGGGGAACAGTGATTAGAGTTTTCTGTCCACTCTTCTGGATGTGCTCTAACAGTCGATGCAAATCATCATGTTGTAGTAGTTTCCTTACCAGGGTGAGATTCATCCCAATGGGGGTAGGTAGTAAATTTTGAATTAATGTATAATTACATTGTAACAATTGATAAGACGTGATAGGAGCTGAATAATTGAAATCACATCCCATGATTTTGGTAAAGCTACAAATACAAATATTTGAATGATTACTCATATCTACTACAATGCCATCTATAACTATAAGACTACAAAAGGTTCTCATACATATACACCCTCTCCCAATATATACAAGTATAGTTTCAGGTGTTTCATCAGGGTGTATTTCAAAATGACAAACATTTTGCTCAGTGTCAAGACAAATGTCTCGGGCTTTGATAGTATTACTTTCACAAATAAACCCTTGCTGTTCCCGTACAATGCATGCGCTAACGTCCACAGCTTGCCATTTATTTCCATTTCGTTGGGCCCATACTCTATGTTCCAATGGATAGAGTATAGCTCCATTGTGATTTAATCCTAACGCAATGATTGGATATATTGTATATGTTGAAGCATTACGTATTGTTGAAACAAAGGCTGTGGCCTTAGTGTTGATAGGATCATAAGTAAAATTGACCAGATACCACCAGGATTGGAATTCCTTTTCAAATTCGGTCGCAGGAGGCAATCCCCCCTTTGTTTTTATCGAGACTGGACTGGCTGATTTCAGTAGTCCCACATCCATTCCTGAAGAGCTCCATATTTTTTTAGAAACTGATTCTAAACCTGTTGGAATTTGCAGATTAGTTGACTCTGGTTCTGGTGTCTTAGCCAGAACACACGAACCCATAATTATTAGCTTTATCCCTTCCGGCTGTAAGCAGATCTGAGTATCCAAGGCTTGCAGGAGATCCCTCCCCAAAAGGCATATAGGTGCGTCTGTGGAAATTATAAAACGTCCCCACACTGTTTTACCCCCAATAGTGAGTAATAAGGGCTTAGATAACTTCGTTCGCCCTTTCCCATCACTCCTTGCATCACTATTTTATCTGATGATTTGCATCCTTTAGGCTCAAAATTTAAAAGGGAAAGGGTGGCTCCAGTATCCACTAGAAAGGGAACGTCTAAACCTTCTGTATTTGCCATTACGTGACCCTCAAAATCCAAATCTACATCCCATAAATTTACTCCAATTTCCACAGTATTTTCTGAGTCTCCTGTTTCCTCTCATTGTGGATTGACTGGGAATCGCCTGGTCTCCTCCTTAGTGTTTGATTGTCTCATGCCGGTTCCTCTGTTCCTAACTACACGGGGCCTCACTGGGCACTCCCGCTGCCAGTGTCCTTGTTCCCCACAATAATAACAAACATCATTAACTCCTGACTGTACAGCACGTTCACTTTGACTCCATCTATCTCTCCTGGCTCTTTCACGTCCCCTCCCCCTGGGTCCTCTAAATCCATCTCTTAACACAGCTGCTAACACACTAACTTCCTCTCTTTTTTGCTGTCTCTTTTCTTTTGCCCTCTCCTCCTCTCGACTGTTATACACAAATGTGGCTAAACGTAATATTTCATCCATTCGCTTTCCTGGCCAGTCAGGGACATGTTTGGAAAACTACTTTTTAATGTCCGGGGCTGCTTGGTCTACAAATGTGGAAATCATTAGCGGCCTGTTAGCCTCAGCTTCTGGGTCTAGTCCTCCCCCATACATTCTGACTTGCTTAATTAGCCTAGCAAAGTAAGCCGAGGGGTGTTCCTCTGCCTGTTGCTGACACTCCCTCACTTTAGACCAATTTGCAGTCTTTTGTCCTGCCAAAGGTATAGCTTCTTCTAAGCCCTCTCTGGCTAATTGCAACTGCCTGTAATCTGCATCTACATTATGATTCCATCCGGGGTCCACAGCTGGCCAGGCTGTTTGAGCAGTCCCGACACCCCCCTCTGCTGCCCAACGGCGGTTTGCATCCAAAATTGAGCACCTTTCATCTGGAGTGAACACAGATTCAAGGCGTGTTTATACATCTCCCCAGGTAGGGCCATACGCCCGCATAATTCCCCTTATGATTTGTAACACTCTTTCTGGATCATCCCTAAGTCTGGGGAGCCGTTGACTCCATATAATTAAATCTTGGGGTCTCCAGGGTCAGTAAACTCGTGTAGTGGCGACCCGAGGTACCCCTTCCAGATCGGGTGGGGGCACTCCTGGCACAGGAAGGCCTTCCAGAGGAGCTTGAAAGGCGGGGGCGGAAGGCAAGCGGGGGTATAGGGAAGCTGAAGCAGAGGGTAGCGCATAGGGTGGAATAGTTTCCACAAGCGTTTCAGCAGCTGCGGTACTTACAGCATTCTGAGGAAAGATTCTCTCTTTCCTAGGCGCCTCTTTTCGTCTAGCAAATGCCCAGTTGTCCCATAGATACCAGTAATCCATTTGTCTGGGGAACCTATTCTCCAAATGATGACGCAGGAAAGTTAGTTCCTGGTAACTGAAGGTCCCCTGGGGCGGCCATCGCTCTGCCAGATTACCTTCCTTAGTCAGGAACGGCCAATCCTCCTGACATAGTTGGAGTAACCTTTTTCTCCCTAAAGTTTTGGTACCATCAATCTTACTCCAGTTTACCAAAATTTCGGCTAAGGGCGTCCCCTTTTCTATGCCGAAATTATTTCCCATATTGAGTTCCTGAAAAGCGCATCTTAAGCAAATCAGGCAGTGCACTTCCTTACCGGTAACACCAGATGCTGTAGCTGGTGTGATCACACGCACTATTTCTCTCTTTCTCTTTCTCTCGCTCCCTGGGAACCGCACTCACACCACCCGAGTCTTTAACTGCTAGGACTGCTGTCCCTTCGCAGCGGGCGGCTTCTCAGCCGACGGGTGCCCCAATCGGTTCCCAGGCTACACGCACTCACACACACACACGCAAACACACAGTACTGTTTACACTCACACCAGTCACAGTGACTCTAGATTTCGGTCTTATAGTTTTGCAGTGCGCCTTATGCTGATCAGGCTGCACACCCCTCCTCTGGCCGAACCGAGCTGGGACTTAAAACCCACTCTGACCCTGGGGATGGGACTCCTACCTGTCCCCCTGGTATGCCTTACAGTGGCCAGCCCGCGTACCCCCCCACACACCTGGTACGCCTTACGGTGATCAGCCCGCGTACCCCTTCAGTGCACTGTTACCAGACTAGATTTTAGAATTTAGGCGGGAGTTTAAGACTCACCTTCTCGGTGCCTCTCGTTGCCAAAGATCCCAGGTGAACTCACCCGATGGCGCCAGATGATTGTTTGGAGATGAGAGGCCCCGACAGTGGTCGCCTAGGGTCCCATCTGGGGTGCCAAACTGTTATGGAAAATAGGCTTGTCGGCCACCATAACAGGGCTCGACCCTAGGTTCCTGCAAGTAAAGTTCAGAGTCAAATCAAAACAAATTAGATAATATTAATCACGCGCGTGCAGTAATTACAGCTCGAGCTGGGTGCCTCCGAAGATGGACCCTAACATAAACAAATCCTGGGTAATTATAGTCTTTTCGACTTCCAGTTCCCACCCTTCACGCGATAGTTAGACCAATAGTAATTTTTTGGTCTGGGGTCTCCTGCTCCTCATTGGGTCTCATCGTCTTTCTGAGGCAAGCTGTTTTTCTCCTTATTCTTGTTTGGCTACTGGCTGTACTTGTGATGTCTCAGCAGCCTCAGTGTCTCATAGGCCAGTTGCAGGCCCATGGCTGCTGGCTGCGTTTTGAGGTCAGCTTTGTCTCAGTGCCTCATACTCCAGTGGGATGCCCATGGCTGCTGGCTGTACTTTTGAGGTCACAGAAGGACCCTTTCCTGATAGCTCAGTGGCAGGCCCCCGGCTGCTGGCTGTCCTTGTGAGATCACAGCAGCCTCAGTGCTTCACAGGCCAGTGGCAGGCCAATGGCTGCTGACTGTACTTGTAAGGTCACATAAGCCTCCGTGCCATATAGGGCAGTGGAAGGCCCATAGCTGCTGGCTGTGCTTGTGAGGTCACAGAAGTACCAGTGCCTGATAGGCCAGTGGCAGGCCTCTGGGTGCTGGCTGTGCTTGTTAGGTCACAGCAGCCTCCGTTCCCTATAGGCCAGTGGCAGGACCCTGGCTGGTGGCTGTGCTTGTGAGGTCACAGCAGTCCCATTGCATGATAGGCCAGGGGCAGGCCAATGGCTGCTGGCTGTTTCTGTGAGGTCACAGCAGCCTCAGTGCCACATAGGCCAGTGGGATGCCCTGGCTGCTGGCTGTGCTTGTGAGGTCACAGCAGTCCTGTTGCCTGACAGGCCAGTGGCAGGCCCATGGCTGCTGACTGTGCTTGTGAGGTCAGAGAAGCCTCAGTGCCCTATAGGGCAGTGGCAGGCCCATAGCTGCTGGCTCGGCTTGTGAGGTCAGAGCAGTCCTATGTCCTGATAGGCCCGTGGCAGGCCCCTGTCTGCTGGCTGCCTTTTGAGGTCACATTTGTCTCTGTACCTTATAGGGCAGTGGGAGGCCCCTGGCTGCTCGCTGTGCGTGTGAGGTCACATCAGCCTCCTTCTCCTGTAGGCCAGTGGCAGACCCATAGCTGCTGGCTGTGCTTGTGAGGTCACAGCAGTCCTATTTCCTGATAGGCCCGTGGAAGGCCCCTGTCTGCTGGCTGCCTTTTGACGTCACATTTGTCTCTGTACCTTCTAGGGCAATGGCAGGCCTCTGGCTCCTCACTGTGCTTATGAGGTCACAGCAGCATCAGTGCCCTATAGGGCAGTGGCAGGCCCATAGCTGCTGTCTGTGCTTGTGAGGTCACAGCAGCCTCAGTGCTTCACAGGCCAGTGGCAGGCCCCTGGCTGCTGGCTGTGCTTGTGAGGTTACAGAAGCCTCCCTGACCTTGAGGGCAGTGTCAGGCCCCTGACTGCTGGCTGTGCTTGTCAGGTCACAGCACTCCTACAGACTGGTAGGCCAGTGGCAGACCCATAGCTGCTGGCTTTGCTTGTGAGGTCACAGCAGCCTCAGTGTCTTATAGGGCAGTGGCAGGCCCCTGGCTGCTGGCTGTGCTTGTGAGGTCACAGCAGCCTCAGTGCCCTTTATGGCAGTGGCAGTCCCATGACAGTGTGCTGTGCTTGTGAGGTCAGAGCAGTGTCAGCGCCTCATTGGGCAGTGGAAGGCCAATGGCTGCTGGCTGTGTTTGTGAGGTAACATCAGCCTCCGTTCCCTATAGGCCAGTGGCAGGCCCTTCACTGCTGGCTGTGCTTGTGAGGTCACAGCAGCCTCAGTGCCTGATAGGCCAGTGGCAGGCCCCTGTCTGCTTGGCTGTGCTTGTCAGGTCACAGCAGCCTCTGTGCCCTATAGGGCAGTGGCAGGCCCCTGGCTGTTTGCTGTGCTTGTGAGGTCACAGCAGTCTGAGTGCCTGATAGCCAGTGGGAGGTCCATACCTGCTGGCTGTGCTCGTGAGGTCACAGCAGTCCTATTGCCTGATAGGCCAGTGCGAGGCCATTGGCTACTGGCTGTCCTTTTGAGGTCACGGCAGTCCTATTGCCTGATAGGCCAGTGGCAGGCCTCTGTGTGCTGGCTGCATTTTGAGGTCACCTTTGTCTCAGTGCCTCATCAGGCAGTGGGATGCCCATGGCTGCTGACTCTGCTTGTGAGCTCACAGAAGTACCAGTGCCTGACAGGCCACTGGCAGGCCCCGGCGGCTTCCTGTCCTTGTGGGGTCACATGAGCCTCTGTGTCTGATAGGGCATTGGAAGGTGTCGTAGAGGCCTCCAAGTGCCTTTTTTTGCGGTGCAGGGGCCACCGAGTGCCTTTTTTTGCGGTGCAGGGGCCTCAGGGTGCCTTTTTTTGCATTGTAGCAGCCCCCAAGTGCCTTTTTTTGTGCTGTAGGGGCCTCCGAGTGCCTTTTTTTCCAGTGTAGGGGCAGCCAAGTGCCTTTTTTTGCGGTGCAGGGGCCTCCAAGTGCCTTTATTTCCAGTGTACAGGCCTGCAAGTGCCTCTTTTTCCAGTGCAGGAGCCCCGAGTGCCTTTTTTGGTGGTGCAGGGCCCTCCGAGTGCCTTGTTTCACATTGTAGCAGCCCCCGAGTGCCTTTTATTTTGCTGTATAGGCCACTGAATGCCTTTTCTTGTGGTTCAGGGGCCTCCGAGTGCTGTTATTTTGGGGGGTGTGGTCCTCCATGTACCTTTTTTTTGCGGTGTAGTGGCCCCGAGTGCCTTTTCTTGTGGTTCAGAGGCCTCCGAGTGCCTTTTCTTGTGGTTCAGGGTCCTCCGAGTGCCTTTTTTTGCATTGTAGCAGCCCCCAAGAGCCTTTTTTTGTGCTGTAGGGGCCACTGAGTGCCTTTTCTTGTGGTGCACTGGCCTCCGAGTGCCTTTTGTTCCAGCGTAGTGGCCACCTAGTGCCTTTTTTTTGTGGTGTAGAGGCCTCCGAGTGCCTTTTTTTGCGGTGCACTGGCCTCCGAGTGCCTTTTATTCCAGTGTAGGGGCCTCCGAGTGCTTTTTTTATGGTGCACTGGCCTCCAAGTGCCTTTTTTTCCAGTGCAGGGGCCTCCGAGTGCCTTTGTTTGAGGTGCACTGCTGTCTGAGTGCCTTTTGTTTGCAGTGAAGGGGCATCTAAGTGCCTTTTTTTCCGGCCCAGCAGCCTCCAAGTGCCTATTTTTGCAATGTAGGGGCTTCCGAGTGCCTTCTTTTGTGGTGCAGGGGCCTCCGAGTGCCTGTTTTGGTGGTGCAGGGACCTCCGAGTGCCTTGTTTCACATTGTAGCAGCCCCGGAGTGCCTTTTTTTGTGCTGTAGGAGCCACTGAGTGCCTTTTCTTGTGGTTCAGGGGCCTCCGAGTGCTATTGTTTTGTGGTGTAGGGCCCTCCAAGTGCCTTTGTTTCTGGTGCAGGGGCCTCCGAGTGCCTTTTTTGCATTGTAGCAGCCCCCAAGTGCCTTTTTTTGTGCTGTAGGGGCCTCCAAATGCCTTTTTTTCCAGTGTAGAGGCAGCCGAGTGCCTTTTTTTGTGGTGTGGTCCTCCAAGTGCCTTTCTTTTGTGCTGTAGGGGCCTCTGAGTGCATTTTTTTTTGCGGTGCACTGGCCTCCAAGTGCCCTGTTTTTCAGTGCACTGGCCTCCAAGTGCCTTTTTTTGCGGTGTGGAGGCCTCTCAGTGCCTTTTTTTGCGGTGCAGGGCCTACTAAGTGCCTTTTTTTGCTGTGCGTGGGCCTCAGGGTGCATTTCTTTGCAGTGTAGTAGCCTCCAAGTGCCTTTTTTTGCAATGTGGGGGCCACCGAGTGCCGTTCTTGGTGGTGTAGGGGCCTCTGAGTGCCTTCTTTTGTGGTGCAGGAGCCTCCGAGTGCTTTTTTTGGTGGTGCTGGGCCCTCTGAGTGCCTTGTTTCACGTTGTAGCAGCCCCCGAGTGCCTTTTATTGTGCTGTAGGGTCCACCGAGTGCCTTTTCTTGTGGTTCAGAGGCCACCGAGTGCCTTTTCTTGTGGTTCAGGGGCCTCTGAGTGCCTTTTTTCACATTGTAGCAGGCCCCGAGTGCGTTTTTTTGTGCTGTAGGAGCCACCGAGTGCCTTTTCTTGTGGTTCAGTGGCCTCTGAGTGCCTTTTTTCACATTGTAGCAGCCCCCAAGTGCCTTTTTTTGTGCTGTAGGAGCCACCGAGTGCCTTTTCTTGTGGTTCAGCGGCCTCCGAGTGCCATTTTTTGCATTGTAGCAGCCCCCAAGTGCCTTTTTTTGTGCTGTAGGGGCCTCCGAGTGCCTTTTTTTCCAGCGTAAGGGCAGCCGAGTGCCTTTCTCTGCGGTGTAGCGGCCTCCAAGTGCCTTTTTTTCTGGTGTACAGGCCTGCAATGCCTCTTTTTCCAGTGCAGGAGCCTCTGAGTGCTTCTTTTGGTGGTGCCGGGCCCTCCAAGTGCCTTGTTTCACATTGTAGTCCCCCCCGAGTGCCTTTTTTGCAGTGTAGGGGCCACTGAGTGCCTTTTTCTGGGGTGTAGAGGCCTCCGAGTGCCTGTTTTTCCAGTGTAAGGGCAGCTGAGTGCCTTTTTTTGTGCTGCAGGGCCCTCTGAGTGCCTTTCTTTCTGGTGTAGGGGCATCGGAGTGCCTGTTTTCGCATTGTAGCAGCCCCCGAGTGCCTTTTTTTGTGGTGTTGGGGCCACCGAGTGCCTTTTTTTGCCGTGCATGGTCCTCCGAGTGCCTTTTTTGCAGTGTATTAGCCTCCAAGTGCCTTTTTTTGTGATGCAGCGGCCTCCGAGTGCCTTTTCTTGTGGTTCACTGTTCTCCGGGTGCCTGTTTTTGTGGTGCAGGGGCTTCCGAGTGCCTTTGTTTGAGGTGCACTGCTGTCTGAGTGCCTTTTTTTTGCAGTGAAGGGGCATCTAAGTGCCTTTTTTTCCGGCCTAGCAGCCTCCAAGTGCCTATTTTTGCGATGCAGGCTCCCAAAGTGCCTTTTTTTCCAGTATAGTGTCCTCCATGTGCATATTTTTGCAGTGCATCGCCTCCTAGTGCCCTTTTTTCCCAGTGCTCATGCCTCCAAGTGCCTTTTTTTCTGTTATGGTCCTTCAACGTTCTGTGATATCACTTTACCCTCTGCCTGAAATGATATTGTCAGGTCCACCACTGCTGGATGAGATAGTCATGTCACTTCTGCCTCACGGCCTGGTAGGCCAGTCAGGCCCATCAATCCTTGCTCTGCTTGTGAGGTTGCTTCTGCCTCTGTGCTTGATAGGCCAGTGGCAGGGCCATGCCTCCTGACTGGGCTTGTGAGGATACTTGTGTCTCCATGCCAAAAAGGGCAGTGGCAGGCCCATGGTTGCTGGTTGTGTCTTATGATGTCACTTTGACCTGCATGCCATTGCATGCATGGCATGCATGGGCATGCACTGCCACGCCCATGGCTGCTGGTCTGCTTGGGTGTTCCCTTCTTTCTCCGTGCTTGATGTGCCATGGCAGGCCCAGAGCTGCTGGCTGTGCTTGTGAGGTCACAGCAGCCTCCATGCCTGATAGGCCAGTGGCAGGCCCCTGTCTGCTGGCTGTGCTTGTGAGGTCACAGCAGCGTCAGGACCTGATAGGCCAGTGGGAGGCCAATGGCTGCTGGCTGTGCTTGTGAGGTCACAGCAGCCTCCGTGCCTCATAGGCCAGTGGCAGACCCACAGCTGCTGGCTGTGCTTGTCAGGTCAGAGAAGCCTCAGTGTCTTATAGGGCAGTGGCAGGCCCCTGGCTGCTGGCCGCGTTTTGAGGTCACATTTGTCTCTGTACCTCATAGGTCAGTGGCAGGCCCCTGGCTGCTGGCTGTGCTTGTGAGGTCACAGCAGTCCTATTGGCTGATAGGTCAGTGGCAGGCCAATGGCTGCTGGCTGTCCTTTTGAGGTCACAGCAGTCTGAGTGACTGATAGGCCAGTGGCAGGCCTCTGGGTGCTGGCTGTTTTTGTGGGGTGACAGCAGCCTCAGTGCGTCGTAGGCCAGTGGGATGCCCTGGCTGCTGGCTGCTGGCTTTGCTTGTGAGGTCACAGCAGTCCTGTTGCCTGATAGGCCAGTGGGATGCCCATAGCTGCTGGCTGTGCTTGTCAGGTCATAACACTCCTACAGCCTGATAGGCCAGCAGCAGGCCCCTGGCTGCTGACTGTGCTTCTGAGGTCAGAGCAGCCTCAGTGCCTCATAGGCCAGTGGCAGGCCCCTGTCTGCTGGCTGCCTTTTGAGGTCACATATGTCTCTGTACCTTATAGGGCAATGGTAGGCCTCTGGCTCCTCGCTGTGCTTGTGAGGTCACAGCAGCCTCCCTGCCCTCTAGGGCAGTGGCAGGCCCATAGCTGCTGGATGTGCTTGTCAGGTCACAACACTCCTACAGCCTGATAGGCCAGTGGCAGACCCATAGCTGCTGGCTTTGCTTGTGACGTCACAGCAGCCTCAGTGTCTTATAGGGCAGTGGCAGGCCTCTGGCTCCTCGCTGTGCTTGTCAGGTCACAGCAGCCTCCGTGCCCTTTATGGCAGTGGCAGGCCCGTGACAGTGTGCTGTGCTTGTGAGGTCAGAGCAGTGTCAGCCCCTCATTGGGCAGTGGAAGGCCAATGGCTGCTGGCTGTTTTCGTGAGGTAACATCAGCCTCCGTTCCCTACAGGCCAGTGGCAGGCCTCTGCGTGCTGGCTGCATTTTGAGGTCACCTTTGTCTCAGTGCCTCATCAGGCAGTGGGATGCCCATGGCTGCTGACTCTGCTTGTGAGCTCACAGAAGTACCAGCGCCTGACAGGCCACTGGCAGGCCCCTGGTGGCTTCCTGTCCTTGTGAGGTCACATGAGCCTCTGTGTCTGATAGGGCAGTGGAAGGTGTTGTAGAGGCCTCCAAGTGCCTTTTTTTGCGGTGCAGGGGCAGCCGAGTGCCCTTTTTTGCGGTGCAGGGGCCTCAGGGTGCATTTTTTTGCAGTGTAGCAGCCTCCAAGTGCCTTTTTTTGCAATGTAGGGGCTTCGGAGTGCCTTTTTTTGTGGTGCAGGGGCCTCCAAGTGCCTTTATTTCCAGTGTACAGGCCTGCAAGTGCCTCTTTTTCCAGCGCAGGAGCCACGAGTGCCTTTTTTGGTGGTGCAGGGCCCTCCGAGTGCCTTGTTTCACATTGTAGCAGCCCCCGAGTGCCTTTTATTTTGCTGTATAGGCCACTGAATGCCTTTTCTTGTGGTTCAGGGGCCTCTGAGTGCTGTTATTTTGGGGTGTGTGGTCCTCCATGTACCTTTTTTTTGCGGTGTAGTGGCCCCGAGTGCCTTTTCTTGTGGTGCAGGGGCCTCCGAGTGCCTTCTTTAGTGGTGCAGGGCCCTCCGAGTTCCTTTCTTTCTGGTGCAGGGGCCTCCGAGTGCCTTGTTTCACATTGTAGCAGCCCCCAAGTGCCTTTTTTTGTGGTGTAGGGGCAGCCGAGTGCCTTTTTTTGTGGTGTGGTGCTCCAAGTGCCTTTCTTTTGTGCTGTAGGGGCCTCTGAGTGCATTTTTTTTTGCGGTGCACTGGCCTCCAAGTGCCCTGTTTTTCAGTGCACTGGCCTCCGAGTGCCTTTTTTTGCGGTGCAGGGGCTACTGAGTGCCTTTTTTTGCAGTGTAGTAGCCTCCAAGTGCCTTTTTTTGCGGTGAAGGGCCCTCCGAGTGCCTTTTTTTGCAGTGTAGGGGCCTCCGAGTGCCTTCTTTTGTGGTGCAGGGGCCTCCGAGTGCCTTTATATCCGGTGTACAGGCCTGCAAGTGCCTCTTTTTCCAGTGCAGGAGCCTCCGAGTGCTTTTTTTTGTGGTGCAGGGCCCTCTGAGTGCCTTTTGTCGCGTTGTAGCAGCCTCCGAGTGCCTTTTTTTGCATTTTAGCAGCCACCAAGTGCCTTTTTTTGTGCTGTAGGGGCCACTGAGTACCTTATCTTTTTCCAGTGTAGGGGCAGCCGAGTGCCTTTATTTGTGGTGTGGTCCTCCGAGTGCCTTTCTTTTGTGGTGTCAAGGCCTCTGGGTGCATTTTCTTTTTGCAGTGTGGAGGCCTCCGAGTGCCTTTTTTTGCGGTGTGGAGGCCTCCGAGTGCCTTTTTTTGCGGTGTGGAGGCCTCTGAGTGCCTTTTTTTGCAATGCAGGGGCTACTGAGTGCCTTTTTTTGCTGTGCGTGGGCCTCAGGGTGCATTTCTTTGCAGTGTAGTAGCCTCCAAGTGCCTTTTTTTGCAATGTGGGGGCCACCGAGTGCCTTTCTTGGTGGTGTAGGGGCCTCTGAGTGCCTTCTTTTGTGGTGCAGGAGCCTCCGAGTGCTTTTTTTGGTGGTGCTGGGCCCTCAGAGTGCCTTGTTTCACGTTGTAGCAGCCCCCGAGTGCCTTTTCTTGTGGTTCAGGGGCCTCTGAGTGCCTTTTTTCACATTGTAGCAGGCCCCGAGTGCGTTTTTTTGTGCTGTAGGAGCCACCGAGTGCCTTTTCTTGTGGTTCAGTGGCCTCTGAGTGCCTTTTTTCACATTGTAGCAGCCCCCAAGTGCCTTTTTTTGTGCTGTAGGAGCCACCGAGTGCCTTTTCTTGTGGTTCAGCGGCCTCCGAGTGCCATTTTTTGCATTGTAGCAGCCCCCAAGTGCCTTTTTTTGTGCTGTAGGGGCCTCCGAGTGCCTTTTTTTCCAGCGTAGGGGCAGCCGAGTGCCTTTCTCTGCGGTGTAGCGGCCTCCAAGTGCCTTTTTTTCTGGTGTACAGGCCTGCAATGCCTCTTTTTCCAGTGCAGGAGCCTCTGAGTGCTTCTTTTGGTGGTGCCGGGCCCTCCAAGTGCCTTGTTTCACATTGTAGTCCCCCCCGAGTGCCTTTTTTTGCAGTGTAGGGGCCACTGAGTGCCTTTTTCTGGGGTGTAGAGGCCTCCGAGTGCCTGTTTTTCCAGTGTAAGGGCAGCTGAGTGCCTTTTTTTGTGCTGCAGGGCCCTCTGAGTGCCTTTCTTTCTGGTGTAGGGGCATCGGAGTGCCTGTTTTCGCATTGTAGCAGCCCCCGAGTGCCTTTTTTTGTGGTGTTGGGGCCACCGAGTGCCTTTTTTTGCCGTGCATGGTCCTCCGAGTGCCTTTTTTGCAGTGTATTAGCCTCCAAGTGCCTTTTTTTGTGATGCAGCGGCCTCCGAGAGCCTTTTCTTGTGGTTCACTGTTCTCCGGGTGCCTGTTTTTGTGGTGCAGGGGCTTCCGAGTGCCTTTGTTTGAGGTGCACTGCTGTCTGAGTGCCTTTTGTTTGCAGTGAAGGGGCATCTAAGTGCCTTTTTTTCCGGCCTAGCGGCCTCCAAGTGCCTATTTTTGCGATGCAGGCTCCCAAAGTGCCTTTTTTTCCAGTATAGTGTCCTCCATGTGCATATTTTTGCAGTGCATCGCCTCCTAGTGCCCTTTTTTCCCAGTGCTCATGCCTCCAAGTGCCTTTTTTTCTGTTATGGTCCTAAAACGTTCTGTGATATCACTTTACCCTCTGCCTGAAATGATATTGTCAGGTCCACCACTGCTGGATGAGATAGTCATGTCACTTCTGCCTCACGGCCTGGTAGGCCAGTCAGGCCCATCAGTCCTTGCTCTGCTTGTGAGGTTGCTTCTGCCTCTGTGCTTGATAGGCCAGTGGCAGGGCCATGCCTCCTGACTGGGCTTGTGAGGATACTTGTGTCTCCATGCCAAAAAGGGCAGTGGCAGGCCCATGGTTGCTGGTTGTGTCTTATGATGTCACTTTGACCTGCATGCCATTGCATGCATGGCATGCATGGGCATGCACTGCCACGCCCATGGCTGCTGGTCTGCTTGGGTGTTCCCTTCTTTCTCCGTGCTTGATGTGCCATGGCAGGCCCAGAGCTGCTGCCTGTGCTTGTGAGGTCACAGCAACCTCCGTGCCTGATAGGCCAGTGGGAGGCCAATGGCTGCTGGCTGTGCTTGTGAGGTCACAGCAGCGTCAGGACCTGATAGGCCAGTGGGAGGCCAATGGCTGCTGGCTGTGCTTGTGAGGTCACAGCAGCCTCCGTGCCTCATAGGCCAGTGGCAGACCCACAGCTGCTGGCTGTGCTTGTCAGGTCAGAGAAGCCTCAGTGTCTTATAGGGCAGTGGCAGGCCCCTGGCTGCTGGCCGCGTTTTGAGGTCACATTTGTCTCTGTACCTCATAGGTCAGTGGCAGGCCCCTGGCTGCTGGCTGTGCTTGTGAGGTCACAGCAGTCCTATTGGCTGATAGGTCAGTGGCAGGCCAATGGCTGCTGGCTGTCCTTTCGAGGTCACAGCAGTCTGAGTGACTGATAGGCCAGTGGCAGGCCTCTGGGTGCTGGCTGTTTTTGTGGGGTGACAGCAGCCTCAGTGCGTCATAGGCCAGTGGGATGCCCTGGCTGCTGGCTGCTGGCTTTGCTTGTGAGGTCACAGCAGTCCTGTTGCCTGATAGGCCAGTGGGATGCCCATAGCTGCTGGCTGTGCTTGTCAGGTCATAACACTCCTACAGCCTGATAGGCCAGCAGCAGGCCCCTGGCTGCTGACTGTGCTTCTGAGGTCAGAGCAGCCTCAGTGCCTCATAGGCCAGTGGAAGGCCCCTGTCTGCTGGCTGCCTTTTGAGGTCACATTTGTCTCTGTACCTTCTAGGGCAATGGCAGGCCTCTGGCTCCTCGCTGTGCTTGTGAGGTCACAGCAGCCTCAGTGCCCTATAGGGCAGTGGAAGGCCCATAGCTGCTGCCTGGGCTCGTGAGGTCATAGCAGCCTCAGTGCTTCACAGGCCAGTGGCAGGCCCCTGGCTGCTGGCTGTGCTTGTCAGGTCACAAGACTCCTACAGCCTGATAGGCCAGTGGGAGACCCACAGCTGCTGGCTTTGCTTGTGAGGTCACAGCAGCCTCAGTGTCTTATAGGGCCGTGGCAGGCCCCTGGCTGCTGGCTGTGCTTGTCAGGTCACAGCAGCCTCAGTGCTTCACAGGCCAATGGCAGGCCCCTGGCTGCTGGCTGTGATTGTGAGGTCACGGGAGTACCAGTGCCTGATTGGCCCGTGACAGTGTCAATGCCTGCTGGCTGCGTTATGAGGTCACGTTTGTCTTGGGGCCTCATAGGGCATTTGGATGCCCATGCCTGCTGGCCATGCTTGTGAGGTCACAGCAGTCCCGTTGCCTCATAGGCCAGTTTGAGGCCAATGACTGCTGGGTGGGCTTGTGAGGTCAGAGAAGCCTCAGTGCCCTATAGGGCAGTGGCAGGCCCATAGCTGCTCGCTGGGCTTCTGAGGTCACAGCAGCCCCCATGGCCTTTAGGGCAGTGGCAGGCCCCTGACTGTTTACTGTGCCTCTGAGTTGACAGCAGCGTCAGCTCCTCATCGGGCAGTGGGAGGCCAATGGCTGCTGGCTGTGCTTGTGAGGTCACATCAGCCTCCGTGCTGTATAGGCCAGTGGCAGGCCCTTGGCTGCTGTCTGTGCTTGTCAGGTCAAAGCAGTCCTACTGCCTGATAGGCTAGTGGCAGGCCCCTGGCTGCTGGCTGTGCTTGTGAGGTCACAGCAGCCTCCGTGCCTCATAGGCCAGTGGCAGGCCCATAGCTGCTGGCTGTGCTTTTCAGGTCACAGCAGTCCTGTTTCCTGATAGGCCCGTGGCATGCCTCTGTCTGCTGGCTGCCTTTTGAAGTCACATTTGTCTCTGTACCTTCTAGGGCAATGGCAGGCCTCTGGCTCCTCGCTGTGCTTGTGAGGTCACAGCAGCCTCCCTGCCCTCTAGGGCAGTGGCAGGCCCATAGCTGCTGTCTGTGCTTGTGAGGTCACAGCAGCCTCCGTACCCTTTATGGCAGTGGCAGGCCTGTGACAGTGTGCTGTGCTTGTGAGGTCAGAGCAGTGTCAGCGCCTCATTGGGCAGTGGAAGGCCAATGGCTGCTGGCTGTTTTCGTGAGGTAACATCAGCCTCCGTTCCCTATAGGCCAGTGGCAGGCCTCTGCGTGCTGGCTGCATTTTGAGGTCACCTTTGTCTCAGTGCCTCATCAGGCAGTGGGATGCCCATGGCTGCTGACTCTGCTTGTGAGCTCACAGAAGTACCAGTGCCTGACAGGCCACTGGCAGGCCCCTGGTGGCTTCCTGTCCTTGTGAGGTCACATGAGCCTCTGTGTCTGATAGGGCAGTGGAAGGTGTTGTAGAGGCCTCCAAGTGCCCTTTTTTGCGGTGCAGGGGCAGCCGAGTGCCCTTTTTTGCGGTGCAGGGGCCTCAGGGTGCATTTTTTTGCAGTGTAGCAGCCTCCAAGTGCCTTTTTTTGCAATGTAGGGGCTTCGGAGTGCCTTTTTTTGTGGTGCAGGGGCCTCCAAGTGCCTTTATTTCCAGTGTACAGGCCTGCAAGTGCCTCTTTTTCCAGTGCAGGAGCCTCCGAGTGCCTTTTTTGGTGGTGCAGGGCCCTCCGAGTGCCTTGTTTCACATTGTAGCAGCCCCCGAGTGCCTTTTATTTTGCTGTATAGGCCACTGAATGCCTTTTCTTGTGGTACAGGGGCCTCCGAGTGCTGTTATTTTGGGGTGTGTGGTCCTCCATGTACCTTTTTTTTGCGGTGTAGTGGCCCCGAGTGCCTTTTCTTGTGGTGCAGGGGCCTCCGAGTGCCTTCTTTAGTGGTGCAGGGCCCTCCGAGTTCCTTTCTTTCTGGTGCAGGGGCCTCCGAGTGCCTTTTTTTGCATTGTAGCAGCCCCCAAGTGCCTTTTTTTGTGCTGTAGGGGCCTCCGAGTGCCTTTTTTTGTGGTGTAGGGGCAGCCGAGTGCCTTTTTTTGTGGTGTGGTGCTCCAAGTGCCTTTCTTTTGTGCTGTAGGGGCCTCTGAGTGCATTTTTTTTTGCGGTGCACTGGCCTCCGAGTGCCTTTTTTTGCAGTGCAGGGGCTACTGAGTGCCTTTTTTTGAGGTGCAGGGGCTACTGAGTGCCTTTTTTTGCAGTGTAGTAGCCTCCAAGTGCCTTTTTTGCGGTGAAGGGCCCTCCGAGTGCCTTTTTTTGCAGTGTAGGGGCCTCCGAGTGCCTTCTTTTGTGGTGCAGGAGCCTCCGAGTGCCTTTATATCCGGTGTACAGGCCTGCAAGTGCCTCTTTTTCCAGTGCAGGAGCCTCCGAGTGCTTTTTTTTGTGGTGCAGGGCCCTCTGAGTGCCTTTTGTCGCGTTGTAGCAGCCTCCGAGTGCCTTTTTTTGCATTTTAGCAGCCACCAAGTGCCTTTTTTTGTGCTGTAGGGGCCACTGAGTACCTTATCTTTTTCCAGTGTAGGGGCAGCCGAGTGCCTTTATTTGTGGTGTGGTCCTCCGAGTGCCTTTCTTTTGTGGTGTCGAGGCCTCTGGGTGCATTTTCTTTTTGCAGTGTGGAGGCCTCCGAGTGCCTTTTTTTGCGGTGTGGAGGCCTCCGAGTGCCTTTTTTTGCGGTGTGGAGGCCTCTGAGTGCCTTTTTTTGCAATGCAGGGGCTACTGAGTGCCTTTTTTTGCTGTGCGTGGGCCTCAGGGTGCATTTCTTTGCAGTGTAGTAGCCTCCAAGTGCCTTTTTTTGCAATGTGGGGGCCACCGAGTGCCTTTCTTGGTGGTGTAGGGGCCTCTGAGTGCCTTCTTTTGTGGTGCAGGAGCCTCCGAGTGCTTTTTTTGGTGGTGCTGGGCCATCTGAGTACCTTGTTTCACATTGTAGCAGCCCCCGAGTGGCTTTTATTGTGCTGTAGGGTCCACCAAGTGCCTTTTCTTGTGGTTCAGAGGCCACCGAGTGCCTTTTCTTGTGGTTCAGGGGCCTCTGAGTGCCTTTTTTCACATTGTAGCAGCCCCCAAGTGCCTTTTTATGTGCTGTAGGAGCCACCGAGTGCCTTTTCTTGTGGTTCAGCGGCCTCCGAGTGCCTTTTTTTGCATTGTAGCAGCCCCCAAGTGCCTTTTTTTGTGCTGTAGGGGCCTCCGAGTGCCTTTTTTTCCAGCGTAGGGGCAGCCGAGTGACTTTCTCTGCGGTGTAGCGGCCTCCAAGTGCCTTTTTTTCTGGTGTACAGGCCTGCAATGCCTCTTTTTCCAGTGCAGGAGCCTCTGAGTGCTTCTTTTGGTGGTGCTGGGCCCTCCGAGTGCCTTGTTTCACATTGTAGTCCCCCCCGAGTGCCTTTTTTTGCAGTGTAGGGGCCACTGAGTGCCTTTTTCTGGGGTGTAGAGGCCTCCGAGTGCCTGTTTTTCCAGTGTAAGGGCAGCTGAGTGCCTTTTTTTGTGCTGCAGGGCCCTCTGAGTGCCTTTCTTTCTGGTGTAGGGGCATCGGAGTGCCTGTTTTCGCATTGTAGCAGCCCCCGAGTGCCTTTTTTTGTGGTGTTGGGGCCACCGAGTGCCTTTTTTTGCCGTGCATGGTCCTCCGAGTGCCTTTTTTGCAGTGTATTAGCCTCCAAGTGCCTTTTTTTGTGATGCAGCGGCCTCCGAGTGCCTTTTCTTGTGGTTCACTGTTCTCCGGGTGCCTGTTTTTGTGGTGCAGGGGCTTCCGAGTGCCTTTGTTTGAGGTGCACTGCTGTCTGAGTGCCTTTTGTTTGCAGTGAAGGGGCATCTAAGTGCCTTTTTTTCCGGCCTAGCGGCCTCCAAGTGCCTATTTTTGCGATGCAGGCTCCCAAAGTGCCTTTTTTTCCAGTATAGTGTCCTCCATGTGCATATTTTTGCAGTGCATCGCCTCCTAGTGCCCTTTTTTCCCAGTGCTCATGCCTCCAAGTGCCTTTTTTTCTGTTATGGTCCTAAAACGTTCTGTGATATCACTTTACCCTCTGCCTGAAATGATATTGTCAGGTCCACCACTGCTGGATGAGATAGTCATGTCACTTCTGCCTCACGGCCTGGTAGGCCAGTCAGGCCCATCAGTCCTTGCTCTGCTTGTGAGGTTGCTTCTGCCTCTGTGCTTGATAGGCCAGTGGCAGGGCCATGCCTCCTGACTGGGCTTGTGAGGATACTTGTGTCTCCATGCCAAAAAGGGCAGTGGCAGGCCCATGGTTGCTGGTTGTGTCTTATGATGTCACTTTGACCTGCATGCCATTGCATGCATGGCATGCATGGGCATGCACTGCCACGCCCATGGCTGCTGGTCTGCTTGGGTGTTCCCTTCTTTCTCCGTGCTTGATGTGCCATGGCAGGCCCAGAGCTGCTGCCTGTGCTTGTGAGGTCACAGCAACCTCCGTGCCTGATAGGCCAGTGGGAGGCCAATGGCTGCTGGCTGTGCTTGTGAGGTCACAGCAGCGTCAGGACCTGATAGGCCAGTGGGAGGCCAATGGCTGCTGGCTGTGCTTGTGAGGTCACAGCAGCCTCCGTGCCTCATAGGCCAGTGGCAGACCCACAGCTGCTGGCTGTGCTTGTCAGGTCAGAGAAGCCTCAGTGTCTTATAGGGCAGTGGCAGGCCCCTGGCTGCTGGCCGCGTTTTGAGGTCACATTTGTCTCTGTACCTCATAGGTCAGTGGCAGGCCCCTGGCTGCTGGCTGTGCTTGTGAGGTCACAGCAGTCCTATTGGCTGATAGGTCAGTGGCAGGCCAATGGCTGCTGGCTGTCCTTTTGAGGTCACAGCAGTCTGAGTGACTGATAGGCCAGTGGCAGGCCTCTGGGTGCTGGCTGTTTTTGTGGGGTGACAGCAGCCTCAGTGCGTCATAGGCCAGTGGGATGCCCTGGCTGCTGGCTGCTGGCTTTGCTTGTGAGGTCACAGCAGTCCTGTTGCCTGATAGGCCAGTGGGATGCCCATAGCTGCTGGCTGTGCTTGTCAGGTCATAACACTCCTACAGCCTGATAGGCCAGCAGCAGGCCCCTGGCTGCTGACTGTGCTTCTGAGGTCAGAGCAGCCTCAGTGCCTCATAGGCCAGTGGAAGGCCCCTGTCTGCTGGCTGCCTTTTGAGGTCACATTTGTCTCTGTACCTTCTAGGGCAATGGCAGGCCTCTGGCTCCTCGCTGTGCTTGTGAGGTCACAGCAGCCTCAGTGCCCTATAGGGCAGTGGAAGGCCCATAGCTGCTGCCTGGGCTCGTGAGGTCATAGCAGCCTCAGTGCTTCACAGGCCAGTGGCAGGCCCCTGGCTGCTGGCTGTGCTTGTCAGGTCACAAGACTCCTACAGCCTGATAGGCCAGTGGGAGACCCACAGCTGCTGGCTTTGCTTGTGAGGTCACAGCAGCCTCAGTGTCTTATAGGGCCGTGGCAGGCCCCTGGCTGCTGGCTGTGCTTGTCAGGTCACAGCAGCCTCAGTGCTTCACAGGCCAATGGCAGGCCCCTGGCTGCTGGCTGTGATTGTGAGGTCACGGGAGTACCAGTGCCTGATTGGCCCGTGACAGTGTCAATGCCTGCTGGCTGCGTTATGAGGTCACGTTTGTCTTGGGGCCTCATAGGGCATTTGGATGCCCATGCCTGCTGGCCATGCTTGTGAGGTCACAGCAGTCCCGTTGCCTCATAGGCCAGTTTGAGGCCAATGACTGCTGGGTGGGCTTGTGAGGTCAGAGAAGCCTCAGTGCCCTATAGGGCAGTGGCAGGCCCATAGCTGCTCGCTGGGCTTCTGAGGTCACAGCAGCCCCCATGGCCTTTAGGGCAGTGGCAGGCCCCTGACTGTTTACTGTGCCTCTGAGTTGACAGCAGCGTCAGCTCCTCATCGGGCAGTGGGAGGCCAATGGCTGCTGGCTGTGCTTGTGAGGTCACATCAGCCTCCGTGCTGTATAGGCCAGTGGCAGGCCCTTGGCTGCTGTCTGTGCTTGTCAGGTCAAAGCAGTCCTACTGCCTGATAGGCTAGTGGCAGGCCCCTGGCTGCTGGCTGTGCTTGTGAGGTCACAGCAGCCTCCGTGCCTCATAGGCCAGTGGCAGGCCCATAGCTGCTGGCTGTGCTTTTCAGGTCACAGCAGTCCTGTTTCCTGATAGGCCCGTGGCATGCCTCTGTCTGCTGGCTGCCTTTTGAAGTCACATTTGTCTCTGTACCTTCTAGGGCAATGGCAGGCCTCTGGCTCCTCGCTGTGCTTGTGAGGTCACAGCAGCCTCCCTGCCCTCTAGGGCAGTGGCAGGCCCATAGCTGCTGTCTGTGCTTGTGAGGTCACAGCAGCCTCCGTACCCTTTATGGCAGTGGCAGGCCCGTGACAGTGTGCTGTGCTTGTGAGGTCAGAGCAGTGTCAGCGCCTCATTGGGCAGTGGAAGGCCAATGGCTGCTGGCTGTTTTCGTGAGGTAACATCAGCCTCCGTTCCCTATAGGCCAGTGGCAGGCCTCTGCGTGCTGGCTGCATTTTGAGGTCACCTTTGTCTCAGTGCCTCATCAGGCAGTGGGATGCCCATGGCTGCTGATTCTGCTTGTGAGCTCACAGAAGTACCAGTGCCTGACAGGCCACTGGCAGGCCCCTGGTGGCTTCCTGTCCTTGTGAGGTCACATGAGCCTCTGTGTCTGATAGGGCAGTGGAAGGTGTTGTAGAGGCCTCCAAGTGCCCTTTTTTGCGGTGCAGGGGCAGCCGAGTGCCCTTTTTTGCGGTGCAGGGGCCTCAGGGTGCATTTTTTTGCAGTGTAGCAGCCTCCAAGTGCCTTTTTTTGCAATGTAGGGGCTTCGGAGTGCCTTTTTTTGTGGTGCAGGGGCCTCCAAGTGCCTTTATTTCCAGTGTACAGGCCTGCAAGTGCCTCTTTTTCCAGTGCAGGAGCCTCCGAGTGCCTTTTTTGGTGGTGCAGGGCCCTCTGAGTGCCTTGTTTCACATTGTAGCAGCCCCCGAGTGCCTTTTATTTTGCTGTATAGGCCACTGAATGCCTTTTCTTGTGGTACAGGGGCCTCCGAGTGCTGTTATTTTGGGGTGTGTGGTCCTCCATGTACCTTTTTTTTGCGGTGTAGTGGCCCCGAGTGCCTTTTCTTGTGGTGCAGGGGCCTCCGAGTGCCTTCTTTAGTGGTGCAGGGCCCTCCGAGTTCCTTTCTTTCTGGTGCAGGGGCCTCCGAGTGCCTTTTTTTGCATTGTAGCAGCCCCCAAGTGCCTTTTTTTGTGCTGTAGGGGCCTCCGAGTGCCTTTTTTTGTGGTGTAGGGGCAGCCGAGTGCCTTTTTTTGTGGTGTGGTGCTCCAAGTGCCTTTCTTTTGTGCTGTAGGGGCCTCTGAGTGCATTTTTTTTTGCGGTGCACTGGCCTCCGAGTGCCTTTTTTTGCAGTGCAGGGGCTACTGAGTGCCTTTTTTTGAGGTGCAGGGGCTACTGAGTGCCTTTTTTTGCAGTGTAGTAGCCTCCAAGTGCCTTTTTTGCGGTGAAGGGCCCTCCGAGTGCCTTTTTTTGCAGTGTAGGGGCCTCCGAGTGCCTTCTTTTGTGGTGCAGGAGCCTCCGAGTGCCTTTATATCCGGTGTACAGGCCTGCAAGTGCCTCTTTTTCCAGTGCAGGAGCCTCCGAGTGCTTTTTTTTGTGGTGCAGGGCCCTCTGAGTGCCTTTTGTCGCGTTGTAGCAGCCTCCGAGTGCCTTTTTTTGCATTTTAGCAGCCACCAAGTGCCTTTTTTTGTGCTGTAGGGGCCACTGAGTACCTTATCTTTTTCCAGTGTAGGGGCAGCCGAGTGCCTTTATTTGTGGTGTGGTCCTCCGAGTGCCTTTCTTTTGTGGTGTCGAGGCCTCTGGGTGCATTTTCTTTTTGCAGTGTGGAGGCCTCCGAGTGCCTTTTTTTGCGGTGTGGAGGCCTCCGAGTGCCTTTTTTTGCGGTGTGGAGGCCTCTGAGTGCCTTTTTTTGCAATGCAGGGGCTACTGAGTGCCTTTTTTTGCTGTGCGTGGGCCTCAGGGTGCATTTCTTTGCAGTGTAGTAGCCTCCAAGTGCCTTTTTTTGCAATGTGGGGGCCACCGAGTGCCTTTCTTGGTGGTGTAGGGGCCTCTGAGTGCCTTCTTTTGTGGTGCAGGAGCCTCCGAGTGCTTTTTTTGGTGGTGCTGGGCCATCTGAGTACCTTGTTTCACATTGTAGCAGCCCCCGAGTGGCTTTTATTGTGCTGTAGGGTCCACCAAGTGCCTTTTCTTGTGGTTCAGAGGCCACCGAGTGCCTTTTCTTGTGGTTCAGGGGCCTCTGAGTGCCTTTTTTCACATTGTAGCAGCCCCCAAGTGCCTTTTTATGTGCTGTAGGAGCCACCGAGTGCCTTTTCTTGTGGTTCAGCGGCCTCCGAGTGCCTTTTTTTGCATTGTAGCAGCCCCCAAGTGCCTTTTTTTGTGCTGTAGGGGCCTCCGAGTGCCTTTTTTTCCAGCGTAGGGGCAGCCGAGTGACTTTCTCTGCGGTGTAGCGGCCTCCAAGTGCCTTTTTTTCTGGTGTACAGGCCTGCAATGCCTCTTTTTCCAGTGCAGGAGCCTCTGAGTGCTTCTTTTGGTGGTGCTGGGCCCTCCGAGTGCCTTGTTTCACATTGTAGTCCCCCCCGAGTGCCTTTTTTTGCAGTGTAGGGGCCACTGAGTGCCTTTTTCTGGGGTGTAGAGGCCTCCGAGTGCCTGTTTTTCCAGTGTAAGGGCAGCTGAGTGCCTTTTTTTGTGCTGCAGGGCCCTCTGAGTGCCTTTCTTTCTGGTGTAGGGGCATCGGAGTGCCTGTTTTCGCATTGTAGCAGCCCCCGAGTGCCTTTTTTTGTGGTGTTGGGGCCACCGAGTGCCTTTTTTTGCCGTGCATGGTCCTCCAAGTGCCTTTTTTGCAGTGTATTAGCCTCCAAGTGCCTTTTTTTGTGATGCAGCGGCCTCCGAGTGCCTTTTCTTGTGGTTCACTGTTCTCCGGGTGCCTGTTTTTGTGGTGCAGGGGCTTCCGAGTGCCTTTGTTTGAGGTGCACTGCTGTCTGAGTGCCTTTTGTTTGCAGTGAAGGGGCATCTAAGTGCCTTTTTTTCCGGCCTAGCGGCCTCCAAGTGCCTATTTTTGCGATGCAGGCTCCCAAAGTGCCTTTTTTTCCAGTATAGTGTCCTCCATGTGCATATTTTTGCAGTGCATCGCCTCCTAGTGCCCTTTTTTCCCAGTGCTCATGCCTCCAAGTGCCTTTTTTTCTGTTATGGTCCTAAAACGTTCTGTGATATCACTTTACCCTCTGCCTGAAATGATATTGTCAGGTCCACCACTGCTGGATGAGATAGTCATGTCACTTCTGCCTCACGGCCTGGTAGGCCAGTCAGGCCCATCAGTCCTTGCTCTGCTTGTGAGGTTGCTTCTGCCTCTGTGCTTGATAGGCCAGTGGCAGGGCCATGCCTCCTGACTGGGCTTGTGAGGATACTTGTGTCTCCATGCCAAAAAGGGCAGTGGCAGGCCCATGGTTGCTGGTTGTGTCTTATGATGTCACTTTGACCTGCATGCCATTGCATGCATGGCATGCATGGGCATGCACTGCCACGCCCATGGCTGCTGGTCTGCTTGGGTGTTCCCTTCTTTCTCCGTGCTTGATGTGCCATGGCAGGCCCAGAGCTGCTGCCTGTGCTTGTGAGGTCACAGCAACCTCCGTGCCTGATAGGCCAGTGGGAGGCCAATGGCTGCTGGCTGTGCTTGTGAGGTCACAGCAGCGTCAGGACCTGATAGGCCAGTGGGAGGCCAATGGCTGCTGGCTGTGCTTGTGAGGTCACAGCAGCCTCCGTGCCTCATAGGCCAGTGGCAGACCCACAGCTGCTGGCTGTGCTTGTCAGGTCAGAGAAGCCTCAGTGTCTTATAGGGCAGTGGCAGGCCCCTGGCTGCTGGCCGCGTTTTGAGGTCACATTTGTCTCTGTACCTCATAGGTCAGTGGCAGGCCCCTGGCTGCTGGCTGTGCTTGTGAGGTCACAGCAGTCCTATTGGCTGATAGGTCAGTGGCAGGCCAATGGCTGCTGGCTGTCCTTTCGAGGTCACAGCAGTCTGAGTGACTGATAGGCCAGTGGCAGGCCTCTGGGTGCTGGCTGTTTTTGTGGGGTGACAGCAGCCTCAGTGCGTCATAGGCCAGTGGGATGCCCTGGCTGCTGGCTGCTGGCTTTGCTTGTGAGGTCACAGCAGTCCTGTTGCCTGATAGGCCAGTGGGATGCCCATAGCTGCTGGCTGTGCTTGTCAGGTCATAACACTCCTACAGCCTGATAGGCCAGCAGCAGGCCCCTGGCTGCTGACTGTGCTTCTGAGGTCAGAGCAGCCTCAGTGCCTCATAGGCCAGTGGAAGGCCCCTGTCTGCTGGCTGCCTTTTGACGTCACATTTGTCTCTGTACCTTCTAGGGCAATGGCAGGCCTCTGGCTCCTCGCTGTGCTTGTGAGGTCACAGCAGCCTCAGTGCCCTATAGGGCAGTGGAAGGCCCATAGCTGCTGCCTGGGCTCGTGAGGTCATAGCAGCCTCAGTGCTTCACAGGCCAGTGGCAGGCCCCTGGCTGCTGGCTGTGCTTGTCAGGTCACAAGACTCCTACAGCCTGATAGGCCAGTGGGAGACCCACAGCTGCTGGCTTTGCTTGTGAGGTCACAGCAGCCTCAGTGTCTTATAGGGCCGTGGCAGGCCCCTGGCTGCTGGCTGTGCTTGTCAGGTCACAGCAGCCTCAGTGCTTCACAGGCCAATGGCAGGCCCCTGGCTGCTGGCTGTGATTGTGAGGTCACGGGAGTACCAGTGCCTGATTGGCCCGTGACAGTGTCAATGCCTGCTGGCTGCGTTATGAGGTCACGTTTGTCTTGGGGCCTCATAGGGCATTTGGATGCCCATGCCTGCTGGCCATGCTTGTGAGGTCACAGCAGTCCCGTTGCCTCATAGGCCAGTTTGAGGCCAATGACTGCTGGGTGGGCTTGTGAGGTCAGAGAAGCCTCAGTGCCCTATAGGGCCGTGGCAGGCCCATAGCTGCTCGCTGGGCTTCTGAGGTCACAGCAGCCCCCATGGCCTTTAGGGCAGTGGCAGGCCCCTGACTGTTTACTGTGCCTCTGAGTTGACAGCAGCGTCAGCTCCTCATCGGGCAGTGGGAGGCCAATGGCTGCTGGCTGTGCTTGTGAGGTCACATCAGCCTCCGTGCTGTATAGGCCAGTGGCAGGCCCTTGGCTGCTGTCTGTGCTTGTCAGGTCAAAGCAGTCCTACTGCCTGATAGGCTAGTGGCAGGCCCCTGGCTGCTGGCTGTGCTTGTGAGGTCACAGCAGCCTCCGTGCCTCATAGGCCAGTGGCAGGCCCATAGCTGCTGGCTGTGCTTTTCAGGTCACAGCAGTCCTGTTTCCTGATAGGCCCGTGGCATGCCTCTGTCTGCTGGCTGCCTTTTGAAGTCACATTTGTCTCTGTACCTTCTAGGGCAATGGCAGGCCTCTGGCTCCTCGCTGTGCTTGTGAGGTCACAGCAGCCTCCCTGCCCTCTAGGGCAGTGGCAGGCCCATAGCTGCTGTCTGTGCTTGTGAGGTCACAGCAGCCTCAGTGCTTCACAGGCCAGTGGCAGGCCCCTGGCTGCTGGCTGTGCTTGTGAGGTTACAGAAGCCTCCCTGCCCTTGAGGGTGGTGGCAGGCCCATACCTGCTGGCTGTGCTTGTCAGGTCACAACACTCCTACAGCCTGATAGGCCAGGGGCAGACCCACAGCTGCTGGCTTTGCTTGTGAGGTCACAGCAGCCTCAGTGTCTTATAGGGCAGTGGCAGGCCTCTGGCTCCTCGCTGTGCTTGTCAGGTCACAGCAGCCTCTGTGCCCTTTATGGCAGTGGCAGGCCCATGACAGTGTGCTGTGCTTGTGAGGTCAGAGCAGTGTCAGCTCCTCATCGGGCAGTGGAAGGCCAATGGCTGCTGGCTGTGCTTCTGAGGTCACAGCAGCCTCCATTCCCTACAGGCCAGTGGCAGGCCCTTGGCTGCTGGCTGTGCTTGTGAGGTCACAGCAGCCTCAGTGCCTCATAGGCCAGTGGCAGGCCCTTGGCTGCTGGCTGTGCTTGTGAGGTCACAGCAGCCTCAGTGCCTCATAGGCCAGTGGGAGGCCAATGGCTGCTGGCTGTGCTTGTGAGGTCACAGCAGCCTCAGTGCCTCATAGGCCAGTGAGAGGCCCCTGGCTGCTGGCTGTGCTTGTGAGATCACAGCAGCTTCAGTGCCTCATAGGCCAGTGGGAGGCCAATGGCTGCTGGCTGTGCTTGTCAGGTCACAGCAGTCACATTGCCTCATAGGCCAGTGGGAGGCCAATGGCTGCTGGCTGTGCTTGTGAGGTCACAGCAGCCTCAGTGCCTCATAGGCCAGTGGCAGGCCTCTGGGTGCTGGCTGTTTTTGTGAGGTGACAGCAGCCTCAGTGGCTCAACGGCTGGTTGGATGCCATGGCTGCTGGCTGCTGGCTGTGCTTGTGAGGTCACAGCAGTCCTGTTGCCTCATAGGCCAGTTCGAGGCCAATGACTGCTGGGTGGGCTTGTGTGGTCAGAGAAGCCTCAGTGCCCTATAGGGCAGTGGCAGGCCCATAGCTGCTGGGTGGGCTTGTGAGATCACAGCAGCCTCCATGCCCTTTAGGGCATTGGCAGGCCCCTGACTGTTTACTGTGCCTCTGAGTTGACAGCAGCATCAGCACCTGATCGGGAAGTTGGAGGCCAATGGCTGCTGTCTGTGCTTGTCAGGTCACAGCAGCCTCAGTGCCTCATAGGCCAGTGGCAGACCCACAGCTGCTGGCTGTGCTTGTGAGGTCACAGCAGCCTCAGTGTCTTATAGGGCAGTGGCAGGCCCCTGGCTGCTGGCCGCGTTTTGAGGTCACATTTGTCTCTGTACCTCATAGGCCAGTGGCAGGCCCATAGCTGCTGGGTGTGCTTGTGAGGTCACAGTAGCCTCCGTGCCTCATAGGCCAGTGGAGGCCCGTAGCGGCTGGCTGTGCTTGTCAGGTCACAGCAGCCTCAGTGCCACACAGGGCAGTGGCAGGCTCCTGGCTGCTGGCTGCATTTGTGAGGTCACAGCAGCCTCAGTGCCTCATAGGCCAGTGGCAGGCTCATGGCTGCTGGCTGTGCTTGTGAAGTAACAGCAGCCACCGTGCCTCCTAGGCCAGTGGCAGGCTCATGGCTGCTGGCTGTGCTTGTGAGGTCACAGCACCCTCAGTGCCTCAAAGGGCAGTGGCAGGCTTCTGGCTGCTGGCTGTGCTTGTGAGGTCATAGCACCCTCCGTGCCTCCTAGGCCAGTGGCAGACTAATGGCCGCTGGCTGTGCTTGTGCGGTCACAGCAGCCTCACTGCCTCATAGGGCGGTACCAGGCTCATGGCTGCTGGCTGTGCTTGTGAGGTCACAGCAGCCTCCGTGCCTCATAAGCCAGTGGCAGGCTCATGGCTGCTGGCTGTGCTTGTGAGGTCACAGCAGCCTCCGTGCTTCCTAGGCCAGTGGCAGGCCCATAGCTGCTGGCTGTGCTTTTCAGGTCACAGCAGTCCTGTTTCCTGATAGGCCCGTGGCATGCCTCTGTCTGCTGGCTGCCTTTTGAAGTCACATTTGTCTCTGTACCTTCTAGGGCAATGGCAGGCCTCTGGCTCCTCGCTGTGCTTGTGAGGTCACAGCAGCCTCCCTGCCCTATAGGGCAGTGGCAGGCCCATAGCTGCTGTCTGTGCTTGTGAGGTCACAGCAGCCTCAGTGCTTCACAGGCCAGTGGCAGGCCCCTGGCTGCTGGCTGTGCTTGTGAGGTTACAGAAGCCTCCCTGCCCTTGAGGGTGGTGGCAGGCCCATACCTGCTGGCTGTGCTTGTCAGGTCACAACACTCCTACAGCCTGATAGGCCAGTGGCAGACCCACAGCTGCTGGCTTTGCTTGTGAGGTCACAGCAGCCTCAGTGTCTTATAGGGCAGTGGCAGGCCTCTGGCTCCTCGCTGTGCTTGTCAGGTCACAGCAGCCTCTGTGCCCTTTATGGCAGTGGCAGGCCCATGACAGTGTGCTGTGCTTGTGAGGTCAGAGCAGTGTCAGCTCCTCATCGGGCAGTGGAAGGCCAATGGCTGCTGGCTGTGTTTGTGAGGTCACAGCAGCCTCCATTCCCTACAGGCCAGTGGCAGGCCCTTGGCTGCTGGCTGTGCTTGTGAGGTCACAGCAGCCTCAGTGCCTCATAGGCCAGTGGCAGGCCCTTGGCTGCTGGCTGTGCTTGTGAGGTCACAGCAGCCTCAGTGCCTCATAGGCCAGTGGGAGGCCAATGGCTGCTGGCTGTGCTTGTGAGGTCACAGCAGCCTCAGTGCCTCATAGGCCAGTGAGAGGCCCCTGGCTGCTGGCTGTGCTTGTGAGATCACAGCAGCTTCAGTGCCTCATAGGCCAGTAGGAGGCCAATGGCTGCTGGCTGTGCTTGTCAGGTCACAGCAGTCACATTGCCTCATAGGCCAGTGGGAGGCCAATGGCTGCTGGCTGTGCTTGTGAGGTCACAGCAGCCTCAGTGCCTCATAGGCCAGTGGCAGGCCTCTGGGTGCTGGCTGTTTTTGTGAGGTGACAGCAGCCTCAGTGGCTCAACGGCTGGTTGGATGCCATGGCTGCTGGCTGCTGGCTGTGCTTGTGAGGTCACAGCAGTCCTGTTGCCTCATAGGCCAGTTCGAGGCCAATGACTGCTGGGTGGGCTTGTGTGGTCAGAGAAGCCTCAGTGCCCTATAGGGCAGTGGCAGGCCCATAGCTGCTGGGTGGGCTTGTGAGATCACAGCAGCCTCCATGCCCTTTAGGGCAGTGGCAGGCCCCTGACTGTTTACTGTGCCTCTGAGTTGACAGCAGCATCAGCACCTGATCGGGAAGTTGGAGGCCAATGGCTGCTGTCTGTGCTTGTCAGGTCACAGCAGCCTCAGTGCCTCATAGGCCAGTGGCAGACCCACAGCTGCTGGCTGTGCTTGTGAGGTCACAGCAGCCTCAGTGTCTTATAGGGCAGTGGCAGGCCCCTGGCTGCTGGCCGCGTTTTGAGGTCACATTTGTCTCTGTACCTCATAGGCCAGTGGCAGGCCCATAGCTGCTGGGTGTGCTTGTGAGGTCACAGTAGCCTCCGTGCCTCATAGGCCAGTGGAGGCCCGTAGCGGCTGGCTGTGCTTGTCAGGTCACAGCAGCCTCAGTGCCACACAGGGCAGTGGCAGGCTCCTGGCTGCTGGCTGCATTTGTGAGGTCACAGCAGCCTCAGTGCCTCATAGGCCAGTGGCAGGCTCATGGCTGCTGGCTGTGCTTGTGAAGTAACAGCAGCCACCGTGCCTCCTAGGCCAGTGGCAGGCTCATGGCTGCTGGCTGTGTTTGTGAGGTCACAGCACCCTCAGTGCCTCAAAGGGCAGTGGCAGGCTTCTGGCTGCTGGCTGTGCTTGTGAGGTCATAGCACCCTCCGTGCCTCCTAGGCCAGTGGCAGACTAATGGCCGCTGGCTGTGCTTGTGCGGTCACAGCAGCCTCACTGCCTCATAGGGCGGTACCAGGCTCATGGCTGCTGGCTGTGCTTGTGAGGTCACAGCAGCCTCCGTGCCTCATAAGCCAGTGGCAGGCTCATGGCTGCTGGCTGTGCTTGTGAGGTCACAGCAGCCTCCGTGCTTCCTAGGCCAGTTGCAGGCTGATGGCTGCTTTCTGGGCTTCTGAAGTCAGAGCAACCTTAGTGTCTCATTGGTTACTGGCAAGCGCCCCCTGCTGCCTGTGCTTGTGAGGTCACAGTAGCCTCAATGCGTCATAAGTGAGTGGCAAGCGCCCCCTGCTGCCTCTGCTTGTGAGGTCACAGCAGCCTCATTGCCTCATAGGCCAGTGGCAGGCCCCTGGCTGCTGGCTGTGCTTGTGAGGACACAGCAGCCTCCATTCCCTATAGGGCAGTGGCAGGCCCATAGCTGCTGGATGTGCTTGTAAGTTCACAGCAGTCCTATTTCCTGATAGGCCCGTGGAAGGCCTCTGTCTGCTGGCTGCCTTTTGAGGTCACATTTGTCTCTGTACCTTCTAGGGCAATGGCAGGCCTCTGGCTCCTCGCTGTGCTTGTGAGGTCACAGCAGCCTCCTTTTCCTGTAGGCCAGAGGGATACCAATGGCTGCTTGGTGTGCTTTTGAGGTCACAGTAGCCTCTGTGCCTCATAGGCCAGTGGCGGGCCCCTGGCTGCTGGCTGTGCTTGTGAGGTCACAGCAGCCTCCTTTTCCTTTAGGCCAGTGGCAGACCCATAGCTGCTGTCTGTACTTAGGTCACAACACTCCTACAGCCTGATAGGCCAGAAGCAGGCCCCTGGCTGCTCACTGTGCTTGTGAGGTAACAGCAGCCTCCGTGCCTCATAGGCCAGTGGCAGACCCACAGCTGCTGGCTTTACTTGTTAGGTGAAATCAGCCTCAGTGTCTTATAGGGCAGTGGCAGGGCCCTGGCTGCTGGGTGCATTTTGAGGTCACATTTCTCTCTGTACCTCATAGGGCAGTGGCAGGCCCCTGGCTGCTGGCTGTGCTTGTGAGGTCACAGCAGTCCTATTGCCTGATAGCTCAGTGGCAGGGCAATGGCTGCTGGCTGTCCTTTTGAGTTCACAGCAGTCTGAGTTACCGATAGGCAAGTGGCAGGCCTCTGGGTGCTGGCTGTTTTTGTGAGGTCACAGCAGCCTCAGTGCCTCATAGGCCAGTGCGATGCCCTGGCTGCTGGCTGTGCTTGTGAGGTCACAGGAGTCCTGTTGCCTGACAGGCCAGTGGGAGGCCCCTGTCTGCTGGCTGCATTTTGAGGTCACCTTTGTATTAGTGCCTCATTGGCCAGTGGGATGCCCATGGCTGCTGGCTGTGTTTGTGAGGTCACAGCAGCCTCAGTGCCGCATAGGCCAGTGGCAGGCCCTTGGCTGCTGGCTGCTGGCGGTGCTTGTGAGGTCACAGCAGTCCTGTTGCCTGATAGGGCAGTGGCAGGCCCTTGGCTGCTGGCTGTGCTTGTGAGGTCACAGCAACCTCAGTGCCTCATAGGCCAGTGGGAGGCCCCTGGCTGCTGGCTGTGCTTGTGAGGTCACAGCAGCCTCAGTGCCGCATAGGCCAGTGGGATGCCCTGGCTGCTGGCTGCTGGCGGTGCTTGTGAGGTCACAGCAGTCCTGTTGCCTGATAGGCCAGTGGCAGGCCCATAGCTGCTGGCTATGCTTGTGAGGTCACAGCAGTCCTATGTCCTGATAGGCCCGTGGAAGGCCTCTGTCTGCTGGCTGCCTTTTGAGGTCACATTTGTCTCTGTACCTTATAGGGCAATGGTAGGCCTCTGGCTCCTCGCTGTGCTTGTGAGGTCACAGCAGCCTCCCTGCCCTCTAGGGCAGTGGCAGGCCCATAGCTGCTGGATGTGCTTGTCAGGTCACAACACTCCTACAGACTGGTAGGCCAGTGGCAGACCCATAGCTGCTGGCTTTGCTTGTGACGTCACAGCAGCCTCAGTGTCTTATAGGGCAGTAGCAGGCCCCTGGCTGCTGGCTGTGCTTGTGAGGTCACAGCAGCCTCCGTGCCCTTTATGGCAGTGGCAGGCCCATGACAGTGTGCTGTGCTTGTGAGGTCAGAGCAGTGTCAGCCCCTCATTGGGCAGTGGAAGGCCAATGGCTGCTGGCTGTTTTCGTGAGGTAACATCAGCCTCCGTTCCCTATAGGCCAGTGGCAGGCCTCTGCGTGCTGGCTGCATTTTGAGGTCACCTTTGTCTCAGTGCCTCATCAGGCAGTGGGATGCCCATGGCTGCTGACTCTGCTTGTGAGCTCACAGAAGTACCAGCGCCTGACAGGCCACTGGCAGGCCCCTGGTGGCTTCCTGTCCTTGTGAGGTCACATGAGCCTCTGTGTCTGATAGGGCAGTGGAAGGTGTTGTAGAGGCCTCCAAGTGCCCTTTTTTGCGGTGCAGGGGCAGCCGAGTGCCCTTTTTTGCGGTGCAGGGGCCTCAGGGTGCCTTTTTTGCAGTGTAGCAGCCTCCAAGTGCCTTTTTTTTGCAATGTAGGGGCTTCGGAGTGCCTTTTTTTGTGGTGCAGGGGCCTCCAAGTGCCTTTATTTCCAGTGTACAGGCCTGCAAGTGCCTCTTTTTCCAGTGCAGGAGCCTCCGAGTGCCTTTTTTGGTGGTGCAGGGCCCTCCGAGTGCCTTGTTTCACATTGTAGCAGCCCCCGAGTGCCTTTTATTGTGCTGTTGGAGCCACTGAGTGCCTTTCCTTCTGGTTCAGGGGCCTCCGAGTGCTGTTATTTTGGGGTGTGTGGTCCTCCATGTACCTTTTTTTTGCGGTGTAGTGGCCCCGAGTGCCTTTTCTTGTGGTGCAGGGGCCTCCGAGTGCCTTCTTTAGTGGTGCAGGGCCCTCCGAGTTCCTTTCTTTCTGGTGCAGGGGCCTCCGAGTGCCTTTTTTTGCATTGTAGCAGCCCCCAAGTGCCTTTTTTTGTGCTGTAGGGGCCTCCGAGTGCCTTTTTTTGTGGTGTCGGGGCAGCCGAGTGCCTTTTTTTGTGGTGTGGTGCTCCAAGTGCCTTTCTTTTGTGCTGTAGGGGCCTCTGAGTGCATTTTTTTTTGCGGTGCACTGGCCTCCAAGTGCCCTGTTTTTCAGTGCACTGGCCTCCGAGTGCCTTTTTTTGCGGTGCAGGGGCAGCCGAGTGCCTTTTTTTGCAGTGTAGTAGCCTCCAAGTGCCTTTTTTTGCGGTGAAGGGCCCTCCGAGTGCCTTTTTTTGCAGTGTAGGGGCCTCTGAGTGCCTTCTTTTGTGGTGCAGGGGCCTCCGAGTGCCTTTATATCCGGTGTACAGGCCTGCAAGTGCCTCTTTTTCCAGTGCAGGAGCCTCCGAGTGCTTTTTTTTGTGGTGCAGGGCCCTCTGAGTGCCTTTTGTCGCGTTGTAGCAGCCTCCGAGTGCCTTTTTTTGCATTTTAGCAGCCACCAAGTGCCTTTTTTTGTGCTGTAGGGGCCACTGAGTACCTTATCTTTTTCCAGTGTAGGGGCAGCCGAGTGCCTTTATTTGTGGTGTGGTCCTCTGAGTGCCTTTCTTTTGTGGTGTGGAGGCCTCTGGGTGCATTTTTTTTTTGCAGTGTGGAGGCCTCCGAGTGCCTTTTTTTGCGGTGTGGAGGCCTCCGAGTGCCTTTTTTTGCGGTGTGGAGGCCTCTGAGTGCCTTTTTTTGCAATGCAGGGGCTACTGAGTGCCTTTTTTTGCTGTGCATGGGCCTCAGGGTGCATTTCTTTGCAGTGTAGTAGCCTCCAAGTGCCTTTTTTTGCAATGTGGGGGCCACCGAGTGCCTTTCTTGGTGGTGTAGGGGCCTCCGAGTGCTTTTTTTGGTGGTGCTGGGCCATCTGAGTGCCTTGTTTCACATTGTAGCAGCCCCCGAGTGCCTTTTATTGTGCTGTAGGGTCCACCGAGTGCCTTTTCTTGTGGTTCAGAGGCCACCGAGTGCCTTTTCTTGTGGTTCAGGGGCCTCCGAGTGCCTTTTTTCACATTGTAGCAGCCCCCAAGTGCCTTTTTTGTGCTGTAGGAGCCACCGAGTGCCTTTTCTTGTGGTTCAGCGGCCTCCGAGTGCCTTTTTTTGCGGTGTGGAGGCCTCCGAGTGCCTTTTTTTGCGGTGTGGAGGCCTCTGAGTGCCTTTTTTTGCAATGCAGGGGCTACTGAGTGCCTTTTTTTGCTGTGCATGGGCCTCAGGGTGCATTTCTTTGCAGTGTAGTAGCCTCCAAGTGCCTTTTTTTGCAATGTGGGGGCCACCGAGTGCCTTTCTTGGTGGTGTAGGGGCCTCTGAGTACCTTCTTTTGTGGTGCAGGAGCCTCCGAGTTCTTTTTTGGTGGTGCTGGGCCCTCTGAGTGCCTTTTTTCACATTGTAGCAGGCCCCGAGTGCGTTTTTTTGTGCTGTAGGAGCCACCGAGTGCCTTTTCTTGTGGTTCAGTGGCCTCTGAGTGCCTTTTTTCACATTGTAGCAGCCCCCAAGTGCCTTTTTTTGTGCTGTAGGAGCCACCGAGTGCCTTTTCTTGTGGTTCAGCGGCCTCCGAGTGCCATTTTTTGCATTGTAGCAGCCCCCAAGTGCCTTTTTTTGTGCTGTAGGGGCCTCCGAGTGCCTTTTTTTCCAGCGTAGGGGCAGCCGAGTGCCTTTCTCTGCGGTGTAGCGGCCTCCAAGTGCCTTTTTTTCTGGTGTACAGGCCTGCAATGTCTCTTTTTCCAGTGCAGGAGCCTCTGAGTGCTTCTTTTGGTGGTGCTGGGCCCTCCGAGTGCCTTGTTTCACATTGTAGTCCCCCCCGAGTGCCTTTTTTTGCAGTGTAGGGGCCACTGAGTGCCTTTTTCTGGGGTGTAGAGGCCTCCGAGTGCCTGTTTTTCCAGTGTAAGGGCAGCTGAGTGCCTTTTTTTGTGCTGCAGGGCCCTCTGAGTGCCTTTCTTTCTGGTGTAGGGGCATCGGAGTGCCTGTTTTCGCATTGTAGCAGCCCCCGAGTGCCTTTTTTTGTGGTGTTGGGGCGAACGAGTGCCTTTTTTTGCCGTGCATGGTCCTCCGAGTGCCTTTTTTGCAGTGTATTAGCCTCCAAGTGCCTTTTTTTGTGATGCAGCGGCCTCCGAGTGCCTTTTCTTGTGGTTCACTGTTCTCTGGGTGCCTGTTTTTGTGGTGCAGGGGCTTCCGAGTGCCTTTGTTTGAGGTGCACTGCTGTCTGAGTGCCTTTTTTTTGCAGTGAAGGGACATCTAAGTGCCTTTTTTTCCGGCCTAGCGGCCTCCAAGTGCCTATTTTTGCGATGCAGGCTCCCAAAGTGCCTTTTTTTCCAGTATAGTGTCCTCCATGTGCATATTTTTGCAGTGCATCGCCTCCTAGTGCCCTTTTTTCCCAGTGCTCATGCCTCCAAGTGCCTTTTTTTCTGTTATGGTCCTTCAACGTTCTGTGATATCACTTTACCCTCTGCCTGAAATGATATTGTCAGGTCCACCACTGCTGGATGAGATAGTCATGTCACTTCTGCCTCACGGCCTGGTAGGCCAGTCAGGCCCATCAGTCCTTGCTCTGCTTGTGAGGTTGCTTCTGCCTCTGTGCTTGATAGGCCAGTGGCAGGGCCATGCCTCCTGACTGGGCTTGTGAGGATACTTGTGTCTCCATGCCAAAAAGGGCAGTGGCAGGCCCATGGTTGCTGGTTGTGTCTTATGATGTCACTTTGACCTGCATGCCATTGCATGCATGGCATGCATGGGCATGCACTGCCACGCCCATGGCTGCTGGTCTGCTTGGGTGTTCCCTTCTTTCTCCGTGCTTGATGCGCCATGGCAGGCCCAGAGCTGCTGGCTGTGCTTGTGAGGTCACAGCAGCCTCCGTGCCTGATAGGCCAGTGGCAGGCCCCTGTCTGCTGGCTGTGCTTGTGAGGTCACAGCAGCGTCAGGACCTGATAGGCCAGTGGGAGGCCAATGGCTGCTGGCTGTGCTTGTGAGGTCAAGGCAGCCTCCGTGCCTCATAGGCCAGTGGCAGACCCACAGCTGCTGGCTGTGCTTGTCAGGTCAGAGAAGCCTCAGTGTCTTACAGGGCAGTGGCAGGCCCCTGGCTGCTGGCCGCGTTTTGAGGTCACATTTGTCTCTGTACCTCATAGGTCAGTGGCAGGCCCCTGGCTGCTGGCTGTGCTTGTGAGGTCACAGCAGTCCTATTTGCTGATAGGTCAGTGGCAGGCCAATGGCTGCTGGCTGTCCTTTTGAGGTCACAGCAGTCTGAGTGACTGATAGGCCAGTGGCAGGCCTCTGGGTGCTGGCTGTTTTTGTGGGGTGACAGCAGCCTCAGTGCGTCATAGGCCAGTGGGATGCCCTGGCTGCTGGCTGCTGGCTTTGCTTGTGAGGTCACAGCAGTCCTGTTGCCTGATAGGCCAGTGGGATGCCCATAGCTGCTGGCTGTGCTTGTCAGGTCATAACACTCCTACAGCCTGATAGGCCAGCAGCAGGCCCCTGGCTGCTGACTGTGCTTCTGAGGTCAGAGCAGCCTCAGTGCCTGATAGGCCAGTGGAAGGCCCCTGTCTGCTGGCTGCCTTTTGAGGTCACATTTGTCTCTGTACCTTATAGGGCAATGGCAGGCCTCTGGCTCCTCGCTGTGCTTGTGAGGTCACAGCAGCCTCAGTGCCCTATAGGGCAGTGGAAGGCCCATAGCTGCTGCCTGGGCTCGTGAGGTCATAGCAGTCTCAGTGCTTCACAGGCCAGTGGCAGGCCCCTGGCTGCTGGCTGTGCTTGTCAGGTCACAAGACTCCTACAGCCTGATAGGCCAGTGGGAGACCCACAGCTGCTGGCTTTGCTTGTGAGGTCACAGCAGCCTCAGTGTCTTATAGGGCCGTGGCAGGCCCCTGGCTGCTGGCTGTGCTTGTCAGGTCACAGCAGCCTCAGTGCTTCACAGGCCAATGGCAGGCCCCTGGCTGCTGGCTGTGATTGTGAGGTCACGGAAGTACCAGTGCCTGATTGGCCCGTGACAGTGTCAATGCCTGCTGGCTGCGTTATGAGGTCACGTTTGTCTCGGGGCCTCATAGGGCATTTGGATGCCCATGCCTGCTGGCCATGCTTGTGAGGTCACAGCAGTCCCGTTGCCTCATAGGCCAGTTTGAGGCCAATGACTGCTGGGTGGGCTTGTGAGGTCAGAGAAGCCTCAGTGCCCTATAGGGCAGTGGCAGGCCCATAGCTGCTCGCTGGGCTTCTGAGGTCACAGCAGCCCCCATGCCCTTTAGGGCAGTGGCAGGCCCCTGACTGTTTACTGTGCTTCTGAGTTGACAGCAGTGTCAGCTCCTCATCGGGCAGTGGGAGGCCAATGGCTGCGGGCTGTGCTTGTGAGGTCACATCAGCCTCCGTGCTGTATAGGCCAGTGGCAGGCCCTTGGCTGCTGTCTGTGCTTGTCAGGTCAAAGCAGTCCTACTGCCTGATAGGCTAGTGGCAGGCCCCTGGCTGCTGGCTGTGCTTGTGAGGTCACAGCAGCCTCCGTGCCTCATAGGCCAGTGGCAGGCCCATAGCTGCTGGCTGTGCTTTTCAGGTCACAGCAGTCCTGTTTCCTGATAGGCCCGTGGCATGCCTCTGTCTGCTGGCTGCCTTTTGAGGTCACATTTGTCTCTGTACCTTCTAGGGCAATGGCAGGCCTCTGGCTCCTCGCTGTGCTTGTGAGGTCACAGCAGCCTCCCTGCCCTATAGGGCAGTGGCAGGCCCATAGCTGCTGTCTGTGCTTGTGAGGTCACAGCAGCCTCAGTGCTTCACAGGCCAGTGGCAGGCCCCTGGCTGCTGGCTGTGCTTGTGAGGTTACAGAAGCCTCCCTGCCCTTGAGGGTGGTGGCAGGCCCATACCTGCTGGCTGTGCTTGTCAGGTCACAACACTCCTACAGCCTGATAGGCCAGTGGCAGACCCACAGCTGCTGGCTTTGCTTGTGAGGTCACAGCAGCCTCAGTGTCTTATAGGGCAGTGGCAGGCCTCTGGCTCCTCGCTGTGCTTGTCAGGTCACAGCAGCCTCTGTGCCCTTTATGGCAGTGGCAGGCCCATGACAGTGTGCTGTGCTTGTGAGGTCAGAGCAGTGTCAGCTCCTCATCGGGCAGTGGAAGGCGAATGGCTGCTGGCTGTGCTTCTGAGGTCACAGCAGCCTCCATTCCCTACAGGCCAGTGGCAGGCCCTTGGCTGCTGGCTGTGCTTGTGAGGTCACAGCAGCCTCAGTGCCTCATAGGCCAGTGGCAGGCCCTTGGCTGCTGGCTGTGCTTGTGAGGTCACAGCAGCCTCAGTGCCTCATAGGCCAGTGGGAGGCCAATGGCTGCTGGCTGTGCTTGTGAGGTCACAGCAGCCTCAGTGCCTCATAGGCCAGTGAGAGGCCCCTGGCTGCTGGCTGTGCTTGTGAGATCACAGCAGCTTCAGTGCCTCATAGGCCAGTGGGAGGCCAATGGCTGCTGGCTGTGCTTGTGAGGTCACAGCAGCCTCCGTGCCTGATAGGCCAGTAGCAGGCCCCTGTCTGCTGGCTGTGCTTGTCAGGTCACAGCAGCCTCAGTGCCTCATAGGCCAGTGGGAGGCCAATGGCTGCTGGCTGTGCTTGTGAGGTCACAGCAGCCTCAGTGCCTCATAGGCCAGTGGCAGGCCTCTGGGTGCTGGCTGTTTTTGTGAGGTGACAGCAGCCTCAGTGGCTCAACGGCTGGTTGGATGCCATGGCTGCTGGCTGCTGGCTGTGCTTGTGAGGTCACAGCAGTCCTGTTGCCTCATAGGCCAGTTCGAGGCCAATGACTGCTGGGTGGGCTTGTGTGGTCAGAGAAGCCTCAGTGCCCTATAGGGCAGTGGCAGGCCCGTAGCTGCTGGGTGGGCTTGTGAGATCACAGCAGCCTCCATGCCCTTTAGGGCAGTGGCAGGCCCCTGACTGTTTACTGTGCCTCTGAGTTGACAGCAGCATCAGCACCTGATCGGGAAGTTGGAGGCCAATGGCTGCTCTCTGTGCTTGTCAGGTCACAGCAGCCTCAGTGCCTCATAGGCCAGTGGCAGACCCACAGCTGCTGGCTGTGCTTGTGAGGTCACAGCAGCCTCAGTGTCTTATAGGGCAGTGGCAGGCCCCTGGCTGCTGGCCGCGTTTTGAGGTCACATTTGTCTCTGTACCTCATAGGCCAGTGGCAGGCCCATAGCTGCTGGGTGTGCTTGTGAGGTCACAGTAGCCTCCGTGCCTCATAGGCCAGTGGAGGCCCGTAGCGGCTGGCTGTGCTTGTCAGGTCACAGCAGCCTCAGTGCCACACAGGGCAGTGGCAGGCTCCTGGCTGCTGGCTGCATTTGTGAGGTCACAGCAGCCTCAGTGCCTCATAGGCCAGTGGCAGGCTCATGGCTGCTGGCTGTGCTTGTGAAGTAACAGCAGCCACCGTGCCTCCTAGGCCAGTGGCAGACTAATGGCCGCTGGCTGTGCTTGTGCGGTCACAGTAGCCTCACTGCCTCATAGGGCGGTACCAGGCTCATGGCTGCTGGCTGTGCTTGTGAGGTCACAGCAGCCTCCGTGCCTCATAAGCCAGTGGCAGGCTCATGGCTGCTGGCTGTGCTTGTGAGGTCACAGCAGCCTCTGTGCTTCCTAGGCCAGTTGCAGGCCCCTGGCTGCTGGCTGTGCTTGTGAGGTCACAGGAGTCCTGTTGCCTGACAGGCCAGTGGGAGGCCCATGGCTGCTGGCTGCATTTTGAGGTCACCTTTGTATTAGTGCCTCATTGGCCATTCTGAAGTCAGAGCAACGTTAGTGTCTCATTGGTTACTGGCAAGCGCCCCCTGCTGCCTGTGCTTGTGAGGTCACATTAGCCTCAATGCGTCATAAGTGAGTGGCAAGCGCCCCCTGCTGCCTCTGCTTGTGAGGTCACAGCAGCCTCATTGCCTCATAGGCCAGTGGCAGGCCCCTGGCTGCTGGCTGTGCTTGTGAGGACACAGCAGCCTCCATTCCCTATAGGGCAGTGGCAGGCCCATAGCTGCTGGATGTGCTTGTAAGTTCACAGCAGTCCTATTTCCTGATAGGCCCGTGGAAGGCCTCTGTCTGCTGGCTGCCTTTTGAGGTCACATTTGTCTCTGTACCTTCTAGGGCAATGGCAGGCCTCTGGCTCCTCGCTGTGCTTGTGAGGTCACAGCAGCCTCCTTTTCCTGTAGGCCAGAGGGATACCAATGGCTGCTTGGTGTGCTTTTGAGGTCACAGTAGCCTCTGTGCCTCATAGGCCAGTGGCGGGCCTCTGGCTGCTGGCTGTGCTTGTGAGGTCACAGCAGCCTCCTTTTCCTGTAGGCCAGTGGCAGACCCATAGCTGCTGTCTGTACTTAGGTCACAACACTCCTACAGCCTGATAGGCCAGAAGCAGGCCCCTGGCTGCTCACTGTGCTTGTGAGGTAACAGCAGCCTCCGTGCCCTCTAGGGCAGTGGCAGGCCCACAGCTGCTGGCTTTACTTGTTAGGTGAAATCAGCCTCAGTGTCTTATAGGGCAGTGGCAGGGCCCTGGCTGCTGGGTGCATTTTGAGGTCACATTTGTCTCTGTACCTCATAGGGCAGTGGCAGGCCCCTGGCTGCTGGCTGTGCTTGTGAGGTCACAGCAGTCCTATTGCCTGATAGCTCAGTGGCAGGGCAATGGCTGCTGGCTGTCCTTTTGAGTTCACAGCAGTCTGAGTTACCGATAGGCAAGTGGCAGGCCTCTGTGTGCTGGCTGTTTTTGTGAGGTCACAGCAGCCTCAGTGCCTCATAGGCCAGTGCGATGCCCTGGCTGCTGGCTTTGCTTGTGAGGTCACAGGAGTCCTGTTGCCTGACAGGCCAGTGGGAGGCCCCTGTCTGCTGGCTGCATTTTGAGGTCACCTTTGTATTAGTGCCTCATTGGCCAGTGGGATGCCCATGGCTGCTGGCTGTGTTTGTGAGGTCACAGCAGCCTCAGTGCCGCATAGGCCAGTGGCAGGCCCTTGGCTGCTGGCTGCTGGCGGTGCTTGTGAGGTCACAGCAGTCCTGTTGCCTGATAGGGCAGTGGCAGGCCCTTGGCTGCTGGCTGTGCTTGTGAGGTCACAGCAACCTCAGTGCCTCATAGGCCAGTGGGAGGCCAATGGCTGCTGGCTGTGCTTGTGAGGTCACAGCAGCCTCAGTGCCTCATAGGCCAGTGAGAGGCCCCTGGCTGCTGGCTGTGCTTGTGAGGTCACAGCAGCCTCAGTGCCGCATAGGCCAGTGGGATGCCCTGGCTGCTGGCTGCTGGCTGTGCTTGTGAGGTCACAGCAGTCCTGTTGCCTGATAGGCCAGTGGCAGGCCCATAGCTGCTGGCTATGCTTTTGAGGTCACAGCAGTCCTATGTCCTGATAGGCCCGTGGCAGGCCCCTGTCTGCTGGCTGCCTTTTGAGGTCACATTTGTCTCTGTACCTTATAGGGCAATGGTAGGCCTCTGGCTCCTCGCTGTGCTTGTGAGGTCACAGCAGCCTCCCTGCCCTCTAGGGCAGTGGCAGGCCCATAGCTGCTGGATGTGCTTGTCAGGTCACAACACTCCTACAGACTGGTAGGCCAGTGGCAGACCCATAGCTGCTGGCTTTGCTTGTGACGTCACAGCAGCCTCAGTGTCTTATAGGGCAGTAGCAGGCCCCTGGCTGCTGGCCGTGCTTGTGAGGTCACAGCAGCCTCCGTGCCCTTTATGGCAGTGGCAGGCCCGTGACAGTGTGCTGTGCTTGTGAGGTCAGAGCAGTGTCAGCGCCTCATTGGGCAGTGGAAGGCCAATGGCTGCTGGCTGTTTTCGTGAGGTAACATCAGCCTCCGTTCCCTATAGGCCAGTGGCAGGCCTCTGCGTGCTGGCTGCATTTTGAGGTCACCTTTGTCTCAGTGCCTCATCAGGCAGTGGGATGCCCATGGCTGCTGACTCTGCTTGTGAGCTCACAGAAGTACCAGCGCCTGACAGGCCACTGGCAGGCCCCTGGTGGCTTCCTGTCCTTGTGAGGTCACATGAGCCTCTGTGTCTGATAGGGCAGTGGAAGGTGTTGTAGAGGCCTCCAAGTGCCCTTTTTTGCGGTGCAGGGGCAGCCGAGTGCCCTTTTTTGCGGTGCAGGGGCCTCAGGGTGCCTTTTTTGCAGTGTAGCAGCCTCCAAGTGCCTTTTTTTGCAATGTAGGGGCTTCGGAGTGCCTTTTTTTGTGGTGCAGGGGCCTCCAAGTGCCTTTATTTCCAGTGTACAGGCCTGCAAGTGCCTCTTTTTCCAGTGCAGGAGCCTCCGAGTGCCTTTTTTGGTGGTGCTGGGCCCTCCGAGTGCCTTGTTTCACATTGTAGCAGCCCCCGAGTGCCTTTTATTTTGCTGTATAGGCCACTGAATGCCTTTTCTTGTGGTTCAGGGGCCTCCGAGTGCTGTTATTTTGGGGGGTGTGGTCCTCCATGTACCTTTTTTTTGCGGTGTAGTGGCCCCGAGTGCCTTTTCTTGTGGTGCAGGGGCCTCCGAGTGCCTTCTTTAGTGGTGCAGGGCCCTCCGAGTTCCTTTCTTTCTGGTGCAGGGGCCTCCGAGTGCCTTTTTTTGCATTGTAGCAGCCCCCAAGTGCCTTTTTTTGTGCTGTAGGGGCCTCCGAGTGCCTTTTTTGTGGTGTAGGGGCAGCCGAGTGCCTTTTTTTGTGGTGTGGTGCTCCAAGTGCCTTTCTTTTGTGCTGTAGGGGCCTCTGAGTGCATTTTTTTTTGCGGTGCACTGGCCTCCAAGTGCCCTGTTTTTCAGTGCACTGGCCTCCGAGTGCCTTTTTTTGCGGTGCAGGGGCTACTGAGTGCCTTTTTTTGCAGTGTAGTAGCCTCCAAGTGCCTTTTTTTGCGGTGAAGGGCCCTCCGAGTGCCTTTTTTTGCAGTGTAGGGGCCTCCGAGTGCCTTCTTTTGTGGTGCAGGGGCCTCCAAGTGCCTTTATATCCGGTGTACAGGCCTGCAAGTGCCTCTTTTTCCAGTGCAGGAGCCTCCGAGTGCTTTTTTTTGTGGTGCAGGGCCCTCTGAGTGCCTTTTGTCGTGTTGTAGCAGCCTCCGAGTGCCTTTTTTTGCATTTTAGCAGCCACCAAGTGCCTTTTTTTGTGCTGTAGGGGCCACTGAGTACCTTATCTTTTTCCAGTGTAGGGGCAGCCGAGGGCCTTTTTTTGTGGTGTGGTCCTCTGAGTGCCTTTCTTTTGTGGTGTGGAGGCCTCTGGGTGCATTTTTTTTTTGCAGTGTGGAGGCCTCCGAGTGCCTTTTTTGCGGTGTGGAGGCCTCCGAGTGCCTTTTTTTGCGGTGTGGAGGCCTCTGAGTGCCTTTTTTTGCAATGCAGGGGCTACTGAGTGCCTTTTTTTGCTGTGCATGGGCCTCAGGGTGCATTTCTTTGCAGTGTAGTAGCCTCCAAGTGCCTTTTTTTGCAATGTGGGGGCCACCGAGTGCCTTTCTTGGTGGTGTAGGGGCCTCCGAGTGCTTTTTTTGGTGGTGCTGGGCCATCTGAGTGCCTTGTTTCACATTGTAGCAGCCCCCGAGTGCCTTTTATTGTGCTGTAGGGTCCACCGAGTGCCTTTTCTTGTGGTTCAGAGGCCACCGAGTGCCTTTTCTTGTGGTTCAGGGGCCTCCGAGTGCCTTTTTTCACATTGTAGCAGCCCCCAAGTGCCTTTTTTTGTGCTGTAGGAGCCACCGAGTGCCTTTTCTTGTGGTTCAGCGGCCTCCGAGTGCCTTTTTTTGCATTGTAGCAGCCCCCAAGTGCCTTTTTTTGTGCTGTAGGGGCCTCCGAGTGCCTTTTTTTCCAGCGTAGGGGCAGCCGAGTGCCTTTCTCTGCGGTGTAGCGGCCTCCAAGTGCCTTTTTTCTGGTGTACAGGCCTGCAATGTCTCTTTTTCCAGTGCAGGAGCCTCTGAGTGCTTCTTTTGGTGGTGCTGGGCCCTCCGAGTGCCTTGTTTCACATTGTAGTCCCCCCCGAGTGCCTTTTTTTGCAGTGTAGGGGCCACTGAGTGCCTTTTTCTGGGGTGTAGAGGCCTCCGAGTGCCTGTTTTTCCAGTGTAAGGGCAGCTGAGTGCCTTTTTTTGTGCTGCAGGGCCCTCTGAGTGCCTTTCTTTCTGGTGTAGGGGCATCGGAGTGCCTGTTTTCGCATTGTAGCAGCCCCCGAGTGCCTTTTTTTGTGGTGTTGGGGCCACCGAGTGCCTTTTTTTGCCGTGCATGGTCCTCCGAGTGCCTTTTTTGCAGTGTATTAGCCTCCAAGTGCCTTTTTTTGTGATGCAGCGGCCTCCGAGTGCCTTTTCTTGTGGTTCACTGTTCTCCGGGTGCCTGTTTTTGTGGTGCAGGGGCTTCCGAGTGCCTTTGTTTGAGGTGCACTGCTGTCTGAGTGCCTTTTTTTTGCAGTGAAGGGGCATCTAAGTGCCTTTTTTTCCGGCCTAGCGGCCTCCAAGTGCCTATTTTTGCGATGCAGGCTCCCAAAGTGCCTTTTTTTCCAGTATAGTGTCCTCCATGTGCATATTTTTGCAGTGCATCGCCTCCTAGTGCCCTTTTTTCCCAGTGCTCATGCCTCCAAGTGCCTTTTTTTCTGTTATGGTCCTTCAACGTTCTGTGATATCACTTTACCCTCTGCCTGAAATGATATTGTCAGGTCCACCACTGCTGGATGAGATAGTCATGTCACTTCTGCCTCACGGCCTGGTAGGCCAGTCAGGCCCATCAGTCCTTGCTCTGCTTGTGAGGTTGCTTCTGCCTCTGTGCTTGATAGGCCAGTGGCAGGGCCATGCCTCCTGACTGGGCTTGTGAGGATACTTGTGTCTCCATGCCAAAAAGGGCAGTGGCAGGCCCATGGTTGCTGGTTGTGTCTTATGATGTCACTTTGACCTGCATGCCATTGCATGCATGGCATGCATGGGCATGCACTGCCATGCCCATGGCTGCTGGTCTGCTTGGGTGTTCCCTTCTTTCTCCGTGCTTGATGTGCCATGGCAGGCCCAGAGCTGCTGGCTGTGCTTGTGAGGTCACAGCAGCCTCCGTGCCTGATAGGCCAGTGGCAGGCCCCTGTCTGCTTGGCTGTGCTTGTGAGGTCACAGCAGCGTCAGGACCTGATAGGCCAGTGGGAGGCCAATGGCTGCTGGCTGTGCTTGTGAGGTCACAGCAGCCTCCGTGCCTCATAGGCCAGTGGCAGACCCACAGCTGCTGGCTGTGCTTGTCAGGTCAGAGAAGCCTCAGTGTCTTATAGGGCAGTGGCAGGCCCCTGGCTGCTGGCCGCGTTTTGAGGTCACATTTGTCTCTGTACCTCATAGGTCAGTGGCAGGCCCCTGGCTGCTGGCTGTGCTTGTGAGGTCACAGCAGTCCTATTGGCTGATAGGTCAGTGGCAGGCCAATGGCTGCTGGCTGTCCTTTTGAGGTCACAGCAGTCTGAGTGACTGATAGGCCAGTGGCAGGCCTCTGGGTGCTGGCTGTTTTTGTGGGGTGACAGCAGCCTCAGTGCGTCATAGGCCAGTGGGATGCCCTGGCTGCTGGCTGCTGGCTTTGCTTGTGAGGTCACAGCAGTCCTGTTGCCTGATAGGCCAGTGGGATGCCCATAGCTGCTGGCTGTGCTTGTCAGGTCATAACACTCCTACAGCCTGATAGGCCAGCAGCAGGCCCCTGGCTGCTGACTGTGCTTCTGAGGTCAGAGCAGCCTCAGTGCCTCATAGGCCAGTGGAAGGCCCCTGGCTGCTGGCTGCCTTTTGAGGTCACATTTGTCTCTGTACCTTCTAGGGCAATGGCAGGCCTCTGGCTCCTCGCTGTGCTTGTGAGGTCACAGCAGCCTCAGTGCCCTATAGGGCAGTGGAAGGCCCATAGCTGCTGCCTGGGCTCGTGAGGTCATAGCAGCCTCAGTGCTTCACAGGCCAGTGGCAGGCCACTGGCTGCTGGCTGTGCTTGTCAGGTCACAAGACTCCTACAGCCTGATAGGCCAGTGGCAGACCCACAGCTGCTGGCTTTGCTTGTGAGGTCACAGCAGCCTCAGTGTCTTATAGGGCCGTGGCAGGCCCCTGGCTGCTGGCTGTGCTTGTCAGGTCACAGCAGCCTCAGTGCTTCACAGGCCAATGGCAGGCCCCTGGCTGCTGGTTGTGTCTTATGATGTCACTTTGACCTGCATGCCATTGCATGCATGGCATGCATGGGCATGCACTGCCACGCCCATGGCTGCTGGTCTGCTTGGGTGTTCCCTTCTTTCTCCGTGCTTGATGTGCCATGGCAGGCCCAGAGCTGCTGGCTGTGCTTGTGAGGTCACAGCAGCCTCCGTGCCTGATAGGCCAGTGGCAGGCCCCTGTCTGCTTGGCTGTGCTTGTGAGGTCACAGCAGCGTCAGGACCTGATAGGCCAGTGGGAGGCCAATGGCTGCTGGCTGTGCTTGTGAGGTCACAGCAGCCTCCGTGCCTCATAGGCCAGTGGCAGACCCACCGCTGCTGGCTTTGCTTGTGAGGTCACAGCAGCCTCAGTGTCTTATAGGGCCGTGGCAGGCCCCTGGCTGCTGGCTGTGCTTGTCAGGTCACAGCAGCCTCAGTGCTTCACAGGCCAATGGCAGGCCCCTGGCTGCTGGCTGTGATTGTGAGGTCACAGGAGTACCAGTGCCTGATTGGCCCGTGACAGTGTCAATGCCTGCTGGCTGCGTTATGAGGTCACGTTTGTCTCGGGGCCTCATAGGGCAGTTGGATGCCCATGCCTGCTGGCCATGCTTGTGAGGTCACAGCAGTCCCATTGCCTCATAGGCCAGTTTGAGGCCAATGACTGCTGGGTGGGCTTGTGAGGTCAGAGAAGCCTCAGTGCCCTATAGGGCAGTGGCAGGCCCATAGCTGCTCGCTGGGCTTCTGAGGTCACAGCAGCCCCCATGCCCTTTAGGGCAGTGGCAGGCCCCTGACTGTTTACTGTGCTTCTGAGTTGACAGCAGCGTCAGCTCCTCATCGGGCAGTGGGAGGCCAATGGCTGCGGGCTGTGCTTGTGAGGTCACATCAGCCTCCGTGCTGTATAGGCCAGTGGCAGGCCCTTGGCTGCTGTCTGTGCTTGTCAGGTCAAAGCAGTCCTACTGCCTGATAGGCTAGTGGCAGGCCCCTGGCTGCTGGCTGTGCTTGTGAGGTCACAGCAGCCTCCGTGCCTCATAGGCCAGTGGCAGGCCCATAGCTGCTGGCTGTGCTTTTCAGGTCACAGCAGTCCTGTTTCCTGATAGGCCCGTGGCATGCCTCTGTCTGCTGGCTGCCTTTTGAGGTCACATTTGTCTCTGTACCTTCTAGGGCAATGGCAGGCCTCTGGCTCCTCGCTGTGCTTGTGAGGTCACAGCAGCCTCCCTGCCCTATAGGGCAGTGGCAGGCCCATAGCTGCTGTCTGTGCTTGTGAGGTCACAGCAGCCTCAGTGCTTCACAGGCCAGTGGCAGGCCCCTGGCTGCTGGCTGTGCTTGTGAGGTTACAGAAGCCTCCCTGCCCTTGAGGGTGGTGGCAGGCCCATACCTGCTGGCTGTGCTTGTCAGGTCACAACACTCCTACAGCCTGATAGGCCAGTGGCAGACCCACAGCTGCTGGCTTTGCTTGTGAGGTCACAGCAGCCTCAGTGTCTTATAGGGCAGTGGCAGGCCTCTGGCTCCTCGCTGTGCTTGTCAGGTCACAGCAGCCTCTGTGCCCTTTATGGCAGTGGCAGGCCCATGACAGTGTGCTGTGTTTGTGAGGTCAGAGCAGTGTCAGGTCCTCATCGGGCAGTGGAAGGCCAATGGCTGCTGGCTGTGTTTGTGAGGTCACAGCAGCCTCCATTCCCTACAGGCCAGTGGCAGGCCCTTGGCTGCTGGCTGTGCTTGTGAGGTCACAGCAGCCTCCGTGCCTCATAGGCCAGTGGCAGGCCCTTGGCTGCTGGCTGTGCTTGTGAGGTCACAGCAGCCTCAGTGCCTCATAGGCCAGTGGGAGGCCAATGGCTGCTGGCTGTGCTTGTGAGGTCACAGCAGCCTCAGTGCCTCATAGGCCAGTGAGAGGCCCCTGGCTGCTGGCTGTGCTTGTGAGATCACAGCAGCTTCAGTGCCTCATAGGCCAGTGGGAGGCCAATGGCTGCTGGCTGTGCTTGTGAGGTCACAGCAGCCTCCGTGCCTGATAGGCCAGTAGCAGGCCCCTGTCTGCTGGCTGTGCTTGTCAGGTCACAGCAGCCTCAGTGCCTCATAGGCCAGTGGGAGGCCAATGGCTGCTGGCTGTGCTTGTGAGGTCACAGCAGCCTCAGTGCCTCATAGACCAGTGGCAGGCCTCTGGGTGCTGGCTGTTTTTGTGAGGTGACAGCAGCCTCAGTGGCTCATCGGCTGGTTGGATGCCATGGCTGCTGGCTGCTGGCTGTGCTTGTGAGGTCACAGCAGTCCTGTTGCCTCATAGGCCAGTTCGAGGCCAATGACTGCTGGGTGGGCTTGTGTGGTCAGAGAAGCCTCAGTGCCCTATAGGGCAGTGGCAGGCCCGTAGCTGCTGGGTGGGCTTGTGAGATCACAGCAGCCTCCATGCCCTTTAGGGCAGTGGCAGGCCCCTGACTGTTTACTGTGCCTCTGAGTTGACAGCAGCATCAGCACCTGATCGGGAAGTTGGAGGCCAATGGCTGCTGTCTGTGCTTGTCAGGTCACAGCAGCCTCAGTGCCTCATAGGCCAGTGGCAGACCCACAGCTGCTGGCTGTGCTTGTGAGGTCACAGCAGCCTCAGTGTCTTATAGGGCAGTGGCAGGCCCCTGGCTGCTGGCCGCGTTTTGAGGTCACATTTGTCTCTGTACCTCATAGGCCAGTGGCAGGCCCATAGCTGCTGGGTGTGCTTGTGAGGTCACAGTAGCCTCCGTGCCTCATAGGCCAGTGGAGGCCCGTAGTGGCTGGCTGTGCTTGTCAGGTCACAGCAGCCTCAGTGCCACACAGGGCAGTGGCAGGCTCCTGGCTGCTGGCTGCATTTGTGAGGTCACAGCAGCCTCAGTGCCTCATAGGCCAGTGGCAGGCTCATGGCTGCTGGCTGTGCTTGTGAAGTAACAGCAGCCACCGTGCCTCCTAGGCCAGTGGCAGGCTCATGGCTGCTGGCTGTGCTTGTGAGGTCACAGCACCCTCAGTGCCTCAAAGGGCAGTGGCAGGCTTCTGGCTGCTGGCTGTGCTTGTGAGGTCATAGCACCCTCCGTGCCTGCTAGGCCAGTGGCAAACTAATGGCCGCTGGCTGTGCTTGTGCGGTCACAGCAGCCTCACTGCCTCATAGGGCGGTACCAGGCTCATGGCTGCTGCGTGTGCTTGTGAGGTCACAGCAGCCTCCGTGCCTCATAGGCCAGTGGCAGGCTCATGGCTGCTGGCTGTGCTTGTGAGGTCACAGCAGCCTCCATTCCCTACAGGCCAGTGGCAGGCCCTTGGCTGCTGGCTGTGCTTGTGAGGTCACAGCAGCCTCCGTGCCTCATAGGCCAGTGGCAGGCCCTTGGCTGCTGGCTGTGTTTGTGAGGTCACAGCAGCCTCAGTGCCTCATAGGCCAGTGGGAGGCCAATGGCTGCTGGCTGTGCTTGTGAGGTCACAGCAGCCTCCGTGCCTGATAGGCCAGTAGCAGGCCCCTGTCTGCTGGCTGTGCTTGTCAGGTCACAGCAGCCTCAGTGCCTCATAGGCCAGTGGGAGGCCAATGGCTGCTGGCTGTGCTTGTGAGGTCACAGCAGCCTCCGTGCCCTCTAGGGCAGTGGCAGGCCCACAGCTGCTGGCTTTACTTGTTAGGTGAAATCAGCCTCAGTGTCTTATAGGGCAGTGGCAGGGCCCTGGCTGCTGGGTGCATTTTGAGGTCACATTTGTCTCTGTACCTCATAGGGCAGTGGCAGGCCCCTGGCTGCTGGCTGTGCTTGTGAGGTCACAGCAGTCCTATTGCCTGATAGCTCAGTGGCAGGGCAATGGCTGCTGGCTGTCCTTTTGAGTTCACAGCAGTCTGAGTTACCGATAGGCAAGTGGCAGGCCTCTGTGTGCTGGCTGTTTTTGTGAGGTCACAGCAGCCTCAGTGCCTCATAGGCCAGTGCGATGCCCTGGCTGCTGGCTTTGCTTGTGAGGTCACAGGAGTCCTGTTGCCTGACAGGCCAGTGGGAGGCCCCTGTCTGCTGGCTGCATTTTGAGGTCACCTTTGTATTAGTGCCTCATTGGCCAGTGGGATGCCCATGGCTGCTGGCTGTGTTTGTGAGGTCACAGCAGCCTCAGTGCCGCATAGGCCAGTGGCAGGCCCTTGGCTGCTGGCTGCTGGCGGTGCTTGTGAGGTCACAGCAGTCCTGTTGCCTGATAGGGCAGTGGCAGGCCCTTGGCTGCTGGCTGTGCTTGTGAGGTCACAGCAACCTCAGTGCCTCATAGGCCAGTGGGAGGCCAATGGCTGCTGGCTGTGCTTGTGAGGTCACAGCAGCCTCAGTGCCTCATAGGCCAGTGAGAGGCCCCTGGCTGCTGGCTGTGCTTGTGAGGTCACAGCAGCCTCAGTGCCGCATAGGCCAGTGGGATGCCCTGGCTGCTGGCTGCTGGCTGTGCTTGTGAGGTCACAGCAGTCCTGTTGCCTGATAGGCCAGTGGCAGGCCCATAGCTGCTGGCTATGCTTTTGAGGTCACAGCAGTCCTATGTCCTGATAGGCCCGTGGCAGGCCCCTGTCTGCTGGCTGCCTTTTGAGGTCACATTTGTCTCTGTACCTTATAGGGCAATGGTAGGCCTCTGGCTCCTCGCTGTGCTTGTGAGGTCACAGCAGCCTCCCTGCCCTCTAGGGCAGTGGCAGGCCCATAGCTGCTGGATGTGCTTGTCAGGTCACAACACTCCTACAGACTGGTAGGCCAGTGGCAGACCCATAGCTGCTGGCTTTGCTTGTGACGTCACAGCAGCCTCAGTGTCTTATAGGGCAGTAGCAGGCCCCTGGCTGCTGGCCGTGCTTGTGAGGTCACAGCAGCCTCCGTGCCCTTTATGGCAGTGGCAGGCCCGTGACAGTGTGCTGTGCTTGTGAGGTCAGAGCAGTGTCAGCGCCTCATTGGGCAGTGGAAGGCCAATGGCTGCTGGCTGTTTTCGTGAGGTAACATCAGCCTCCGTTCCCTATAGGCCAGTGGCAGGCCTCTGCGTGCTGGCTGCATTTTGAGGTCACCTTTGTCTCAGTGCCTCATCAGGCAGTGGGATGCCCATGGCTGCTGACTCTGCTTGTGAGCTCACAGAAGTACCAGCGCCTGACAGGCCACTGGCAGGCCCCTGGTGGCTTCCTGTCCTTGTGAGGTCACATGAGCCTCTGTGTCTGATAGGGCAGTGGAAGGTGTTGTAGAGGCCTCCAAGTGCCCTTTTTTGCGGTGCAGGGGCAGCCGAGTGCCCTTTTTTGCGGTGCAGGGGCCTCAGGGTGCCTTTTTTGCAGTGTAGCAGCCTCCAAGTGCCTTTTTTTGCAATGTAGGGGCTTCGGAGTGCCTTTTTTTGTGGTGCAGGGGCCTCCAAGTGCCTTTATTTCCAGTGTACAGGCCTGCAAGTGCCTCTTTTTCCAGTGCAGGAGCCTCCGAGTGCCTTTTTTGGTGGTGCTGGGCCCTCCGAGTGCCTTGTTTCACATTGTAGCAGCCCCCGAGTGCCTTTTATTTTGCTGTATAGGCCACTGAATGCCTTTTCTTGTGGTTCAGGGGCCTCCGAGTGCTGTTATTTTGGGGGGTGTGGTCCTCCATGTACCTTTTTTTTGCGGTGTAGTGGCCCCGAGTGCCTTTTCTTGTGGTGCAGGGGCCTCCGAGTGCCTTCTTTAGTGGTGCAGGGCCCTCCGAGTTCCTTTCTTTCTGGTGCAGGGGCCTCCGAGTGCCTTTTTTTGCATTGTAGCAGCCCCCAAGTGCCTTTTTTTGTGCTGTAGGGGCCTCCGAGTGCCTTTTTTGTGGTGTAGGGGCAGCCGAGTGCCTTTTTTTGTGGTGTGGTGCTCCAAGTGCCTTTCTTTTGTGCTGTAGGGGCCTCTGAGTGCATTTTTTTTTGCGGTGCACTGGCCTCCAAGTGCCCTGTTTTTCAGTGCACTGGCCTCCGAGTGCCTTTTTTTGCGGTGCAGGGGCTACTGAGTGCCTTTTTTTGCAGTGTAGTAGCCTCCAAGTGCCTTTTTTTGCGGTGAAGGGCCCTCCGAGTGCCTTTTTTTGCAGTGTAGGGGCCTCCGAGTGCCTTCTTTTGTGGTGCAGGGGCCTCCAAGTGCCTTTATATCCGGTGTACAGGCCTGCAAGTGCCTCTTTTTCCAGTGCAGGAGCCTCCGAGTGCTTTTTTTTGTGGTGCAGGGCCCTCTGAGTGCCTTTTGTCGTGTTGTAGCAGCCTCCGAGTGCCTTTTTTTGCATTTTAGCAGCCACCAAGTGCCTTTTTTTGTGCTGTAGGGGCCACTGAGTACCTTATCTTTTTCCAGTGTAGGGGCAGCCGAGGGCCTTTTTTTGTGGTGTGGTCCTCTGAGTGCCTTTCTTTTGTGGTGTGGAGGCCTCTGGGTGCATTTTTTTTTTGCAGTGTGGAGGCCTCCGAGTGCCTTTTTTGCGGTGTGGAGGCCTCCGAGTGCCTTTTTTTGCGGTGTGGAGGCCTCTGAGTGCCTTTTTTTGCAATGCAGGGGCTACTGAGTGCCTTTTTTTGCTGTGCATGGGCCTCAGGGTGCATTTCTTTGCAGTGTAGTAGCCTCCAAGTGCCTTTTTTTGCAATGTGGGGGCCACCGAGTGCCTTTCTTGGTGGTGTAGGGGCCTCCGAGTGCTTTTTTTGGTGGTGCTGGGCCATCTGAGTGCCTTGTTTCACATTGTAGCAGCCCCCGAGTGCCTTTTATTGTGCTGTAGGGTCCACCGAGTGCCTTTTCTTGTGGTTCAGAGGCCACCGAGTGCCTTTTCTTGTGGTTCAGGGGCCTCCGAGTGCCTTTTTTCACATTGTAGCAGCCCCCAAGTGCCTTTTTTTGTGCTGTAGGAGCCACCGAGTGCCTTTTCTTGTGGTTCAGCGGCCTCCGAGTGCCTTTTTTTGCATTGTAGCAGCCCCCAAGTGCCTTTTTTTGTGCTGTAGGGGCCTCCGAGTGCCTTTTTTTCCAGCGTAGGGGCAGCCGAGTGCCTTTCTCTGCGGTGTAGCGGCCTCCAAGTGCCTTTTTTCTGGTGTACAGGCCTGCAATGTCTCTTTTTCCAGTGCAGGAGCCTCTGAGTGCTTCTTTTGGTGGTGCTGGGCCCTCCGAGTGCCTTGTTTCACATTGTAGTCCCCCCCGAGTGCCTTTTTTTGCAGTGTAGGGGCCACTGAGTGCCTTTTTCTGGGGTGTAGAGGCCTCCGAGTGCCTGTTTTTCCAGTGTAAGGGCAGCTGAGTGCCTTTTTTTGTGCTGCAGGGCCCTCTGAGTGCCTTTCTTTCTGGTGTAGGGGCATCGGAGTGCCTGTTTTCGCATTGTAGCAGCCCCCGAGTGCCTTTTTTTGTGGTGTTGGGGCCACCGAGTGCCTTTTTTTGCCGTGCATGGTCCTCCGAGTGCCTTTTTTGCAGTGTATTAGCCTCCAAGTGCCTTTTTTTGTGATGCAGCGGCCTCCGAGTGCCTTTTCTTGTGGTTCACTGTTCTCCGGGTGCCTGTTTTTGTGGTGCAGGGGCTTCCGAGTGCCTTTGTTTGAGGTGCACTGCTGTCTGAGTGCCTTTTTTTTGCAGTGAAGGGGCATCTAAGTGCCTTTTTTTCCGGCCTAGCGGCCTCCAAGTGCCTATTTTTGCGATGCAGGCTCCCAAAGTGCCTTTTTTTCCAGTATAGTGTCCTCCATGTGCATATTTTTGCAGTGCATCGCCTCCTAGTGCCCTTTTTTCCCAGTGCTCATGCCTCCAAGTGCCTTTTTTTCTGTTATGGTCCTTCAACGTTCTGTGATATCACTTTACCCTCTGCCTGAAATGATATTGTCAGGTCCACCACTGCTGGATGAGATAGTCATGTCACTTCTGCCTCACGGCCTGGTAGGCCAGTCAGGCCCATCAGTCCTTGCTCTGCTTGTGAGGTTGCTTCTGCCTCTGTGCTTGATAGGCCAGTGGCAGGGCCATGCCTCCTGACTGGGCTTGTGAGGATACTTGTGTCTCCATGCCAAAAAGGGCAGTGGCAGGCCCATGGTTGCTGGTTGTGTCTTATGATGTCACTTTGACCTGCATGCCATTGCATGCATGGCATGCATGGGCATGCACTGCCATGCCCATGGCTGCTGGTCTGCTTGGGTGTTCCCTTCTTTCTCCGTGCTTGATGTGCCATGGCAGGCCCAGAGCTGCTGGCTGTGCTTGTGAGGTCACAGCAGCCTCCGTGCCTGATAGGCCAGTGGCAGGCCCCTGTCTGCTTGGCTGTGCTTGTGAGGTCACAGCAGCGTCAGGACCTGATAGGCCAGTGGGAGGCCAATGGCTGCTGGCTGTGCTTGTGAGGTCACAGCAGCCTCCGTGCCTCATAGGCCAGTGGCAGACCCACAGCTGCTGGCTGTGCTTGTCAGGTCAGAGAAGCCTCAGTGTCTTATAGGGCAGTGGCAGGCCCCTGGCTGCTGGCCGCGTTTTGAGGTCACATTTGTCTCTGTACCTCATAGGTCAGTGGCAGGCCCCTGGCTGCTGGCTGTGCTTGTGAGGTCACAGCAGTCCTATTGGCTGATAGGTCAGTGGCAGGCCAATGGCTGCTGGCTGTCCTTTTGAGGTCACAGCAGTCTGAGTGACTGATAGGCCAGTGGCAGGCCTCTGGGTGCTGGCTGTTTTTGTGGGGTGACAGCAGCCTCAGTGCGTCATAGGCCAGTGGGATGCCCTGGCTGCTGGCTGCTGGCTTTGCTTGTGAGGTCACAGCAGTCCTGTTGCCTGATAGGCCAGTGGGATGCCCATAGCTGCTGGCTGTGCTTGTCAGGTCATAACACTCCTACAGCCTGATAGGCCAGCAGCAGGCCCCTGGCTGCTGACTGTGCTTCTGAGGTCAGAGCAGCCTCAGTGCCTCATAGGCCAGTGGAAGGCCCCTGGCTGCTGGCTGCCTTTTGAGGTCACATTTGTCTCTGTACCTTCTAGGGCAATGGCAGGCCTCTGGCTCCTCGCTGTGCTTGTGAGGTCACAGCAGCCTCAGTGCCCTATAGGGCAGTGGAAGGCCCATAGCTGCTGCCTGGGCTCGTGAGGTCATAGCAGCCTCAGTGCTTCACAGGCCAGTGGCAGGCCACTGGCTGCTGGCTGTGCTTGTCAGGTCACAAGACTCCTACAGCCTGATAGGCCAGTGGCAGACCCACAGCTGCTGGCTTTGCTTGTGAGGTCACAGCAGCCTCAGTGTCTTATAGGGCCGTGGCAGGCCCCTGGCTGCTGGCTGTGCTTGTCAGGTCACAGCAGCCTCAGTGCTTCACAGGCCAATGGCAGGCCCCTGGCTGCTGGTTGTGTCTTATGATGTCACTTTGACCTGCATGCCATTGCATGCATGGCATGCATGGGCATGCACTGCCACGCCCATGGCTGCTGGTCTGCTTGGGTGTTCCCTTCTTTCTCCGTGCTTGATGTGCCATGGCAGGCCCAGAGCTGCTGGCTGTGCTTGTGAGGTCACAGCAGCCTCCGTGCCTGATAGGCCAGTGGCAGGCCCCTGTCTGCTTGGCTGTGCTTGTGAGGTCACAGCAGCGTCAGGACCTGATAGGCCAGTGGGAGGCCAATGGCTGCTGGCTGTGCTTGTGAGGTCACAGCAGCCTCCGTGCCTCATAGGCCAGTGGCAGACCCACCGCTGCTGGCTTTGCTTGTGAGGTCACAGCAGCCTCAGTGTCTTATAGGGCCGTGGCAGGCCCCTGGCTGCTGGCTGTGCTTGTCAGGTCACAGCAGCCTCAGTGCTTCACAGGCCAATGGCAGGCCCCTGGCTGCTGGCTGTGATTGTGAGGTCACAGGAGTACCAGTGCCTGATTGGCCCGTGACAGTGTCAATGCCTGCTGGCTGCGTTATGAGGTCACGTTTGTCTCGGGGCCTCATAGGGCAGTTGGATGCCCATGCCTGCTGGCCATGCTTGTGAGGTCACAGCAGTCCCATTGCCTCATAGGCCAGTTTGAGGCCAATGACTGCTGGGTGGGCTTGTGAGGTCAGAGAAGCCTCAGTGCCCTATAGGGCAGTGGCAGGCCCATAGCTGCTCGCTGGGCTTCTGAGGTCACAGCAGCCCCCATGCCCTTTAGGGCAGTGGCAGGCCCCTGACTGTTTACTGTGCTTCTGAGTTGACAGCAGCGTCAGCTCCTCATCGGGCAGTGGGAGGCCAATGGCTGCGGGCTGTGCTTGTGAGGTCACATCAGCCTCCGTGCTGTATAGGCCAGTGGCAGGCCCTTGGCTGCTGTCTGTGCTTGTCAGGTCAAAGCAGTCCTACTGCCTGATAGGCTAGTGGCAGGCCCCTGGCTGCTGGCTGTGCTTGTGAGGTCACAGCAGCCTCCGTGCCTCATAGGCCAGTGGCAGGCCCATAGCTGCTGGCTGTGCTTTTCAGGTCACAGCAGTCCTGTTTCCTGATAGGCCCGTGGCATGCCTCTGTCTGCTGGCTGCCTTTTGAGGTCACATTTGTCTCTGTACCTTCTAGGGCAATGGCAGGCCTCTGGCTCCTCGCTGTGCTTGTGAGGTCACAGCAGCCTCCCTGCCCTATAGGGCAGTGGCAGGCCCATAGCTGCTGTCTGTGCTTGTGAGGTCACAGCAGCCTCAGTGCTTCACAGGCCAGTGGCAGGCCCCTGGCTGCTGGCTGTGCTTGTGAGGTTACAGAAGCCTCCCTGCCCTTGAGGGTGGTGGCAGGCCCATACCTGCTGGCTGTGCTTGTCAGGTCACAACACTCCTACAGCCTGATAGGCCAGTGGCAGACCCACAGCTGCTGGCTTTGCTTGTGAGGTCACAGCAGCCTCAGTGTCTTATAGGGCAGTGGCAGGCCTCTGGCTCCTCGCTGTGCTTGTCAGGTCACAGCAGCCTCTGTGCCCTTTATGGCAGTGGCAGGCCCATGACAGTGTGCTGTGTTTGTGAGGTCAGAGCAGTGTCAGGTCCTCATCGGGCAGTGGAAGGCCAATGGCTGCTGGCTGTGTTTGTGAGGTCACAGCAGCCTCCATTCCCTACAGGCCAGTGGCAGGCCCTTGGCTGCTGGCTGTGCTTGTGAGGTCACAGCAGCCTCCGTGCCTCATAGGCCAGTGGCAGGCCCTTGGCTGCTGGCTGTGCTTGTGAGGTCACAGCAGCCTCAGTGCCTCATAGGCCAGTGGGAGGCCAATGGCTGCTGGCTGTGCTTGTGAGGTCACAGCAGCCTCAGTGCCTCATAGGCCAGTGAGAGGCCCCTGGCTGCTGGCTGTGCTTGTGAGATCACAGCAGCTTCAGTGCCTCATAGGCCAGTGGGAGGCCAATGGCTGCTGGCTGTGCTTGTGAGGTCACAGCAGCCTCCGTGCCTGATAGGCCAGTAGCAGGCCCCTGTCTGCTGGCTGTGCTTGTCAGGTCACAGCAGCCTCAGTGCCTCATAGGCCAGTGGGAGGCCAATGGCTGCTGGCTGTGCTTGTGAGGTCACAGCAGCCTCAGTGCCTCATAGACCAGTGGCAGGCCTCTGGGTGCTGGCTGTTTTTGTGAGGTGACAGCAGCCTCAGTGGCTCATCGGCTGGTTGGATGCCATGGCTGCTGGCTGCTGGCTGTGCTTGTGAGGTCACAGCAGTCCTGTTGCCTCATAGGCCAGTTCGAGGCCAATGACTGCTGGGTGGGCTTGTGTGGTCAGAGAAGCCTCAGTGCCCTATAGGGCAGTGGCAGGCCCGTAGCTGCTGGGTGGGCTTGTGAGATCACAGCAGCCTCCATGCCCTTTAGGGCAGTGGCAGGCCCCTGACTGTTTACTGTGCCTCTGAGTTGACAGCAGCATCAGCACCTGATCGGGAAGTTGGAGGCCAATGGCTGCTGTCTGTGCTTGTCAGGTCACAGCAGCCTCAGTGCCTCATAGGCCAGTGGCAGACCCACAGCTGCTGGCTGTGCTTGTGAGGTCACAGCAGCCTCAGTGTCTTATAGGGCAGTGGCAGGCCCCTGGCTGCTGGCCGCGTTTTGAGGTCACATTTGTCTCTGTACCTCATAGGCCAGTGGCAGGCCCATAGCTGCTGGGTGTGCTTGTGAGGTCACAGTAGCCTCCGTGCCTCATAGGCCAGTGGAGGCCCGTAGTGGCTGGCTGTGCTTGTCAGGTCACAGCAGCCTCAGTGCCACACAGGGCAGTGGCAGGCTCCTGGCTGCTGGCTGCATTTGTGAGGTCACAGCAGCCTCAGTGCCTCATAGGCCAGTGGCAGGCTCATGGCTGCTGGCTGTGCTTGTGAAGTAACAGCAGCCACCGTGCCTCCTAGGCCAGTGGCAGGCTCATGGCTGCTGGCTGTGCTTGTGAGGTCACAGCACCCTCAGTGCCTCAAAGGGCAGTGGCAGGCTTCTGGCTGCTGGCTGTGCTTGTGAGGTCATAGCACCCTCCGTGCCTGCTAGGCCAGTGGCAAACTAATGGCCGCTGGCTGTGCTTGTGCGGTCACAGCAGCCTCACTGCCTCATAGGGCGGTACCAGGCTCATGGCTGCTGCGTGTGCTTGTGAGGTCACAGCAGCCTCCGTGCCTCATAGGCCAGTGGCAGGCTCATGGCTGCTGGCTGTGCTTGTGAGGTCACAGCAGCCTCCATTCCCTACAGGCCAGTGGCAGGCCCTTGGCTGCTGGCTGTGCTTGTGAGGTCACAGCAGCCTCCGTGCCTCATAGGCCAGTGGCAGGCCCTTGGCTGCTGGCTGTGTTTGTGAGGTCACAGCAGCCTCAGTGCCTCATAGGCCAGTGGGAGGCCAATGGCTGCTGGCTGTGCTTGTGAGGTCACAGCAGCCTCCGTGCCTGATAGGCCAGTAGCAGGCCCCTGTCTGCTGGCTGTGCTTGTCAGGTCACAGCAGCCTCAGTGCCTCATAGGCCAGTGGGAGGCCAATGGCTGCTGGCTGTGCTTGTGAGGTCACAGCAGCCTCAGTGCCTCATAGGCCAGTGGGAGGCCAATGGCTGCTGGCTGTGCTTGTGAGGTCACAGCAGCCTCAGTGCCTCATAGACCAGTGGCAGGCCTCTGGGTGCTGGCTGTTTTTGTGAGGTGACAGCAGCCTCAGTGGCTCATCGGCTGGTTGGATGCCATGGCTGCTGGCTGCTGGCTGTGCTTGTGAGGTCACAGCAGTCCTGTTGCCTCATAGGCCAGTTCGAGGCCAATGACTGCTGGGTGGGCTTGTGTGGTCAGAGAAGCCTCAGTGCCCTATAGGGCAGTGGCAGGCCCGTAGCTGCTGGGTGGGCTTGTGAGATCACAGCAGCCTCCATGCCCTTTAGGGCAGTGGCAGGCCCCTGACTGTTTACTGTGCCTCTGAGTTGACAGCAGCATCAGCACCTGATCGGGAAGTTGGAGGCCAATGGCTGCTCTCTGTGCTTGTCAGGTCACAGCAGCCTCAGTGCCTCATAGGCCAGTGGCAGACCCACAGCTGCTGGCTGTGCTTGTGAGGTCACAGCAGCCTCAGTGTCTTATAGGGCAGTGGCAGGCCCCTGGCTGCTGGCCGCGTTTTGAGGTCACATTTGTCTCTGTACCTCATAGGCCAGTGGCAGGCCCATAGCTGCTGGGTGTGCTTGTGAGGTCACAGTAGCCTCCGTGCCTCATAGGCCAGTGGAGGCCCGTAGTGGCTGGCTGTGCTTGTCAGGTCACAGCAGCCTCAGTGCCACACAGGGCAGTGGCAGGCTCCTGGCTGCTGGCTGCATTTGTGAGGTCACAGCAGCCTCAGTGCCTCATAGGCCAGTGGCAGGCTCATGGCTGCTGGCTGTGCTTGTGAAGTAACAGCAGCCACCGTGCCTCCTAGGCCAGTGGCAGGCTCATGGCTACTGGCTGTGCTTGTGAGGTCACAGCACCCTCAGTGCCTCAAAGGGCAGTGGCAGGCTTCTGGCTGCTGGCTGTGCTTGTGAGGTCATAGCACCCTCCGTGCCTGCTAGGCCAGTGGCAGACTAATGGCCGCTGGCTGTGCTTGTGCGGTCACAGCAGCCTCACTGCCTCATAGGGCGGTACCAGGCTCATGGCTGCTGCGTGTGCTTGTGAGGTCACAGCAGCCTCCGTGCCTCATAGGCCAGTGGCAGGCTCATGGCTGCTGGCTGTGCTTGTGAGGTCACAGCAGCCTCCATTCCCTACAGGCCAGTGGCAGGCCCTTGGCTGCTGGCTGTGCTTGTGAGGTCACAGCAGCCTCCGTGCCTCATAGGCCAGTGGCAGGCCCTTGGCTGCTGGCTGTGCTTGTGAGGTCACAGCAGCCTCAGTGCCTCATAGGCCAGTGGGAGGCCAATGGCTGCTGGCTGTGCTTGTGAGGTCACAGCAGCCTCAGTGCCTCATAGGCCAGTGAGAGGCCCCTGGCTGCTGGCTGTGCTTGTGAGATCACAGCAGCTTCAGTGCCTCATAGGCCAGTGGGAGGCCAATGGCTGCTGGCTGTGCTTATGAGGTCACAGCAGCCTCCGTGCCTGATAGGCCAGTAGCAGGCCCCTGTCTGCTGGCTGTGCTTGTCAGGTCACAGCAGCCTCAGTGCCTCATAGGCCAGTGGGAGGCCAATGGCTGCTGGCTGTGCTTGTGAGGTCACAGCAGCCTCAGTGCCTCATAGACCAGTGGCAGGCCTCTGGGTGCTGGCTGTTTTTGTGAGGTGACAGCAGCCTCAGTGGCTCATCGGCTGGTTGGATGCCATGGCTGCTGGCTGCTGGCTGTGCTTGTGAGGTCACAGCAGTCCTGTTGCCTCATAGGCCAGTTCGAGGCCAATGACTGCTGGGTGGGCTTGTGTGGTCAGAGAAGCCTCAGTGCCCTATAGGGCAGTGGCAGGCCCATAGCTGCTGGGTGGGCTTGTGAGATCACAGCAGCCTCCATGCCCTTTAGGGCAGTGGCAGGCCCCTGACTGTTTACTGTGCCTCTGAGTTGACAGCAGCATCAGCACCTGATCGGGAAGTTGGAGGCCAATGGCTGCTGTCTGTGCTTGTCAGGTCACAGCAGCCTCAGTGCCTCATAGGCCAGTGGCAGACCCACAGCTGCTGGCTGTGCTTGTGAGGTCACAGCAGCCTCAGTGTCTTATAGGGCAGTGGCAGGCCCCTGGCTGCTGGCCGCGTTTTGAGGTCACATTTGTCTCTGTACCTCATAGGCCAGTGGCAGGCCCATAGCTGCTGGGTGTGCTTGTGAGGTCACAGTAGCCTCCGTGCCTCATAGGCCAGTGGAGGCCCGTAGCGGCTGGCTGTGCTTGTCAGGTCACAGCAGCCTCAGTGCCACACAGGGCAGTGGCAGGCTCCTGGCTGCTGGCTGCATTTGTGAGGTCACAGCAGCCTCAGTGCCTCATAGGCCAGTGGCAGGCTCATGGCTGCTGGCTGTGCTTGTGAAGTAACAGCAGCCACCGTGCCTCCTAGGCCAGTGGCAGGCTCATGGCTGCTGTCTGTGCTTGTCAGGTCAAAGCAGTCCTACTGCCTGATAGGCTAGTGGCAGGCCCCTGGCTGCTGGCTGTGCTTGTGAGGTCACAGCAGCCTCCGTGCCTCATAGGCCAGTGGGAGGCCCATAGCTGCTGGCTGTGCTTTTCAGGTCACAGCAGTCCTGTTTCCTGATAGGCCCGTGGCATGCCTCTGTCTGCTGGCTGCCTTTTGAAGTCACATTTGTCTCTGTACCTTCTAGGGCAATGGCAGGCCTCTGGCTCCTCGCTGTGCTTGTGAGGTCACAGCAGCCTCCCTGCCCTATAGGGCAGTGGCAGGCCCATAGCTGCTGTCTGTGCTTGTGAGGTCACAGCAGCCTCAGTGCTTCACAGGCCAGTGGCAGGCCCCTGGCTGCTGGCTGTGCTTGTGAGGTTACAGAAGCCTCCCTGCCCTTGAGGGTGGTGGCAGGCCCATACCTGCTGGCTGTGCTTGTCAGGTCACAACACTCCTACAGCCTGATAGGCCAGTGGCAGACCCACAGCTGCTGGCTTTGCTTGTGAGGTCACAGCAGCCTCAGTGTCTTATAGGGCAGTGGCAGGCCTCTGGCTCCTCGCTGTGCTTGTCAGGTCACAGCAGCCTCTGTGCCCTTTATGGCAGTGGCAGGCCCATGACAGTGTGCTGTGCTTGTGAGGTCAGAGCAGTGTGAGCTCCTCATCGGGCAGTGGAAGGCCAATGGCTGCTGGCTGTGCTTCTGAGGTCACAGCAGCCTCCATTCCCTACAGGCCAGTGGCAGGCCCTTGGCTGCTGGCTGTGCTTGTGAGGTGACAGCAGCCTCAGTGCCTCATAGGCCAGTGGGAGGCCAATGGCTGCTGGCTGTGCTTGTGAGGTCACAGCAGCCTCAGTGCCTCATAGGCCAGTGAGAGGCCCCTGGCTGCTGGCTGTTTTTGTGAGGTGACAGCAGCCTCAGTGGCTCATAGGCCAGTGGCAGACCCACAGCTGCTGGCTGTGCTTGTGAGGTCACAGCAGCCTCAGTGTCTTATAGGGCAGTGGCAGGCCCCTGGCTGCTGGCCGCATTTTGAGGTCACATTTGTCTCTGTACCTCATAGGCCAGTTGCAGGCCCATAGCTGCTGGGTGTGCTTGTGAGGTCACAGTAGCCTCCGTGCCTCATAGGCCAGTGGAGGCCCGTAGTGGCTGGCTGTGCTTGTCAGGTCACAGCAGCCTCAGTGCCACACAGGGCAGTGGCAGGCTCCTGGCTGGCTGCATTTGTGAGGTCACAGCAGCCTCAGTGCCTCATAGGCCAGTGGCAGGCTCATGGCTGCTGGCTGTGCTTGTGAAGTAACAGCAGCCACCGTGCCTCCTAGGCCAGTGGCAGGCTCATGGCTGCTGGCTGTGCTTGTGAGGTCACAGCACCCTCAGTGCCTCAAAGGGCAGTGGCAGGCTTCTGGCTGCTGGCTGTGCTTGTGAGGTCATAGCACCCTCCGTGCCTGCTAGGCCAGTGGCAGACTAATGGCCGCTGGCTGTGCTTGTGCGGTCACAGCAGCCTCACTGCCTCATAGGGCGGTACCAGGCTCATGGCTGCTGCGTGTGCTTGTGAGGTCACAGCAGCCTCCGTGCCTCATAGGCCAGTGGCAGGCTCATGGCTGCTGGCTGTGCTTGTGAGGTCACAGCAGCCTCCATTCCCTACAGGCCAGTGGCAGGCCCTTGGCTGCTGGCTGTGCTTGTGAGGTCACAGCAGCCTCCGTGCCTCATAGGCCAGTGGCAGGCCCTTGGCTGCTGGCTGTGTTTGTGAGGTCACAGCAGCCTCAGTGCCTCATAGGCCAGTGGGAGGCCAATGGCTGCTGGCTGTGCTTGTGAGGTCACAGCAGCCTCCGTGCCTGATAGGCCAGTAGCAGGCCCCTGTCTGCTGGCTGTGCTTGTCAGGTCACAGCAGCCTCAGTGCCTCATAGGCCAGTGGGAGGCCAATGGCTGCTGGCTGTGCTTGTGAGGTCACAGCAGCCTCAGTGCCTCATAGGCCAGTGGCAGGCCTCTGGGTGCTGGCTGTTTTTGTGAGGTGACAGCAGCCTCAGTGGCTCATCGGCTGGTTGGATGCCATGGCTGCTGGCTGCTGGCTGTGCTTGTGAGGTCACAGCAGTCCTGTTGCCTCATAGGCCAGTTCGAGGCCAATGACTGCTGGGTGGGCTTGTGTGGTCAGAGAAGCCTCAGTGCCCTATAGGGCAGTGGCAGGCCCGTAGCTGCTGGGTGGGCTTGTGAGATCACAGCAGCCTCCATGCCCTTTAGGGCAGTGGCAGGCCCCTGACTGTTTACTGTGCCTCTGAGTTGACAGCAGCATCAGCACCTGATCGGGAAGTTGGAGGCCAATGGCTGCTCTCTGTGCTTGTCAGGTCACAGCAGCCTCAGTGCCTCATAGGCCAGTGGCAGACCCACAGCTGCTGGCTGTGCTTGTGAGGTCACAGCAGCCTCAGTGTCTTATAGGGCAGTGGCAGGCCCCTGGCTGCTGGCCGCGTTTTGAGGTCACATTTGTCTCTGTACCTCATAGGCCAGTGGCAGGCCCATAGCTGCTGGGTGTGCTTGTGAGGTCACAGTAGCCTCCGTGCCTCATAGGCCAGTGGAGGCCCGTAGTGGCTGGCTGTGCTTGTCAGGTCACAGCAGCCTCAGTGCCACACAGGGCAGTGGCAGGCTCCTGGCTGCTGGCTGCATTTGTGAGGTCACAGCAGCCTCAGTGCCTCATAGGCCAGTGGCAGGCTCATGGCTGCTGGCTGTGCTTGTGAAGTAACAGCAGCCACCGTGCCTCCTAGGCCAGTGGCAGGCTCATGGCTGCTGGCTGTGCTTGTGAGGTCACAGCACCCTCAGTGCCTCAAAGGGCAGTGGCAGGCTTCTGGCTGCTGGCTGTGCTTGTGAGGTCATAGCACCCTCCGTGCCTGCTAGGCCAGTGGCAGACTAATGGCCGCTGGCTGTGCTTGTGCGGTCACAGCAGCCTCACTGCCTCATAGGGCGGTACCAGGCTCATGGCTGCTGCGTGTGCTTGTGAGGTCACAGCAGCCTCCGTGCCTCATAGGCCAGTGGCAGGCTCATGGCTGCTGGCTGTGCTTGTGAGGTCACAGCAGCCTCCATTCCCTACAGGCCAGTGGCAGGCCCTTGGCTGCTGGCTGTGCTTGTGAGGTCACAGCAGCCTCCGTGCCTCATAGGCCAGTGGCAGGCCCTTGGCTGCTGGCTGTGCTTGTGAGGTCACAGCAGCCTCAGTGCCTCATAGGCCAGTGGGAGGCCAATGGCTGCTGGCTGTGCTTGTGAGGTCACAGCAGCCTCAGTGCCTCATAGGCCAGTGAGAGGCCCCTGGCTGCTGGCTGTGCTTGTCAGATCACAGCAGCTTCAGTGCCTCATAGGCCAGTGGGAGGCCAATGGCTGCTGGCTGTGCTTGTGAGGTCACAGCAGCCTCCGTGCCTGATAGGCCAGTAGCAGGCCCCTGTCTGCTGGCTGTGCTTGTCAGGTCACAGCAGCCTCAGTGCCTCATAGGCCAGTGGGAGGCCAATGGCTGCTGGCTGTGCTTGTGAGGTCACAGCAGCCTCAGTGCCTCATAGACCAGTGGCAGGCCTCTGGGTGCTGGCTGTTTTTGTGAGGTGACAGCAGCCTCAGTGGCTCATCGGCTGGTTGGATGCCATGGCTGCTGGCTGCTGGCTGTGCTTGTGAGGTCACAGCAGTCCTGTTGCCTCATAGGCCAGTTCGAGGCCAATGACTGCTGGGTGGGCTTGTGTGGTCAGAGAAGCCTCAGTGCCCTATAGGGCAGTGGCAGGCCCATAGCTGCTGGGTGGGCTTGTGAGATCACAGCAGCCTCCATGCCCTTTAGGGCAGTGGCAGGCCCCTGACTGTTTACTGTGCCTCTGAGTTGACAGCAGCATCAGCACCTGATCGGGAAGTTGGAGGCCAATGGCTGCTGTCTGTGCTTGTCAGGTCACAGCAGCCTCAGTGCCTCATAGGCCAGTGGCAGACCCACAGCTGCTGGCTGTGCTTGTGAGGTCACAGCAGCCTCAGTGTCTTATAGGGCAGTGGCAGGCCCCTGGCTGCTGGCCGCGTTTTGAGGTCACATTTGTCTCTGTACCTCATAGGCCAGTGGCAGGCCCATAGCTGCTGGGTGTGCTTGTGAGGTCACAGTAGCCTCCGTGCCTCATAGGCCAGTGGAGGCCCGTAGCGGCTGGCTGTGCTTGTCAGGTCACAGCAGCCTCAGTGCCACACAGGGCAGTGGCAGGCTCCTGGCTGCTGGCTGCATTTGTGAGGTCACAGCAGCCTCAGTGCCTCATAGGCCAGTGGCAGGCTCATGGCTGCTGGCTGTGCTTGTGAAGTAACAGCAGCCACCGTGCCTCCTAGGCCAGTGGCAGGCTCATGGCTGCTGTCTGTGCTTGTCAGGTCAAAGCAGTCCTACTGCCTGATAGGCTAGTGGCAGGCCCCTGGCTGCTGGCTGTGCTTGTGAGGTCACAGCAGCCTCCGTGCCTCATAGGCCAGTGGGAGGCCCATAGCTGCTGGCTGTGCTTTTCAGGTCACAGCAGTCCTGTTTCCTGATAGGCCCGTGGCATGCCTCTGTCTGCTGGCTGCCTTTTGAAGTCACATTTGTCTCTGTACCTTATAGGGCAATGGCAGGCCTCTGGCTCCTCGCTGTGCTTGTGAGGTCACAGCAGCCTCCCTGCCCTATAGGGCAGTGGCAGGCCCATAGCTGCTGTCTGTGCTTGTGAGGTCACAGCAGCCTCAGTGCTTCACAGGCCAGTGGCAGGCCCCTGGCTGCTGGCTTTGCTTGTGAGGTTACAGAAGCCTCCCTGCCCTTGAGGGTGGTGGCAGGCCCATACCTGCTGGCTGTGCTTGTCAGGTCACAACACTCCTACAGCCTGATAGGCCAGTGGCAGACCCACAGCTGCTGGCTTTGCTTGTGAGGTCACAGCAGCCTCAGTGTCTTATAGGGCAGTGGCAGGCCTCTGGCTCCTCGCTGTGCTTGTCAGGTCACAGCAGCCTCTGTGCCCTTTATGGCAGTGGCAGGCCCATGACAGTGTGCTGTGCTTGTGAGGTCAGAGCAGTGTCAGCTCCTCATCGGGCAGTGGAAGGCCAATGGCTGCTGGCTGTGCTTCTGACGTCACAGCAGCCTCCATTCCCTACAGGCCAGTGGCAGGCCCTTGGCTGCTGGCTGTGCTTGTGAGGTGACAGCAGCCTCAGTGCCTCATAGGCCAGTGGGAGGCCAATGGCTGCTGGCTGTGCTTGTGAGGTCACAGCAGCCTCAGTGCCTCATAGGCCAGTGCGAGGCTCCTGGCTGCTGGCTGTGCTTGTGAGATCACAGCAGCTTCAGTGCCTCATAGGCCAGTGGGAGGCCAATGGCTGCTGGCTGTGCTTGTGAGGTCACAGCAGCCTCCGTGCCCGATAGGCCAGTAGCAGGCCCCTGTCTGCTGGCTGTGCTTGTCAGGTCACAGCAGTCACATTGCCTCATAGGCCAGTGGGAGGCCAATGGCTGCTGGCTGTGCTTGTGAGGTCACAGCAGCCTCAGTGCCTCATAGGCCAGTGGCAGGCCTCTGGGTGCTGGCTGTTTTTGTGAGGTGTCAGCAGCCTCAGTGGCTCATCGGCTGGTTGGATGCCATGGCTGCTGGCTGCTGGCTGTGCTTGTGAGGTCACAGCAGTCCTGTTGCCTCATAGGCCAGTTCGAGGCCAATGACTGCTGGGTGGGCTTGTGTGGTCAGAGAAGCCTCAGTGCCCTATAGGGCAGTGGCAGGCCCATAGCTGCTGGGTGGGCTTGTGAGATCACAGCAGCCTCCATGCCCTTTAGGGCAGTGGCAGGCCCCTGACTGTTTACTGTGCCTCTGAGTTGACAGCAGCATCAGCACCTGATCGGGAAGTTGGAGGCCAATGGCTGCTGTCTGTGCTTGTCAGGTCACAGCAGCCTCAGTGCCTCATAGGCCAGTGGCAGACCCACAGCTGCTGGCTGTGCTTGTGAGGTCACAGCAGCCTCAGTGTCTTATAGGGCAGTGGCAGGCCCCTGGCTGCTGGCCGCGTTTTGAGGTCACATTTGTCTCTGTACCTCATAGGCCAGTGGGAGGCCAATGGCTGCTGGGTGTGCTTGTGAGGTCACAGTAGCCTCCGTGCCTCATAGGCCAGTGGAGGCCCGTAGTGGCTGGCTGTGCTTGTCAGGTCACAGCAGCCTCAGTGCCACACAGGGCAGTGGCAGGCTCCTGGCTGCTGGCTGCATTTGTGAGGTCACAGCAGCCTCAGTGCCTCATAGGCCAGTGGCAGGCTCATGGCTGCTGGCTGTGCTTGTGAAGTAACAGCAGCCACCGTGCCTCCTAGGCCAGTGGCAGGCTCATGGCTGCTGGCTGTGCTTGTGCGGTCACAGCAGCCTCACTGCCTCATAGGGCGGTACCAGGCTCATGGCTGCTGGCTGTGCTTGTGAGGTCACAGCAGCCTCCGTGCCTCATAAGCCAGTGGCAGGCTCATGGCTGCTGGCTGTGCTTGTGAGGTCACAGCAGCCTCCGTGCTTCCTAGGCCAGTTGCAGGCTGATGGCTGCTTTCTGGGCTTCTGAAGTCAGAGCAACCTTAGTGTCTCATTGGTTACTGGCAAGCGCCCCCTGCTGCCTGTGCTTGTGAGGTCACAGTAGCCTCAATGCGTCATAAGTGAGTGGCAAGCGCCCCCTGCTGCCTCTGCTTGTGAGGTCACAGCAGCCTCATTGCCTCATAGGCCAGTGGCAGGCCCCTGGCTGCTGGCTGTGCTTGTGAGGACACAGCAGCCTCCATTCCCTATAGGGCAGTGGCAGGCCCATAGCTGCTGGATGTGCTTGTAAGTTCACAGCAGTCCTATTTCCTGATAGGCCCGTGGAAGGCCTCTGTCTGCTGGCTGCCTTTTGAGGTCACATTTGTCTCTGTACCTTCTAGGGCAATGGCAGGCCTCTGGCTCCTCGCTGTGCTTGTGAGGTCACAGCAGCCTCCTTTTCCTGTAGGCCAGAGGGATACCAATGGCTGCTTGGTGTGCTTTTGAGGTCACAGCAGCCTCTGTGCCTCATAGGCCAGTGGCGGGCCCCTGGCTGCTGGCTGTGCTTGTGAGGTCACAGCAGCCTCCTTTTCCTGTAGGCCAGTGGCAGACCCATAGCTGCTGTCTGTACTTAGGTCACAACACTCCTACAGCCTGATAGGCCAGAAGCAGGCCCCTGGCTGCTCACTGTGCTTGTGAGGTAACAGCAGCCTCCGTGCCTCATAGGCCAGTGGCAGACCCACAGCTGCTGGCTTTACTTGTTAGGTGAAATCAGCCTCAGTGTCTTATAGGGCAGTGGCAGGGCCCTGGCTGCTGGGTGCGTTTTGAGGTCACATTTGTCTCTGTACCTCATAGGGCAGTGGCAGGCCCCTGGCTGCTGGCTGTGCTTGTGACGTCACAGCAGTCCTATTGCCTGATAGCTCAGTGGCAGGGCAATGGCTGCTGGCTGTCCTTTTGAGTTCACAGCAGTCTGAGTTACCGATAGGCAAGTGGCAGGCCTCTGGGTGCTGGCTGTTTTTGTGAGGTCACAGCAGCCTCAGTGCCTCATAGGCCAGTGCGATGCCCTGGCTGCTGGCTGTGCTTGTGAGGTCACAGGAGTCCTGTTGCCTGACAGGCCAGTGGGAGGCCCATGGCTGCTGGCTGCATTTTGAGGTCACCTTTGTCTTAGTGCCTCATTGGCCAGTGGGATGCCCATGGCTGCTGGTTGTACTTGTGAGGTCACAGCAGCCTCAGTGCCGCATAGGCCAGTGGCAGGCCCTTGGCTGCTGGCTGCTGGCTGTGCTTGTGAGGTCACAGCAACCCCAGTGCCTCATAGGCCAGTGGGAGGCCAATGGCTGCTGGCTGTGCTTGTGAGGTCACAGCAGCCTCAGTGCCTCATAGGCCAGTGAGAGGCCCCTGGCTGCTGGCTGTGCTTGTGAGGTCACAGCAGCCTCAGTGCCGCATAGGCCAGTGGGATGCCCTGGCTGCTGGCTGCTGGCGGTGCTTGTGAGGTCACAGCAGTCCTGTTGCCTGATAGGCCAGTGGCAGGCCCATAGCTGCTGGCTATGCTTGTGAGGTCACAGCAGTCCTATGTCCTGACAGGCCCGTGGCAGGCCCCTGTCTGCTGGCTGCCTTTTGAGGTCACATTTGTCTCTGTACCTTATAGGGCAATGGTAGGCCTCTGGCTCCTCGCTGTGCTTGTGAGGTCACAGCAGCCTCCCTGCCCTCTAGGGCAGTGGCAGGCCCATAGCTGCTGGATGTGCTTGTCAGGTCACAACACTCCTACAGACTGGTAGGCCAGTGGCAGACCCATAGCTGCTGGCTTTGCTTGTGAGGTCACAGCAGCCTCAGTGTCTTATAGGGCAGTGGCAGGCCTCTGGCTCCTCGCTGTGCTTGTCAGGTCACAGCAGCCTCCGTGCCCTTTATGGCAGTGGCAGGCCCGTGACAGTGTGCTGTGCTTGTGAGGTCAGAGCAGTGTCAGCGCCTCATTGGGCAGTGGAAGGCCAATGGCTGCTGGCTGTTTTCGTGAGGTAACATCAGCCTCCGTTCCCTATAGGCCAGTGGCAGGCCTCTGCGTGCTGGCTGCATTTTGAGGTCACCTTTGTCTCAGTGCCTCATCAGGCAGTGGGATGCCCATGGCTGCTGACTCTGCTTGTGAGCTCACAGAAGTACCAGCGCCTGACAGGCCACTGGCAGGCCCCTGGTGGCTTCCTGTCCTTGTGAGGTCACATGAGCCTCTGTGTCTGATAGGGCAGTGGAAGGTGTTGTAGAGGCCTCCAAGTGCCTTTTTTTGCGGTGCAGGGGCAGCCGAGTGCCCTTTTTTGCGGTGCAGGGGCCTCAGGGTGCATTTTTTTGCAGTGTAGCAGCCTCCAAGTGCCTTTTTTTGCAATGTAGGGGCTTCGGAGTGCCTTTTTTTGTGGTGCAGGGGCCTCCAAGTGCCTTTATTTCCAGTGTACAGGCCTGCAAGTGCCTCTTTTTCCAGCGCAGGAGCCACGAGTGCCTTTTTTGGTGGTGCAGGGCCCTCCGAGTGCCTTGTTTCACATTGTAGCAGCCCCCGAGTGCCTTTTATTTTGCTGTATAGGCCACTGAATGCCTTTTCTTGTGGTTCAGGGGCCTCCGAGTGCTGTTATTTTGGGGGGTGTGGTCCTCCATGTACCTTTTTTTTGCGGTGTAGTGGCCCCGAGTGCCTTTTCTTGTGATGCAGGGGCCTCCGAGTGCCTTCTTTAGTGGTGCAGGGCCCTCCGAGTTCCTTTCTTTCTGGTGCAGGGGCCTCCAAGTGCCTTTTTTTGCATTGTAGCAGCCCCCAAGTGCCTTTTTTTGTGCTGTAGGGGCCTCCGAGTGCCTTTTTTTGTGGTGTAGGGGCAGCCGAGTGCCTTTTTTTGTGGTGTGGTGCTCCAAGTGCCTTTCTTTTGTGCTGTAGGGGCCTCTGAGTGCATTTTTTTTTGCGGTGCACTGGCCTCCAAGTGCCCTGTTTTTCAGTGCACTGGCCTCCGAGTGCCTTTTTTTGCGGTGCAGGGGCTACTGAGTGCCTTTTTTTGCAGTGTAGTAGCCTCCAAGTGCCTTTTTTTGCGGTGAAGGGCCCTCCGAGTGCCTTTTTTTGCAGTGTAGGGGCCTCCGAGTGCCTTCTTTTGTGGTGCAGGGGCCTCCGAGTGCCTTTATATCCGGTGTACAGGCCTGCAAGTGCCTCTTTTTCCAGTGCAGGAGCCTCCGAGTGCTTTTTTTTGTGGTGCAGGGCCCTCTGAGTGCCTTTTGTCGCGTTGTAGCAGCCTCCGAGTGCCTTTTTTTGCATTTTAGCAGCCACCAAGTGCCTTCTTTTGTGCTGTAGGGGCCACTGAGTACCTTATCTTTTTCCAGTGTAGGGGCAGCCGAGTGCCTTTTTTTGTGGTGTGGTCCTCCGAGTGCCTTTCTTTTGTGGTGTCGAGGCCTCTGGGTGCATTTTTTTTTTGCAGTGTGGAGTCCTCCGAGTGCCTTTTTTTGCGGTGTGGAGGCCTCCGAGTGCCTTTTTTTGCAGTGTGGAGGCCTCTGAGTGCCTTTTTTTGCAATGCAGGGGCTACTGAGTGCCTTTTTTTGCTGTGCATGGGCCTCAGGGTGCATTTCTTTGCAGTGTAGTAGCCTCCAAGTGCCTTTTTTTGCAATGTGGGGGCCACCGAGTGCCGTTCTTGGTGGTGTAGGGGCCTCTGAGTGCCTTCTTTTGTGGTGCAGGAGCCTCCGAGTGCTTTTTTTGGTGGTGCTGGGCCCTCTGAGTGCCTTGTTTCACGTTGTAGCAGCCCCCGAGTGCCTTTTATTGTGCTGTAGGGTCCACCGAGTGCCTTTTCTTGTGGTTCAGAGGCCACCGAGTGCCTTTTCTTGTGGTTCAGGGGCCTCTGAGTGCCTTTTTTCACATTGTAGCAGGCCCCGAGTGCGTTTTTTTGTGCTGTAGGAGCCACCGAGTGCCTTTTCTTGTGGTTCAGTGGCCTCTGAGTGCCTTTTTTCACATTGTAGCAGCCCCCAAGTGCCTTTTTTTGTGCTGTAGGAGCCACCGAGTGCCTTTTCTTGTGGTTCAGCGGCCTCCGAGTGCCATTTTTTGCATTGTAGCAGCCCCCAAGTGCCTTTTTTTGTGCTGTAGGGGCCTCCGAGTGCCTTTTTTTCCAGCGTAGGGGCAGCCGAGTGCCTTTCTCTGCGGTGTAGCGGCCTCCAAGTGCCTTTTTTTCTGGTGTACAGGCCTGCAATGCCTCTTTTTCCAGTGCAGGAGCCTCTGAGTGCTTCTTTTGGTGGTGCCGGGCCCTCCAAGTGCCTTGTTTCACATTGTAGTCCCCCCCGAGTGCCTTTTTTTGCAGTGTAGGGGCCACTGAGTGCCTTTTTCTGGGGTGTAGAGGCCTCCGAGTGCCTGTTTTTCCAGTGTAAGGGCAGCTGAGTGCCTTTTTTTGTGCTGCAGGGCCCTCTGAGTGCCTTTCTTTCTGGTGTAGGGGCATCGGAGTGCCTGTTTTCGCATTGTAGCAGCCCCCGAGTGCCTTTTTTTGTGGTGTTGGGGCCACCGAGTGCCTTTTTTTGCCGTGCATGGTCCTCCGAGTGCCTTTTTTGCAGTGTATTAGCCTCCAAGTGCCTTTTTTTGTGATGCAGCGGCCTCCGAGTGCCTTTTCTTGTGGTTCACTGTTCTCCGGGTGCCTGTTTTTGTGGTGCAGGGGCTTCCGAGTGCCTTTGTTTGAGGTGCACTGCTGTCTGAGTGCCTTTTTTTTGCAGTGAAGGGGCATCTAAGTGCCTTTTTTTCCGGCCTAGCGGCCTCCAAGTGCCTATTTTTGCGATGCAGGCTCCCAAAGTGCCTTTTTTTCCAGTATAGTGTCCTCCATGTGCATATTTTTGCAGTGCATCGCCTCCTAGTGCCCTTTTTTCCCAGTGCTTATGCCTCCAAGTGCCTTTTTTTCTGTTATGGTCCTTCAACGTTCTGTGATATCACTTTACCCTCTGCCTGAAATGATATTGTCAGGTCCACCACTGCTGGATGAGATAGTCATGTCACTTCTGCCTCACGGCCTGGTAGGCCAGTCAGGCCCATCAGTCCTTGCTCTGCTTGTGAGGTTGCTTCTGCCTCTGTGCTTGATAGGCCAGTGGCAGGGCCATGCCTCCTGACTGGGCTTGTGAGGATACTTGTGTCTCCATGCCAAAAAGGGCAGTGGCAGGCCCATGGTTGCTGGTTGTGTCTTATGATGTCACTTTGACCTGCATGCCATTGCATGCATGGCATGCATGGGCATGCACTGCCACGCCCATGGCTGCTGGTCTGCTTGGGTGTTCCCTTCTTTCTCCGTGCTTGATGCGCCATGGCAGGCCCAGAGCTGCTGGCTGTGCTTGTGAGGTCACAGCAGCCTCCGTGCCTGATAGGCCAGTGGCAGGCCCCTGTCTGCTTGGCTGTGCTTGTGAGGTCACAGCAGCGTCAGGACCTGATAGGCCAGTGGGAGGCCAATGGCTGCTGGCTGTGCTTGTTAGGTCACAGCAGCCTCAGTGCCTCATAGGCCAGTGGGAGGCCAATGGCTGTTGGCTGTGCTTCTGAGGTAACAGCAGCCTCCGTGCCTGATAGGCCAGTAGCAGGCCCCTGTCTGCTGGCTGTGCTTGTCAGGTCACAGCAGCCTCAGTGCCTCATAGGCCAGTGGGAGGCCAATGGCTGCTGGCTGTGCTTGTGAGGTCACAGCAGCCTCAGTGCCTCATAGACCAGTGGCAGGCCTCTGGGTGCTGGCTGTTTTTGTGAGGTGACAGCAGCCTCAGTGGCTCATCGGCTGGTTGGATGCCATGGCTGCTGGCTGCTGGCTGTGCTTGTGAGGTCACAGCAGTCCTGTTGCCTCATAGGCCAGTTCGAGGCCAATGACTGCTGGGTGGGCTTGTGTGGTCAGAGAAGCCTCAGTGCCCTATAGGGCAGTGGCAGGCCCGTAGCTGCTGGGTGGGCTTGTGAGATCACAGCAGCCTCCATGCCCTTTAGGGCAGTGGCAGGCCCCTGACTGTTTACTGTGCCTCTGAGTTGACAGCAGCATCAGCACCTGATCGGGAAGTTGGAGGCCAATGGCTGCTCGCTGTGCTTGTCAGGTCACAGCAGCCTCCGTGCCTCATAGGCCAGTGGCAGACCCACAGCTGCTGGCTGTGCTTGTGAGGTCACAGCAGCCTCAGTGTCTTATAGGGCAGTGGCAGGCCCCTGGCTGCTGGCCGCGTTTTGAGGTCACATTTGTCTCTGTACCTCATAGGCCAGTGGCAGGCCCATAGCTGCTGGGTGTGCTTGTGAGGTCACAGTAGCCTCCGTGCCTCATAGGCCAGTGAAGGCCCGTAGCGGCTGGCTGTGCTTGTCAGGTCACAGCAGCCTCAGTGCCACACAGGGCAGTGGCAGGCTCCTGGCTGCTGGCTGCATTTGTGAGGTCACAGCAGCCTCCGTGCCTCATAAGCCAGTGGCAGGCTCATGGCTGCTGGCTGTGCTTGTGAGGTCACAGCAGCCTCCGTGCTTCCTAGGCCAGTTGCAGGCCCCTGGCTGCTGGCTGTGCTTGTGAGGTCACAGGAGTCCTGTTGCCTGACAGGCCAGTGGGAGGCCCATGGCTGCTGGCTGCATTTTGAGGTCACCTTTGTATTAGTGCCTCATTGGCCATTCTGAAGTCAGAGCAACCTTAGTGTCTCATTGGTTACTGGCAAGCGCCCCCTGCTGCCTGTGCTTGTAAGGTCACATTAGCCTCAATGCGTCATAAGTGAGTGGCAAGCGCCCCCTGCTGCCTCTGCTTGTGAGGTCACAGCAGCCTCAGTGCCTCATAGGCCAGTGGCAGGCCCCTGGCTGCTGGCTGTGCTTGTGAGGACACAGCAGCCTCCGTTCCCTATAGGGCAGTGGCAGGCCCATAGCTGCTGGATGTGCTTGTAAGTTCACAGCAGTCCTATTTCCTGATAGGCCCGTGGAAGGCCTCTGTCTGCTGGCTGCCTTTTGAGGTCACATTTGTCCCTGTACCTTCTAGGGCAATGGCAGGCCTCTGGCTCCTCGCTGTGCTTGTGAGGTCACAGCAGCCTCCTTTTCCTGTAGGCCAGAGGGATGCCAATGGCTGCTTGGTGTGCTTTTGAGGTCACAGCAGCCTCTGTGCCTCATAGGCCAGTGGCAGGCCCCTGGCTGCTGGCTGTGCTTGTGAGGTCACAGCAGCCTCCTTTTCCTGTAGGCCAGTGGCAGACCCATAGCTGCTGTCTGTACTTAGGTCACAACACTCCTACAGCCTGATAGGCCAGAAGCAGGACCCTGGCTGCTCACTGTGCTTGTGAGGTAACAGCAGCCTCCGTGCCTCATAGGCCAGTGGCAGACCCACAGCTGCTGGCTTTACTTGTTAGGTGAAATCAGCCTCAGTGTCTTATAGGGCAGTGGCAGGCCCCTGGCTGCTGGCTGTCCTTTTGAGGTCACAGCAGTCTGAGTGACTGATAGGCCAGTGGCAGGCCTCTGGGTGCTGGCTGTTTTTGTGGGGTGACAGCAGCCTCAGTGCGTCGTAGGCCAGTGGGATGCCCTGGCTGCTGGCTGCTGGCTTTGCTTGTGAGGTCACAGCAGTCCTGTTGCCTGATAGGCCAGTGGGATGCCCATAGCTGCTGGCTGTGCTTGTCAGGTCATAACACTCCTACAGCCTGATAGGCCAGCAGCAGGCCCCTGGCTGCTGACTGTGCTTCTGAGGTCAGAGCAGCCTCAGTGCCTGATAGGCCCGTGGCAGGCCCCTGTCTGCTGGCTGCCTTTTGAGGTCACATTTGTCTCTGTACCTTATAGGGCAATGGTAGGCCTCTGGCTCCTCACTGTGCTTGTGAGGTCACAGCAGCCTCCCTGCCCTCTAGGGCAGTGGCAGGCCCATAGCTGCTGGATGTGCTTGTCAGGTCACAACACTCCTACAGCCTGATAGGCCAGTGGCAGACCCATAGCTGCTGGCTTTGCTTGTGACGTCACAGCAGCCTCAGTGTCTTATAGGGCAGTGGCAGGCCTCTGGCTCCTCGCTGTGCTTGTCAGGTCACAGCAGCCTCCGTGCCCTTTATGGCAGTGGCAGGCCCGTGACAGTGTGCTGTGCTTGTGAGGTCAGAGCAGTGTCAGTGCCTCATTGGGCAGTGGAAGGCCAATGGCTGCTGGCTGTTTTCGTGAGGTAACATCAGCCTCCGTTCCCTATAGGCCAGTGGCAGGCATCTGCGTGCTGGCTGCATTTTGAGGTCACCTTTGTCTCAGTGCCTCATCAGGCAGTGGGATGCCCATGGCTGCTGACTCTGCTTGTGAGCTCACAGAAGTACCAGCGCCTGACAGGCCACTGGCAGGCCCCTGGTGGCTTCCTGTCCTTGTGAGGTCACATGAGCCTCTGTGTCTGATAGGGCAGTGGAAGGTGTTGTAGAGGCCTCCAAGTGCCCTTTTTTGCGGTGCAGGGGCAGCCGAGTGCCCTTTTTTGCGGTGCAGGGGCCTCAGGGTGCATTTTTTTGCAGTGTAGCAGCCTCCAAGTGCCTTTTTTTGCAATGTAGGGGCTTCGGAGTGCCTTTTTTTGTGGTGCAGGGGCCTCCAAGTGCCTTTATTTCCAGTGTACAGGCCTGCAAGTGCCTCTTTTTCCAGCGCAGGAGCCTCCGAGTGCCTTGTTTCACATTGTAGCAGCCCCCGAGTGCCTTTTATTTTGCTGTATAGGCCACTGAATGCCTTTTCTTGTGGTTCAGGGGCCTCCGAGTGCTGTTATTTTGGGGGGTGTGGTCCTCCATGTACCTTTTTTTTGCGGTGTAGTGGCCCCGAGTGCCTTTTCTTGTGGTGCAGGGGCCTCCGAGTGCCTTCTTTAGTGGTGCAGGGCCCTCCGAGTTCCTTTCTTTCTGGTGCAGGGGCCTCCGAGTGCCTTTTTTTGCATTGTAGCAGCCCCCAAGTGCCTTTTTTTGTGCTGTAGGGGCCTCCGAGTGCCTTTTTTTGTGGTGTAGGGGCAGCCGAGTGCCTTTTTTGTGGTGTGGTGCTCCAAGTGCCTTTCTTTTGTGCTGTAGGGGCCTCTGAGTGCATTTTTTTTTGCGGTGCACTGGCCTCCAAGTGCCCTGTTTTTCAGTGCACTGGCCTCCGAGTGCCTTTTTTGGCGGTGCAGGGGCTACTGAGTGCCTTTTTTTGCAGTGTAGTAGCCTCCAAGTGCCTTTTTTTGCGGTGAAGGGCCCTCCGAGTGCCTTTTTTTGCAGTGTAGGGGCCTCCGAGTGCCTTCTTTTGTGGTGCAGGGGCCTCCGAGTGCCTTTATATCCGGTGTACAGGCCTGCAAGTGCCTCTTTTTCCAGTGCAGGAGCCTCCGAGTGCTTTTTTTTGTGGTGCAGGGCCCTCTGAGTGCCTTTTGTCGCGTTGTAGCAGCCTCCGAGTGCCTTTTTTTGCATTTTAGCAGCCACCAAGTGCCTTTTTTTGTGCTGTAGGGGCCTCCGAGTGCCTTTTTTTCCAGCGTAGGGGCAGCCGAGTGCCTTTATTTGTGGTGTGGTCCTCCGAGTGCCTTTCTTTTGTGGTGTCGAGGCCTCTGGGTGCATTTTTTTTTTTGCAGTGTGGAGGCCTCCGAGTGCCTTTTTTTGCGGTGTGGAGGCCTCCGAGTGCCTTTTTTTGCGGTGTGGAGGCCTCTGAGTGCCTTTTTTTGCAATGCAGGGGCTACTGAGTGCCTTTTTTTGCTGTGCATGGGCCTCAGGGTGCATTTCTTTGCAGTGTAGTAGCCTCCAAGTGCCTTTTTTTGCAATGTAGGGGCTTCGGAGTGCCTTTTTTTGTGGTGCAGGGGCCTCCAAGTGCCTTTATTTCCAGTGTACAGGCCTGCAAGTGCCTCTTTTTCCAGTGCAGGAGCCTCCGAGTGCCTTTTTTGGTGGTGCTGGGCCCTCCGAGTGCCTTGTTTCACATTGTAGCAGCCCCCGAGTGCCTTTTATTTTGCTGTATAGGCCACTGAATGCCTTTTCTTGTGGTTCAGGGGCCTCCGAGTGCTGTTATTTTGGGGGGTGTGGTCCTCCATGTACCTTTTTTTTGCGGTGTAGTGGCCCCGAGTGCCTTTTCTTGTGGTGCAGGGGCCTCCGAGTGCCTTCTTTAGTGGTGCAGGGCCCTCCGAGTTCCTTTCTTTCTGGTGCAGGGGCCTCCGAGTGCCTTTTTTTGCATTGTAGCAGCCCCCAAGTGCCTTTTTTTGTGCTGTAGGGGCCTCCGAGTGCCTTTTTTTGTGGTGTAGGGGCAGCCGAGTGCCTTTTTTGTGGTGTGGTGCTCCAAGTGCCTTTCTTTTGTGCTGTAGGGGCCTCTGAGTGCATTTTTTTTTGCGGTGCACTGGCCTCCAAGTGCCCTGTTTTTCAGTGCACTGGCCTCCGAGTGCCTTTTTTGGCGGTGCAGGGGCTACTGAGTGCCTTTTTTTGCAGTGTAGTAGCCTCCAAGTGCCTTTTTTTGCGGTGAAGGGCCCTCCGAGTGCCTTTTTTTGCAGTGTAGGGGCCTCCGAGTGCCTTCTTTTGTGGTGCAGGGGCCTCCGAGTGCCTTTATATCCGGTGTACAGGCCTGCAAGTGCCTCTTTTTCCAGTGCAGGAGCCTCCGAGTGCTTTTTTTTGTGGTGCAGGGCCCTCTGAGTGCCTTTTGTCGCGTTGTAGCAGCCTCCGAGTGCCTTTTTTTGCATTTTAGCAGCCACCAAGTGCCTTTTTTTGTGCTGTAGGGGCCACTGAGTACCTTATCTTTTTCCAGTGTAGGGGCAGCCGAGTGCCTTTATTTGTGGTGTGGTCCTCCGAGTGCCTTTCTTTTGTGGTGTCGAGGCCTCTGGGTGCATTTTTTTTTTTGCAGTGTGGAGGCCTCCGAGTGCCTTTTTTTGCGGTGTGGAGGCCTCCGAGTGCCTTTTTTTGCGGTGTGGAGGCCTCTGAGTGCCTTTTTTTGCAATGCAGGGGCTACTGAGTGCCTTTTTTTGCTGTGCATGGGCCTCAGGGTGCATTTCTTTGCAGTGTAGTAGCCTCCAAGTGCCTTTTTTTGCAATGTGGGGGCCACCGAGTGCCTTTCTTGGTGGTGTAGGGGCCTCTGAGTGCCTTCTTTTGTGGTGCAGGAGCCTCCGAGTGCTTTTTTTGGTGGTGCTGGGCCCTCTGAGTGCCTTGTTTCACGTTGTAGCAGCCCCCGAGTGCCTTTTATTGTGCTGTAGGGTCCACCGAGTGCCTTTTCTTGTGGTTCAGAGGCCACCGAGTGCCTTTTCTTGTGGTTCAGGGGCCTCCGAGTGCCTTTTTTCACATTGTAGCAGGCCCCGAGTGCGTTTTTTTGTGCTGTAGGAGCCACCGAGTGCCTTTTCTTGTGGTTCAGTGGCCTCTGAGTGCCTTTTTTCACATTGTAGCAGCCCCCAAGTGCCTTTTTTTGTGCTGTAGGAGCCACCGAGTGCCTTTTCTTGTGGTTCAGCGGCCTCCGAGTGCCTTTTTTTGCATTGTAGCAGCCCCCAAGTGCCTTTTTTTGTGCTGTAGGGGCCTCCGAGTGCCTTTTTTTCCAGCGTAGGGGCAGCCGAGTGCCTTTCTCTGCGGTGTAGCGGCCTCCAAGTGCCTTTTTTTCTGGTGTACAGGCCTGCAATGCCTCTTTTTCCAGTGCAGGAGCCTCTGAGTGCTTCTTTTGGTGGTGCCGGGCCCTCCAAGTGCCTTGTTTCACATTGTAGTCCCCCCCGAGTGCCTTTTTTTGCAGTGTAGGGGCCACTGAGTGCCTTTTTCTGGGGTGTAGAGGCCTCCGAGTGCCTGTTTTTCCAGTGTAAGGGCAGCTGAGTGCCTTTTTTTGTGCTGCAGGGCCCTCTGAGTGCCTTTCTTTCTGGTGTAGGGGCATCGGAGTGCCTGTTTTCGCATTGTAGCAGCCCCCGAGTGCCTTTTTTTGTGGTGTTGGGGCCACCGAGTGCCTTTTTTTGCCGTGCATGGTCCTCCGAGTGCCTTTTTTGCAGTGTATTAGCCTCCAAGTGCCTTTTTTTGTGATGCAGCGGCCTCCGAGTGCCTTTTCTTGTGGTTCACTGTTCTCCGGGTGCCTGTTTTTGTGGTGCAGGGGCTTCCGAGTGCCTTTGTTTGAGGTGCACTGCTGTCTGAGTGCCTTTTTTTTGCAGTGAAGGGGCATCTAAGTGCCTTTTTTTCCGGCCTAGCGGCCTCCAAGTGCCTATTTTTGCGATGCAGGCTCCCAAAGTGCCTTTTTTTCCAGTATAGTGTCCTCCATGTGCATATTTTTGCAGTGCATCGCCTCCTAGTGCCCTTTTTTCCCAGTGCTTATGCCTCCAAGTGCCTTTTTTTCTGTTATGGTCCTTCAACGTTCTGTGATATCACTTTACCCTCTGCCTGAAATGATATTGTCAGGTCCACCACTGCTGGATGAGATAGTCATGTCACTTCTGCCTCACGGCCTGGTAGGCCAGTCAGGCCCATCAGTCCTTGCTCTGCTTGTGAGGTTGCTTCTGCCTCTGTGCTTGATAGGCCAGTGGCAGGGCCATGCCTCCTGACTGGGCTTGTGAGGATACTTGTGTCTCCATGCCAAAAAGGGCAGTGGCAGGCCCATGGTTGCTGGTTGTGTCTTATGATGTCACTTTGACCTGCATGCCATTGCATGCATGGCATGCATGGGCATGCACTGCCACGCCCATGGCTGCTGGTCTGCTTGGGTGTTCCCTTCTTTCTCCGTGCTTGATGCGCCATGGCAGGCCCAGAGCTGCTGGCTGTGCTTGTGAGGTCACAGCAGCCTCCGTGCCTGATAGGCCAGTGGCAGGCCCCTGTCTGCTTGGCTGTGCTTGTGAGGTCACAGCAGCGTCAGGACCTGATAGGCCAGTGGGAGGCCAATGGCTGCTGGCTGTGCTTGTTAGGTCACAGCAGCCTCAGTGCCTCATAGGCCAGTGGGAGGCCAATGGCTGTTGGCTGTGCTTCTGAGGTAACAGCAGCCTCCGTGCCTGATAGGCCGGTAGCAGGCCCCTGTCTGCTGGCTGTGCTTGTCAGGTCACAGCAGCCTCAGTGCCTCATAGGCCAGTGGGAGGCCAATGGCTGCTGGCTGTGCTTGTGAGGTCACAGCAGCCTCAGTGCCTCATAGACCAGTGGCAGGCCTCTGGGTGCTGGCTGTTTTTGTGAGGTGACAGCAGCCTCAGTGGCTCATCGGCTGGTTGGATGCCATGGCTGCTGGCTGCTGGCTGTGCTTGTGAGGTCACAGCAGTCCTGTTGCCTCATAGGCCAGTTCGAGGCCAATGACTGCTGGGTGGGCTTGTGTGGTCAGAGAAGCCTCAGTGCCCTATAGGGCAGTGGCAGGCCCGTAGCTGCTGGGTGGGCTTGTGAGATCACAGCAGCCTCCATGCCCTTTAGGGCAGTGGCAGGCCCTTGACTGTTTACTGTGCCTCTGAGTTGACAGCAGCATCAGCACCTGATCGGGAAGTTGGAGGCCAATGGCTGCTCGCTGTGCTTGTCAGGTCACAGCAGCCTCAGTGCCTCATAGGCCAGTGGCAGACCCACAGCTGCTGGCTGTGCTTGTGAGGTCACAGCAGCGTCAGGAACTGATAGGCCAGTGGGAGGCCAATGGCTGCTGGCTGTGCTTGTGAGGTCATAGCAGCCTCCGTGCCTCATAGGCCAGTGGCAGACCCACAGCTGCTGGCTGTGCTTGTGAGGTCACAGCAGCGTCAGGACCTGATAGGCCAGTGGGAGGCCAATGGCTGCTGGCTGTGCTTGTGAGGTCACAGCAGCCTCCGTGCCTCATAGGCCAGTGGCAGACCCACAGCTGCTGGCTGTGCTTGTCAGGTCAGAGAAGCCTCAGTGTCTTATAGGGCAGTGGCAGGCCCCTGGCTGCTGGCCGCGTTTTGAGGTCACATTTGTCTCTGTACCTCATAGGTCAGTGGCAGGCCCCTGGCTGCTGGCTGTGCTTGTGAGGTCACAGCAGTCCTATTGGCTGATAGGTCAGTGGCAGGCCAATGGCTGCTGGCTGTCCTTTTGAGGTCACAGCAGTCTGAGTGACTGATAGGCCAGTGGCAGGCCTCTGGGTGCTGGCTGTTTTTGTGGGGTGACAGCAGCCTCAGTGCGTCATAGGCCAGTGGGATGCCCTGGCTGCTGGCTGCTGGCTTTGCTTATGAGGTCACAGCAGTCCTGTTGCCTGATAGGCCGGTGGGATGCCCATAGCTGCTGGCTGTGCTTGTCAGGTCATAACACTCCTACAGCCTGATAGGCCAGCAGCAGGCCCCTGGCTGCTGACTGTGCTTCTGAGGTCACAGCAGCCTCAGTGCCTCATAGGCCAGTGGAAGGCCCCTGTCTGCTGGCTGCCTTTTGAGGTCACATTTGTCTCTGTACCTTATAGGGCAATGGCAGGCCTCTGGCTCCTCGCTGTGCTTGTCAGGTCACAGCAGCCTCAGTGCCCTATAGGGCAGTGGAAGGCCCATAGCTGCTGCCTGGGCTCGTGAGGTCATAGCAGCCTCAGTGCTTCACAGGCCAGTGGCAGGCCCCTGGCTGCTGGCTGTGCTTGTCAGGTCACAAGACTCCTACAGCCTGATAGGCCAGTGGCAGACCCACAGCTGCTGGCTTTGCTTGTGAGGTCACAGCAGCCTCAGTGTCTTATAGGGCCGTGGCAGGCCCCTGGCTGCTGGCTGTGCTTGTCAGGTCACAGCAGCCTCAGTGCTTCACAGGCCAATGGCAGGCCCCTGGCTGCTGGCTGTGATTGTGAGGTCACGGAAGTACCAGTGCCTGATTGGCCCGTGACAGTGTCAATGCCTGCTGGCTGCGTTATGAGGTCACGTTTGTCTCGGGGCCTCATAGGGCATTTGGATGCCCATGCCTGCTGGCCATGCTTGTGAGGTCACAGCAGTCCCGTTGCCTCATAGGCCAGTTTGAGGCCAGTGACTGCTGGGTGGGCTTGTGAGGTCAGAGAAGCCTCAGTGCCCTATAGGGCAGTGGCAGGCCCATAGCTGCTCGCTGGGCTTCTGAGGTCACAGCAGCCCCCATGCCCTTTAGGGCAGTGGCAGGCCCCTGACTGTTTACTGTGCTTCTGAGTTGACAGCAGCGTCAGCTCCTCATCGGGCAGTGGGAGGCCAATGGCTGCTGGCTGTGCTTGTGAGGTCACATCAGCCTCCGTGCTGTATAGGCCAGTGGCAGGCCCTTGGCTGCTGTCTGTGCTTGTCAGGTCAAAGCAGTCCTACTGCCTGATAGGCTAGTGGCAGGCCCCTGGCTGCTGGCTGTGCTTGTGAGGTCACAGCAGCCTCCGTGCCTCATAGGCCAGTGGCAGGCCCATAGCTGCTGGCTGTGCTTTTCAGGTCACAGCAGTCCTGTTTCCTGATAGGCCCGTGGCATGCCTCTGTCTGCTGGCTGCCTTTTGAGGTCACATTTGTCTCTGTACCTTCTAGGGCAATGGCAGGCCTCTGGCTCCTCGCTGTGCTTGTGAGGTCACAGCAGCCTCCCTGCCCTATAGGGCAGTGGCAGGCCCATAGCTGCTGTCTGTGCTTGTGAGGTCACAGCAGCCTCAGTGCTTCACAGGCCAGTGGCAGGCCCCTGGCTGCTGGCTGTGCTTGTGAGGTTACAGAAGCCTCCCTGCCCTTGAGGGTGGTGGCAGGCCCATACCTGCTGGCTGTGCTTGTCAGGTCACAACACTCCTACAGCCTGATAGGCCAGTGGCAGACCCACAGCTGCTGGCTTTGCTTGTGAGGTCACAGCAGCCTCAGTGTCTTATAGGGCAGTGGCAGGCCTCTGGCTCCTCGCTGTGCTTGTCAGGTCACAGCAGCCTCTGTGCCCTTTATGGCAGTGGCAGGCCCATGACAGTGTGCTGTGCTTGTGAGGTCAGAGCAGTGTCAGCTCCTCATCGGGCAGTGGAAGGCCAATGGCTGCTGGCTGTGCTTCTGAGGTCACAGCAGCCTCCATTCCCTACAGGCCAGTGGCAGGCCCTTGGCTGCTGGCTGTGCTTGTCAGGTCACAGCAGCCTCCGTGCCTCATAGGCCAGTGGCAGGCCCTTGGCTGCTGGCTGTGCTTGTGAGGTCACAGCAGCCTCAGTGCCTCATAGGCCAGTGGGAGGCCAACGGCTGCTGGCTGTGCTTGTGAGGTCACAGCAGCCTCAGTGCCTCATAGGCCAGTGAGAGGCCCCTGGCTGCTGGCTGTGCTTGTGAGATCACAGCAGCTTCAGTGCCTCATAGGCCAGTGGGAGGCCAATGGCTGCTGGCTGTGCTTGTTAGGTCACAGCAGCCTCCGTGCCTGATAGGCCAGTAGCAGGCCCCTGTCTGCTGGCTGTGCTTGTCAGGTCACAGCAGCCTCAGTGCCTCATAGGCCAGTGGGAGGCCAATGGCTGCTGGCTGTGCTTGTGAGGTCACAGCAACCTCAGTGCCTCATAGACCAGTGGCAGGCCTCTGGGTGCTGACTGTTTTTGTGAGGTGACAGCAGCCTCAGTGGCTCATCGGCTGGTTGGATGCCATGGCTGCTGGCTGCTGGCTGTGCTTGTGAGGTCACAGCAGTCCTGTTGCCTCATAGGCCAGTTCGAGGCCAATGACTGCTGGGTGGGCTTGTGTGGTCAGAGAAGCCTCAGTGCCCTATAGGGCAGTGGCAGGCCCGTAGCTGCTGGGTGGGCTTGTGAGATCACAGCAGCCTCCATGCCCTTTAGGGCAGTGGCAGGCCCCTGACTGTTTACTGTGCCTCTGAGTTGACAGCAGCATCAGCACCTGATCGGGAAGTTGGAGGCCAATGGCTGCTCGCTGTGCTTGTCAGGTCACAGCAGCCTCAGTGCCTCATAGGCCAGTGGCAGACCCACAGCTGCTGGCTGTGCTTGTGAGGTCACAGCAGCCTCAGTGTCTTATAGGGCAGTGGCAGGCCCCTGGCTGCTGGCCGCATTTTGAGGTCACATTTGTCTCTGTACCTCATAGGCCAGTGGCAGGCCCATAGCTGCTGGGTGTGCTTGTGAGGTCACAGTAGCCTCCGTGCCTCATAGGCCAGTGGAGGCCCGTAGCGGGTGGCTGTGCTTGTCAGGTCACAGCAGCCTCAGTGCCACACAGGGCAGTGGCAGGCTCCTGGCTGCTGGCTGCATTTGTGAGGTCAAAGCAGCCTCAGTGCCTCATAGGCCAGTGGCAGGCTCATGGCTGCTGGCTGTGCTTGTGAAGTAACAGCAGCCACCGTGCCTCCTAGGCCAGTGGCAGGCTCATGGCTGCTGGCTGTGCTTGTGAAGTAACAGCAGCCACCGTGCCTCCTAGGCCAGTGGCAGGCTCATGGCTGCTGGCTGTGCTTGTGAGGTCACAGCACCCTCAGTGCCTCAAAGGGCAGTGGCAGGCTTCTGGCTGCTGGCTGTGCTTGTGAAGTAACAGCAGCCACCGTGCCTCCTAGGCCAGTGGCAGGCTCATGGCTGCTGGCTGTGCTTGTGAGGTCACAGCACCCTCAGTGCCTCAAAGGGCAGTGGCAGGCTTCTGGCTGCTGGCTGTGCTTGTGAGGTCATAGCACCCTCCGTGCCTGCTAGGCCAGTGGCAGACTAATGGCCGCTGGCTGAGCTTGTGCGGTCACAGCAGCCTCACTGCCTCATAGGGCGGTACCAGGCTCATGGCTGCTGGCTGTGCTTGTGAGGTCACAGCAGCCTCCGTGCCTCATAAGCCAGTGGCAGGCTCATGGCTGCTGGCTGTGCTTGTGAGGTCACAGCAGCCTCCGTGCTTCCTAGGCCAGTTGCAGGCTGATGGCTGCTTTCTGGGCTTCTGAAGTCAGAGCAACCTTAGTGTCTCATTGGTTACTGGCAAGCGCCCCCTGCTGCCTGTGCTTGTGAGGTCACAGTAGCCTCAATGCGTCATAAGTGAGTGGCAAGCGCCCCCTGCTGCCTCTGCTTGTGAGGTCACAGCAGCCTCAGTGCCTCATAGGCCAGTGGCAGGCCCCTGGCTGCTGGCTGTGCTTGTGAGGACACAGCAGCCTCCGTTCCCTATAGGGCAGTGGCAGGCCCATAGCTGCTGGATGTGCTTGTAAGTTCACAGCAGTCCTATTTCCTGATAGGCCCGTGGAAGGCCTCTGTCTGCTGGCTGCCTTTTGAGGTCACATTTGTCTCTGTACCTTCTAGGGCAATGGCAGGCCTCTGGCTCCTCGCTGTGCTTGTGAAGTCACCGCAGCCTCCTTTTCCTGTAGGCCAGAGGGATGCCAATGGCTGCTTGGTGTGCTTTTGAGGTCACAGCAGCCTCTGTGCCTCATAGGCCAGTGGCAGGCCCCTGGCTGCTGGCTGTGCTTGTGAGGTCACAGCAGCCTCCTTTTCCTGTAGGCCAGTGGCAGACCCATAGCTGCTGTCTGTACTTAGGTCACAACACTCCTACAGCCTGATAGGCCAGAAGCAGGCCCCTGGCTGCTCACTGTGCTTGTGAGGTAACAGCAGCCTCCGTGCCTCATAGGCCAGTGGCAGACCCACAGCTGCTGGCTTTACTTGTTAGGTGAAATCAGCCTCAGTGTCTTATAGGGCAGTGGCAGGGCCCTGGCTGCTGGGTGCGTTTTGAGGTCATATTTGTCTCTGTACCTCATAGGGCAGTGGCAGGCCCCTGGCTGCTGGCTGTGCTTCTGAGGTCACAGCAGTCTGAGTGACTGATAGGCCAGTGGCAGGCCTCTGGGTGCTGGCTGTTTTTGTGGGGTGACAGCAGCCTCAGTGCGTCGTAGGCCAGTGGGATGCCCTGGCTGCTGGCTGCTGGCTTTGCTTGTGAGGTCACAGCAGTCCTGTTGCCTGATAGGCCAGTGGGATGCCCATAGCTGCTGGCTGTGCTTGTCAGGTCATAACACTCCTACAGCCTGATAGGCCAGCAGCAGGCCCCTGGCTGCTGACTGTGCTTCTGAGGTCAGAGCAGCCTCAGTGCCTGATAGGCCCGTGGCAGGCCCCTGTCTGCTGGCTGCCTTTTGAGGTCACATTTGTCTCTGTACCTTATAGGGCAATGGTAGGCCTCTGGCTCCTCGCTGTGCTTGTGAGGTCACAGCAGCCTCCCTGCCCTCTAGGGCAGTGGCAGGCCCATAGCTGCTGGATGTGCTTGTCAGGTCACAACACTCCTACAGCCTGATAGGCCAGTGGCAGACCCATAGCTGCTGGCTTTGCTTGTGACGTCACAGCAGCCTCAGTGTCTTATAGGGCAGTGGCAGGCCTCTGGCTCCTCGCTGTGCTTGTCAGGTCACAGCAGCCTCCGTGCCCTTTATGGCAGTGGCAGGCCCGTGACAGTGTGCTGTGCTTGTGAGGTCAGAGCAGTGTCAGCGCCTCATTGGGCAGTGGAAGGCCAATGGCTGCTGGCTGTTTTCGTGAGGTAACATCAGCCTCCGTTCCCTATAGGCCAGTGGCAGGCCTCTGTGTGCTGGCTGCATTTTGAGGTCACCTTTGTCTCAGTGCCTCATCAGGCAGTGGGATGCCCATGGCTGCTGACTCTGCTTGTGAGCTCACAGAAGTACCAGCGCCTGACAGGCCACTGGCAGGCCCCTGGTGGCTTCCTGTCCTTGTGAGGTCACATGAGCCTCTGTGTCTGATAGGGCAGTGGAAGGTGTTGTAGAGGCCTCCAAGTGCCCTTTTTTGCGGTGCAGGGGCAGCCGAGTGCCCTTTTTTGCGGTGCAGGGGCCTCAGGGTGCATTTTTTTGCAGTGTAGCAGCCTCCAAGTGCCTTTTTTTGCAATGTAGGGGCTTCGGAGTGCCTTTTTTTGTGGTGCAGGGGCCTCCAAGTGCCTTTATTTCCAGTGTACAGGCCTGCAAGTGCCTCTTTTTCCAGTGCAGGAGCCTCCGAGTGCCTTGTTTCACATTGTAGCAGCCCCCGAGTGCCTTTTATTTTGCTGTATAGGCCACTGAATGCCTTTTCTTGTGGTTCAGGGGCCTCCGAGTGCTGTTATTTTGGGGGGTGTGGTCCTCCATGTACCTTTTTTTTGCGGTGTAGTGGCCCCGAGTGCCTTTTCTTGTGGTGCAGGGGCCTCCGAGTGCCTTCTTTAGTGGTGCAGGGCCCTCCGAGTTCCTTTCTTTCTGGTGCAGGGGCCTCCGAGTGCCTTTTTTTGCATTGTAGCAGCCCCCAAGTGCCTTTTTTTGTGCTGTAGGGGCCTCCGAGTGCCTTTTTTTGTGGTGTCGGGGCAGCCGAGTGCCTTTTTTTGTGGTGTGGTGCTCCAAGTGCCTTTCTTTTGTGCTGTAGGGGCCTCTGAGTGCATTTTTTTTTGCGGTGCACTGGCCTCCAAGTGCCCTGTTTTTCAGTGCACTGGCCTCCGAGTGCCTTTTTTGGCGGTGCAGGGGCTACTGAGTGCCTTTTTTTGCAGTGTAGTAGCCTCCAAGTGCCTTTTTTTGCGGTGAAGGGCCCTCCGAGTGCCTTTTTTTGCAGTGTAGGGGCCTCCGAGTGCCTTCTTTTGTGGTGCAGGGGCCTCCAAGTGCCTTTATATCCGGTGTACAGGCCTGCAAGTGCCTCTTTTTCCAGTGCAGGAGCCTCCGAGTGCTTTTTTTTGTGGTGCAGGGCCCTCTGAGTGCCTTTTGTCGCGTTGTAGCAGCCTCCGAGTGCCTTTTTTTGCATTTTAGCAGCCACCAAGTGCCTTTTTTTGTGCTGTAGGGGCCACTGAGTACCTTATCTTTTTCCAGTGTAGGGGCAGCCGAGTGCCTTTTTTTGTGGTGTGGTCCTCCGAGTGCCTTTCTTTTGTGGTGTCGAGGCCTCTGGGTGCATTTTTTTTTTGCAGTGTGGAGTCCTCCGAGTGCCTTTTTTTGCGGTGTGGAGGCCTCCGAGTGCCTTTTTTTGCAGTGTGGAGGCCTCTGAGTGCCTTTTTTTGCAATGCAGGGGCTACTGAGTGCCTTTTTTTGCTGTGCATGGGCCTCAGGGTGCATTTCTTTGCAGTGTAGTAGCCTCCAAGTGCCTTGTTTTGCAATGTGGGGGCCACCGAGTGCCTTTCTTGGTGGTGTAGGGGCCTCTGAGTGCCTTCTTTTGTGGTGCAGGAGCCTCCGAGTGCTTTTTTTGGTGGTGCTGGGCCCTCTGAGTGCCTTGTTTCACGTTGTAGCAGCCCCCGAGTGCCTTTTATTGTGCTGTAGAGTCCACCGAGTGCCTTTTCTTGTGGTTCAGAGGCCACCGAGTGCCTTTTCTTGTGGTTCAGGGGCCTCTGAGTGCCTTTTTTCACATTGTAGCAGGCCCCGAGTGCGTTTTTTTGTGCTGTAGGAGCCACCGAGTGCCTTTTCTTGTGGTTCAGTGGCCTCTGAGTGCCTTTTTTCACATTGTAGCAGCCCCCAAGTGCCTTTTTTTGTGCTGTAGGAGCCACCGAGTGCCTTTTCTTGTGGTTCAGCGGCCTCCGAGTGCCTTTTTTTGCATTGTAGCAGCCCCCAAGTGCCTTTTTTTGTGCTGTAGGGGCCTCCGAGTGCCTTTTTTTCCAGCGTAGGGGCAGCCGAGTGCCTTTCTCTGCGGTGTAGCGGCCTCCAAGTGCCTTTTTTTCTGGTGTACAGGCCTGCAATGCCTCTTTTTCCAGTGCAGGAGCCTCTGAGTGCTTCTTTTGGTGGTGCCGGGCCCTCCAAGTGCCTTGTTTCACATTGTAGTCCCCCCCGAGTGCCTTTTTTTGCAGTGTAGGGGCCACTGAGTGCCTTTTTCTGGGGTGTAGAGGCCTCCGAGTGCCTGTTTTTCCAGTGTAAGGGCAGCTGAGTGCCTTTTTTTGTGCTGCAGGGCCCTCTGAGTGCCTTTCTTTCTGGTGTAGGGGCATCGGAGTGCCTGTTTTCGCATTGTAGCAGCCCCCGAGTGCCTTTTTTTGTGGTGTTGGGGCCACCGAGTGCCTTTTTTTGTGGTGTTGGGGCCACCGAGTGCCTTTTTTTGCCGTGCATGGTCCTCCGAGTGCCTTTTTTGCAGTGTATTAGCCTCCAAGTGCCTTTTTTTGTGATGCAGCGGCCTCCGAGAGCCTTTTCTTGTGGTTCACTGTTCTCCGGGTGCCTGTTTTTGTGGTGCAGGGGCTTCCGAGTGCCTTTGTTTGAGGTGCACTGCTGTCTGAGTGCCTTTTTTTTGCAGTGAAGGGGCATCTAAGTGCCTTTTTTTCCGGCCTAGCGGCCTCCAAGTGCCTATTTTTGCGATGCAGGCTCCCAAAGTGCCTTTTTTTCCAGTATAGTGTCCTCCATGTGCATATTTTTGCAGTGCATCGCCTCCTAGTGCCCTTTTTTCCCAGTGCTCATGCCTCCAAGTGCCTTTTTTTCTGTTATGGTCCTTCAACGTTCTGTGATATCACTTTACCCTCTGCCTGAAATGATATTGTCAGGTCCACCACTGCTGGATGAGATAGTCATGTCACTTCTGCCTCACGGCCTGGTAGGCCAGTCAGGCCCATCAGTCCTTGCTCTGCTTGTGAGGTTGCTTCTGCCTCTGTGCTTGATAGGCCAGTGGCAGGGCCATGCCTCCTGACTGGGCTTGTGAGGATACTTGTGTCTCCATGCCAAAAAGGGCAGTGGCAGGCCCATGGTTGCTGGTTGTGTCTTATGATGTCACTTTGACCTGCATGCCATTGCATGCATGGCATGCATGGGCATGCACTGCCACGCCCATGGCTGCTGGTCTGCTTGGGTGTTCCCTTCTTTCTCCGTGCTTGATGCGCCATGGCAGGCCCAGAGCTGCTGGCTGTGCTTGTGAGGTCACAGCAGCCTCCGTGCCTGATAGGCCAGTGGCAGGCCCCTGTCTGCTTGGCTGTGCTTGTGAGGTCACAGCAGCGTCAGGACCTGATAGGCCAGTGGGAGGCCAATGGCTGCTGGCTGTGCTTGTGAGGTCACAGCAGCCTCCGTGCCTCATAGGCCAGTGGCAGACCCACAGCTGCTGGCTGTGCTTGTCAGGTCAGAGAAGCCTCAGTGTCTTATAGGGCAGTGGCAGGCCCCTGGCTGCTGGCCGCGTTTTGAGGTCACATTTGTCTCTGTACCTCATAGGTCAGTGGCAGGCCCCTGGCTGCTGGCTGTGCTTGTGAGGTCACAGCAGTCCTATTGGCTGATAGGTCAGTGGCAGGCCAATGGCTGCTGGCTGTCCTTTTGAGGTCACAGCAGTCTGAGTGACTGATAGGCCAGTGGCAGGCCTCTGGGTGCTGGCTGTTTTTGTGGGGTGACAGCAGCCTCAGTGCGTCATAGGCCAGTGGGATGCCCTGGCTGCTGGCTGCTGGCTTTGCTTATGAGGTCACAGCAGTCCTGTTGCCTGATAGGCCGGTGGGATGCCCATAGCTGCTGGCTGTGCTTGTCAGGTCATAACACTCCTACAGCCTGATAGGCCAGCAGCAGGCCCCTGGCTGCTGACTGTGCTTCTGAGGTCACAGCAGCCTCAGTGCCTCATAGGCCAGTGGAAGGCCCCTGTCTGCTGGCTGCCTTTTGAGGTCACATTTGTCTCTGTACCTTCTAGGGCAATGGCAGGCCTCTGGCTCCTCGCTGTGCTTGTGAGGTCACAGCAGCCTCAGTGCCCTATAGGGCAGTGGAAGGCCCATAGCTGCTGCCTGGGCTCGTGAGGTCATAGCAGCCTCAGTGCTTCACAGGCCAGTGGCAGGCCCCTGGCTGCTGGCTGTGCTTGTCAGGTCACAAGACTCCTACAGCCTGATAGGCCAGTGGCAGACCCACAGCTGCTGGCTTTGCTTGTGAGGTCACAGCAGCCTCAGTGTCTTATAGGGCCGTGGCAGGCCCCTGGCTGCTGGCTGTGCTTGTCAGGTCACAGCAGCCTCAGTGCTTCACAGGCCAATGGCAGGCCCCTGGCTGCTGGCTGTGATTGTGAGGTCACGGAAGTACCAGTGCCTGATTGGCCCGTGACAGTGTCAATGCCTGCTGGCTGCGTTATGAGGTCACGTTTGTCTCGGGGCCTCATAGGGCATTTGGATGCCCATGCCTGCTGCCCATGCTTGTGAGGTCACAGCAGTCCCGTTGCCTCATAGGCCAGTTTGAGGCCAATGACTGCTGGGTGGGCTTGTGAGGTCAGAGAAGCCTCAGTGCCCTATAGGGCAGTGGCAGGCCCATAGCTGCTCGCTGGGCTTCTGAGATCACAGCAGCCCCCATGCCCTTTAGGGCAGTGGCAGGCCCCTGACTGTTTACTGTGCTTCTGAGTTGACAGCAGCGTCAGCGCCTCATCGGGCAGTGGGAGGCCAATGGCTGCTGGCTGTGCTTGTGAGGTCACATCAGCCTCCGTGCTGTATAGGCCAGTGGCAGGCCCTTGGCTGCTGTCTGTGCTTGTCAGGTCAAAGCAGTCCTACTGCCTGACAGGCTAGTGGCAGGCCCCTGGCTGCTGGCTGTGCTTGTGAGGTCACAGCAGCCTCCATGCCTCATAGGCCAGTGGCAGGCCCATAGCTGCTGGCTGTGCTTTTCAGGTCACAGCAGTCCTGTTTCCTGATAGGCCCGTGGCATGCCTCTGTCTGCTGGCTGCCTTTTGAGGTCACATTTGTCTCTGTACCTTATAGGGCAATGGCAGGCCTCTGGCTCCTCGCTGTGCTTGTGAGGTCACAGCAGCCTCCCTGCCCTATAGGGCAGTGGCAGGCCCATAGCTGCTGTCTGTGCTTGTGAGGTCACAGCAGCCTCAGTGCTTCACAGGCCAGTGGCAGGCCCCTGGCTGCTGGCTGTGCTTGTGAGGTTACAGAAGCCTCCCTGCCCTTGAGGGTGGTGGCAGGCCCATACCTGCTGGCTGTGCTTGTCAGGTCACAACACTCCTACAGCCTGATAGGCCAGTGGCAGACCCACAGCTGCTGGCTTTGCTTGTGACGTCACAGCAGCCTCAGTGTCTTATAGGGCAGTGGCAGGCCTCTGGCTCCTCGCTGTGCTTGTCAGGTCACAGCAGCCTCTGTGCCCTTTATGGCAGTGGCAGGCCCATGACAGTGTGCTGTGCTTGTGAGGTCAGAGCAGTGTCAGCTCCTCATCGGGCAGTGGAAGGCCAATGGCTGCTGGCTGTGCTTCTGAGGTCACAGCAGCCTCCATTCCCTACAGGCCAGTGGCAGGCCCTTGGCTGCTGGCTGTGCTTGTGAGGTCACAGCAACCTCAGTGCCTCATAGGCCAGTGGGAGGCCAATGGCTGCTGGCTGTGCTTGTGAGGTCACAGCAGCCTCAGTGCCTCATAGGCCAGTGAGAGGCCCCGGCTGCTGGCTGTGCTTGTGAGGTCACAGCAGCCTCAGTGCCGCATAGGCCAGTGGGATGCCCTGGCTGCTGGCTGCTGGCGGTGCTTGTGAGGTCACAGCAGTCCTGTTGCCTGATAGGGCAGTGGCAGGCCCATAGCTGCTGGCTATGCTTGTGAGGTCACAGCAGTCCTATGTCCTGATAGGCCCGTGGCAGGCCCCTGTCTGCTGGCTGCCTTTTGAGGTCACATTTGTCTCTGTACCTTATAGGGCAATGGTAGGCCTCTGGCTCCTCGCTGTGCTTGTCAGGTCACAGCAGCCTCCGTGCCCTTTATGGCAGTGGCAGGCCCGTGACAGTGTGCTGTGCTTGTGAGGTCAGAGCAGTGTCAGCGCCTCATTGGGCAGTGGAAGGCCAATGGCTGCTGGCTGTTTTCGTGAGGTAACATCAGCCTCCGTTCCCTATAGGCCAGTGTCAGGCCTCTGCGTGCTGGCTGCATTTTGAGGTCACCTTTGCCTCAGTGCCTCATCAGGCAGTGGGATGCCCATGGCTGCTGACTCTGCTTGTGAGCTCACAGAAGTACCAGCGCCTGACAGGCCACTGGCAGGCCCCTGGTGGCTTCCTGTCCTTGTGAGGTCACATGAGCCTCTGTGTCTGATAGGGCAGTGGAAGGTGTTGTAGAGGCCACCGAGTGCCTTTTTTGCGGTGCAGGGGCAGCCGAGTGCCCTTTTTTGCGGTGCAGGGGCCTCAGGGTGCATTTTTTTGCAGTGTAGCAGCCTCCAAGTGCCTTTTTTTGCAATGTAGGGGCTTCGGAGTGCCTTTTTTTGTGGTGCAGGGGCCTCCAAGTGCCTTTATTTCCAGTGTACAGGCCTGCAAGTGCCTCTTTTTCCAGCGCAGGAGCCTCCGAGTGCCTTTTTTGGTGGTGCTGGGCCCTCCGAGTGCCTTGTTTCACATTGTAGCAGCCCCCGAGTGCCTTTTATTTTGCTGTATAGGCCACTGAATGCCTTTTCTTGTGGTTCAGGGGCCTCCGAGTGCTGTTATTTTGGGGGGTGTGGTCCTCCATGTACCTTTTTTTTGCGGTGTAGTGGCCCCGAGTGCCTTTTCTTGTGGTGCAGGGGCCTCCGAGTGCCTTCTTTAGTGGTGCAGGGCCCTCCGAGTTCCTTTCTTTCTGGTGCAGGGGCCTCCGAGTGCCTTTTTTTGCATTGTAGCAGCCCCCAAGTGCCTTTTTTTGTGCTGTAGGGGCCTCCGAGTGCCTTTTTTTGTGGTGTAGGGGCAGCCGAGTGCCTTTTTTTGTGGTGTGGTGCTCCAAGTGCCTTTCTTTTGTGCTGTAGGGGCCTCTGAGTGCATTTTTTTTTGCGGTGCACTGGCCTCCAAGTGCCCTGTTTTTCAGTGCACTGGCCTCCGAGTGCCTTTTTTTGCGGTGCAGGGGCTACTGAGTGCCTTTTTTTGCAGTGTAGTAGCCTCCAAGTGCCTTTTTTTGCGGTGAAGGGCCCTCCGAGTGCCTTTTTTTGCAGTGTAGGGGCCTCCGAGTGCCTTCTTTTGTGGTGCAGGGGCCTCCGAGTGCCTTTATATCCGGTGTACAGGCCTGCAAGTGCCTCTTTTTCCAGTGCAGGAGCCTCCGAGTGCTTTTTTTTGTGGTGCAGGGCCCTCTGAGTGCCTTTTGTCGCGTTGTAGCAGCCTCCGAGTGCCTTTTTTTGCATTTTAGCAGCCACCAAGTGCCTTTTTTTGTGCTGTAGGGGCCACTGAGTACCTTATCTTTTTCCAGTGTAGGGGCAGCCGAGTGCCTTTATTTGTGGTGTGGTCCTCCGAGTGCCTTTCTTTTGTGGTGTCGAGGCCTCTGGGTGCATTTTTTTTTTTGCAGTGTGGAGGCCTCCGAGTGCCTTTTTTTGCGGTGTGGAGGCCTCCGAGTGCCTTTTTTTGCGGTGTGGAGGCCTCTGAGTGCCTTTTTTTGCAATGCAGGGGCTACTGAGTGCCTTTTTTTGCTGTGCATGGGCCTCAGGGTGCATTTCTTTGCAGTGTAGTAGCCTCCAAGTGCCTTTTTTTGCAATGTGGGGGCCACCGAGTGCCTTTCTTGGTGGTGTAGGGGCCTCTGAGTGCCTTCTTTTGTGGTGCAGGAGCCTCCGAGTGCTTTTTTTGGTGGTGCTGGGCCCTCTGAGTGCCTTGTTTCACGTTGTAGCAGCCCCCGAGTGCCTTTTATTGTGCTGTAGGGTCCACCGAGTGCCTTTTCTTGTGGTTCAGAGGCCACCGAGTGCCTTTTCTTGTGGTTCAGGGGCCTCTGAGTGCCTTTTTTCACATTGTAGCAGGCCCCGAGTGCGTTTTTTTGTGCTGTAGGAGCCACCAAGTGCCTTTTCTTGTGGTTCAGTGGCCTCTGAGTGCCTTTTTTCACATTGTAGCAGCCCCCAAGTGCCTTTTTTTGTGCTGTAGGAGCCACCGAGTGCCTTTTCTTGTGGTTCAGCGGCCTCCGAGTGCCATTTTTTGCATTGTAGCAGCCCCCAAGTGCCTTTTTTTGTGCTGTAGGGGCCTCCGAGTGCCTTTTTTTCCAGCGTAGGGGCAGCCGAGTGCCTTTCTCTGCGGTGTAGCGGCCTCCAAGTGCCTTTTTTTCTGGTGTACAGGCCTGCAATGCCTCTTTTTCCAGTGCAGGAGCCTCTGAGTGCTTCTTTTGGTGGTGCCGGGCCCTCCAAGTGCCTTGTTTCACATTGTAGTCCCCCCCGAGTGCCTTTTTTTGCAGTGTAGGGGCCACTGAGTGCCTTTTTCTGGGGTGTAGAGGCCTCCGAGTGCCTGTTTTTCCAGTGTAAGGGCAGCTGAGTGCCTTTTTTTGTGCTGCAGGGCCCTCTGAGTGCCTTTCTTTCTGGTGTAGGGGCATCGGAGTGCCTGTTTTCGCATTGTAGCAGCCCCCGAGTGCCTTTTTTTGTGGTGTTGGGGCGAACGAGTGCCTTTTTTTGCCGTGCATGGTCCTCCGAGTGCCTTTTTTGCAGTGTATTAGCCTCCAAGTGCCTTTTTTTGTGATGCAGCGGCCTCCGAGTGCCTTTTCTTGTGGTTCACTGTTCTCCGGGTGCCTGTTTTTGTGGTGCAGGGGCTTCCGAGTGCCTTTGTTTGAGGTGCACTGCTGTCTGAGTGCCTTTTTTTTGCAGTGAAGGGGCATCTAAGTGCCTTTTTTTCCGGCCTAGCGGCCTCCAAGTGCCTATTTTTGCGATGCAGGCTCCCAAAGTGCCTTTTTTTCCAGTATAGTGTCCTCCATGTGCATATTTTTGCAGTGCATCGCCTCCTAGTGCCCTTTTTTCCCAGTGCTCATGCCTCCAAGTGCCTTTTTTTCTGTTATGGTCCTTCAACGTTCTGTGATATCACTTTACCCTCTGCCTGAAATGATATTGTCAGGTCCACCACTGCTGGATGAGATAGTCATGTCACTTCTGCCTCACGGCCTGGTAGGCCAGTCAGGCCCATCAGTCCTTGCTCTGCTTGTGAGGTTGCTTCTGCCTCTGTGCTTGATAGGCCAGTGGCAGGGCCATGCCTCCTGACTGGGCTTGTGAGGATACTTGTGTCTCCATGCCAAAAAGGGCAGTGGCAGGCCCATGGTTGCTGGTTGTGTCTTATGATGTCACTTTGACCTGCATGCCATTGCATGCATGGCATGCATGGGCATGCACTGCCACGCCCATGGCTGCTGGTCTGCTTGGGTGTTCCCTTCTTTCTCCGTGCTTGATGCGCCATGGCAGGCCCAGAGCTGCTGGCTGTGCTTGTGAGGTCACAGCAGCCTCCGTGCCTGATAGGCCAGTGGCAGGCCCCTGTCTGCTTGGCTGTGCTTGTGAGGTCACAGCAGCGTCAGGACCTGATAGGCCAGTGGGAGGCCAATGGCTGCTGGCTGTGCTTGTGAGGTCACAGCAGCCTCCGTGCCTCATAGGCCAGTGGCAGACCCACAGCTGCTGGCTGTGCTTGTCAGGTCAGAGAAGCCTCAGTGTCTTATAGGGCAGTGGCAGGCCCCTGGCTGCTGGCCGCGTTTTGAGGTCACATTTGTCTCTGTACCTCATAGGTCAGTGGCAGGCCCCTGGCTGCTGGCTGTGCTTGTGAGGTCACAGCAGTCCTATTGACTGATAGGTCAGTGGCAGGCCAATGGCTGCTGGCTGTCCTTTTGAGGTCACAGCAGTCTGAGTGACTGATAGGCCAGTGGCAGGCCTCTGGGTGCTGGCTGTTTTTGTGGGGTGACAGCAGCCTCAGTGCGTCATAGGCCAGTGGGATGCCCTGGCTGCTGGCTGCTGGCTTTGCTTATGAGGTCACAGCAGTCCTGTTGCCTGATAGGCCGGTGGGATGCCCATAGCTGCTGGCTGTGCTTGTCAGGTCATAACACTCCTACAGCCTGATAGGCCAGCAGCAGGCCCCTGGCTGCTGACTGTGCTTCTGAGGTCACAGCAGCCTCAGTGCCTCATAGGCCAGTGGAAGGCCCCTGTCTGCTGGCTGCCTTTTGAGGTCACATTTGTCTCTGTACCTTATAGGGCAATGGCAGGCCTCTGGCTCCTCGCTGTGCTTGTGAGGTCACAGCAGCCTCAGTGCCCTATAGGGCAGTGGAAGGCCCATAGCTGCTGCCTGGGCTCGTGAGGTCATAGCAGCCTCAGTGCTTCACAGGCCAGTGGCAGGCCCCTGGCTGCTGGCTGTGCTTGTCAGGTCACAAGACTCCTACAGCCTGATAGGCCAGTGGCAGACCCACAGCTGCTGGCTTTGCTTTTGAGGTCACAGCAGCCTCAGTGTCTTATAGGGCCGTGGCAGGCCCCTGGCTGCTGGCTGTGCTTGTCAGGTCACAGCAGCCTCAGTGCTTCACAGGCCAATGGCAGGCCCCTGGCTGCTGGCTGTGATTGTGAGGTCACGGAAGTACCAGTGCCTGATTGGCCCGTGACAGTGTCAATGCCTGCTGGCTGCGTTATGAGGTCACGTTTGTCTCGGGGCCTCATAGGGCATTTGGATGCCCATGCCTGCTGCCCATGCTTGTGAGGTCACAGCAGTCCCGTTGCCTCATAGGCCAGTTTGAGGCCAATGACTGCTGGGTGGGCTTGTGAGGTCAGAGAAGCCTCAGTGCCCTATAGGGCAGTGGCAGGCCCATAGCTGCTCGCTGGGCTTCTGAGATCACAGCAGCCCCCATGCCCTTTAGGGCAGTGGCAGGCCCCTGACTGTTTACTGTGCTTCTGAGTTGACAGCAGCGTCAGCGCCTCATCGGGCAGTGGGAGGCCAATGGCTGCTGGCTGTGCTTGTGAGGTCACATCAGCCTCCGTGCTGTATAGGCCAGTGGCAGGCCCTTGGCTGCTGTCTGTGCTTGTCAGGTCAAAGCAGTCCTACTGCCTGACAGGCTAGTGGCAGGCCCCTGGCTGCTGGCTGTGCTTGTGAGGTCACAGCAGCCTCCATGCCTCATAGGCCAGTGGCAGGCCCATAGCTGCTGGCTGTGCTTTTCAGGTCACAGCAGTCCTGTTTCCTGATAGGCCCGTGGCATGCCTCTGTCTGCTGGCTGCCTTTTGAGGTCACATTTGTCTCTGTACCTTCTAGGGCAATGGCAGGCCTCTGGCTCCTCGCTGTGCTTGTGAGGTCACAGCAGCCTCCCTGCCCTCTAGGGCAGTGGCAGGCCCATAGCTGCTGTCTGTGCTTGTGAGGTCACAGCAGCCTCAGTGCTTCACAGGCCAGTGGCAGGCCCCTGGCTGCTGGCTGTGCTTGTGAGGATACAGAAGCCTCCCTGCCCTTGAGGGTGGTGGCAGGCCCATACCTGCTGGCTGTGCTTGTCAGGTCACAACACTCCTACAGCCTGATAGGCCAGTGGCAGACCCACAGCTGCTGGCTTTGCTTGTGACGTCACAGCAGCCTCAGTGTCTTATAGGGCAGTGGCAGGCCTCTGGCTCCTCGCTGTGCTTGTCAGGTCACAGCAGCCTCTGTGCCCTTTATGGCAGTGGCAGGCCCATGACAGTGTGCTGTGTTTGTGAGGTCAGAGCAGTGTCAGCTCCTCATCGGGCAGTGGAAGGCCAATGGCTGCTGGCTGTGCTTCTGAGGTCACAGCAGCCTCCATTCCCTACAGGCCAGTGGCAGGCCCTTGGCTGCTGGCTGTGCTTGTGAGGTCACAGCAACCTCAGTGCCTCATAGGCCAGTGGGAGGCCAATGGCTGCTGGCTGTGCTTGTGAGGTCACAGCAGCCTCAGTGCCTCATAGGCCAGTGAGAGGCCCCGGCTGCTGGCTGTGCTTGTGAGGTCACAGCAGCCTCAGTGCCGCATAGGCCAGTGGGATGCCCTGGCTGCTGGCTGCTGGCGGTGCTTGTGAGGTCACAGCAGTCCTGTTGCCTGATAGGGCAGTGGCAGGCCCATAGCTGCTGGCTATGCTTGTGAGGTCACAGCAGTCCTATGTCCTGATAGGCCCGTGGCAGGCCCCTGTCTGCTGGCTGCCTTTTGAGGTCACATTTGTCTCTGTACCTTCTAGGGCAATGGTAGGCCTCTGGCTCCTCGCTGTGCTTGTGAGGTCACAGCAGCCTCCCTGCCCTCTAGGGCAGTGGCAGGCCCATAGCTGCTGGCTTTGCTTGTGACGTCACAGCAGCCTCAGTGTCTTATAGGGCAGTGGCAGGCCTCTGGCTCCTCGCTGTGCTTGTCAGGTCACAGCAGCCTCCGTGCCCGTTATGGCAGTGGCAGGCCCGTGACAGTGTGCTGTGCTTGTGAGGTCAGAGCAGTGTCAGCGCCTCATTGGGCAGTGGAAGGCCAATGGCTGCTGGCTGTTTTCGTGAGGTAACATCAGCCTCCGTTCCCTATAGGCCAGTGGCAGGCCTCTGCGTGCTGGCTGCATTTTGAGGTCACCTTTGCCTCAGTGCCTCATCAGGCAGTGGGATGCCCATGGCTGCTGACTCTGCTTGTGAGCTCACAGAAGTACCAGCGCCTGACAGGCCACTGGCAGGCCCCTGGTGGCTTCCTGTCCTTGTGAGGTCACATGAGCCTCTGTGTCTGATAGGGCAGTGGAAGGTGTTGTAGAGGCCACCGAGTGCCTTTTTTGCGGTGCAGGGGCAGCCGAGTGCCCTTTTTTGCGGTGCAGGGGCCTCAGGGTGCATTTTTTTGCAGTGTAGCAGCCTCCAAGTGCCTTTTTTTGCAATGTAGGGGCTTCGGAGTGCCTTTTTTTGTGGTGCAGGGGCCTCCAAGTGCCTTTATTTCCAGTGTACAGGCCTGCAAGTGCCTCTTTTTCCAGCGCAGGAGCCTCCGAGTGCCTTTTTTGGTGGTGCTGGGTCCTCCGAGTGCCTTGTTTCACATTGTAGCAGCCCCCGAGTGCCTTTTATTTTGCTGTATAGGCCACTGAATGCCTTTTCTTGTGGTTCAGGGGCCTCCGAGTGCTGTTATTTTGGGGTGTGTGGTCCTCCATGTACCTTTTTTTTGCGGTGTAGTGGCCCCGAGTGCCTTTTCTTGTGGTGCAGGGGCCTCCGAGTGCCTTCTTTAGTGGTGCAGGGCCCTCCGAGTTCCTTTCTTTCTGGTGCAGGGGCCTCCGAGTGCCTTTTTTTGCATTGTAGCAGCCCCCAAGTGCCTTTTTTTGTGCTGTAGGGGCCTCCGAGTGCCTTTTTTTGTGGTGTAGGGGCAGCCGAGTGCCTTTTTTTGTGGTGTGGTGCTCCAAGTGCCTTTCTTTTGTGCTGTAGGGGCCTCTGAGTGCATTTTTTTTTGCGGTGCACTGGCCTCCAAGTGCCCTGTTTTTCAGTGCACTGGCCTCCGAGTGCCTTTTTTTGCGGTGCAGGGGCTACTGAGTGCCTTTTTTTGCAGTGTAGTAGCCTCCAAGTGCCTTTTTTTGCGGTGAAGGGCCCTCCGAGTGCCTTTTTTTGCAGTGTAGGGGCCTCCGAGTGCCTTCTTTTGTGGTGCAGGGGCCTCCAAGTGCCTTTATATCCGGTGTACAGGCCTGCAAGTGCCTCTTTTTCCAGTGCAGGAGCCTCCGAGTGCTTTTTTTTGTGGTGCAGGGCCCTCTGAGTGCCTTTTGTCGCGTTGTAGCAGCCTCCGAGTGCCTTTTTTTGCATTTTAGCAGCCACCAAGTGCCTTTTTTTGTGCTGTAGGGGCCACTGAGTACCTTATCTTTTTCCAGTGTAGGGGCAGCCGAGTGCCTTTATTTGTGGTGTGGTCCTCCGAGTGCCTTTCTTTTGTGGTGTCGAGGCCTCTGGGTGCATTTTTTTTTTTGCAGTGTGGAGGCCTCCGAGTGCCTTTTTTTGCGGTGTGGAGGCCTCCGAGTGCCTTTTTTTGCGGTGTGGAGGCCTCTGAGTGCCTTTTTTTGCAATGCAGGGGCTACTGAGTGCCTTTTTTTGCTGTGCATGGGCCTCAGGGTGCATTTCTTTGCAGTGTAGTAGCCTCCAAGTGCCTTGTTTTGCAATGTGGGGGCCACCGAGTGCCTTTCTTGGTGGTGTAGGGGCCTCTGAGTGCCTTCTTTTGTGGTGCAGGAGCCTCCGAGTGCTTTTTTTGGTGGTGCTGGGCCCTCTGAGTGCCTTGTTTCACGTTGTAGCAGCCCCCGAGTGCCTTTTATTGTGCTGTAGGGTCCACCGAGTGCCTTTTCTTGTGGTTCAGAGGCCACCGAGTGCCTTTTCTTGTGGTTCAGGGGCCTCTGAGTGCCTTTTTTCACATTGTAGCAGGCCCCGAGTGCGTTTTTTTGTGCTGTAGGAGCCACCGAGTGCCTTTTCTTGTGGTTCAGTGGCCTCTGAGTGCCTTTTTTCACATTGTAGCAGCCCCCAAGTGCCTTTTTTTGTGCTGTAGGAGCCACCGAGTGCCTTTTCTTGTGGTTCAGCGGCCTCCGAGTGCCATTTTTTGCATTGTAGCAGCCCCCAAGTGCCTTTTTTTGTGCTGTAGGGGCCTCCGAGTGCCTTTTTTTCCAGCGTAGGGGCAGCCGAGTGCCTTTCTCTGTGGTGTAGCGGCCTCCAAGTGCCTTTTTTTCTGGTGTACAGGCCTGCAATGCCTCTTTTTCCAGTGCAGGAGCCTCTGAGTGCTTCTTTTGGTGGTGCCGGGCCCTCCAAGTGCCTTGTTTCACATTGTAGTCCCCCCCGAGTGCCTTTTTTTGCAGTGTAGGGGCCACTGAGTGCCTTTTTCTGGGGTGTAGAGGCCTCCGAGTGCCTGTTTTTCCAGTGTAAGGGCAGCTGAGTGCCTTTTTTTGTGCTGCAGGGCCCTCTGAGTGCCTTTCTTTCTGGTGTAGGGGCATCGGAGTGCCTGTTTTCGCATTGTAGCAGCCCCCGAGTGCCTTTTTTTGTGGTGTTGGGGCGAACGAGTGCCTTTTTTTGCCGTGCATGGTCCTCCGAGTGCCTTTTTTGCAGTGTATTAGCCTCCAAGTGCCTTTTTTTGTGATGCAGCGGCCTCCGAGTGCCTTTTCTTGTGGTTCACTGTTCTCCGGGTGCCTGTTTTTGTGGTGCAGGGGCTTCCGAGTGCCTTTGTTTGAGGTGCACTGCTGTCTGAGTGCCTTTTTTTTGCAGTGAAGGGGCATCTAAGTGCCTTTTTTTCCGGCCTAGCGGCCTCCAAGTGCCTATTTTTGCGATGCAGGCTCCCAAAGTGCCTTTTTTTCCAGTATAGTGTCCTCCATGTGCATATTTTTGCAGTGCATCGCCTCCTAGTGCCCTTTTTTCCCAGTGCTCATGCCTCCAAGTGCCTTTTTTTCTGTTATGGTCCTTCAACGTTCTGTGATATCACTTTACCCTCTGCCTGAAATGATATTGTCAGGTCCACCACTGCTGGATGAGATAGTCATGTCACTTCTGCCTCACGGCCTGGTAGGCCAGTCAGGCCCATCAGTCCTTGCTCTGCTTGTGAGGTTGCTTCTGCCTCTGTGCTTGATAGGCCAGTGGCAGGGCCATGCCTCCTGACTGGGCTTGTGAGGATACTTGTGTCTCCATGCCAAAAAGGGCAGTGGCAGGCCCATGGTTGCTGGTTGTGTCTTATGATGTCACTTTGACCTGCATGCCATTGCATGCATGGCATGCATGGGCATGCACTGCCACGCCCATGGCTGCTGGTCTGCTTGGGTGTTCCCTTCTTTCTCCGTGCTTGATGCGCCATGGCAGGCCCAGAGCTGCTGGCTGTGCTTGTGAGGTCACAGCAGCCTCCGTGCCTGATAGGCCAGTGGCAGGCCCCTGTCTGCTTGGCTGTGCTTGTGAGGTCACAGCAGCGTCAGGACCTGATAGGCCAGTGGGAGGCCAATGGCTGCTGGCTGTGCTTGTGAGGTCACAGCAGCCTCCGTGCCTCATAGGCCAGTGGCAGACCCACAGCTGCTGGCTGTGCTTGTCAGGTCAGAGAAGCCTCAGTGTCTTATAGGGCAGTGGCAGGCCCCTGGCTGCTGGCCGCGTTTTGAGGTCACATTTGTCTCTGTACCTCATAGGTCAGTGGCAGGCCCCTGGCTGCTGGCTGTGCTTGTGAGGTCACAGCAGTCCTATTGGCTGATAGGTCAGTGGCAGGCCAATGGCTGCTGGCTGTCCTTTTGAGGTCACAGCAGTCTGAGTGACTGATAGGCCAGTGGCAGGCCTCTGGGTGCTGGCTGTTTTTGTGGGGTGACAGCAGCCTCAGTGCGTCATAGGCCAGTGGGATGCCCTGGCTGCTGGCTGCTGGCTTTGCTTATGAGGTCACAGCAGTCCTGTTGCCTGATAGGCCGGTGGGATGCCCATAGCTGCTGGCTGTGCTTGTCAGGTCATAACACTCCTACAGCCTGATAGGCCAGCAGCAGGCCCCTGGCTGCTGACTGTGCTTCTGAGGTCACAGCAGCCTCAGTGCCTCATAGGCCAGTGGAAGGCCCCTGTCTGCTGGCTGCCTTTTGAGGTCACATTTGTCTCTGTACCTTATAGGGCAATGGCAGGCCTCTGGCTCCTCGCTGTGCTTGTGAGGTCACAGCAGCCTCAGTGCCCTATAGGGCAGTGGAAGGCCCATAGCTGCTGCCTGGGCTCGTGAGGTCATAGCAGCCTCAGTGCTTCACAGGCCAGTGGCAGGCCCCTGGCTGCTGGCTGTGCTTGTCAGGTCACAAGACTCCTACAGCCTGATAGGCCAGTGGCAGACCCACAGCTGCTGGCTTTGCTTGTGAGGTCAGAGAAGCCTCAGTGTCTTATAGGGCCGTGGCAGGCCCCTGGCTGCTGGCTGTGCTTGTCAGGTCACAGCAGCCTCAGTGCTTCACAGGCCAATGGCAGGCCCCTGGCTGCTGGCTGTGATTGTGAGGTCACGGAAGTACCAGTGCCTGATTGGCCCGTGACAGTGTCAATGCCTGCTGGCTGCGTTATGAGGTCACGTTTGTCTCGGGGCCTCATAGGGCATTTGGATGCCCATGCCTGCTGCCCATGCTTGTGAGGTCACAGCAGTCCCGTTGCCTCATAGGCCAGTTTGAGGCCAATGACTGCTGGGTGGGCTTGTGAGGTCAGAGAAGCCTCAGTGCCCTATAGGGCAGTGGCAGGCCCATAGCTGCTCGCTGGGCTTCTGAGATCACAGCAGCCCCCATGCCCTTTAGGGCAGTGGCAGGCCCCTGACTGTTTACTGTGCTTCTGAGTTGACAGCAGCGTCAGCGCCTCATCGGGCAGTGGGAGGCCAATGGCTGCTGGCTGTGCTTGTGAGGTCACATCAGCCTCCGTGCTGTATAGGCCAGTGGCAGGCCCTTGGCTGCTGTCTGTGCTTGTCAGGTCAAAGCAGTCCTACTGCCTGACAGGCTAGTGGCAGGCCCCTGGCTGCTGGCTGTGCTTGTGAGGTCACAGCAGCCTCCATGCCTCATAGGCCAGTGGCAGGCCCATAGCTGCTGGCTGTGCTTTTCAGGTCACAGCAGTCCTGTTTCCTGATAGGCCCGTGGCATGCCTCTGTCTGCTGGCTGCCTTTTGAGGTCACATTTGTCTCTGTACCTTCTAGGGCAATGGCAGGCCTCTGGCTCCTCGCTGTGCTTGTGAGGTCACAGCAGCCTCCCTGCCCTCTAGGGCAGTGGCAGGCCCATAGCTGCTGTCTGTGCTTGTGAGGTCACAGCAGCCTCAGTGCTTCACAGGCCAGTGGCAGGCCCCTGGCTGCTGGCTGTGCTTGTGAGGATACAGAAGCCTCCCTGCCCTTGAGGGTGGTGGCAGGCCCATACCTGCTGGCTGTGCTTGTCAGGTCACAACACTCCTACAGCCTGATAGGCCAGTGGCAGACCCACAGCTGCTGGCTTTGCTTGTGACGTCACAGCAGCCTCAGTGTCTTATAGGGCAGTGGCAGGCCTCTGGCTCCTCGCTGTGCTTGTCAGGTCACAGCAGCCTCTGTGCCCTTTATGGCAGTGGCAGGCCCATGACAGTGTGCTGTGTTTGTGAGGTCAGAGCAGTGTCAGCTCCTCATCGGGCAGTGGCAGGCCCATAGCTGCTGGCTATGCTTGTGAGGTCACAGCAGTCCTATGTCCTGATAGGCCCGTGGCAGGCCCCTGTCTGCTGGCTGCCTTTTGAGGTCACATTTGTCTCTGTACCTTATAGGGCAATGGTAGGCCTCTGGCTCCTCGCTGTGCTTGTGAGGTCACAGCAGCCTCCCTGCCCTCTAGGGCAGTGGCAGGCCCATAGCTGCTGGCTTTGCTTGTGACGTCACAGCAGCCTCAGTGTCTTATAGGGCAGTAGCAGGCCTCTGGCTCCTCGCTGTGCTTGTCAGGTCACAGCAGCCTCCGTGCCCGTTATGGCAGTGGCAGGCCCGTGACAGTGTGCTGTGCTTGTGAGGTCAGAGCAGTGTCAGCGCCTCATTGGGCAGTGGAAGGCCAATGGCTGCTGGCTGTTTTCGTGAGGTAACATCAGCCTCCGTTCCCTATAGGCCAGTGGCAGGCCTCTGCGTGCTGGCTGCATTTTGAGGTCACCTTTGCCTCAGTGCCTCATCAGGCAGTGGGATGCCCATGGCTGCTGACTCTGCTTGTGAGCTCACAGAAGTACCAGCGCCTGACAGGCCACTGGCAGGCCCCTGGTGGCTTCCTGTCCTTGTGAGGTCACATGAGCCTCTGTGTCTGATAGGGCAGTGGAAGGTGTTGTAGAGGCCACCGAGTGCCTTTTTTGCGGTGCAGGGGCAGCCGAGTGCCCTTTTTTGCGGTGCAGGGGCCTCAGGGTGCATTTTTTTGCAGTGTAGCAGCCTCCAAGTGCCTTTTTTTGCAATGTAGGGGCTTCGGAGTGCCTTTTTTTGTGGTGCAGGGGCCTCCAAGTGCCTTTATTTCCAGTGTACAGGCCTGCAAGTGCCTCTTTTTCCAGTGCAGGAGCCTCCGAGTGCCTTTTTGGTGGTGCAGGGCCCTCCGAGTGCCTTGTTTCACATTGTAGCAGCCCCCGAGTGCCTTTTATTTTGCTGTATAGGCCACTGAATGCCTTTTCTTGTGGTTCAGGGGCCTCCGAGTGCTGTTATTTTGGGGGGTGTGGTCCTCCATGTACCTTTTTTTTGCGGTGTAGTGGCCCCGAGTGCCTTTTCTTGTGGTGCAGGGGCCTCCGAGTGCCTTCTTTAGTGGTGCAGGGCCCTCCGAGTTCCTTTCTTTCTGGTGCAGGGGCCTCCGAGTGCCTTTTTTTGCATTGTAGCAGCCCCCAAGTGCCTTTTTTTGTGCTGTAGGGGCCTCCGAGTGCCTTTTTTTGTGGTGTAGGGGCAGCCGAGTGCCTTTTTTTGTGGTGTGGTGCTCCAAGTGCCTTTCTTTTGTGCTGTAGGGGCCTCTGAGTGCATTTTTTTTTGCGGTGCACTGGCCTCCAAGTGCCCTGTTTTTCAGTGCACTGGCCTCCGAGTGCCTTTTTTTGCGGTGCAGGGGCTACTGAGTGCCTTTTTTTGCAGTGTAGTAGCCTCCAAGTGCCTTTTTTTGCGGTGAAGGGCCCTCCGAGTGCCTTTTTTTGCAGTGTAGGGGCCTCCGAGTGCCTTCTTTTGTGGTGCAGGGGCCTCCGAGTGCCTTTATATCCGGTGTACAGGCCTGCAAGTGCCTCTTTTTCCAGTGCAGGAGCCTCCGAGTGCTTTTTTTTGTGGTGCAGGGCCCTCTGAGTGCCTTTTGTCGCGTTGTAGCAGCCTCCGAGTGCCTTTTTTTGCATTTTAGCAGCCACCAAGTGCCTTTTTTTGTGCTGTAGGGGCCACTGAGTACCTTATCTTTTTCCAGTGTAGGGGCAGCCGAGTGCCTTTATTTGTGGTGTGGTCCTCCGAGTGCCTTTCTTTTGTGGTGTCGAGGCCTCTGGGTGCATTTTTTTTTTGCAGTGTGGAGGCCTCCGAGTGCCTTTTTTTGCGGTGTGGAGGCCTCCGAGTGCCTTTTTTTGCGGTGTGGAGGCCTCTGAGTGCCTTTTTTTGCAATGCAGGGGCTACTGAGTGCCTTTTTTTGCTGTGCATGGGCCTCAGGGTGCATTTCTTTGCAGTGTAGTAGCCTCCAAGTGCCTTGTTTTGCAATGTGGGGGCCACCGAGTGCCTTTCTTGGTGGTGTAGGGGCCTCTGAGTGCCTTCTTTTGTGGTGCAGGAGCCTCCGAGTGCTTTTTTTGGTGGTGCTGGGCCCTCTGAGTGCCTTGTTTCACGTTGTAGCAGCCCCCGAGTGCCTTTTATTGTGCTGTAGGGTCCACCGAGTGCCTTTTCTTGTGGTTCAGAGGCCACCGAGTGCCTTTTCTTGTGGTTCAGGGGCCTCTGAGTGCCTTTTTTCACATTGTAGCAGGCCCCGAGTGCGTTTTTTTGTGCTGTAGGAGCCACCGAGTGCCTTTTCTTGTGGTTCAGTGGCCTCTGAGTGCCTTTTTTCACATTGTAGCAGCCCCCAAGTGCCTTTTTTTGTGCTGTAGGAGCCACCGAGTGCCTTTTCTTGTGGTTCAGCGGCCTCCGAGTGCCATTTTTTGCATTGTAGCAGCCCCCAAGTGCCTTTTTTTGTGCTGTAGGGGCCTCCGAGTGCCTTTTTTTCCAGCGTAGGGGCAGCCGAGTGCCTTTCTCTGCGGTGTAGCGGCCTCCAAGTGCCTTTTTTTCTGGTGTACAGGCCTGCAATGCCTCTTTTTCCAGTGCAGGAGCCTCTGAGTGCTTCTTTTGGTGGTGCCGGGCCCTCCAAGTGCCTTGTTTCACATTGTAGTCCCCCCCGAGTGCCTTTTTTTGCAGTGTAGGGGCCACTGAGTGCCTTTTTCTGGGGTGTAGAGGCCTCCGAGTGCCTGTTTTTCCAGTGTAAGGGCAGCTGAGTGCCTTTTTTTGTGCTGCAGGGCCCTCTGAGTGCCTTTCTTTCTGGTGTAGGGGCATCGGAGTGCCTGTTTTCGCATTGTAGCAGCCCCCGAGTGCCTTTTTTTGTGGTGTTGGGGCCACCGAGTGCCTTTTTTTGCCGTGCATGGTCCTCCGAGTGCCTTTTTTGCAGTGTATTAGCCTCCAAGTGCCTTTTTTTGTGATGCAGCGGCCTCCGAGAGCCTTTTCTTGTGGTTCACTGTTCTCCGGGTGCCTGTTTTTGTGGTGCAGGGGCTTCCGAGTGCCTTTGTTTGAGGTGCACTGCTGTCTGAGTGCCTTTTGTTTGCAGTGAAGGGGCATCTAAGTGCCTTTTTTTCCGGCCTAGCGGCCTCCAAGTGCCTATTTTTGCGATGCAGGCTCCCAAAGTGCCTTTTTTTCCAGTATAGTGTCCTCCATGTGCATATTTTTGCAGTGCATCGCCTCCTAGTGCCCTTTTTTCCCAGTGCTCATGCCTCCAAGTGCCTTTTTTTCTGTTATGGTCCTTCAACGTTCTGTGGTATCACTTTACCCTCTGCCTGAAATGATATTGTCAGGCCCACCACTGCTGGATGAGATAGTCATGTCACTTCTGCCTCACGGCCTGGTAGGCCAGTCAGGCCCATCAGTCCTTGCTCTGCTTGTGAGGTTGCTTCTGCCTCTGTGCTTGATAGGCCAGTGGCAGGGCCATGCCTCCTGACTGGGCTTGTGAGGATACTTGTGTCTCCATGCCAAAAAGGGCAGTGGCAGGCCCATGGTTGCTGGTTGTGTCTTATGATGTCACTTTGACCTGCATGCCATTGCATGCATGGCATGCATGGGCATGCACTGCCACGCCCATGGCTGCTGGTCTGCTTGGGTGTTCCCTTCTTTCTCCGTGCTTGATGCGCCATGGCAGGCCCAGAGCTGCTGGCTGTGCTTGTGAGGTCACAGCAGCCTCCGTGCCTGATAGGCCAGTGGCAGGCCCCTGTCTGCTTGGCTGTGCTTGTGAGGTCACAGCAGCGTCAGGACCTGATAGGCCAGTGGGAGGCCAATGGCTGCTGGCTGTGCTTGTGAGGTCACAGCAGCCTCCGTGCCTCATAGGCCAGTGGCAGACCCACAGCTGCTGGCTGTGCTTGTCAGGTCAGAGAAGCCTCAGTGTCTTATAGGGCAGTGGCAGGCCCCTGGCTGCTGGCCGCGTTTTGAGGTCACATTTGTCTCTGTACCTCATAGGTCAGTGGCAGGCCCCTGGCTGCTGGCTGTGCTTGTGAGGTCACAGCAGTCCTATTGGCTGATAGGTCAGTGGCAGGCCAATGGCTGCTGGCTGTCCTTTTGAGGTCACAGCAGTCTGAGTGACTGATAGGCCAGTGGCAGGCCTCTGGGTGCTGGCTGTTTTTGTGGGGTGACAGCAGCCTCAGTGCGTCATAGGCCAGTGGGATGCCCTGGCTGCTGGCTGCTGGCTTTGCTTATGAGGTCACAGCAGTCCTGTTGCCTGATAGGCCGGTGGGATGCCCATAGCTGCTGGCTGTGCTTGTCAGGTCATAACACTCCTACAGCCTGATAGGCCAGCAGCAGGCCCCTGGCTGCTGACTGTGCTTCTGAGGTCACAGCAGCCTCAGTGCCTCATAGGCCAGTGGAAGGCCCCTGTCTGCTGGCTGCCTTTTGAGGTCACATTTGTCTCTGTACCTTCTAGGGCAATGGCAGGCCTCTGGCTCCTCGCTGTGCTTGTGAGGTCACAGCAGCCTCAGTGCCCTATAGGGCAGTGGAAGGCCCATAGCTGCTGCCTGGGCTCGTGAGGTCATAGCAGCCTCAGTGCTTCACAGGCCAGTGGCAGGCCCCTGGCTGCTGGCTGTGCTTGTCAGGTCACAAGACTCCTACAGCCTGATAGGCCAGTGGCAGACCCACAGCTGCTGGCTTTGCTTGTGAGGTCACAGCAGCCTCAGTGTCTTATAGGGCCGTGGCAGGCCCCTGGCTGCTGGCTGTGCTTGTCAGGTCACAGCAGCCTCAGTGCTTCACAGGCCAATGGCAGGCCCCTGGCTGCTGGCTGTGATTGTGAGGTCACGGAAGTACCAGTGCCTGATTGGCCCGTGACAGTGTCAATGCCTGCTGGCTGCGTTATGAGGTCACGTTTGTCTCGGGGCCTCATAGGGCATTTGGATGCCCATGCCTGCTGCCCATGCTTGTGAGGTCACAGCAGTCCCGTTGCCTCATAGGCCAGTTTGAGGCCAATGACTGCTGGGTGGGCTTGTGAGGTCAGAGAAGCCTCAGTGCCCTATAGGGCAGTGGCAGGCCCATAGCTGCTCGCTGGGCTTCTGAGATCACAGCAGCCCCCATGCCCTTTAGGGCAGTGGCAGGCCCCTGACTGTTTACTGTGCTTCTGAGTTGACAGCAGCGTCAGCGCCTCATCGGGCAGTGGGAGGCCAATGGCTGCTGGCTGTGCTTGTGAGGTCACATCAGCCTCCGTGCTGTATAGGCCAGTGGCAGGCCCTTGGCTGCTGTCTGTGCTTGTCAGGTCAAAGCAGTCCTACTGCCTGACAGGCTAGTGGCAGGCCCCTGGCTGCTGGCTGTGCTTGTGAGGTCACAGCAGCCTCCATGCCTCATAGGCCAGTGGCAGGCCCATAGCTGCTGGCTGTGCTTTTCAGGTCACAGCAGTCCTGTTTCCTGATAGGCCCGTGGCATGCCTCTGTCTGCTGGCTGCCTTTTGAGGTCACATTTGTCTCTGTACCTTCTAGGGCAATGGCAGGCCTCTGGCTCCTCGCTGTGCTTGTGAGGTCACAGCAGCCTCCCTGCCCTCTAGGGCAGTGGCAGGCCCATAGCTGCTGTCTGTGCTTGTGAGGTCACAGCAGCCTCAGTGCTTCACAGGCCAGTGGCAGGCCCCTGGCTGCTGGCTGTGCTTGTGAGGATACAGAAGCCTCCCTGCCCTTGAGGGTGGTGGCAGGCCCATACCTGCTGGCTGTGCTTGTCAGGTCACAACACTCCTACAGCCTGATAGGCCAGTGGCAGACCCACAGCTGCTGGCTTTGCTTGTGACGTCACAGCAGCCTCAGTGTCTTATAGGGCAGTGGCAGGCCTCTGGCTCCTCGCTGTGCTTGTCAGGTCACAGCAGCCTCTGTGCCCTTTATGGCAGTGGCAGGCCCATGACAGTGTGCTGTGTTTGTGAGGTCAGAGCAGTGTCAGCTCCTCATCGGGCAGTGGAAGGCCAATGGCTGCTGGCTGTGTTTGTGAGGTCACAGCAGCCTCCATTCCCTACAGGCCAGTGGCAGGCCCTTGGCTGCTGGCTGTGCTTGTGAGGTCACAGCAGCCTCAGTGCCTCATAGGCCAGTGGCAGGCCCTTGGCTACTGGCTGTGCTTGTGAGGTCACAGCAACCTCAGTGCCTCATAGGCCAGTGGGAGGCCAATGGCTGCTGGCTGTGCTTGTGAGGTCACAGCAGCCTCAGTGCCGCATAGGCCAGTGGGATGCCCTGGCTGCTGGCTGCTGGCGGTGCTTGTGAGGTCACAGCAGTCCTGTTGCCTGATAGGGCAGTGGCAGGCCCATAGCTGCTGGCTATGCTTGTGAGGTCACAGCAGTCCTATGTCCTGATAGGCCCGTGGCAGGCCCCTGTCTGCTGGCTGCCTTTTGAGGTCACATTTGTCTCTGTACCTTATAGGGCAATGGTAGGCCTCTGGCTCCTCGCTGTGCTTGTGAGGTCACAGCAGCCTCCCTGCCCTCTAGGGCAGTGGCAGGCCCATAGCTGCTGGCTTTGCTTGTGACGTCACAGCAGCCTCAGTGTCTTATAGGGCAGTAGCAGGCCTCTGGCTCCTCGCTGTGCTTGTCAGGTCACAGCAGCCTCTGTGCCCGTTATGGCAGTGGCAGGCCCGTGACAGTGTGCTGTGCTTGTGAGGTCAGAGCAGTGTCAGCGCCTCATTGGGCAGTGGAAGGCCAATGGCTGCTGGCTGTTTTCGTGAGGTAACATCAGCCTCCGTTCCCTATAGGCCAGTGGCAGGCCTCTGCGTGCTGGCTGCATTTTGAGGTCACCTTTGCCTCAGTGCCTCATCAGGCAGTGGGATGCCCATGGCTGCTGACTCTGCTTGTGAGCTCACAGAAGTACCAGTGCCTGACAGGCCACTGGCAGGCCCCTGGTGGCTTCCTGTCCTTGTGAGGTCACATGAGCCTCTGTGTCTGATAGGGCAGTGGAAGGTGTTGTAGAGGCCACCGAGTGCCTTTTTTGCGGTGCAGGGGCAGCCGAGTGCCCTTTTTTGCGGTGCAGGGGCCTCAGGGTGCATTTTTTTGCAGTGTAGCAGCCTCCAAGTGCCTTTTTTTGCAATGTAGGGGCTTCGGAGTGCCTTTTTTTGTGGTGCAGGGGCCTCCAAGTGCCTTTATTTCCAGTGTACAGGCCTGCAAGTGCCTCTTTTTCCAGTGCAGGAGCCTCCGAGTGCCTTTTTGGTGGTGCAGGGCCCTCCGAGTGCCTTGTTTCACATTGTAGCAGCCCCCGAGTGCCTTTTATTTTGCTGTATAGGCCACTGAATGCCTTTTCTTGTGGTTCAGGGGCCTCCGAGTGCTGTTATTTTGGGGGGTGTGGTCCTCCATGTACCTTTTTTTTGCGGTGTAGTGGCCCCGAGTGCCTTTTCTTGTGGTGCAGGGGCCTCCGAGTGCCTTCTTTAGTGGTGCAGGGCCCTCCGAGTTCCTTTCTTTCTGGTGCAGGGGCCTCCGAGTGCCTTTTTTTGCATTGTAGCAGCCCCCAAGTGCCTTTTTTTGTGCTGTAGGGGCCTCCGAGTGCCTTTTTTTGTGGTGTAGGGGCAGCCGAGTGCCTTTTTTTGTGGTGTGGTGCTCCAAGTGCCTTTCTTTTGTGCTGTAGGGGCCTCTGAGTGCATTTTTTTTTGCGGTGCACTGGCCTCCAAGTGCCCTGTTTTTCAGTGCACTGGCCTCCGAGTGCCTTTTTTTGCGGTGCAGGGGCTACTGAGTGCCTTTTTTTGCAGTGTAGTAGCCTCCAAGTGCCTTTTTTTGCGGTGAAGGGCCCTCCGAGTGCCTTTTTTTGCAGTGTAGGGGCCTCCGAGTGCCTTCTTTTGTGGTGCAGGGGCCTCCGAGTGCCTTTATATCCGGTGTACAGGCCTGCAAGTGCCTCTTTTTCCAGTGCAGGAGCCTCCGAGTGCTTTTTTTTGTGGTGCAGGGCCCTCTGAGTGCCTTTTGTCGCGTTGTAGCAGCCTCCGAGTGCCTTTTTTTGCATTTTAGCAGCCACCAAGTGCCTTTTTTTGTGCTGTAGGGGCCACTGAGTACCTTATCTTTTTCCAGTGTAGGGGCAGCCGAGTGCCTTTATTTGTGGTGTGGTCCTCCGAGTGCCTTTCTTTTGTGGTGTCGAGGCCTCTGGGTGCATTTTTTTTTTGCAGTGTGGAGGCCTCCGAGTGCCTTTTTTTGCGGTGTGGAGGCCTCCGAGTGCCTTTTTTTGCGGTGTGGAGGCCTCTGAGTGCCTTTTTTTGCAATGCAGGGGCTACTGAGTGCCTTTTTTTGCTGTGCATGGGCCTCAGGGTGCATTTCTTTGCAGTGTAGTAGCCTCCAAGTGCCTTTTTTTGCAATGTGGGGGCCACCGAGTGCCTTTCTTGGTGGTGTAGGGGCCTCTGAGTGCCTTCTTTTGTGGTGCAGGAGCCTCCGAGTGCTTTTTTTGGTGGTGCTGGGCCCTCTGAGTGCCTTGTTTCACGTTGTAGCAGCCCCCGAGTGCCTTTTATTGTGCTGTAGGGTCCACCGAGTGCCTTTTCTTGTGGTTCAGAGGCCACCGAGTGCCTTTTCTTGTGGTTCAGGGGCCTCTGAGTGCCTTTTTTCACATTGTAGCAGGCCCCGAGTGCGTTTTTTTGTGCTGTAGGAGCCACCGAGTGCCTTTTCTTGTGGTTCAGTGGCCTCTGAGTGCCTTTTTTCACATTGTAGCAGCCCCCAAGTGCCTTTTTTTGTGCTGTAGGAGCCACCGAGTGCCTTTTCTTGTGGTTCAGCGGCCTCCGAGTGCCATTTTTTGCATTGTAGCAGCCCCCAAGTGCCTTTTTTTGTGCTGTAGGGGCCTCCGAGTGCCTTTTTTTCCAGCGTAGGGGCAGCCGAGTGCCTTTCTCTGCGGTGTAGCGGCCTCCAAGTGCCTTTTTTTCTGGTGTACAGGCCTGCAATGCCTCTTTTTCCAGTGCAGGAGCCTCTGAGTGCTTCTTTTGGTGGTGCCGGGCCCTCCAAGTGCCTTGTTTCACATTGTAGTCCCCCCCGAGTGCCTTTTTTTGCAGTGTAGGGGCCACTGAGTGCCTTTTTCTGGGGTGTAGAGGCCTCCGAGTGCCTGTTTTTCCAGTGTAAGGGCAGCTGAGTGCCTTTTTTTGTGCTGCAGGGCCCTCTGAGTGCCTTTCTTTCTGGTGTAGGGGCATCGGAGTGCCTGTTTTCGCATTGTAGCAGCCCCCGAGTGCCTTTTTTTGTGGTGTTGGGGCCACCGAGTGCCTTTTTTTGCCGTGCATGGTCCTCCGAGTGCCTTTTTTGCAGTGTATTAGCCTCCAAGTGCCTTTTTTTGTGATGCAGCGGCCTCCGAGAGCCTTTTCTTGTGGTTCACTGTTCTCCGGGTGCCTGTTTTTGTGGTGCAGGGGCTTCCGAGTGCCTTTGTTTGAGGTGCACTGCTGTCTGAGTGCCTTTTTTTTGCAGTGAAGGGGCATCTAAGTGCCTTTTTTTCCGGCCTAGCGGCCTCCAAGTGCCTATTTTTGCGATGCAGGCTCCCAAAGTGCCTTTTTTTCCAGTATAGTGTCCTCCATGTGCATATTTTTGCAGTGCATCGCCTCCTAGTGCCCTTTTTTCCCAGTGCTCATGCCTCCAAGTGCCTTTTTTTCTGTTATGGTCCTTCAACGTTCTGTGATATCACTTTACCCTCTGCCTGAAATGATATTGTCAGGTCCACCACTGCTGGATGAGATAGTCATGTCACTTCTGCCTCACGGCCTGGTAGGCCAGTCAGGCCCATCAGTCCTTGCTCTGCTTGTGAGGTTGCTTCTGCCTCTGTGCTTGATAGGCCAGTGGCAGGGCCATGCCTCCTGACTGGGCTTGTGAGGATACTTGTGTCTCCATGCCAAAAAGGGCAGTGGCAGGCCCATGGTTGCTGGTTGTGTCTTATGATGTCACTTTGACCTGCATGCCATTGCATGCATGGCATGCATGGGCATGCACTGCCACGCCCATGGCTGCTGGTCTGCTTGGGTGTTCCCTTCTTTCTCCGTGCTTGATGCGCCATGGCAGGCCCAGAGCTGCTGGCTGTGCTTGTGAGGTCACAGCAGCCTCCGTGCCTGATAGGCCAGTGGCAGGCCCCTGTCTGCTTGGCTGTGCTTGTGAGGTCACAGCAGCGTCAGGACCTGATAGGCCAGTGGGAGGCCAATGGCTGCTGGCTGTGCTTGTGAGGTCACAGCAGCCTCCGTGCCTCATAGGCCAGTGGCAGACCCACAGCTGCTGGCTGTGCTTGTCAGGTCAGAGAAGCCTCAGTGTCTTATAGGGCAGTGGCAGGCCCCTGGCTGCTGGCCGCGTTTTGAGGTCACATTTGTCTCTGTACCTCATAGGTCAGTGGCAGGCCCCTGGCTGCTGGCTGTGCTTGTGAGGTCACAGCAGTCCTATTGGCTGATAGGTCAGTGGCAGGCCAATGGCTGCTGGCTGTCCTTTTGAGGTCACAGCAGTCTGAGTGACTGATAGGCCAGTGGCAGGCCTCTGGGTGCTGGCTGTTTTTGTGGGGTGACAGCAGCCTCAGTGCGTCATAGGCCAGTGGGATGCCCTGGCTGCTGGCTGCTGGCTTTGCTTGTGAGGTCACAGCAGTCCTGTTGCCTGATAGGCCGGTGGGATGCCCATAGCTGCTGGCTGTGCTTGTCAGGTCATAACACTCCTACAGCCTGATAGGCCAGCAGCAGGCCCCTGGCTGCTGACTGTGCTTCTGAGGTCACAGCAGCCTCAGTGCCTCATAGGCCAGTGGAAGGCCCCTGTCTGCTGGCTGCCTTTTGAGGTCACATTTGTCTCTGTACCTTCTAGGGCAATGGCAGGCCTCTGGCTCCTCGCTGTGCTTGTGAGGTCACAGCAGCCTCAGTGCCCTATAGGGCAGTGGAAGGCCCATAGCTGCTGCCTGGGCTCGTGAGGTCATAGCAGCCTCAGTGCTTCACAGGCCAGTGGCAGGCCCCTGGCTGCTGGCTGTGCTTGTCAGGTCACAAGACTCCTACAGCCTGATAGGCCAGTGGCAGACCCACAGCTGCTGGCTTTGCTTGTGAGGTCACAGCAGCCTCAGTGTCTTATAGGGCCGTGGCAGGCCCCTGGCTGCTGGCTGTGCTTGTCAGGTCACAGCAGCCTCAGTGCTTCACAGGCCAATGGCAGGCCCCTGGCTGCTGGCTGTGATTGTGAGGTCACGGAAGTACCAGTGCCTGATTGGCCCGTGACAGTGTCAATGCCTGCTGGCTGCGTTATGAGGTCACGTTTGTCTCGGGGCCTCATAGGGCATTTGGATGCCCATGCCTGCTGCCCATGCTTGTGAGGTCACAGCAGTCCCGTTGCCTCATAGGCCAGTTTGAGGCCAATGACTGCTGGGTGGGCTTGTGAGGTCAGAGAAGCCTCAGTGCCCTATAGGGCAGTGGCAGGCCCATAGCTGCTCGCTGGGCTTCTGAGATCACAGCAGCCCCCATGCCCTTTAGGGCAGTGGCAGGCCCCTGACTGTTTACTGTGCTTCTGAGTTGACAGCAGCGTCAGCGCCTCATCGGGCAGTGGGAGGCCAATGGCTGCTGGCTGTGCTTGTGAGGTCACATCAGCCTCCGTGCTGTATAGGCCAGTGGCAGGCCCTTGGCTGCTGTCTGTGCTTGTCAGGTCAAAGCAGTCCTACTGCCTGACAGGCTAGTGGCAGGCCCCTGGCTGCTGGCTGTGCTTGTGAGGTCACAGCAGCCTCCATGCCTCATAGGCCAGTGGCAGGCCCATAGCTGCTGGCTGTGCTTTTCAGGTCACAGCAGTCCTGTTTCCTGATAGGCCCGTGGCATGCCTCTGTCTGCTGGCTGCCTTTTGAGGTCACATTTGTCTCTGTACCTTCTAGGGCAATGGCAGGCCTCTGGCTCCTCGCTGTGCTTGTGAGGTCACAGCAGCCTCCCTGCCCTCTAGGGCAGTGGCAGGCCCATAGCTGCTGTCTGTGCTTGTGAGGTCACAGCAGCCTCAGTGCTTCACAGGCCAGTGGCAGGCCCCTGGCTGCTGGCTGTGCTTGTGAGGATACAGAAGCCTCCCTGCCCTTGAGGGTGGTGGCAGGCCCATACCTGCTGGCTGTGCTTGTCAGGTCACAACACTCCTACAGCCTGATAGGCCAGTGGCAGACCCACAGCTGCTGGCTTTGCTTGTGACGTCACAGCAGCCTCAGTGTCTTATAGGGCAGTGGCAGGCCTCTGGCTCCTCGCTGTGCTTGTCAGGTCACAGCAGCCTCTGTGCCCTTTATGGCAGTGGCAGGCCCATGACAGTGTGCTGTGCTTGTGAGGTCAGAGCAGTGTCAGCTCCTCATCGGGCAGTGGAAGGCCAATGGCTGCTGGCTGTGTTTGTGAGGTCACAGCAGCCTCCATTCCCTACAGGCCAGTGGCAGGCCCTTGGCTGCTGGCTGTGCTTGTGAGGTCACAGCAGCCTCCGTGCCTCATAGGCCAGTGGCAGGCCCTTGGCTACTGGCTGTGCTTGTGAGGTCACAGCAGCCTCAGTGCCTCATAGGCCAGTGGGAGGCCAATGGCTGCTGGCTGTGCTTGTGAGGTCACAGCAGCCTCAGTGCCGCATAGGCCAGTGGGATGCCCTGGCTGCTGGCTGCTGGCGGTGCTTGTGAGGTCACAGCAGTCCTGTTGCCTGATAGGGCAGTGGCAGGCCCATAGCTGCTGGCTATGCTTGTGAGGTCACAGCAGTCCTATGTCCTGATAGGCCCGTGGCAGGCCCCTGTCTGCTGGCTGCCTTTTGAGGTCACATTTGTCTCTGTACCTTATAGGGCAATGGTAGGCCTCTGGCTCCTCGCTGTGCTTGTGAGGTCACAGCAGCCTCCCTGCCCTCTAGGGCAGTGGCAGGCCCATAGCTGCTGGCTTTGCTTGTGACGTCACAGCAGCCTCAGTGTCTTATAGGGCAGTAGCAGGCCTCTGGCTCCTCGCTGTGCTTGTCAGGTCACAGCAGCCTCCGTGCCCGTTATGGCAGTGGCAGGCCCGTGACAGTGTGCTGTGCTTGTGAGGTCAGAGCAGTGTCAGCGCCTCATTGGGCAGTGGAAGGCCAATGGCTGCTGGCTGTTTTTGTGAGGTAACATCAGCCTCCGTTCCCTATAGGCCAGTGGCAGGCCTCTGCGTGCTGGCTGCATTTTGAGGTCACCTTTGCCTCAGTGCCTCATCAGGCAGTGGGATGCCCATGGCTGCTGACTCTGCTTGTGAGCTCACAGAAGTACCAGCGCCTGACAGGCCACTGGCAGGCCCCTGGTGGCTTCCTGTCCTTGTGAGGTCACATGAGCCTCTGTGTCTGATAGGGCAGTGGAAGGTGTTGTAGAGGCCACCGAGTGCCTTTTTTGCGGTGCAGGGGCAGCTGAGTGCCCTTTTTTGCGGTGCAGGGGCCTCAGGGTGCATTTTTTTGCAGTGTAGCAGCCTCCAAGTGCCTTTTTTTGCAATGTAGGGGCTTCGGAGTGCCTTTTTTTGTGGTGCAGGGGCCTCCAAGTGCCTTTATTTCCAGTGTACAGGCCTGCAAGTGCCTCTTTTTCCAGTGCAGGAGCCTCCGAGTGCCTTTTTGGTGGTGCAGGGCCCTCCGAGTGCCTTGTTTCACATTGTAGCAGCCCCCGAGTGCCTTTTATTTTGCTGTATAGGCCACTGAATGCCTTTTCTTGTGGTTCAGGGGCCTCCGAGTGCTGTTATTTTGGGGGGTGTGGTCCTCCATGTACCTTTTTTTTGCGGTGTAGTGGCCCCGAGTGCCTTTTCTTGTGGTGCAGGGGCCTCCGAGTGCCTTCTTTAGTGGTGCAGGGCCCTCCGAGTTCCTTTCTTTCTGGTGCAGGGGCCTCCGAGTGCCTTTTTTTGCATTGTAGCAGCCCCCAAGTGCCTTTTTTTGTGCTGTAGGGGCCTCCGAGTGCCTTTTTTTGTGGTGTAGGGGCAGCCGAGTGCCTTTTTTTGTGGTGTGGTGCTCCAAGTGCCTTTCTTTTGTGCTGTAGGGGCCTCTGAGTGCATTTTTTTTTGCGGTGCACTGGCCTCCAAGTGCCCTGTTTTTCAGTGCACTGGCCTCCGAGTGCCTTTTTTTGCGGTGCAGGGGCAGCCGAGTGCCTTTTTTTGCAGTGTAGTAGCCTCCAAGTGCCTTTTTTTGCGGTGAAGGGCCCTCCGAGTGCCTTTTTTTGCAGTGTAGGGGCCTCCGAGTGCCTTCTTTTGTGGTGCAGGGGCCTCCGAGTGCCTTTATATCCGGTGTACAGGCCTGCAAGTGCCTCTTTTTCCAGTGCAGGAGCCTCCGAGTGCTTTTTTTTGTGGTGCAGGGCCCTCTGAGTGCCTTTTGTCGCGTTGTAGCAGCCTCCGAGTGCCTTTTTTTGCATTTTAGCAGCCACCAAGTGCCTTTTTTTGTGCTGTAGGGGCCACTGAGTACCTTATCTTTTTCCAGTGTAGGGGCAGCCGAGTGCCTTTATTTGTGGTGTGGTCCTCCGAGTGCCTTTCTTTTGTGGTGTCGAGGCCTCTGGGTGCATTTTTTTTTTGCAGTGTGGAGGCCTCCGAGTGCCTTTTTTTGCGGTGTGGAGGCCTCCGAGTGCCTTTTTTTGCGGTGTGGAGGCCTCTGAGTGCCTTTTTTTGCAATGCAGGGGCTACTGAGTGCCTTTTTTTGCTGTGCATGGGCCTCAGGGTGCATTTCTTTGCAGTGTAGTAGCCTCCAAGTGCCTTTTTTTGCAATGTGGGGGCCACCGAGTGCCTTTCTTGGTGGTGTAGGGGCCTCTGAGTGCCTTCTTTTGTGGTGCAGGAGCCTCCGAGTGCTTTTTTTGGTGGTGCTGGGCCCTCTGAGTGCCTTGTTTCACGTTGTAGCAGCCCCCGAGTGCCTTTTATTGTGCTGTAGGGTCCACCGAGTGCCTTTTCTTGTGGTTCAGAGGCCACCGAGTGCCTTTTCTTGTGGTTCAGGGGCCTCTGAGTGCCTTTTTTCACATTGTAGCAGGCCCCGAGTGCGTTTTTTTGTGCTGTAGGAGCCACCGAGTGCCTTTTCTTGTGGTTCAGTGGCCTCTGAGTGCCTTTTTTCACATTGTAGCAGCCCCCAAGTGCCTTTTTTTGTGCTGTAGGAGCCACCGAGTGCCTTTTCTTGTGGTTCAGCGGCCTCCGAGTGCCATTTTTTGCATTGTAGCAGCCCCCAAGTGCCTTTTTTTGTGCTGTAGGGGCCTCCGAGTGCCTTTTTTTCCAGCGTAGGGGCAGCCGAGTGCCTTTCTCTGCGGTGTAGCGGCCTCCAAGTGCCTTTTTTTCTGGTGTACAGGCCTGCAATGCCTCTTTTTCCAGTGCAGGAGCCTCTGAGTGCTTCTTTTGGTGGTGCCGGGCCCTCCAAGTGCCTTGTTTCACATTGTAGTCCCCCCCGAGTGCCTTTTTTTGCAGTGTAGGGGCCACTGAGTGCCTTTTTCTGGGGTGTAGAGGCCTCCGAGTGCCTGTTTTTCCAGTGTAAGGGCAGCTGAGTGCCTTTTTTTGTGCTGCAGGGCCCTCTGAGTGCCTTTCTTTCTGGTGTAGGGGCATCGGAGTGCCTGTTTTCGCATTGTAGCAGCCCCCGAGTGCCTTTTTTTGTGGTGTTGGGGCCACCGAGTGCCTTTTTTTGCCGTGCATGGTCCTCCGAGTGCCTTTTTTGCAGTGTATTAGCCTCCAAGTGCCTTTTTTTGTGATGCAGCGGCCTCCGAGAGCCTTTTCTTGTGGTTCACTGTTCTCCGGGTGCCTGTTTTTGTGGTGCAGGGGCTTCCGAGTGCCTTTGTTTGAGGTGCACTGCTGTCTGAGTGCCTTTTTTTTGCAGTGAAGGGGCATCTAAGTGCCTTTTTTTCCGGCCTAGCGGCCTCCAAGTGCCTATTTTTGCGATGCAGGCTCCCAAAGTGCCTTTTTTTCCAGTATAGTGTCCTCCATGTGCATATTTTTGCAGTGCATCGCCTCCTAGTGCCCTTTTTTCCCAGTGCTCATGCCTCCAAGTGCCTTTTTTTCTGTTATGGTCCTTCAACGTTCTGTGATATCACTTTACCCTCTGCCTGAAATGATATTGTCAGGTCCACCACTGCTGGATGAGATAGTCATGTCACTTCTGCCTCACGGCCTGGTAGGCCAGTCAGGCCCATCAGTCCTTGCTCTGCTTGTGAGGTTGCTTCTGCCTCTGTGCTTGATAGGCCAGTGGCAGGACCATGCCTCCTGACTGGGCTTGTGAGGATACTTGTGTCTCCATGCCAAAAAGGGCAGTGGCAGGCCCATGGTTGCTGGTTGTGTCTTATGATGTCACTTTGACCTGCATGCCATTGCATGCATGGCATGCATGGGCATGCACTGCCACGCCCATGGCTGCTGGTCTGCTTGGGTGTTCCCTTCTTTCTCCGTGCTTGATGCGCCATGGCAGGCCCAGAGCTGCTGGCTGTGCTTGTGAGGTCACAGCAGCCTCCGTGCCTGATAGGCCAGTGGCAGGCCCCTGTCTGCTTGGCTGTGCTTGTGAGGTCACAGCAGCGTCAGGACCTGATAGGCCAGTGGGAGGCCAATGGCTGCTGGCTGTGCTTGTGAGGTCACAGCAGCCTCCGTGCCTCATAGGCCAGTGGCAGACCCACAGCTGCTGGCTGTGCTTGTCAGGTCAGAGAAGCCTCAGTGTCTTATAGGGCAGTGGCAGGCCCCTGGCTGCTGGCCGCGTTTTGAGGTCACATTTGTCTCTGTACCTCATAGGTCAGTGGCAGGCCCCTGGCTGCTGGCTGTGCTTGTGAGGTCACAGCAGTCCTATTGGCTGATAGGTCAGTGGCAGGCCAATGGCTGCTGGCTGTCCTTTTGAGGTCACAGCAGTCTGAGTGACTGATAGGCCAGTGGCAGGCCTCTGGGTGCTGGCTGTTTTTGTGGGGTGACAGCAGCCTCAGTGCGTCATAGGCCAGTGGGATGCCCTGGCTGCTGGCTGCTGGCTGTGCTTGTGAGGTCACAGCAGTCCTGTTGCCTGATAGGCCGGTGGGATGCCCATAGCTGCTGGCTGTGCTTGTCAGGTCATAACACTCCTACAGCCTGATAGGCCAGCAGCAGGCCCCTGGCTGCTGACTGTGCTTCTGAGGTCACAGCAGCCTCAGTGCCTCATAGGCCAGTGGAAGGCCCCTGTCTGCTGGCTGCCTTTTGAGGTCACATTTGTCTCTGTACCTTATAGGGCAATGGCAGGCCTCTGGCTCCTCGCTGTGCTTGTGAGGTCACAGCAGCCTCAGTGCCCTATAGGGCAGTGGAAGGCCCATAGCTGCTGCCTGGGCTCGTGAGGTCATAGCAGCCTCAGTGCTTCACAGGCCAGTGGCAGGCCCCTGGCTGCTGGCTGTGCTTGTCAGGTCACAAGACTCCTACAGCCTGATAGGCCAGTGGCAGACCCACAGCTGCTGGCTTTGCTTGTGAGGTCACAGCAGCCTCAGTGTCTTATAGGGCCGTGGCAGGCCCCTGGCTGCTGGCTGTGCTTGTCAGGTCACAGCAGCCTCAGTGCTTCACAGGCCAATGGCAGGCCCCTGGCTGCTGGCTGTGATTGTGAGGTCACGGAAGTACCAGTGCCTGATTGGCCCGTGACAGTGTCAATGCCTGCTGGCTGCGTTATGAGGTCACGTTTGTCTCGGGGCCTCATAGGGCATTTGGATGCCCATGCCTGCTGCCCATGCTTGTGAGGTCACAGCAGTCCCGTTGCCTCATAGGCCAGTTTGAGGCCAATGACTGCTGGGTGGGCTTGTGAGGTCAGAGAAGCCTCAGTGCCCTATAGGGCAGTGGCAGGCCCATAGCTGCTCGCTGGGCTTCTGAGATCACAGCAGCCCCCATGCCCTTTAGGGCAGTGGCAGGCCCCTGACTGTTTACTGTGCTTCTGAGTTGACAGCAGCGTCAGCGCCTCATCGGGCAGTGGCAGGCCCTTGGCTCCTGTCTGTGCTTGTCAGGTCAAAGCAGTCCTACTGCCTGACAGGCTAGTGGCAGGCCCCTGGCTGCTGGCTGTGCTTGTGAGGTCACAGCAGCCTCCATGCCTCATAGGCCAGTGGCAGGCCCATAGCTGCTGGCTGTGCTTTTCAGGTCACAGCAGTCCTGTTTCCTGATAGGCCCGTGGCATGCCTCTGTCTGCTGGCTGCCTTTTGAGGTCACATTTGTCTCTGTACCTTCTAGGGCAATGGCAGGCCTCTGGCTCCTCGCTGTGCTTGTGAGGTCACAGCAGCCTCCCTGCCCTCTAGGGCAGTGGCAGGCCCATAGCTGCTGTCTGTGCTTGTGAGGTCACAGCAGCCTCAGTGCTTCACAGGCCAGTGGCAGGCCCCTGGCTGCTGGCTGTGCTTGTGAGGATACAGAAGCCTCCCTGCCCTTGAGGGTGGTGGCAGGCCCATACCTGCTGGCTGTGCTTGTCAGGTCACAACACTCCTACAGCCTGATAGGCCAGTGGCAGACCCACAGCTGCTGGCTTTGCTTGTGACGTCACAGCAGCCTCAGTGTCTTATAGGGCAGTGGCAGGCCTCTGGCTCCTCGCTGTGCTTGTCAGGTCACAGCAGCCTCTGTGCCCTTTATGGCAGTGGCAGGCCCATGACAGTGTGCTGTGTTTGTGAGGTCAGAGCAGTGTCAGCTCCTCATCGGGCAGTGGAAGGCCAATGGCTGCTGGCTGTGTTTGTGAGGTCACAGCAGCCTCCATTCCCTACAGGCCAGTGGCAGGCCCTTGGCTGCTGGCTGTGCTTGTGAGGTCACAGCAGCCTCAGTGCCTCATAGGCCAGTGGCAGGCCCTTGGCTGCTGGCTGTGCTTGTGAGGTCACAGCAGCCTCAGTGCCTCATAGGCCAGTGGGAGGCCAATGGCTGCTGGCTGTGCTTGTGAGGTCACAGCAGCCTCAGTGCCGCATAGGCCAGTGGGATGCCCTGGCTGCTGGCTGCTGGCGGTGCTTGTGAGGTCACAGCAGTCCTGTTGCCTGATAGGGCAGTGGCAGGCCCATAGCTGCTGGCTATGCTTGTGAGGTCACAGCAGTCCTATGTCCTGATAGGCCCGTGGCAGGCCCCTGTCTGCTGGCTGCCTTTTGAGGTCACATTTGTCTCTGTACCTTATAGGGCAATGGTAGGCCTCTGGCTCCTCGCTGTGCTTGTGAGGTCACAGCAGCCTCCCTGCCCTCTAGGGCAGTGGCAGGCCCATAGCTGCTGGCTTTGCTTGTGACGTCACAGCAGCCTCAGTGTCTTATAGGGCAGTAGCAGGCCTCTGGCTCCTCGCTGTGCTTGTCAGGTCACAGCAGCCTCCGTGCCCGTTATGGCAGTGGCAGGCCCGTGACAGTGTGCTGTGCTTGTGAGGTCAGAGCAGTGTCAGCGCCTCATTGGGCAGTGGAAGGCCAATGGCTGCTGGCTGTTTTCGTGAGGTAACATCAGCCTCCGTTCCCTATAGGCCAGTGGCAGGCCTCTGCGTGCTGGCTGCATTTTGAGGTCACCTTTGCCTCAGTGCCTCATCAGGCAGTGGGATGCCCATGGCTGCTGACTCTGCTTGTGAGCTCACAGAAGTACCAGCGCCTGACAGGCCACTGGCAGGCCCCTGGTGGCTTCCTGTCCTTGTGAGGTCACATGAGCCTCTGTGTCTGATAGGGCAGTGGAAGGTGTTGTAGAGGCCACCGAGTGCCTTTTTTGCGGTGCAGGGGCAGCCGAGTGCCCTTTTTTGCGGTGCAGGGGCCTCAGGGTGCATTTTTTTGCAGTGTAGCAGCCTCCAAGTGCCTTTTTTTGCAATGTAGGGGCTTCGGAGTGCCTTTTTTTGTGGTGCAGGGGCCTCCAAGTGCCTTTATTTCCAGTGTACAGGCCTGCAAGTGCCTCTTTTTCCAGTGCAGGAGCCTCTGAGTGCCTTTTTGGTGGTGCAGGGCCCTCCGAGTGCCTTGTTTCACATTGTAGCAGCCCCCGAGTGCCTTTTATTTTGCTGTATAGGCCACTGAATGCCTTTTCTTGTGGTTCAGGGGCCTCCGAGTGCTGTTATTTTGGGGGGTGTGGTCCTCCATGTACCTTTTTTTTGCGGTGTAGTGGCCCCGAGTGCCTTTTCTTGTGGTGCAGGGGCCTCCGAGTGCCTTCTTTAGTGGTGCAGGGCCCTCCGAGTTCCTTTCTTTCTGGTGCAGGGGCCTCCGAGTGCCTTTTTTTGCATTGTAGCAGCCCCCAAGTGCCTTTTTTTGTGCTGTAGGGGCCTCCGAGTGCCTTTTTTTGTGGTGTAGGGGCAGCCGAGTGCCTTTTTTTGTGGTGTGGTGCTCCAAGTGCCTTTCTTTTGTGCTGTAGGGGCCTCTGAGTGCATTTTTTTTTGCGGTGCACTGGCCTCCAAGTGCCCTGTTTTTCAGTGCACTGGCCTCCGAGTGCCTTTTTTTGCGGTGCAGGGGCTACTGAGTGCCTTTTTTTGCAGTGTAGTAGCCTCCAAGTGCCTTTTTTTGCGGTGAAGGGCCCTCCGAGTGCCTTTTTTTGCAGTGTAGGGGCCTCCGAGTGCCTTCTTTTGTGGTGCAGGGGCCTCCGAGTGCCTTTATATCCGGTGTACAGGCCTGCAAGTGCCTCTTTTTCCAGTGCAGGAGCCTCCGAGTGCTTTTTTTTGTGGTGCAGGGCCCTCTGAGTGCCTTTTGTCGCGTTGTAGCAGCCTCCGAGTGCCTTTTTTTGCATTTTAGCAGCCACCAAGTGCCTTTTTTTGTGCTGTAGGGGCCACTGAGTACCTTATCTTTTTCCAGTGTAGGGGCAGCCGAGTGCCTTTATTTGTGGTGTGGTCCTCCGAGTGCCTTTCTTTTGTGGTGTCGAGGCCTCTGGGTGCATTTTTTTTTTGCAGTGTGGAGGCCTCCGAGTGCCTTTTTTTGCGGTGTGGAGGCCTCCGAGTGCCTTTTTTTGCGGTGTGGAGGCCTCTGAGTGCCTTTTTTTGCAATGCAGGGGCTACTGAGTGCCTTTTTTTGCTGTGCATGGGCCTCAGGGTGCATTTCTTTGCAGTGTAGTAGCCTCCAAGTGCCTTTTTTTGCAATGTGGGGGCCACCGAGTGCCTTTCTTGGTGGTGTAGGGGCCTCTGAGTGCCTTCTTTTGTGGTGCAGGAGCCTCCGAGTGCTTTTTTTGGTGGTGCTGGGCCCTCTGAGTGCCTTGTTTCACGTTGTAGCAGCCCCCGAGTGCCTTTTATTGTGCTGTAGGGTCCACCGAGTGCCTTTTCTTGTGGTTCAGAGGCCACCGAGTGCCTTTTCTTGTGGTTCAGGGGCCTCCGAGTGCCTTTTTTCACATTGTAGCAGGCCCCGAGTGCGTTTTTTTGTGCTGTAGGAGCCACCGAGTGCCTTTTCTTGTGGTTCAGTGGCCTCTGAGTGCCTTTTTTCACATTGTAGCAGCCCCCAAGTGCCTTTTTTTGTGCTGTAGGAGCCACCGAGTGCCTTTTCTTGTGGTTCAGCGGCCTCCGAGTGCCATTTTTTGCATTGTAGCAGCCCCCAAGTGCCTTTTTTTGTGCTGTAGGGGCCTCCGAGTGCCTTTTTTTCCAGCGTAGGGGCAGCCGAGTGCCTTTCTCTGCGGTGTAGCGGCCTCCAAGTGCCTTTTTTTCTGGTGTACAGGCCTGCAATGCCTCTTTTTCCAGTGCAGGAGCCTCTGAGTGCTTCTTTTGGTGGTGCCGGGCCCTCCAAGTGCCTTGTTTCACATTGTAGTCCCCCCCGAGTGCCTTTTTTTGCAGTGTAGGGGCCACTGAGTGCCTTTTTCTGGGGTGTAGAGGCCTCCGAGTGCCTGTTTTTCCAGTGTAAGGGCAGCTGAGTGCCTTTTTTTGTGCTGCAGGGCCCTCTGAGTGCCTTTCTTTCTGGTGTAGGGGCATCGGAGTGCCTGTTTTCGCATTGTAGCAGCCCCCGAGTGCCTTTTTTTGTGGTGTTGGGGCCACCGAGTGCCTTTTTTTGCCGTGCATGGTCCTCCGAGTGCCTTTTTTGCAGTGTATTAGCCTCCAAGTGCCTTTTTTTGTGATGCAGCGGCCTCCGAGTGCCTTTTCTTGTGGTTCACTGTTCTCCGGGTGCCTGTTTTTGTGGTGCAGGGGCTTCCGAGTGCCTTTGTTTGAGGTGCACTGCTGTCTGAGTGCCTTTTTTTTGCAGTGAAGGGGCATCTAAGTGCCTTTTTTTCCGGCCTAGCGGCCTCCAAGTGCCTATTTTTGCGATGCAGGCTCCCAAAGTGCCTTTTTTTCCAGTATAGTGTCCTCCATGTGCATATTTTTGCAGTGCATCGCCTCCTAGTGCCCTTTTTTCCCAGTGCTCATGCCTCCAAGTGCCTTTTTTTCTGTTATGGTCCTTCAACGTTCTGTGATATCACTTTACCCTCTGCCTGAAATGATATTGTCAGGTCCACCACTGCTGGATGAGATAGTCATGTCACTTCTGCCTCACGGCCTGGTAGGCCAGTCAGGCCCATCAGTCCTTGCTCTGCTTGTGAGGTTGCTTCTGCCTCTGTGCTTGATAGGCCAGTGGCAGGGCCATGCCTCCTGACTGGGCTTGTGAGGATACTTGTGTCTCCATGCCAAAAAGGGCAGTGGCAGGCCCATGGTTGCTGGTTGTGTCTTATGATGTCACTTTGACCTGCATGCCATTGCATGCATGGCATGCATGGGCATGCACTGCCACGCCCATGGCTGCTGGTCTGCTTGGGTGTTCCCTTCTTTCTCCGTGCTTGATGCGCCATGGCAGGCCCATAGCTGCTGGCTGTGCTTGTCAGGTCACAGCAGCCTCCGTGCCTGATAGGCCAGTGGCAGGCCCCTGTCTGCTTGGCTGTGCTTGTGAGGTCACAGCAGCGTCAGGACCTGATAGGCCAGTGGGAGGCCAATGGCTGCTGGCTGTGCTTGTGAGGTCACAGCAGCCTCCGTGCCTCATAGGCCAGTGGCAGACCCACAGCTGCTGGCTGTGCTTGTCAGGTCAGAGAAGCCTCAGTGTCTTATAGGGCAGTGGCAGGCCCCTGGCTGCTGGCCGCGTTTTGAGGTCACATTTGTCTCTGTACCTCATAGGTCAGTGGCAGGCCCCTGGCTGCTGGCTGTGCTTGTGAGGTCACAGCAGTCCTATTGGCTGATAGGTCAGTGGCAGGCCAATGGCTGCTGGCTGTCCTTTTGAGGTCACAGCAGTCTGAGTGACTGATAGGCCAGTGGCAGGCCTCTGGGTGCTGGCTGTTTTTGTGGGGTGACAGCAGCCTCAGTGCGTCATAGGCCAGTGGGATGCCCTGGCTGCTGGCTGCTGGCTTTGCTTGTGAGGTCACAGCAGTCCTGTTGCCTGATAGGCCGGTGGGATGCCCATAGCTGCTGGCTGTGCTTGTCAGGTCATAACACTCCTACAGCCTGATAGGCCAGCAGCAGGCCCCTGGCTGCTGACTGTGCTTCTGAGGTCACAGCAGCCTCAGTGCCTCATAGGCCAGTGGAAGGCCCCTGTCTGCTGGCTGCCTTTTGAGGTCACATTTGTCTCTGTACCTTATAGGGCAATGGCAGGCCTCTGGCTCCTCGCTGTGCTTGTGAGGTCACAGCAGCCTCAGTGCCCTATAGGGCAGTGGAAGGCCCATAGCTGCTGCCTGGGCTCGTGAGGTCATAGCAGCCTCAGTGCTTCACAGGCCAGTGGCAGGCCCCTGGCTGCTGGCTGTGCTTGTCAGGTCACAAGACTCCTACAGCCTGATAGGCCAGTGGCAGACCCACAGCTGCTGGCTTTGCTTGTGAGGTCACAGCAGCCTCAGTGTCTTATAGGGCCGTGGCAGGCCCCTGGCTGCTGGCTGTGCTTGTCAGGTCACAGCAGCCTCAGTGCTTCACAGGCCAATGGCAGGCCCCTGGCTGCTGGCTGTGATTGTGAGGTCACGGAAGTACCAGTGCCTGATTGGCCCGTGACAGTGTCAATGCCTGCTGGCTGCGTTATGAGGTCACGTTTGTCTCGGGGCCTCATAGGGCATTTGGATGCCCATGCCTGCTGCCCATGCTTGTGAGGTCACAGCAGTCCCGTTGCCTCATAGGCCAGTTTGAGGCCAATGACTGCTGGGTGGGCTTGTGAGGTCAGAGAAGCCTCAGTGCCCTATAGGGCAGTGGCAGGCCCATAGCTGCTCGCTGGGCTTCTGAGATCACAGCAGCCCCCATGCCCTTTAGGGCAGTGGCAGGCCCCTGACTGTTTACTGTGCTTCTGAGTTGACAGCAGCGTCAGCGCCTCATCGGGCAGTGGGAGGCCAATGGCTGCTGGCTGTGCTTGTGAGGTCACATCAGCCTCCATGCTGTATAGGCCAGTGGCAGGCCCTTGGCTGCTGTCTGTGCTTGTCAGGTCAAAGCAGTCCTACTGCCTGACAGGCTAGTGGCAGGCCCCTGGCTGCTGGCTGTGCTTGTGAGGTCACAGCAGCCTCCATGCCTCATAGGCCAGTGGCAGGCCCATAGCTGCTGGCTGTGCTTTTCAGGTCACAGCAGTCCTGTTTCCTGATAGGCCCGTGGCATGCCTCTGTCTGCTGGCTGCCTTTTGAGGTCACATTTGTCTCTGTACCTTCTAGGGCAATGGCAGGCCTCTGGCTCCTCGCTGTGCTTGTGAGGTCACAGCAGCCTCCCTGCCCTCTAGGGCAGTGGCAGGCCCATAGCTGCTGTCTGTGCTTGTGAGGTCACAGCAGCCTCAGTGCTTCACAGGCCAGTGGCAGGCCCCTGGCTGCTGGCTGTGCTTGTGAGGATACAGAAGCCTCCCTGCCCTTGAGGGTGGTGGCAGGCCCATACCTGCTGGCTGTGCTTGTCAGGTCACAACACTCCTACAGCCTGATAGGCCAGTGGCAGACCCACAGCTGCTGGCTTTGCTTGTGACGTCACAGCAGCCTCAGTGTCTTATAGGGCAGTGGCAGGCCTCTGGCTCCTCGCTGTGCTTGTCAGGTCACAGCAGCCTCTGTGCCCTTTATGGCAGTGGCAGGCCCATGACAGTGTGCTGTGTTTGTGAGGTCAGAGCAGTGTCAGCTCCTCATCGGGCAGTGGAAGGCCAATGGCTGCTGGCTGTGTTTGTGAGGTCACAGCAGCCTCCATTCCCTACAGGCCAGTGGCAGGCCCTTGGCTGCTGGCTGTGCTTGTGAGGTCACAGCAGCCTCCGTGCCTCATAGGCCAGTGGCAGGCCCTTGGCTACTGGCTGTGCTTGTGAGGTCACAGCAGCCTCAGTGCCTCATAGGCCAGTGGGAGGCCAATGGCTGCTGGCTGTGCTTGTGAGGTCACAGCAGCCTCAGTGCCGCATAGGCCAGTGGGATGCCCTGGCTGCTGGCTGCTGGCGGTGCTTGTGAGGTCACAGCAGTCCTGTTGCCTGATAGGGCAGTGGCAGGCCCATAGCTGCTGGCTATGCTTGTGAGGTCACAGCAGTCCTATGTCCTGATAGGCCCGTGGCAGGCCCCTGTCTGCTGGCTGCCTTTTGAGGTCACATTTGTCTCTGTACCTTATAGGGCAATGGTAGGCCTCTGGCTCCTCGCTGTGCTTGTGAGGTCACAGCAGCCTCCCTGCCCTCTAGGGCAGTGGCAGGCCCATAGCTGCTGGCTTTGCTTGTGACGTCACAGCAGCCTCAGTGTCTTATAGGGCAGTAGCAGGCCTCTGGCTCCTCGCTGTGCTTGTCAGGTCACAGCAGCCTCCGTGCCCGTTATGGCAGTGGCAGGCCCGTGACAGTGTGCTGTGCTTGTGAGGTCAGAGCAGTGTCAGCGCCTCATTGGGCAGTGGAAGGCCAATGGCTGCTGGCTGTTTTCGTGAGGTAACATCAGCCTCCGTTCCCTATAGGCCAGTGGCAGGCCTCTGCGTGCTGGCTGCATTTTGAGGTCACCTTTGCCTCAGTGCCTCATCAGGCAGTGGGATGCCCATGGCTGCTGACTCTGCTTGTGAGCTCACAGAAGTACCAGCGCCTGACAGGCCACTGGCAGGCCCCTGGTGGCTTCCTGTCCTTGTGAGGTCACATGAGCCTCTGTGTCTGATAGGGCAGTGGAAGGTGTTGTAGAGGCCACCGAGTGCCTTTTTTGCGGTGCAGGGGCAGCTGAGTGCCCTTTTTTGCGGTGCAGGGGCCTCAGGGTGCATTTTTTTGCAGTGTAGCAGCCTCCAAGTGCCTTTTTTTGCAATGTAGGGGCTTCGGAGTGCCTTTTTTTGTGGTGCAGGGGCCTCCAAGTGCCTTTATTTCCAGTGTACAGGCCTGCAAGTGCCTCTTTTTCCAGTGCAGGAGCCTCCGAGTGCCTTTTTGGTGGTGCAGGGCCCTCCGAGTGCCTTGTTTCACATTGTAGCAGCCCCCGAGTGCCTTTTATTTTGCTGTATAGGCCACTGAATGCCTTTTCTTGTGGTTCAGGGGCCTCCGAGTGCTGTTATTTTGGGGGGTGTGGTCCTCCATGTACCTTTTTTTTGCGGTGTAGTGGCCCCGAGTGCCTTTTCTTGTGGTGCAGGGGCCTCCGAGTGCCTTCTTTAGTGGTGCAGGGCCCTCCGAGTTCCTTTCTTTCTGGTGCAGGGGCCTCTGAGTGCCTTTTTTTGCATTGTAGCAGCCCCCAAGTGCCTTTTTTTGTGCTGTAGGGGCCTCCGAGTGCCTTTTTTTGTGGTGTAGGGGCAGCCGAGTGCCTTTTTTTGTGGTGTGGTGCTCCAAGTGCCTTTCTTTTGTGCTGTAGGGGCCTCTGAGTGCATTTTTTTTTGCGGTGCACTGGCCTCCAAGTGCCCTGTTTTTCAGTGCACTGGCCTCCGAGTGCCTTTTTTTGCGGTGCAGGGGCAGCCGAGTGCCTTTTTTTGCAGTGTAGTAGCCTCCAAGTGCCTTTTTTTGCGGTGAAGGGCCCTCCGAGTGCCTTTTTTTGCAGTGTAGGGGCCTCCGAGTGCCTTCTTTTGTGGTGCAGGGGCCTCCGAGTGCCTTTATATCCGGTGTACAGGCCTGCAAGTGCCTCTTTTTCCAGTGCAGGAGCCTCCGAGTGCTTTTTTTTGTGGTGCAGGGCCCTCTGAGTGCCTTTTGTCGCGTTGTAGCAGCCTCCGAGTGCCTTTTTTTGCATTTTAGCAGCCACCAAGTGCCTTTTTTTGTGCTGTAGGGGCCACTGAGTACCTTATCTTTTTCCAGTGTAGGGGCAGCCGAGTGCCTTTATTTGTGGTGTGGTCCTCCGAGTGCCTTTCTTTTGTGGTGTCGAGGCCTCTGGGTGCATTTTTTTTTTGCAGTGTGGAGGCCTCCGAGTGCCTTTTTTTGCGGTGTGGAGGCCTCCGAGTGCCTTTTTTTGCGGTGTGGAGGCCTCTGAGTGCCTTTTTTTGCAATGCAGGGGCTACTGAGTGCCTTTTTTTGCTGTGCATGGGCCTCAGGGTGCATTTCTTTGCAGTGTAGTAGCCTCCAAGTGCCTTTTTTTGCAATGTGGGGGCCACCGAGTGCCTTTCTTGGTGGTGTAGGGGCCTCTGAGTGCCTTCTTTTGTGGTGCAGGAGCCTCCGAGTGCTTTTTTTGGTGGTGCTGGGCCCTCTGAGTGCCTTGTTTCACGTTGTAGCAGCCCCCGAGTGCCTTTTATTGTGCTGTAGGGTCCACCGAGTGCCTTTTCTTGTGGTTCAGAGGCCACCGAGTGCCTTTTCTTGTGGTTCAGGGGCCTCTGAGTGCCTTTTTTCACATTGTAGCAGGCCCCGAGTGCGTTTTTTTGTGCTGTAGGAGCCACCGAGTGCCTTTTCTTGTGGTTCAGTGGCCTCTGAGTGCCTTTTTTCACATTGTAGCAGCCCCCAAGTGCCTTTTTTTGTGCTGTAGGAGCCACCGAGTGCCTTTTCTTGTGGTTCAGCGGCCTCCGAGTGCCATTTTTTGCATTGTAGCAGCCCCCAAGTGCCTTTTTTTGTGCTGTAGGGGCCTCCGAGTGCCTTTTTTTCCAGCGTAGGGGCAGCCGAGTGCCTTTCTCTGCGGTGTAGCGGCCTCCAAGTGCCTTTTTTTCTGGTGTACAGGCCTGCAATGCCTCTTTTTCCAGTGCAGGAGCCTCTGAGTGCTTCTTTTGGTGGTGCCGGGCCCTCCAAGTGCCTTGTTTCACATTGTAGTCCCCCCCGAGTGCCTTTTTTTGCAGTGTAGGGGCCACTGAGTGCCTTTTTCTGGGGTGTAGAGGCCTCCGAGTGCCTGTTTTTCCAGTGTAAGGGCAGCTGAGTGCCTTTTTTTGTGCTGCAGGGCCCTCTGAGTGCCTTTCTTTCTGGTGTAGGGGCATCGGAGTGCCTGTTTTCGCATTGTAGCAGCCCCCGAGTGCCTTTTTTTGTGGTGTTGGGGCCACCGAGTGCCTTTTTTTGCCGTGCATGGTCCTCCGAGTGCCTTTTTTGCAGTGTATTAGCCTCCAAGTGCCTTTTTTTGTGATGCAGCGGCCTCCGAGAGCCTTTTCTTGTGGTTCACTGTTCTCCGGGTGCCTGTTTTTGTGGTGCAGGGGCTTCCGAGTGCCTTTGTTTGAGGTGCACTGCTGTCTGAGTGCCTTTTTTTTGCAGTGAAGGGGCATCTAAGTGCCTTTTTTTCCGGCCTAGCGGCCTCCAAGTGCCTATTTTTGCGATGCAGGCTCCCAAAGTGCCTTTTTTTCCAGTATAGTGTCCTCCATGTGCATATTTTTGCAGTGCATCGCCTCCTAGTGCCCTTTTTTCCCAGTGCTCATGCCTCCAAGTGCCTTTTTTTCTGTTATGGTCCTTCAACGTTCTGTGATATCACTTTACCCTCTGCCTGAAATGATATTGTCAGGTCCACCACTGCTGGATGAGATAGTCATGTCACTTCTGCCTCACGGCCTGGTAGGCCAGTCAGGCCCATCAGTCCTTGCTCTGCTTGTGAGGTTGCTTCTGCCTCTGTGCTTGATAGGCCAGTGGCAGGGCCATGCCTCCTGACTGGGCTTGTGAGGATACTTGTGTCTCCATGCCAAAAAGGGCAGTGGCAGGCCCATGGTTGCTGGTTGTGTCTTATGATGTCACTTTGACCTGCATGCCATTGCATGCATGGCATGCATGGGCATGCACTGCCACGCCCATGGCTGCTGGTCTGCTTGGGTGTTCCCTTCTTTCTCCGTGCTTGATGCGCCATGGCAGGCCCAGAGCTGCTGGCTGTGCTTGTGAGGTCACAGCAGCCTCCGTGCCTGATAGGCCAGTGGCAGGCCCCTGTCTGCTTGGCTGTGCTTGTGAGGTCACAGCAGCGTCAGGACCTGATAGGCCAGTGGGAGGCCAATGGCTGCTGGCTGTGCTTGTGAGGTCACAGCAGCCTCCGTGCCTCATAGGCCAGTGGCAGACCCACAGCTGCTGGCTGTGCTTGTCAGGTCAGAGAAGCCTCAGTGTCTTATAGGGCAGTGGCAGGCCCCTGGCTGCTGGCCGCGTTTTGAGGTCACATTTGTCTCTGTACCTCATAGGTCAGTGGCAGGCCCCTGGCTGCTGGCTGTGCTTGTGAGGTCACAGCAGTCCTATTGGCTGATAGGTCAGTGGCAGGCCAATGGCTGCTGGCTGTCCTTTTGAGGTCACAGCAGTCTGAGTGACTGATAGGCCAGTGGCAGGCCTCTGGGTGCTGGCTGTTTTTGTGGGGTGACAGCAGCCTCAGTGCGTCATAGGCCAGTGGGATGCCCTGGCTGCTGGCTGCTGGCTGTGCTTGTGAGGTCACAGCAGTCCTGTTGCCTGATAGGCCGGTGGGATGCCCATAGCTGCTGGCTGTGCTTGTCAGGTCATAACACTCCTACAGCCTGATAGGCCAGCAGCAGGCCCCTGGCTGCTGACTGTGCTTCTGAGGTCACAGCAGCCTCAGTGCCTCATAGGCCAGTGGAAGGCCCCTGTCTGCTGGCTGCCTTTTGAGGTCACATTTGTCTCTGTACCTTATAGGGCAATGGCAGGCCTCTGGCTCCTCGCTGTGCTTGTGAGGTCACAGCAGCCTCAGTGCCCTATAGGGCAGTGGAAGGCCCATAGCTGCTGCCTGGGCTCGTGAGGTCATAGCAGCCTCAGTGCTTCACAGGCCAGTGGCAGGCCCCTGGCTGCTGGCTGTGCTTGTCAGGTCACAAGACTCCTACAGCCTGATAGGCCAGTGGCAGACCCACAGCTGCTGGCTTTGCTTGTGAGGTCACAGCAGCCTCAGTGTCTTATAGGGCCGTGGCAGGCCCCTGGCTGCTGGCTGTGCTTGTCAGGTCACAGCAGCCTCAGTGCTTCACAGGCCAATGGCAGGCCCCTGGCTGCTGGCTGTGATTGTGAGGTCACGGAAGTACCAGTGCCTGATTGGCCCGTGACAGTGTCAATGCCTGCTGGCTGCGTTATGAGGTCACGTTTGTCTCGGGGCCTCATAGGGCATTTGGATGCCCATGCCTGCTGCCCATGCTTGTGAGGTCACAGCAGTCCCGTTGCCTCATAGGCCAGTTTGAGGCCAATGACTGCTGGGTGGGCTTGTGAGGTCAGAGAAGCCTCAGTGCCCTATAGGGCAGTGGCAGGCCCATAGCTGCTCGCTGGGCTTCTGAGATCACAGCAGCCCCCATGCCCTTTAGGGCAGTGGCAGGCCCCTGACTGTTTACTGTGCTTCTGAGTTGACAGCAGCGTCAGCGCCTCATCGGGCAGTGGCAGGCCCTTGGCTGCTGTCTGTGCTTGTCAGGTCAAAGCAGTCCTACTGCCTGACAGGCTAGTGGCAGGCCCCTGGCTGCTGGCTGTGCTTGTGAGGTCACAGCAGCCTCCATGCCTCATAGGCCAGTGGCAGGCCCATAGCTGCTGGCTGTGCTTTTCAGGTCACAGCAGTCCTGTTTCCTGATAGGCCCGTGGCATGCCTCTGTCTGCTGGCTGCCTTTTGAGGTCACATTTGTCTCTGTACCTTCTAGGGCAATGGCAGGCCTCTGGCTCCTCGCTGTGCTTGTGAGGTCACAGCAGCCTCCCTGCCCTCTAGGGCAGTGGCAGGCCCATAGCTGCTGTCTGTGCTTGTGAGGTCACAGCAGCCTCAGTGCTTCACAGGCCAGTGGCAGGCCCCTGGCTGCTGGCTGTGCTTGTGAGGATACAGAAGCCTCCCTGCCCTTGAGGGTGGTGGCAGGCCCATACCTGCTGGCTGTGCTTGTCAGGTCACAACACTCCTACAGCCTGATAGGCCAGTGGCAGACCCACAGCTGCTGGCTTTGCTTGTGACGTCACAGCAGCCTCAGTGTCTTATAGGGCAGTGGCAGGCCTCTGGCTCCTCGCTGTGCTTGTCAGGTCACAGCAGCCTCTGTGCCCTTTATGGCAGTGGCAGGCCCATGACAGTGTGCTGTGTTTGTGAGGTCAGAGCAGTGTCAGCTCCTCATCGGGCAGTGGAAGGCCAATGGCTGCTGGCTGTGTTTGTGAGGTCACAGCAGCCTCCATTCCCTACAGGCCAGTGGCAGGCCCTTGGCTGCTGGCTGTGCTTGTGAGGTCACAGCAGCCTCAGTGCCTCATAGGCCAGTGGCAGGCCCTTGGCTACTGGCTGTGCTTGTGAGGTCACAGCAGCCTCAGTGCCTCATAGGCCAGTGGGAGGCCAATGGCTGCTGGCTGTGCTTGTGAGGTCACAGCAGCCTCAGTGCCGCATAGGCCAGTGGGATGCCCTGGCTGCTGGCTGCTGGCGGTGCTTGTGAGGTCACAGCAGTCCTGTTGCCTGATAGGGCAGTGGCAGGCCCATAGCTGCTGGCTATGCTTGTGAGGTCACAGCAGTCCTATGTCCTGATAGGCCCGTGGCAGGCCCCTGTCTGCTGGCTGCCTTTTGAGGTCACATTTGTCTCTGTACCTTATAGGGCAATGGTAGGCCTCTGGCTCCTCGCTGTGCTTGTGAGGTCACAGCAGCCTCCCTGCCCTCTAGGGCAGTGGCAGGCCCATAGCTGCTGGCTTTGCTTGTGACGTCACAGCAGCCTCAGTGTCTTATAGGGCAGTAGCAGGCCTCTGGCTCCTCGCTGTGCTTGTCAGGTCACAGCAGCCTCCGTGCCCGTTATGGCAGTGGCAGGCCCGTGACAGTGTGCTGTGCTTGTGAGGTCAGAGCAGTGTCAGCGCCTCATTGGGCAGTGGAAGGCCAATGGCTGCTGGCTGTTTTCGTGAGGTAACATCAGCCTCCGTTCCCTATAGGCCAGTGGCAGGCCTCTGCGTGCTGGCTGCATTTTGAGGTCACCTTTGCCTCAGTGCCTCATCAGGCAGTGGGATGCCCATGGCTGCTGACTCTGCTTGTGAGCTCACAGAAGTACCAGCGCCTGACAGGCCACTGGCAGGCCCCTGGTGGCTTCCTGTCCTTGTGAGGTCACATGAGCCTCTGTGTCTGATAGGGCAGTGGAAGGTGTTGTAGAGGCCACCGAGTGCCTTTTTTGCGGTGCAGGGGCAGCCGAGTGCCCTTTTTTGCGGTGCAGGGGCCTCAGGGTGCATTTTTTTGCAGTGTAGCAGCCTCCAAGTGCCTTTTTTTGCAATGTAGGGGCTTCGGAGTGCCTTTTTTTGTGGTGCAGGGGCCTCCAAGTGCCTTTATTTCCAGTGTACAGGCCTGCAAGTGCCTCTTTTTCCAGTGCAGGAGCCTCCGAGTGCCTTTTTGGTGGTGCAGGGCCCTCCGAGTGCCTTGTTTCACATTGTAGCAGCCCCCGAGTGCCTTTTATTTTGCTGTATAGGCCACTGAATGCCTTTTCTTGTGGTTCAGGGGCCTCCGAGTGCTGTTATTTTGGGGGGTGTGGTCCTCCATGTACCTTTTTTTTGCGGTGTAGTGGCCCCGAGTGCCTTTTCTTGTGGTGCAGGGGCCTCCGAGTGCCTTCTTTAGTGGTGCAGGGCCCTCCGAGTTCCTTTCTTTCTGGTGCAGGGGCCTCCGAGTGCCTTTTTTTGCATTGTAGCAGCCCCCAAGTGCCTTTTTTTGTGCTGTAGGGGCCTCCGAGTGCCTTTTTTTGTGGTGTAGGGGCAGCCGAGTGCCTTTTTTTGTGGTGTGGTGCTCCAAGTGCCTTTCTTTTGTGCTGTAGGGGCCTCTGAGTGCATTTTTTTTTGCGGTGCACTGGCCTCCAAGTGCCCTGTTTTTCAGTGCACTGGCCTCCGAGTGCCTTTTTTTGCGGTGCAGGGGCTACTGAGTGCCTTTTTTTGCAGTGTAGTAGCCTCCAAGTGCCTTTTTTTGCGGTGAAGGGCCCTCCGAGTGCCTTTTTTTGCAGTGTAGGGGCCTCCGAGTGCCTTCTTTTGTGGTGCAGGGGCCTCCGAGTGCCTTTATATCCGGTGTACAGGCCTGCAAGTGCCTCTTTTTCCAGTGCAGGAGCCTCCGAGTGCTTTTTTTTGTGGTGCAGGGCCCTCTGAGTGCCTTTTGTCGCGTTGTAGCAGCCTCCGAGTGCCTTTTTTTGCATTTTAGCAGCCACCAAGTGCCTTTTTTTGTGCTGTAGGGGCCACTGAGTACCTTATCTTTTTCCAGTGTAGGGGCAGCCGAGTGCCTTTATTTGTGGTGTGGTCCTCCGAGTGCCTTTCTTTTGTGGTGTCGAGGCCTCTGGGTGCATTTTTTTTTTGCAGTGTGGAGGCCTCCGAGTGCCTTTTTTTGCGGTGTGGAGGCCTCCGAGTGCCTTTTTTTGCGGTGTGGAGGCCTCTGAGTGCCTTTTTTTGCAATGCAGGGGCTACTGAGTGCCTTTTTTTGCTGTGCATGGGCCTCAGGGTGCATTTCTTTGCAGTGTAGTAGCCTCCAAGTGCCTTTTTTTGCAATGTGGGGGCCACCGAGTGCCTTTCTTGGTGGTGTAGGGGCCTCTGAGTGCCTTCTTTTGTGGTGCAGGAGCCTCCGAGTGCTTTTTTTGGTGGTGCTGGGCCCTCTGAGTGCCTTGTTTCACGTTGTAGCAGCCCCCGAGTGCCTTTTATTGTGCTGTAGGGTCCACCGAGTGCCTTTTCTTGTGGTTCAGAGGCCACCGAGTGCCTTTTCTTGTGGTTCAGGGGCCTCCGAGTGCCTTTTTTCACATTGTAGCAGGCCCCGAGTGCGTTTTTTTGTGCTGTAGGAGCCACCGAGTGCCTTTTCTTGTGGTTCAGTGGCCTCTGAGTGCCTTTTTTCACATTGTAGCAGCCCCCAAGTGCCTTTTTTTGTGCTGTAGGAGCCACCGAGTGCCTTTTCTTGTGGTTCAGCGGCCTCCGAGTGCCATTTTTTGCATTGTAGCAGCCCCCAAGTGCCTTTTTTTGTGCTGTAGGGGCCTCCGAGTGCCTTTTTTTCCAGCGTAGGGGCAGCCGAGTGCCTTTCTCTGCGGTGTAGCGGCCTCCAAGTGCCTTTTTTTCTGGTGTACAGGCCTGCAATGCCTCTTTTTCCAGTGCAGGAGCCTCTGAGTGCTTCTTTTGGTGGTGCCGGGCCCTCCAAGTGCCTTGTTTCACATTGTAGTCCCCCCCGAGTGCCTTTTTTTGCAGTGTAGGGGCCACTGAGTGCCTTTTTCTGGGGTGTAGAGGCCTCCGAGTGCCTGTTTTTCCAGTGTAAGGGCAGCTGAGTGCCTTTTTTTGTGCTGCAGGGCCCTCTGAGTGCCTTTCTTTCTGGTGTAGGGGCATCGGAGTGCCTGTTTTCGCATTGTAGCAGCCCCCGAGTGCCTTTTTTTGTGGTGTTGGGGCCACCGAGTGCCTTTTTTTGCCGTGCATGGTCCTCCGAGTGCCTTTTTTGCAGTGTATTAGCCTCCAAGTGCCTTTTTTTGTGATGCAGCGGCCTCCGAGTGCCTTTTCTTGTGGTTCACTGTTCTCCGGGTGCCTGTTTTTGTGGTGCAGGGGCTTCCGAGTGCCTTTGTTTGAGGTGCACTGCTGTCTGAGTGCCTTTTTTTTGCAGTGAAGGGGCATCTAAGTGCCTTTTTTTCCGGCCTAGCGGCCTCCAAGTGCCTATTTTTGCGATGCAGGCTCCCAAAGTGCCTTTTTTTCCAGTATAGTGTCCTCCATGTGCATATTTTTGCAGTGCATCGCCTCCTAGTGCCCTTTTTTCCCAGTGCTCATGCCTCCAAGTGCCTTTTTTTCTGTTATGGTCCTTCAACGTTCTGTGATATCACTTTACCCTCTGCCTGAAATGATATTGTCAGGTCCACCACTGCTGGATGAGATAGTCATGTCACTTCTGCCTCACGGCCTGGTAGGCCAGTCAGGCCCATCAGTCCTTGCTCTGCTTGTGAGGTTGCTTCTGCCTCTGTGCTTGATAGGCCAGTGGCAGGGCCATGCCTCCTGACTGGGCTTGTGAGGATACTTGTGTCTCCATGCCAAAAAGGGCAGTGGCAGGCCCATGGTTGCTGGTTGTGTCTTATGATGTCACTTTGACCTGCATGCCATTGCATGCATGGCATGCATGGGCATGCACTGCCACGCCCATGGCTGCTGGTCTGCTTGGGTGTTCCCTTCTTTCTCCGTGCTTGATGCGCCATGGCAGGCCCAGAGCTGCTGGCTGTGCTTGTGAGGTCACAGCAGCCTCCGTGCCTGATAGGCCAGTGGCAGGCCCCTGTCTGCTTGGCTGTGCTTGTGAGGTCACAGCAGCGTCAGGACCTGATAGGCCAGTGGGAGGCCAATGGCTGCTGGCTGTGCTTGTGAGGTCACAGCAGCCTCCGTGCCTCATAGGCCAGTGGCAGACCCACAGCTGCTGGCTGTGCTTGTCAGGTCAGAGAAGCCTCAGTGTCTTATAGGGCAGTGGCAGGCCCCTGGCTGCTGGCCGCGTTTTGAGGTCACATTTGTCTCTGTACCTCATAGGTCAGTGGCAGGCCCCTGGCTGCTGGCTGTGCTTGTGAGGTCACAGCAGTCCTATTGGCTGATAGGTCAGTGGCAGGCCAATGGCTGCTGGCTGTCCTTTTGAGGTCACAGCAGTCTGAGTGACTGATAGGCCAGTGGCAGGCCTCTGGGTGCTGGCTGTTTTTGTGGGGTGACAGCAGCCTCAGTGCGTCATAGGCCAGTGGGATGCCCTGGCTGCTGGCTGCTGGCTTTGCTTGTGAGGTCACAGCAGTCCTGTTGCCTGATAGGCCGGTGGGATGCCCATAGCTGCTGGCTGTGCTTGTCAGGTCATAACACTCCTACAGCCTGATAGGCCAGCAGCAGGCCCCTGGCTGCTGACTGTGCTTCTGAGGTCAGAGCAGCCTCAGTGCCTCATAGGCCAGTGGAAGGCCCCTGTCTGCTGGCTGCCTTTTGAGGTCACATTTGTCTCTGTACCTTATAGGGCAATGGCAGGCCTCTGGCTCCTCGCTGTGCTTGTGAGGTCACAGCAGCCTCAGTGCCCTATAGGGCAGTGGAAGGCCCATAGCTGCTGCCTGGGCTCGTGAGGTCATAGCAGCCTCAGTGCTTCACAGGCCAGTGGCAGGCCCCTGGCTGCTGGCTGTGCTTGTCAGGTCACAAGACTCCTACAGCCTGATAGGCCAGTGGCAGACCCACAGCTGCTGGCTTTGCTTGTGAGGTCACAGCAGCCTCAGTGTCTTATAGGGCCGTGGCAGGCCCCTGGCTGCTGGCTGTGCTTGTCAGGTCACAGCAGCCTCAGTGCTTCACAGGCCAATGGCAGGCCCCTGGCTGCTGGCTGTGATTGTGAGGTCACGGAAGTACCAGTGCCTGATTGGCCCGTGACAGTGTCAATGCCTGCTGGCTGCGTTATGAGGTCACGTTTGTCTCGGGGCCTCATAGGGCATTTGGATGCCCATGCCTGCTGCCCATGCTTGTGAGGTCACAGCAGTCCCGTTGCCTCATAGGCCAGTTTGAGGCCAATGACTGCTGGGTGGGCTTGTGAGGTCAGAGAAGCCTCAGTGCCCTATAGGGCAGTGGCAGGCCCATAGCTGCTCGCTGGGCTTCTGAGATCACAGCAGCCCCCATGCCCTTTAGGGCAGTGGCAGGCCCCTGACTGTTTACTGTGCTTCTGAGTTGACAGCAGCGTCAGCGCCTCATCGGGCAGTGGGAGGCCAATGGCTGCTGGCTGTGCTTGTGAGGTCACATCAGCCTCCGTGCTGTATAGGCCAGTGGCAGGCCCTTGGCTGCTGTCTGTGCTTGTCAGGTCAAAGCAGTCCTACTGCCTGACAGGCTAGTGGCAGGCCCCTGGCTGCTGGCTGTGCTTGTGAGGTCACAGCAGCCTCCATGCCTCATAGGCCAGTGGCAGGCCCATAGCTGCTGGCTGTGCTTTTCAGGTCACAGCAGTCCTGTTTCCTGATAGGCCCGTGGCATGCCTCTGTCTGCTGGCTGCCTTTTGAGGTCACATTTGTCTCTGTACCTTCTAGGGCAATGGCAGGCCTCTGGCTCCTCGCTGTGCTTGTGAGGTCACAGCAGCCTCCCTGCCCTATAGGGCAGTGGCAGGCCCATAGCTGCTGTCTGTGCTTGTGAGGTCACAGCAGCCTCAGTGCTTCACAGGCCAGTGGCAGGCCCCTGGCTGCTGGCTGTGCTTGTGAGGATACAGAAGCCTCCCTGCCCTTGAGGGTGGTGGCAGGCCCATACCTGCTGGCTGTGCTTGTCAGGTCACAACACTCCTACAGCCTGATAGGCCAGTGGCAGACCCACAGCTGCTGGCTTTGCTTGTGACGTCACAGCAGCCTCAGTGTCTTATAGGGCAGTGGCAGGCCTCTGGCTCCTCGCTGTGCTTGTCAGGTCACAGCAGCCTCTGTGCCCTTTATGGCAGTGGCAGGCCCATGACAGTGTGCTGTGTTTGTGAGGTCAGAGCAGTGTCAGCTCCTCATCGGGCAGTGGAAGGCCAATGGCTGCTGGCTGTGTTTGTGAGGTCACAGCAGCCTCCATTCCCTACAGGCCAGTGGCAGGCCCTTGGCTGCTGGCTGTGCTTGTGAGGTCACAGCAGCCTCAGTGCCTCATAGGCCAGTGGGAGGCCAATGGCTGCTGGCTGTGCTTGTGAGGTCACAGCAGCCTCAGTGCCTCATAGGCCAGTGAGAGGCCCCTGGCTGCTGGCTGTGCTTGTGAGGTCACAGCAGCCTCAGTGCCGCATAGGCCAGTGGGATGCCCTGGCTGCTGGCTGCTGGCGGTGCTTGTGAGGTCACAGCAGTCCTGTTGCCTGATAGGGCAGTGGCAGGCCCATAGCTGCTGGCTATGCTTGTGAGGTCACAGCAGTCCTATGTCCTGATAGGCCCGTGGCAGGCCCCTGTCTGCTGGCTGCCTTTTGAGGTCACATTTGTCTCTGTACCTTATAGGGCAATGGTAGGCCTCTGGCTCCTCGCTGTGCTTGTGAGGTCACAGCAGCCTCCCTGCCCTCTAGGGCAGTGGCAGGCCCATAGCTGCTGGCTTTGCTTGTGACGTCACAGCAGCCTCAGTGTCTTATAGGGCAGTAGCAGGCCTCTGGCTCCTCGCTGTGCTTGTCAGGTCACAGCAGCCTCCGTGCCCGTTATGGCAGTGGCAGGCCCGTGACAGTGTGCTGTGCTTGTGAGGTCAGAGCAGTGTCAGCGCCTCATTGGGCAGTGGAAGGCCAATGGCTGCTGGCTGTTTTCGTGAGGTAACATCAGCCTCCGTTCCCTATAGGCCAGTGGCAGGCCTCTGCGTGCTGGCTGCATTTTGAGGTCACCTTTGCCTCAGTGCCTCATCAGGCAGTGGGATGCCCATGGCTGCTGACTCTGCTTGTGAGCTCACAGAAGTACCAGCGCCTGACAGGCCACTGGCAGGCCCCTGGTGGCTTCCTGTCCTTGTGAGGTCACATGAGCCTCTGTGTCTGATAGGGCAGTGGAAGGTGTTGTAGAGGCCACCGAGTGCCTTTTTTGCGGTGCAGGGGCAGCCGAGTGCCCTTTTTTGCGGTGCAGGGGCCTCAGGGTGCCTTTTTTGCAGTGTAGCAGCCTCCAAGTGCCTTTTTTTGCAATGTAGGGGCTTCGGAGTGCCTTTTTTTGTGGTGCAGGGGCCTCCAAGTGCCTTTATTTCCAGTGTACAGGCCTGCAAGTGCCTCTTTTTCCAGTGCAGGAGCCTCCGAGTGCCTTTTTGGTGGTGCAGGGCCCTCCGAGTGCCTTGTTTCACATTGTAGCAGCCCCCGAGTGCCTTTTATTTTGCTGTATAGGCCACTGAATGCCTTTTCTTGTGGTTCAGGGGCCTCCGAGTGCTGTTATTTTGGGGGGTGTGGTCCTCCATGTACCTTTTTTTTGCGGTGTAGTGGCCCCGAGTGCCTTTTCTTGTGGTGCAGGGGCCTCCGAGTGCCTTCTTTAGTGGTGCAGGGCCCTCCGAGTTCCTTTCTTTCTGGTGCAGGGGCCTCCGAGTGCCTTTTTTTGCATTGTAGCAGCCCCCAAGTGCCTTTTTTTGTGCTGTAGGGGCCTCCGAGTGCCTTTTTTTGTGGTGTAGGGGCAGCCGAGTGCCTTTTTTTGTGGTGTGGTGCTCCAAGTGCCTTTCTTTTGTGCTGTAGGGGCCTCTGAGTGCATTTTTTTTTGCGGTGCACTGGCCTCCAAGTGCCCTGTTTTTCAGTGCACTGGCCTCCGAGTGCCTTTTTTTGCGGTGCAGGGGCTACTGAGTGCCTTTTTTTGCAGTGTAGTAGCCTCCAAGTGCCTTTTTTTGCGGTGAAGGGCCCTCCGAGTGCCTTTTTTTGCAGTGTAGGGGCCTCCGAGTGCCTTCTTTTGTGGTGCAGGGGCCTCCGAGTGCCTTTATATCCGGTGTACAGGCCTGCAAGTGCCTCTTTTTCCAGTGCAGGAGCCTCCGAGTGCTTTTTTTTGTGGTGCAGGGCCCTCTGAGTGCCTTTTGTCGCGTTGTAGCAGCCTCCGAGTGCCTTTTTTTGCATTTTAGCAGCCACCAAGTGCCTTTTTTTGTGCTGTAGGGGCCACTGAGTACCTTATCTTTTTCCAGTGTAGGGGCAGCCGAGTGCCTTTATTTGTGGTGTGGTCCTCCGAGTGCCTTTCTTTTGTGGTGTCGAGGCCTCTGGGTGCATTTTTTTTTTGCAGTGTGGAGGCCTCCGAGTGCCTTTTTTTGCGGTGTGGAGGCCTCCGAGTGCCTTTTTTTGCGGTGTGGAGGCCTCTGAGTGCCTTTTTTTGCAATGCAGGGGCTACTGAGTGCCTTTTTTTGCTGTGCATGGGCCTCAGGGTGCATTTCTTTGCAGTGTAGTAGCCTCCAAGTGCCTTTTTTTGCAATGTGGGGGCCACCGAGTGCCTTTCTTGGTGGTGTAGGGGCCTCTGAGTGCCTTCTTTTGTGGTGCAGGAGCCTCCGAGTGCTTTTTTTGGTGGTGCTGGGCCCTCTGAGTGCCTTGTTTCACGTTGTAGCAGCCCCCGAGTGCCTTTTATTGTGCTGTAGGGTCCACCGAGTGCCTTTTCTTGTGGTTCAGAGGCCACCAAGTGCCTTTTCTTGTGGTTCAGGGGCCTCTGAGTGCCTTTTTTCACATTGTAGCAGGCCCCGAGTGCGTTTTTTTGTGCTGTAGGAGCCACCGAGTGCCTTTTCTTGTGGTTCAGTGGCCTCTGAGTGCCTTTTTTCACATTGTAGCAGCCCCCAAGTGCCTTTTTTTGTGCTGTAGGAGCCACCGAGTGCCTTTTCTTGTGGTTCAGCGGCCTCCGAGTGCCATTTTTTGCATTGTAGCAGCCCCCAAGTGCCTTTTTTTGTGCTGTAGGGGCCTCCGAGTGCCTTTTTTTCCAGCGTAGGGGCAGCCGAGTGCCTTTCTCTGCGGTGTAGCGGCCTCCAAGTGCCTTTTTTTCTGGTGTACAGGCCTGCAATGCCTCTTTTTCCAGTGCAGGAGCCTCTGAGTGCTTCTTTTGGTGGTGCCGGGCCCTCCAAGTGCCTTGTTTCACATTGTAGTCCCCCCCGAGTGCCTTTTTTTGCAGTGTAGGGGCCACTGAGTGCCTTTTTCTGGGGTGTAGAGGCCTCCGAGTGCCTGTTTTTCCAGTGTAAGGGCAGCTGAGTGCCTTTTTTTGTGCTGCAGGGCCCTCTGAGTGCCTTTCTTTCTGGTGTAGGGGCATCGGAGTGCCTGTTTTCGCATTGTAGCAGCCCCCGAGTGCCTTTTTTTGTGGTGTTGGGGCCACCGAGTGCCTTTTTTTGCCGTGCATGGTCCTCCGAGTGCCTTTTTTGCAGTGTATTAGCCTCCAAGTGCCTTTTTTTGTGATGCAGCGGCCTCCGAGTGCCTTTTCTTGTGGTTCACTGTTCTCCGGGTGCCTGTTTTTGTGGTGCAGGGGCTTCCGAGTGCCTTTGTTTGAGGTGCACTGCTGTCTGAGTGCCTTTTTTTTGCAGTGAAGGGGCATCTAAGTGCCTTTTTTTCCGGCCTAGCGGCCTCCAAGTGCCTATTTTTGCGATGCAGGCTCCCAAAGTGCCTTTTTTTCCAGTATAGTGTCCTCCATGTGCATATTTTTGCAGTGCATCGCCTCCTAGTGCCCTTTTTTCCCAGTGCTCATGCCTCCAAGTGCCTTTTTTTCTGTTATGGTCCTTCAACGTTCTGTGATATCACTTTACCCTCTGCCTGAAATGATATTGTCAGGTCCACCACTGCTGGATGAGATAGTCATGTCACTTCTGCCTCACGGCCTGGTAGGCCAGTCAGGCCCATCAGTCCTTGCTCTGCTTGTGAGGTTGCTTCTGCCTCTGTGCTTGATAGGCCAGTGGCAGGGCCATGCCTCCTGACTGGGCTTGTGAGGATACTTGTGTCTCCATGCCAAAAAGGGCAGTGGCAGGCCCATGGTTGCTGGTTGTGTCTTATGATGTCACTTTGACCTGCATGCCATTGCATGCATGGCATGCATGGGCATGCACTGCCACGCCCATGGCTGCTGGTCTGCTTGGGTGTTCCCTTCTTTCTCCGTGCTTGATGCGCCATGGCAGGCCCAGAGCTGCTGGCTGTGCTTGTGAGGTCACAGCAGCCTCCGTGCCTGATAGGCCAGTGGCAGGCCCCTGTCTGCTTGGCTGTGCTTGTGAGGTCACAGCAGCGTCAGGACCTGATAGGCCAGTGGGAGGCCAATGGCTGCTGGCTGTGCTTGTGAGGTCACAGCAGCCTCCGTGCCTCATAGGCCAGTGGCAGACCCACAGCTGCTGGCTGTGCTTGTCAGGTCAGAGAAGCCTCAGTGTCTTATAGGGCAGTGGCAGGCCCCTGGCTGCTGGCCGCGTTTTGAGGTCACATTTGTCTCTGTACCTCATAGGTCAGTGGCAGGCCCCTGGCTGCTGGCTGTGCTTGTGAGGTCACAGCAGTCCTATTGGCTGATAGGTCAGTGGCAGGCCAATGGCTGCTGGCTGTCCTTTTGAGGTCACAGCAGTCTGAGTGACTGATAGGCCAGTGGCAGGCCTCTGGGTGCTGGCTGTTTTTGTGGGGTGACAGCAGCCTCAGTGCGTCATAGGCCAGTGGGATGCCCTGGCTGCTGGCTGCTGGCTTTGCTTGTGAGGTCACAGCAGTCCTGTTGCCTGATAGGCCGGTGGGATGCCCATAGCTGCTGGCTGTGCTTGTCAGGTCATAACACTCCTACAGCCTGATAGGCCAGCAGCAGGCCCCTGGCTGCTGACTGTGCTTCTGAGGTCAGAGCAGCCTCAGTGCCTCATAGGCCAGTGGAAGGCCCCTGTCTGCTGGCTGCCTTTTGAGGTCACATTTGTCTCTGTACCTTATAGGGCAATGGCAGGCCTCTGGCTCCTCGCTGTGCTTGTGAGGTCACAGCAGCCTCAGTGCCCTATAGGGCAGTGGAAGGCCCATAGCTGCTGCCTGGGCTCGTGAGGTCATAGCAGCCTCAGTGCTTCACAGGCCAGTGGCAGGCCCCTGGCTGCTGGCTGTGCTTGTCAGGTCACAAGACTCCTACAGCCTGATAGGCCAGTGGCAGACCCACAGCTGCTGGCTTTGCTTGTGAGGTCACAGCAGCCTCAGTGTCTTATAGGGCCGTGGCAGGCCCCTGGCTGCTGGCTGTGCTTGTCAGGTCACAGCAGCCTCAGTGCTTCACAGGCCAATGGCAGGCCCCTGGCTGCTGGCTGTGATTGTGAGGTCACGGAAGTACCAGTGCCTGATTGGCCCGTGACAGTGTCAATGCCTGCTGGCTGCGTTATGAGGTCACGTTTGTCTCGGGGCCTCATAGGGCATTTGGATGCCCATGCCTGCTGCCCATGCTTGTGAGGTCACAGCAGTCCCGTTGCCTCATAGGCCAGTTTGAGGCCAATGACTGCTGGGTGGGCTTGTGAGGTCAGAGAAGCCTCAGTGCCCTATAGGGCAGTGGCAGGCCCATAGCTGCTCGCTGGGCTTCTGAGATCACAGCAGCCCCCATGCCCTTTAGGGCAGTGGCAGGCCCCTGACTGTTTACTGTGCTTCTGAGTTGACAGCAGCGTCAGCGCCTCATCGGGCAGTGGGAGGCCAATGGCTGCTGGCTGTGCTTGTGAGGTCACATCAGCCTCCGTGCTGTATAGGCCAGTGGCAGGCCCTTGGCTGCTGTCTGTGCTTGTCAGGTCAAAGCAGTCCTACTGCCTGACAGGCTAGTGGCAGGCCCCTGGCTGCTGGCTGTGCTTGTGAGGTCACAGCAGCCTCCATGCCTCATAGGCCAGTGGCAGGCCCATAGCTGCTGGCTGTGCTTTTCAGGTCACAGCAGTCCTGTTTCCTGATAGGCCCGTGGCATGCCTCTGTCTGCTGGCTGCCTTTTGAGGTCACATTTGTCTCTGTACCTTCTAGGGCAATGGCAGGCCTCTGGCTCCTCGCTGTGCTTGTGAGGTCACAGCAGCCTCCCTGCCCTATAGGGCAGTGGCAGGCCCATAGCTGCTGTCTGTGCTTGTGAGGTCACAGCAGCCTCAGTGCTTCACAGGCCAGTGGCAGGCCCCTGGCTGCTGGCTGTGCTTGTGAGGATACAGAAGCCTCCCTGCCCTTGAGGGTGGTGGCAGGCCCATACCTGCTGGCTGTGCTTGTCAGGTCACAACACTCCTACAGCCTGATAGGCCAGTGGCAGACCCACAGCTGCTGGCTTTGCTTGTGACGTCACAGCAGCCTCAGTGTCTTATAGGGCAGTGGCAGGCCTCTGGCTCCTCGCTGTGCTTGTCAGGTCACAGCAGCCTCTGTGCCCTTTATGGCAGTGGCAGGCCCATGACAGTGTGCTGTGTTTGTGAGGTCAGAGCAGTGTCAGCTCCTCATCGGGCAGTGGAAGGCCAATGGCTGCTGGCTGTGTTTGTGAGGTCACAGCAGCCTCCATTCCCTACAGGCCAGTGGCAGGCCCTTGGCTGCTGGCTGTGCTTGTGAGGTCACAGCAGCCTCAGTGCCTCATAGGCCAGTGGGAGGCCAATGGCTGCTGGCTGTGCTTGTGAGGTCACAGCAGCCTCAGTGCCTCATAGGCCAGTGAGAGGCCCCTGGCTGCTGGCTGTGCTTGTGAGGTCACAGCAGCCTCAGTGCCGCATAGGCCAGTGGGATGCCCTGGCTGCTGGCTGCTGGCGGTGCTTGTGAGGTCACAGCAGTCCTGTTGCCTGATAGGGCAGTGGCAGGCCCATAGCTGCTGGCTATGCTTGTGAGGTCACAGCAGTCCTATGTCCTGATAGGCCCGTGGCAGGCCCCTGTCTGCTGGCTGCCTTTTGAGGTCACATTTGTCTCTGTACCTTATAGGGCAATGGTAGGCCTCTGGCTCCTCGCTGTGCTTGTGAGGTCACAGCAGCCTCCCTGCCCTCTAGGGCAGTGGCAGGCCCATAGCTGCTGGCTTTGCTTGTGACGTCACAGCAGCCTCAGTGTCTTATAGGGCAGTAGCAGGCCTCTGGCTCCTCGCTGTGCTTGTCAGGTCACAGCAGCCTCCGTGCCCGTTATGGCAGTGGCAGGCCCGTGACAGTGTGCTGTGCTTGTGAGGTCAGAGCAGTGTCAGCGCCTCATTGGGCAGTGGAAGGCCAATGGCTGCTGGCTGTTTTCGTGAGGTAACATCAGCCTCCGTTCCCTATAGGCCAGTGGCAGGCCTCTGCGTGCTGGCTGCATTTTGAGGTCACCTTTGCCTCAGTGCCTCATCAGGCAGTGGGATGCCCATGGCTGCTGACTCTGCTTGTGAGCTCACAGAAGTACCAGCGCCTGACAGGCCACTGGCAGGCCCCTGGTGGCTTCCTGTCCTTGTGAGGTCACATGAGCCTCTGTGTCTGATAGGGCAGTGGAAGGTGTTGTAGAGGCCACCGAGTGCCTTTTTTGCGGTGCAGGGGCAGCCGAGTGCCCTTTTTTGCGGTGCAGGGGCCTCAGGGTGCCTTTTTTGCAGTGTAGCAGCCTCCAAGTGCCTTTTTTTGCAATGTAGGGGCTTCGGAGTGCCTTTTTTTGTGGTGCAGGGGCCTCCAAGTGCCTTTATTTCCAGTGTACAGGCCTGCAAGTGCCTCTTTTTCCAGTGCAGGAGCCTCCGAGTGCCTTTTTGGTGGTGCAGGGCCCTCCGAGTGCCTTGTTTCACATTGTAGCAGCCCCCGAGTGCCTTTTATTTTGCTGTATAGGCCACTGAATGCCTTTTCTTGTGGTTCAGGGGCCTCCGAGTGCTGTTATTTTGGGGGGTGTGGTCCTCCATGTACCTTTTTTTTGCGGTGTAGTGGCCCCGAGTGCCTTTTCTTGTGGTGCAGGGGCCTCCGAGTGCCTTCTTTAGTGGTGCAGGGCCCTCCGAGTTCCTTTCTTTCTGGTGCAGGGGCCTCCGAGTGCCTTTTTTTGCATTGTAGCAGCCCCCAAGTGCCTTTTTTTGTGCTGTAGGGGCCTCCGAGTGCCTTTTTTTGTGGTGTAGGGGCAGCCGAGTGCCTTTTTTTGTGGTGTGGTGCTCCAAGTGCCTTTCTTTTGTGCTGTAGGGGCCTCTGAGTGCATTTTTTTTTGCGGTGCACTGGCCTCCAAGTGCCCTGTTTTTCAGTGCACTGGCCTCCGAGTGCCTTTTTTTGCGGTGCAGGGGCTACTGAGTGCCTTTTTTTGCAGTGTAGTAGCCTCCAAGTGCCTTTTTTTGCGGTGAAGGGCCCTCCGAGTGCCTTTTTTTGCAGTGTAGGGGCCTCCGAGTGCCTTCTTTTGTGGTGCAGGGGCCTCCGAGTGCCTTTATATCCGGTGTACAGGCCTGCAAGTGCCTCTTTTTCCAGTGCAGGAGCCTCCGAGTGCTTTTTTTTGTGGTGCAGGGCCCTCTGAGTGCCTTTTGTCGCGTTGTAGCAGCCTCCGAGTGCCTTTTTTTGCATTTTAGCAGCCACCAAGTGCCTTTTTTTGTGCTGTAGGGGCCACTGAGTACCTTATCTTTTTCCAGTGTAGGGGCAGCCGAGTGCCTTTATTTGTGGTGTGGTCCTCCGAGTGCCTTTCTTTTGTGGTGTCGAGGCCTCTGGGTGCATTTTTTTTTTGCAGTGTGGAGGCCTCCGAGTGCCTTTTTTTGCGGTGTGGAGGCCTCCGAGTGCCTTTTTTTGCGGTGTGGAGGCCTCTGAGTGCCTTTTTTTGCAATGCAGGGGCTACTGAGTGCCTTTTTTTGCTGTGCATGGGCCTCAGGGTGCATTTCTTTGCAGTGTAGTAGCCTCCAAGTGCCTTTTTTTGCAATGTGGGGGCCACCGAGTGCCTTTCTTGGTGGTGTAGGGGCCTCTGAGTGCCTTCTTTTGTGGTGCAGGAGCCTCCGAGTGCTTTTTTTGGTGGTGCTGGGCCCTCTGAGTGCCTTGTTTCACGTTGTAGCAGCCCCCGAGTGCCTTTTATTGTGCTGTAGGGTCCACCGAGTGCCTTTTCTTGTGGTTCAGAGGCCACCAAGTGCCTTTTCTTGTGGTTCAGGGGCCTCTGAGTGCCTTTTTTCACATTGTAGCAGGCCCCGAGTGCGTTTTTTTGTGCTGTAGGAGCCACCGAGTGCCTTTTCTTGTGGTTCAGTGGCCTCTGAGTGCCTTTTTTCACATTGTAGCAGCCCCCAAGTGCCTTTTTTTGTGCTGTAGGAGCCACCGAGTGCCTTTTCTTGTGGTTCAGCGGCCTCCGAGTGCCATTTTTTGCATTGTAGCAGCCCCCAAGTGCCTTTTTTTGTGCTGTAGGGGCCTCCGAGTGCCTTTTTTTCCAGCGTAGGGGCAGCCGAGTGCCTTTCTCTGCGGTGTAGCGGCCTCCAAGTGCCTTTTTTTCTGGTGTACAGGCCTGCAATGCCTCTTTTTCCAGTGCAGGAGCCTCTGAGTGCTTCTTTTGGTGGTGCCGGGCCCTCCAAGTGCCTTGTTTCACATTGTAGTCCCCCCCGAGTGCCTTTTTTTGCAGTGTAGGGGCCACTGAGTGCCTTTTTCTGGGGTGTAGAGGCCTCCGAGTGCCTGTTTTTCCAGTGTAAGGGCAGCTGAGTGCCTTTTTTTGTGCTGCAGGGCCCTCTGAGTGCCTTTCTTTCTGGTGTAGGGGCATCGGAGTGCCTGTTTTCGCATTGTAGCAGCCCCCGAGTGCCTTTTTTTGTGGTGTTGGGGCCACCGAGTGCCTTTTTTTGCCGTGCATGGTCCTCCGAGTGCCTTTTTTGCAGTGTATTAGCCTCCAAGTGCCTTTTTTTGTGATGCAGCGGCCTCCGAGAGCCTTTTCTTGTGGTTCACTGTTCTCCGGGTGCCTGTTTTTGTGGTGCAGGGGCTTCCGAGTGCCTTTGTTTGAGGTGCACTGCTGTCTGAGTGCCTTTTTTTTGCAGTGAAGGGGCATCTAAGTGCCTTTTTTTCCGGCCTAGCGGCCTCCAAGTGCCTATTTTTGCGATGCAGGCTCCCAAAGTGCCTTTTTTTCCAGTATAGTGTCCTCCATGTGCATATTTTTGCAGTGCATCGCCTCCTAGTGCCCTTTTTTCCCAGTGCTCATGCCTCCAAGTGCCTTTTTTTCTGTTATGGTCCTTCAACGTTCTGTGATATCACTTTACCCTCTGCCTGAAATGATATTGTCAGGTCCACCACTGCTGGATGAGATAGTCATGTCACTTCTGCCTCACGGCCTGGTAGGCCAGTCAGGCCCATCAGTCCTTGCTCTGCTTGTGAGGTTGCTTCTGCCTCTGTGCTTGATAGGCCAGTGGCAGGGCCATGCCTCCTGACTGGGCTTGTGAGGATACTTGTGTCTCCATGCCAAAAAGGGCAGTGGCAGGCCCATGGTTGCTGGTTGTGTCTTATGATGTCACTTTGACCTGCATGCCATTGCATGCATGGCATGCATGGGCATGCACTGCCACGCCCATGGCTGCTGGTCTGCTTGGGTGTTCCCTTCTTTCTCCGTGCTTGATGCGCCATGGCAGGCCCAGAGCTGCTGGCTGTGCTTGTGAGGTCACAGCAGCCTCCGTGCCTGATAGGCCAGTGGCAGGCCCCTGTCTGCTTGGCTGTGCTTGTGAGGTCACAGCAGCATCAGGACCTGATAGGCCAGTGGGAGGCCAATGGCTGCTGGCTGTGCTTGTGAGGTCACAGCAGCCTCCGTGCCTCATAGGCCAGTGGCAGACCCACAGCTGCTGGCTGTGCTTGTCAGGTCAGAGAAGCCTCAGTGTCTTATAGGGCAGTGGCAGGCCCCTGGCTGCTGGCCGCGTTTTGAGGTCACATTTGTCTCTGTACCTCATAGGTCAGTGGCAGGCCCCTGGCTGCTGGCTGTGCTTGTGAGGTCACAGCAGCCTCAGTGCCTCATAGGCCAGTGGCAGTCCCTTGGCTGCTGGCTGTGCTTGTGAGGTCACAGCAGTCTGAGTGACTGATAGGCCAGTGGCAGGCCTCTGGGTGCTGGCTGTTTTTGTGGGGTGACAGCAGCCTCAGTGCGTCATAGGCCAGTGGGATGCCCTGGCTGCTGGCTGCTGGCTTTGCTTGTGAGGTCACAGCAGTCCTGTTGCCTGATAGGCCGGTGGGATGCCCATAGCTGCTGGCTGTGCTTGTCAGGTCATAACACTCCTACAGCCTGATAGGCCAGCAGCAGGCCCCTGGCTGCTGACTGTGCTTCTGAGGTCACAGCAGCCTCAGTGCCTCATAGGCCAGTGGAAGGCCCCTGTCTGCTGGCTGCCTTTTGAGGTCACATTTGTCTCTGTACCTTCTAGGGCAATGGCAGGCCTCTGGCTCCTCGCTGTGCTTGTGAGGTCACAGCAGCCTCAGTGCCCTATAGGGCAGTGGAAGGCCCATAGCTGCTGCCTGGGCTCGTGAGGTCATAGCAGCCTCAGTGCTTCACAGGCCAGTGGCAGGCCCCTGGCTGCTGGCTGTGCTTGTCAGGTCACAAGACTCCTACAGCCTGATAGGCCAGTGGCAGACCCACAGCTGCTGGCTTTGCTTGTGAGGTCACAGCAGCCTCAGTGTCTTATAGGGCCGTGGCAGGCCCCTGGCTGCTGGCTGTGCTTGTCAGGTCACAGCAGCCTCAGTGCTTCACAGGCCAATGGCAGGCCCCTGGCTGCTGGCTGTGATTGTGAGGTCACGGAAGTACCAGTGCCTGATTGGCCCGTGACAGTGTCAATGCCTGCTGGCTGCGTTATGAGGTCACGTTTGTCTCGGGGCCTCATAGGGCATTTGGATGCCCATGCCTGCTGCCCATGCTTGTGAGGTCACAGCAGTCCCGTTGCCTCATAGGCCAGTTTGAGGCCAATGACTGCTGGGTGGGCTTGTGAGGTCAGAGAAGCCTCAGTGCCCTATAGGGCAGTGGCAGGCCCATAGCTGCTCGCTGGGCTTCTGAGATCACAGCAGCCCCCATGCCCTTTAGGGCAGTGGCAGGCCCCTGACTGTTTACTGTGCTTCTGAGTTGACAGCAGCGTCAGCGCCTCATCGGGCAGTGGGAGGCCAATGGCTGCTGGCTGTGCTTGTGAGGTCACATCAGCCTCCGTGCTGTATAGGCCAGTGGCAGGCCCTTGGCTGCTGTCTGTGCTTGTCAGGTCAAAGCAGTCCTACTGCCTGACAGGCTAGTGGCAGGCCCCTGGCTGCTGGCTGTGCTTGTGAGGTCACAGCAGCCTCCATGCCTCATAGGCCAGTGGCAGGCCCATAGCTGCTGGCTGTGCTTTTCAGGTCACAGCAGTCCTGTTTCCTGATAGGCCCGTGGCATGCCTCTGTCTGCTGGCTGCCTTTTGAGGTCACATTTGTCTCTGTACCTTCTAGGGCAATGGCAGGCCTCTGGCTCCTCGCTGTGCTTGTGAGGTCACAGCAGCCTCCCTGCCCTATAGGGCAGTGGCAGGCCCATAGCTGCTGTCTGTGCTTGTGAGGTCACAGCAGCCTCAGTGCTTCACAGGCCAGTGGCAGGCCCCTGGCTGCTGGCTGTGCTTGTGAGGTTACAGAAGCCTCCCTGCCCTTGAGGGTGGTGGCAGGCCCATACCTGCTGGCTGTGCTTGTCAGGTCACAACACTCCTACAGCCTGATAGGCCAGTGGCAGACCCACAGCTGCTGGCTTTGCTTGTGACGTCACAGCAGCCTCAGTGTCTTATAGGGCAGTGGCAGGCCTCTGGCTCCTCGCTGTGCTTGTCAGGTCACAGCAGCCTCTGTGCCCTTTATGGCAGTGGCAGGCCCATGACAGTGTGCTGTGTTTGTGAGGTCAGAGCAGTGTCAGCTCCTCATCGGGCAGTGGAAGGCCAATGGCTGCTGGCTGTGTTTGTGAGGTCACAGCAGCCTCCATTCCCTACAGGCCAGTGGCAGGCCCTTGGCTGCTGGCTGTGCTTGTGAGGTCACAGCAGCCTCAGTGCCTCATAGGCCAGTGGCAGGCCCTTGGCTACTGGCTGTGCTTGTGAGGTCACAGCAGCCTCAGTGCCTCATAGGCCAGTGGGAGGCCAATGGCTGCTGGCTGCTGGCGGTGCTTGTGAGGTCACAGCAGTCCTGTTGCCTGATAGGGCAGTGGCAGGCCCATAGCTGCTGGCTATGCTTGTGAGGTCACAGCAGTCCTATGTCCTGATAGGCCCGTGGCAGGCCCCTGTCTGCTGGCTGCCTTTTGAGGTCACATTTGTCTCTGTACCTTATAGGGCAATGGTAGGCCTCTGGCTCCTCGCTGTGCTTGTGAGGTCACAGCAGCCTCCCTGCCCTCTAGGGCAGTGGCAGGCCCATAGCTGCTGGCTTTGCTTGTGACGTCACAGCAGCCTCAGTGTCTTATAGGGCAGTAGCAGGCCTCTGGCTCCTCGCTGTGCTTGTCAGGTCACAGCAGCCTCCGTGCCCGTTATGGCAGTGGCAGGCCCGTGACAGTGTGCTGTGCTTGTGAGGTCAGAGCAGTGTCAGCGCCTCATTGGGCAGTGGAAGGCCAATGGCTGCTGGCTGTTTTCGTGAGGTAACATCAGCCTCCGTTCCCTATAGGCCAGTGGCAGGCCTCTGCGTGCTGGCTGCATTTTGAGGTCACCTTTGCCTCAGTGCCTCATCAGGCAGTGGGATGCCCATGGCTGCTGACTCTGCTTGTGAGCTCACAGAAGTACCAGCGCCTGACAGGCCACTGGCAGGCCCCTGGTGGCTTCCTGTCCTTGTGAGGTCACATGAGCCTCTGTGTCTGATAGGGCAGTGGAAGGTGTTGTAGAGGCCACCGAGTGCCTTTTTTGCGGTGCAGGGGCAGCCGAGTGCCCTTTTTTGCGGTGCAGGGGCCTCAGGGTGCATTTTTTTGCAGTGTAGCAGCCTCCAAGTGCCTTTTTTTGCAATGTAGGGGCTTCGGAGTGCCTTTTTTTGTGGTGCAGGGGCCTCCAAGTGCCTTTATTTCCAGTGTACAGGCCTGCAAGTGCCTCTTTTTCCAGTGCAGGAGCCTCCGAGTGCCTTTTTGGTGGTGCAGGGCCCTCCGAGTGCCTTGTTTCACATTGTAGCAGCCCCCGAGTGCCTTTTATTTTGCTGTATAGGCCACTGAATGCCTTTTCTTGTGGTTCAGGGGCCTCCGAGTGCTGTTATTTTGGGGGGTGTGGTCCTCCATGTACCTTTTTTTTGCGGTGTAGTGGCCCCGAGTGCCTTTTCTTGTGGTGCAGGGCCCTCCGAGTGCCTTCTTTAGTGGTGCAGGGCCCTCCGAGTTCCTTTCTTTCTGGTGCAGGGGCCTCCGAGTGCCTTTTTTTGCATTGTAGCAGCCCCCAAGTGCCTTTTTTTGTGCTGTAGGGGCCTCCGAGTGCCTTTTTTTGTGGTGTAGGGGCAGCCGAGTGCCTTTTTTTGTGGTGTGGTGCTCCAAGTGCCTTTCTTTTGTGCTGTAGGGGCCTCTGAGTGCATTTTTTTTTGCGGTGCACTGGCCTCCAAGTGCCCTGTTTTTCAGTGCACTGGCCTCCGAGTGCCTTTTTTTGCGGTGCAGGGGCTACTGAGTGCCTTTTTTTGCAGTGTAGTAGCCTCCAAGTGCCTTTTTTTGCGGTGAAGGGCCCTCCGAGTGCCTTTTTTTGCAGTGTAGGGGCCTCCGAGTGCCTTCTTTTGTGGTGCAGGGGCCTCCGAGTGCCTTTATATCCGGTGTACAGGCCTGCAAGTGCCTCTTTTTCCAGTGCAGGAGCCTCCGAGTGCTTTTTTTTGTGGTGCAGGGCCCTCTGAGTGCCTTTTGTCGCGTTGTAGCAGCCTCCGAGTGCCTTTTTTTGCATTTTAGCAGCCACCAAGTGCCTTTTTTTGTGCTGTAGGGGCCACTGAGTACCTTATCTTTTTCCAGTGTAGGGGCAGCCGAGTGCCTTTATTTGTGGTGTGGTCCTCCGAGTGCCTTTCTTTTGTGGTGTCGAGGCCTCTGGGTGCATTTTTTTTTTGCAGTGTGGAGGCCTCCGAGTGCCTTTTTTTGCGGTGTGGAGGCCTCCGAGTGCCTTTTTTTGCGGTGTGGAGGCCTCTGAGTGCCTTTTTTTGCAATGCAGGGGCTACTGAGTGCCTTTTTTTGCTGTGCATGGGCCTCAGGGTGCATTTCTTTGCAGTGTAGTAGCCTCCAAGTGCCTTTTTTTGCAATGTGGGGGCCACCGAGTGCCTTTCTTGGTGGTGTAGGGGCCTCTGAGTGCCTTCTTTTGTGGTGCAGGAGCCTCCGAGTGCTTTTTTTGGTGGTGCTGGGCCCTCTGAGTGCCTTGTTTCACGTTGTAGCAGCCCCCGAGTGCCTTTTATTGTGCTGTAGGGTCCACCGAGTGCCTTTTCTTGTGGTTCAGAGGCCACCGAGTGCCTTTTCTTGTGGTTCAGGGGCCTCTGAGTGCCTTTTTTCACATTGTAGCAGGCCCCGAGTGCGTTTTTTTGTGCTGTAGGAGCCACCGAGTGCCTTTTCTTGTGGTTCAGTGGCCTCTGAGTGCCTTTTTTCACATTGTAGCAGCCCCCAAGTGCCTTTTTTTGTGCTGTAGGAGCCACCGAGTGCCTTTTCTTGTGGTTCAGCGGCCTCCGAGTGCCATTTTTTGCATTGTAGCAGCCCCCAAGTGCCTTTTTTTGTGCTGTAGGGGCCTCCGAGTGCCTTTTTTTCCAGCGTAGGGGCAGCCGAGTGCCTTTCTCTGCGGTGTAGCGGCCTCCAAGTGCCTTTTTTTCTGGTGTACAGGCCTGCAATGCCTCTTTTTCCAGTGCAGGAGCCTCTGAGTGCTTCTTTTGGTGGTGCCGGGCCCTCCAAGTGCCTTGTTTCACATTGTAGTCCCCCCCGAGTGCCTTTTTTTGCAGTGTAGGGGCCACTGAGTGCCTTTTTCTGGGGTGTAGAGGCCTCCGAGTGCCTGTTTTTCCAGTGTAAGGGCAGCTGAGTGCCTTTTTTTGTGCTGCAGGGCCCTCTGAGTGCCTTTCTTTCTGGTGTAGGGGCATCGGAGTGCCTGTTTTCGCATTGTAGCAGCCCCCGAGTGCCTTTTTTTGTGGTGTTGGGACCACCGAGTGCCTTTTTTTGCCGTGCATGGTCCTCCGAGTGCCTTTTTTGCAGTGTATTAGCCTCCAAGTGCCTTTTTTTGTGATGCAGCGGCCTCCGAGAGCCTTTTCTTGTGGTTCACTGTTCTCCGGGTGCCTGTTTTTGTGGTGCAGGGGCTTCCGAGTGCCTTTGTTTGAGGTGCACTGCTGTCTGAGTGCCTTTTTTTTGCAGTGAAGGGGCATCTAAGTGCCTTTTTTTCCGGCCTAGCGGCCTCCAAGTGCCTATTTTTGCGATGCAGGCTCCCAAAGTGCCTTTTTTTCCAGTATAGTGTCCTCCATGTGCATATTTTTGCAGTGCATCGCCTCCTAGTGCCCTTTTTTCCCAGTGCTCATGCCTCCAAGTGCCTTTTTTTCTGTTATGGTCCTTCAACGTTCTGTGATATCACTTTACCCTCTGCCTGAAATGATATTGTCAGGTCCACCACTGCTGGATGAGATAGTCATGTCACTTCTGCCTCACGGCCTGGTAGGCCAGTCAGGCCCATCAGTCCTTGCTCTGCTTGTGAGGTTGCTTCTGCCTCTGTGCTTGATAGGCCAGTGGCAGGGCCATGCCTCCTGACTGGGCTTGTGAGGATACTTGTGTCTCCATGCCAAAAAGGGCAGTGGCAGGCCCATGGTTGCTGGTTGTGTCTTATGATGTCACTTTGACCTGCATGCCATTGCATGCATGGCATGCATGGGCATGCACTGCCACGCCCATGGCTGCTGGTCTGCTTGGGTGTTCCCTTCTTTCTCCGTGCTTGATGCGCCATGGCAGGCCCAGAGCTGCTGGCTGTGCTTGTGAGGTCACAGCAGCCTCCGTGCCTGATAGGCCAGTGGCAGGCCCCTGTCTGCTTGGCTGTGCTTGTGAGGTCACAGCAGCGTCAGGACCTGATAGGCCAGTGGGAGGCCAATGGCTGCTGGCTGTGCTTGTGAGGTCACAGCAGCCTCCGTGCCTCATAGGCCAGTGGCAGACCCACAGCTGCTGGCTGTGCTTGTCAGGTCAGAGAAGCCTCAGTGTCTTATAGGGCAGTGGCAGGCCCCTGGCTGCTGGCCGCGTTTTGAGGTCACATTTGTCTCTGTACCTCATAGGTCAGTGGCAGGCCCCTGGCTGCTGGCTGTGCTTGTGAGGTCACAGCAGTCCTATTGGTTGATAGGTCAGTGGCAGGCCAATGGCTGCTGGCTGTCCTTTTGAGGTCACAGCAGTCTGAGTGACTGATAGGCCAGTGGCAGGCCTCTGGGTGCTGGCTGTTTTTGTGGGGTGACAGCAGCCTCAGTGCGTCATAGGCCAGTGGGATGCCCTGGCTGCTGGCTGCTGGCTTTGCTTGTGAGGTCACAGCAGTCCTGTTGCCTGATAGGCCGGTGGGATGCCCATAGCTGCTGGCTGTGCTTGTCAGGTCATAACACTCCTACAGCCTGATAGGCCAGCAGCAGGCCCCTGGCTGCTGACTGTGCTTCTGAGGTCACAGCAGCCTCAGTGCCTCATAGGCCAGTGGAAGGCCCCTGTCTGCTGGCTGCCTTTTGAGGTCACATTTGTCTCTGTACCTTCTAGGGCAATGGCAGGCCTCTGGCTCCTCGCTGTGCTTGTGAGGTCACAGCAGCCTCAGTGCCCTATAGGGCAGTGGAAGGCCCATAGCTGCTGCCTGGGCTCGTGAGGTCATAGCAGCCTCAGTGCTTCACAGGCCAGTGGCAGGCCCCTGGCTGCTGGCTGTGCTTGTCAGGTCACAAGACTCCTACAGCCTGATAGGCCAGTGGCAGACCCACAGCTGCTGGCTTTGCTTGTGAGGTCACAGCAGCCTCAGTGTCTTATAGGGCCGTGGCAGGCCCCTGGCTGCTGGCTGTGCTTGTCAGGTCACAGCAGCCTCAGTGCTTCACAGGCCAATGGCAGGCCCCTGGCTGCTGGCTGTGATTGTGAGGTCACGGAAGTACCAGTGCCTGATTGGCCCGTGACAGTGTCAATGCCTGCTGGCTGCGTTATGAGGTCACGTTTGTCTCGGGGCCTCATAGGGCATTTGGATGCCCATGCCTGCTGCCCATGCTTGTGAGGTCACAGCAGTCCCGTTGCCTCATAGGCCAGTTTGAGGCCAATGACTGCTGGGTGGGCTTGTGAGGTCAGAGAAGCCTCAGTGCCCTATAGGGCAGTGGCAGGCCCATAGCTGCTCGCTGGGCTTCTGAGATCACAGCAGCCCCCATGCCCTTTAGGGCAGTGGCAGGCCCCTGACTGTTTACTGTGCTTCTGAGTTGACAGCAGCGTCAGCGCCTCATCGGGCAGTGGGAGGCCAATGGCTGCTGGCTGTGCTTGTGAGGTCACATCAGCCTCCGTGCTGTATAGGCCAGTGGCAGGCCCTTGGCTGCTGTCTGTGCTTGTCAGGTCAAAGCAGTCCTACTGCCTGACAGGCTAGTGGCAGGCCCCTGGCTGCTGGCTGTGCTTGTGAGGTCACAGCAGCCTCCATGCCTCATAGGCCAGTGGCAGGCCCATAGCTGCTGGCTGTGCTTTTCAGGTCACAGCAGTCCTGTTTCCTGATAGGCCCGTGGCATGCCTCTGTCTGCTGGCTGCCTTTTGAGGTCACATTTGTCTCTGTACCTTCTAGGGCAATGGCAGGCCTCTGGCTCCTCGCTGTGCTTGTGAGGTCACAGCAGCCTCCCTGCCCTCTAGGGCAGTGGCAGGCCCATAGCTGCTGTCTGTGCTTGTGAGGTCACAGCAGCCTCAGTGCTTCACAGGCCAGTGGCAGGCCCCTGGCTGCTGGCTGTGCTTGTGAGGATACAGAAGCCTCCCTGCCCTTGAGGGTGGTGGCAGGCCCATACCTGCTGGCTGTGCTTGTCAGGTCACAACACTCCTACAGCCTGATAGGCCAGTGGCAGACCCACAGCTGCTGGCTTTGCTTGTGACGTCACAGCAGCCTCAGTGTCTTATAGGGCAGTGGCAGGCCTCTGGCTCCTCGCTGTGCTTGTCAGGTCACAGCAGCCTCTGTGCCCTTTATGGCAGTGGCAGGCCCATGACAGTGTGCTGTGTTTGTGAGGTCAGAGCAGTGTCAGCTCCTCATCGGGCAGTGGAAGGCCAATGGCTGCTGGCTGTGTTTGTGAGGTCACAGCAGCCTCCATTCCCTACAGGCCAGTGGCAGGCCCTTGGCTGCTGGCTGTGCTTGTGAGGTCACAGCAGCCTCAGTGCCTCATAGGCCAGTGGCAGGCCCTTGGCTACTGGCTGTGCTTGTGAGGTCACAGCAGCCTCAGTGCCTCATAGGCCAGTGGGAGGCCAATGGCTGCTGGCTGTGCTTGTGAGGTCACAGCAGCCTCAGTGCCGCATAGGCCAGTGGGATGCCCTGGCTGCTGGCTGCTGGCGGTGCTTGTGAGGTCACAGCAGTCCTGTTGCCTGATAGGGCAGTGGCAGGCCCATAGCTGCTGGCTATGCTTGTGAGGTCACAGCAGTCCTATGTCCTGATAGGCCCGTGGCAGGCCCCTGTCTGCTGGCTGCCTTTTGAGGTCACATTTGTCTCTGTACCTTATAGGGCAATGGTAGGCCTCTGGCTCCTCGCTGTGCTTGTGAGGTCACAGCAGCCTCCCTGCCCTCTAGGGCAGTGGCAGGCCCATAGCTGCTGGCTTTGCTTGTGACGTCACAGCAGCCTCAGTGTCTTATAGGGCAGTAGCAGGCCTCTGGCTCCTCGCTGTGCTTGTCAGGTCACAGCAGCCTCCGTGCCCGTTATGGCAGTGGCAGGCCCGTGACAGTGTGCTGTGCTTGTGAGGTCAGAGCAGTGTCAGCGCCTCATTGGGCAGTGGAAGGCCAATGGCTGCTGGCTGTTTTCGTGAGGTAACATCAGCCTCCGTTCCCTATAGGCCAGTGGCAGGCCTCTGCGTGCTGGCTGCATTTTGAGGTCACCTTTGCCTCAGTGCCTCATCAGGCAGTGGGATGCCCATGGCTGCTGACTCTGCTTGTGAGCTCACAGAAGTACCAGCGCCTGACAGGCCACTGGCAGGCCCCTGGTGGCTTCCTGTCCTTGTGAGGTCACATGAGCCTCTGTGTCTGATAGGGCAGTGGAAGGTGTTGTAGAGGCCACCGAGTGCCTTTTTTGCGGTGCAGGGGCAGCCGAGTGCCCTTTTTTGCGGTGCAGGGGCCTCAGGGTGCATTTTTTTGCAGTGTAGCAGCCTCCAAGTGCCTTTTTTTGCAATGTAGGGGCTTCGGAGTGCCTTTTTTTGTGGTGCAGGGGCCTCCAAGTGCCTTTATTTCCAGTGTACAGGCCTGCAAGTGCCTCTTTTTCCAGTGCAGGAGCCTCCGAGTGCCTTTTTGGTGGTGCAGGGCCCTCCGAGTGCCTTGTTTCACATTGTAGCAGCCCCCGAGTGCCTTTTATTTTGCTGTATAGGCCACTGAATGCCTTTTCTTGTGGTTCAGGGGCCTCCGAGTGCTGTTATTTTGGGGGGTGTGGTCCTCCATGTACCTTTTTTTTGCGGTGTAGTGGCCCCGAGTGCCTTTTCTTGTGGTGCAGGGGCCTCCGAGTGCCTTCTTTAGTGGTGCAGGGCCCTCCGAGTTCCTTTCTTTCTGGTGCAGGGGCCTCCGAGTGCCTTTTTTTGCATTGTAGCAGCCCCCAAGTGCCTTTTTTTGTGCTGTAGGGGCCTCCGAGTGCCTTTTTTTGTGGTGTAGGGGCAGCCGAGTGCCTTTTTTTGTGGTGTGGTGCTCCAAGTGCCTTTCTTTTGTGCTGTAGGGGCCTCTGAGTGCATTTTTTTTTGCGGTGCACTGGCCTCCAAGTGCCCTGTTTTTCAGTGCACTGGTCTCCGAGTGCCTTTTTTTGCGGTGCAGGGGCTACTGAGTGCCTTTTTTTGCAGTGTAGTAGCCTCCAAGTGCCTTTTTTTGCGGTGAAGGGCCCTCCGAGTGCCTTTTTTTGCAGTGTAGGGGCCTCCGAGTGCCTTCTTTTGTGGTGCAGGGGCCTCCGAGTGCCTTTATATCCGGTGTACAGGCCTGCAAGTGCCTCTTTTTCCAGTGCAGGAGCCTCCGAGTGCTTTTTTTTGTGGTGCAGGGCCCTCTGAGTGCCTTTTGTCGCGTTGTAGCAGCCTCCGAGTGCCTTTTTTTGCATTTTAGCAGCCACCAAGTGCCTTTTTTTGTGCTGTAGGGGCCACTGAGTACCTTATCTTTTTCCAGTGTAGGGGCAGCCGAGTGCCTTTATTTGTGGTGTGGTCCTCCGAGTGCCTTTCTTTTGTGGTGTCGAGGCCTCTGGGTGCATTTTTTTTTTGCAGTGTGGAGGCCTCCGAGTGCCTTTTTTTGCGGTGTGGAGGCCTCCGAGTGCCTTTTTTTGCGGTGTGGAGGCCTCTGAGTGCCTTTTTTTGCAATGCAGGGGCTACTGAGTGCCTTTTTTTGCTGTGCATGGGCCTCAGGGTGCATTTCTTTGCAGTGTAGTAGCCTCCAAGTGCCTTGTTTTGCAATGTGGGGGCCACCGAGTGCCTTTCTTGGTGGTGTAGGGGCCTCTGAGTGCCTTCTTTTGTGGTGCAGGAGCCTCCGAGTGCTTTTTTTGGTGGTGCTGGGCCCTCTGAGTGCCTTGTTTCACGTTGTAGCAGCCCCCGAGTGCCTTTTATTGTGCTGTAGGGTCCACCGAGTGCCTTTTCTTGTGGTTCAGAGGCCACCGAGTGCCTTTTCTTGTGGTTCAGGGGCCTCCGAGTGCCTTTTTTCACATTGTAGCAGGCCCCGAGTGCGTTTTTTTGTGCTGTAGGAGCCACCGAGTGCCTTTTCTTGTGGTTCAGTGGCCTCTGAGTGCCTTTTTTCACATTGTAGCAGCCCCCAAGTGCCTTTTTTTGTGCTGTAGGAGCCACCGAGTGCCTTTTCTTGTGGTTCAGCGGCCTCCGAGTGCCATTTTTTGCATTGTAGCAGCCCCCAAGTGCCTTTTTTTGTGCTGTAGGGGCCTCCGAGTGCCTTTTTTTCCAGCGTAGGGGCAGCCGAGTGCCTTTCTCTGCGGTGTAGCGGCCTCCAAGTGCCTTTTTTTCTGGTGTACAGGCCTGCAATGCCTCTTTTTCCAGTGCAGGAGCCTCTGAGTGCTTCTTTTGGTGGTGCCGGGCCCTCCAAGTGCCTTGTTTCACATTGTAGTCCCCCCCCGAGTGCCTTTTTTTGCAGTGTAGGGGCCACTGAGTGCCTTTTTCTGGGGTGTAGAGGCCTCCGAGTGCCTGTTTTTCCAGTGTAAGGGCAGCTGAGTGCCTTTTTTTGTGCTGCAGGGCCCTCTGAGTGCCTTTCTTTCTGGTGTAGGGGCATCGGAGTGCCTGTTTTCGCATTGTAGCAGCCCCCGAGTGCCTTTTTTTGTGGTGTTGGGGCCACCGAGTGCCTTTTTTTGCCGTGCATGGTCCTCCGAGTGCCTTTTTTGCAGTGTATTAGCCTCCAAGTGCCTTTTTTTGTGATGCAGCGGCCTCCGAGTGCCTTTTCTTGTGGTTCACTGTTCTCCGGGTGCCTGTTTTTGTGGTGCAGGGGCTTCCGAGTGCCTTTGTTTGAGGTGCACTGCTGTCTGAGTGCCTTTTTTTTGCAGTGAAGGGGCATCTAAGTGCCTTTTTTTCCGGCCTAGCGGCCTCCAAGTGCCTATTTTTGCGATGCAGGCTCCCAAAGTGCCTTTTTTTCCAGTATAGTGTCCTCCATGTGCATATTTTTGCAGTGCATCGCCTCCTAGTGCCCTTTTTTCCCAGTGCTCATGCCTCCAAGTGCCTTTTTTTCTGTTATGGTCCTTCAACGTTCTGTGATATCACTTTACCCTCTGCCTGAAATGATATTGTCAGGTCCACCACTGCTGGATGAGATAGTCATGTCACTTCTGCCTCACGGCCTGGTAGGCCAGTCAGGCCCATCAGTCCTTGCTCTGCTTGTGAGGTTGCTTCTGCCTCTGTGCTTGATAGGCCAGTGGCAGGGCCATGCCTCCTGACTGGGCTTGTGAGGATACTTGTGTCTCCATGCCAAAAAGGGCAGTGGCAGGCCCATGGTTGCTGGTTGTGTCTTATGATGTCACTTTGACCTGCATGCCATTGCATGCATGGCATGCATGGGCATGCACTGCCACGCCCATGGCTGCTGGTCTGCTTGGGTGTTCCCTTCTTTCTCCGTGCTTGATGCGCCATGGCAGGCCCAGAGCTGCTGGCTGTGCTTGTGAGGTCACAGCAGCCTCCGTGCCTGATAGGCCAGTGGCAGGCCCCTGTCTGCTTGGCTGTGCTTGTGAGGTCACAGCAGCGTCAGGACCTGATAGGCCAGTGGGAGGCCAATGGCTGCTGGCTGTGCTTGTGAGGTCACAGCAGCCTCCGTGCCTCATAGGCCAGTGGCAGACCCACAGCTGCTGGCTGTGCTTGTCAGGTCAGAGAAGCCTCAGTGTCTTATAGGGCAGTGGCAGGCCCCTGGCTGCTGGCCGCGTTTTGAGGTCACATTTGTCTCTGTACCTCATAGGTCAGTGGCAGGCCCCTGGCTGCTGGCTGTGCTTGTGAGGTCACAGCAGCCTCAGTGCCTCATAGGCCAGTGGCAGTCCCTTGGCTGCTGGCTGTGCTTGTGAGGTCACAGCAGTCCTGTTGCCTGATAGGCCGGTGGGATGCCCATAGCTGCTGGCTGTGCTTGTCAGGTCATAACACTCCTACAGCCTGATAGGCCAGCAGCAGGCCCCTGGCTGCTGACTGTGCTTCTGAGGTCACAGCAGCCTCAGTGCCTCATAGGCCAGTGGAAGGCCCCTGTCTGCTGGCTGCCTTTTGAGGTCACATTTGTCTCTGTACCTTCTAGGGCAATGGCAGGCCTCTGGCTCCTCGCTGTGCTTGTGAGGTCACAGCAGCCTCAGTGCCCTATAGGGCAGTGGAAGGCCCATAGCTGCTGCCTGGGCTCGTGAGGTCATAGCAGCCTCAGTGCTTCACAGGCCAGTGGCAGGCCCCTGGCTGCTGGCTGTGCTTGTCAGGTCACAAGACTCCTACAGCCTGATAGGCCAGTGGCAGACCCACAGCTGCTGGCTTTGCTTGTGAGGTCACAGCAGCCTCAGTGTCTTATAGGGCCGTGGCAGGCCCCTGGCTGCTGGCTGTGCTTGTCAGGTCACAGCAGCCTCAGTGCTTCACAGGCCAATGGCAGGCCCCTGGCTGCTGGCTGTGATTGTGAGGTCACGGAAGTACCAGTGCCTGATTGGCCCGTGACAGTGTCAATGCCTGCTGGCTGCGTTATGAGGTCACGTTTGTCTCGGGGCCTCATAGGGCATTTGGATGCCCATGCCTGCTGCCCATGCTTGTGAGGTCACAGCAGTCCCGTTGCCTCATAGGCCAGTTTGAGGCCAATGACTGCTGGGTGGGCTTGTGAGGTCAGAGAAGCCTCAGTGCCCTATAGGGCAGTGGCAGGCCCATAGCTGCTCGCTGGGCTTCTGAGATCACAGCAGCCCCCATGCCCTTTAGGGCAGTGGCAGGCCCCTGACTGTTTACTGTGCTTCTGAGTTGACAGCAGCGTCAGCACCTCATCGGGCAGTGGGAGGCCAATGGCTGCTGGCTGTGCTTGTGAGGTCACATCAGCCTCCGTGCTGTATAGGCCAGTGGCAGGCCCTTGGCTGCTGTCTGTGCTTGTCAGGTCAAAGCAGTCCTACTGCCTGACAGGCTAGTGGCAGGCCCCTGGCTGCTGGCTGTGCTTGTGAGGTCACAGCAGCCTCCGTGCCTCATAGGCCAGTGGCAGGCCCATAGCTGCTGGCTGTGCTTTTCAGGTCACAGCAGTCCTGTTTCCTGATAGGCCCGTGGCATGCCTCTGTCTGCTGGCTGCCTTTTGAGGTCACATTTGTCTCTGTACCTTCTAGGGCAATGGCAGGCCTCTGGCTCCTCGCTGTGCTTGTGAGGTCACAGCAGCCTCCCTGCCCTCTAGGGCAGTGGCAGGCCCATAGCTGCTGTCTGTGCTTGTGAGGTCACAGCAGCCTCAGTGCTTCACAGGCCAGTGGCAGGCCCCTGGCTGCTGGCTGTGCTTGTGAGGTTACAGAAGCCTCCCTGCCCTTGAGGGTGGTGGCAGGCCCATACCTGCTGGCTGTGCTTGTCAGGTCACAACACTCCTACAGCCTGATAGGCCAGTGGCAGACCCACAGCTGCTGGCTTTGCTTGTGACGTCACAGCAGCCTCAGTGTCTTATAGGGCAGTGGCAGGCCTCTGGCTCCTCGCTGTGCTTGTCAGGTCACAGCAGCCTCTGTGCCCTTTATGGCAGTGGCAGGCCCATGACAGTGTGCTGTGTTTGTGAGGTCAGAGCAGTGTCAGCTCCTCATCGGGCAGTGGAAGGCCAATGGCTGCTGGCTGTGTTTGTGAGGTCACAGCAGCCTCCATTCCCTACAGGCCAGTGGCAGGCCCTTGGCTGCTGGCTGTGCTTGTGAGGTCACAGCAGCCTCAGTGCCTCATAGGCCAGTGGCAGGCCCTTGGCTACTGGCTGTGCTTGTGAGGTCACAGCAGCCTCAGTGCCTCATAGGCCAGTGGGAGGCCAATGGCTGCTGGCTGTGCTTGTGAGGTCACAGCAGCCTCAGTGCCGCATAGGCCAGTGGGATGCCCTGGCTGCTGGCTGCTGGCGGTGCTTGTGAGGTCACAGCAGTCCTGTTGCCTGATAGGGCAGTGGCAGGCCCATAGCTGCTGGCTATGCTTGTGAGGTCACAGCAGTCCTATGTCCTGATAGGCCCGTGGCAGGCCCCTGTCTGCTGGCTGCCTTTTGAGGTCACATTTGTCTCTGTACCTTATAGGGCAATGGTAGGCCTCTGGCTCCTCGCTGTGCTTGTGAGGTCACAGCAGCCTCCCTGCCCTCTAGGGCAGTGGCAGGCCCATAGCTGCTGGCTTTGCTTGTGACGTCACAGCAGCCTCAGTGTCTTATAGGGCAGTAGCAGGCCTCTGGCTCCTCGCTGTGCTTGTCAGGTCACAGCAGCCTCCGTGCCCGTTATGGCAGTGGCAGGCCCGTGACAGTGTGCTGTGCTTGTGAGGTCAGAGCAGTGTCAGCGCCTCATTGGGCAGTGGAAGGCCAATGGCTGCTGGCTGTTTTCGTGAGGTAACATCAGCCTCCGTTCCCTATAGGCCAGTGGCAGGCCTCTGCGTGCTGGCTGCATTTTGAGGTCACCTTTGCCTCAGTGCCTCATCAGGCAGTGGGATGCCCATGGCTGCTGACTCTGCTTGTGAGCTCACAGAAGTACCAGCGCCTGACAGGCCACTGGCAGGCCCCTGGTGGCTTCCTGTCCTTGTGAGGTCACATGAGCCTCTGTGTCTGATAGGGCAGTGGAAGGTGTTGTAGAGGCCACCGAGTGCCTTTTTTGCGGTGCAGGGGCAGCCGAGTGCCCTTTTTTGCGGTGCAGGGGCCTCAGGGTGCATTTTTTTGCAGTGTAGCAGCCTCCAAGTGCCTTTTTTTGCAATGTAGGGGCTTCGGAGTGCCTTTTTTTGTGGTGCAGGGGCCTCCAAGTGCCTTTATTTCCAGTGTACAGGCCTGCAAGTGCCTCTTTTTCCAGTGCAGGAGCCTCCGAGTGCCTTTTTGGTGGTGCAGGGCCCTCCGAGTGCCTTGTTTCACATTGTAGCAGCCCCCGAGTGCCTTTTATTTTGCTGTATAGGCCACTGAATGCCTTTTCTTGTGGTTCAGGGGCCTCCGAGTGCTGTTATTTTGGGGGGTGTGGTCCTCCATGTACCTTTTTTTTGCGGTGTAGTGGCCCCGAGTGCCTTTTCTTGTGGTGCAGGGGCCTCCGAGTGCCTTCTTTAGTGGTGCAGGGCCCTCCGAGTTCCTTTCTTTCTGGTGCAGGGGCCTCCGAGTGCCTTTTTTTGCATTGTAGCAGCCCCCAAGTGCCTTTTTTTGTGCTGTAGGGGCCTCCGAGTGCCTTTTTTTGTGGTGTAGGGGCAGCCGAGTGCCTTTTTTTGTGGTGTGGTGCTCCAAGTGCCTTTCTTTTGTGCTGTAGGGGCCTCTGAGTGCATTTTTTTTTGCGGTGCACTGGCCTCCAAGTGCCCTGTTTTTCAGTGCACTGGCCTCCGAGTGCCTTTTTTTGCGGTGCAGGGGCTACTGAGTGCCTTTTTTTGCAGTGTAGTAGCCTCCAAGTGCCTTTTTTTGCGGTGAAGGGCCCTCCGAGTGCCTTTTTTTGCAGTGTAGGGGCCTCCGAGTGCCTTCTTTTGTGGTGCAGGGGCCTCCGAGTGCCTTTATATCCGGTGTACAGGCCTGCAAGTGCCTCTTTTTCCAGTGCAGGAGCCTCCGAGTGCTTTTTTTTGTGGTGCAGGGCCCTCTGAGTGCCTTTTGTCGCGTTGTAGCAGCCTCCGAGTGCCTTTTTTTGCATTTTAGCAGCCACCAAGTGCCTTTTTTTGTGCTGTAGGGGCCACTGAGTACCTTATCTTTTTCCAGTGTAGGGGCAGCCGAGTGCCTTTATTTGTGGTGTGGTCCTCCGAGTGCCTTTCTTTTGTGGTGTCGAGGCCTCTGGGTGCATTTTTTTTTTGCAGTGTGGAGGCCTCCGAGTGCCTTTTTTTGCGGTGTGGAGGCCTCCGAGTGCCTTTTTTTGCGGTGTGGAGGCCTCTGAGTGCCTTTTTTTGCAATGCAGGGGCTACTGAGTGCCTTTTTTTGCTGTGCATGGGCCTCAGGGTGCATTTCTTTGCAGTGTAGTAGCCTCCAAGTGCCTTTTTTTGCAATGTGGGGGCCACCGAGTGCCTTTCTTGGTGGTGTAGGGGCCTCTGAGTGCCTTCTTTTGTGGTGCAGGAGCCTCCGAGTGCTTTTTTTGGTGGTGCTGGGCCCTCTGAGTGCCTTGTTTCACGTTGTAGCAGCCCCCGAGTGCCTTTTATTGTGCTGTAGGGTCCACCGAGTGCCTTTTCTTGTGGTTCAGAGGCCACCGAGTGCCTTTTCTTGTGGTTCAGGGGCCTCTGAGTGCCTTTTTTCACATTGTAGCAGGCCCCGAGTGCGTTTTTTTGTGCTGTAGGAGCCACCGAGTGCCTTTTCTTGTGGTTCAGTGGCCTCTGAGTGCCTTTTTTCACATTGTAGCAGCCCCCAAGTGCCTTTTTTTGTGCTGTAGGAGCCACCGAGTGCCTTTTCTTGTGGTTCAGCGGCCTCCGAGTGCCATTTTTTGCATTGTAGCAGCCCCCAAGTGCCTTTTTTTGTGCTGTAGGGGCCTCCGTGTGCCTTTTTTTCCAGCGTAGGGGCAGCCGAGTGCCTTTCTCTGCGGTGTAGCGGCCTCCAAGTGCCTTTTTTTCTGGTGTACAGGCCTGCAATGCCTCTTTTTCCAGTGCAGGAGCCTCTGAGTGCTTCTTTTGGTGGTGCCGGGCCCTCCAAGTGCCTTGTTTCACATTGTAGTCCCCCCCGAGTGCCTTTTTTTGCAGTGTAGGGGCCACTGAGTGCCTTTTTCTGGGGTGTAGAGGCCTCCGAGTGCCTGTTTTTCCAGTGTAAGGGCAGCTGAGTGCCTTTTTTTGTGCTGCAGGGCCCTCTGAGTGCCTTTCTTTCTGGTGTAGGGGCATCGGAGTGCCTGTTTTCGCATTGTAGCAGCCCCCGAGTGCCTTTTTTTGTGGTGTTGGGGCCACCGAGTGCCTTTTTTTGCCGTGCATGGTCCTCCGAGTGCCTTTTTTGCAGTGTATTAGCCTCCAAGTGCCTTTTTTTGTGATGCAGCGGCCTCCGAGAGCCTTTTCTTGTGGTTCACTGTTCTCCGGGTGCCTGTTTTTGTGGTGCAGGGGCTTCCGAGTGCCTTTGTTTGAGGTGCACTGCTGTCTGAGTGCCTTTTTTTTGCAGTGAAGGGGCATCTAAGTGCCTTTTTTTCCGGCCTAGCGGCCTCCAAGTGCCTATTTTTGCGATGCAGGCTCCCAAAGTGCCTTTTTTTCCAGTATAGTGTCCTCCATGTGCATATTTTTGCAGTGCATCGCCTCCTAGTGCCCTTTTTTCCCAGTGCTCATGCCTCCAAGTGCCTTTTTTTCTGTTATGGTCCTTCAACGTTCTGTGATATCACTTTACCCTCTGCCTGAAATGATATTGTCAGGTCCACCACTGCTGGATGAGATAGTCATGTCACTTCTGCCTCACGGCCTGGTAGGCCAGTCAGGCCCATCAGTCCTTGCTCTGCTTGTGAGGTTGCTTCTGCCTCTGTGCTTGATAGGCCAGTGGCAGGGCCATGCCTCCTGACTGGGCTTGTGAGGATACTTGTGTCTCCATGCCAAAAAGGGCAGTGGCAGGCCCATGGTTGCTGGTCTGCTTGGGTGTTCCCTTCTTTCTCCGTGCTTGATGCGCCATGGCAGGCCCAGAGCTGCTGGCTGTGCTTGTGAGGTCCCTTTGACCTCAGTGCCTGATGAGGCACTCAGAGCTCCATGAGTCCTGCCTGTGCTTCTGAGCTCACTTCTGCCTCAGTGCCTGATTGGCAAGTGGCAGGCCACTGGCTGCTTGCTGAGGTAGTGAGGTCATTTTTACCAGCAGCCCTAAACTTAGCGCTATGGGATGTTCAGAATCCTCCGTGACAGCCTCTAAGACTATTGCCAGTGGAAATTCTTTTGGGGAGACCTTTAGCCACAGTGGGCAACTCAGGCTAAAAGCAACCGCTTGGGTGGAGATGAGCGAATTACACTTACAAAAGGTAGGGGAAAAGCTCAGTGGGCCCACTCAGTACCAGGTGACGTGCAAGCACACGCTAGCCAGCCTGGACATAAGGGGTTGGTACAGATAGTCACCTGAAAGTCCGAAGTGCAACCAAATCTCGGGAGGCCCCTACACTGTACTGTTGAGTTCTTATTTCACTGTTAAACTTCCAGGTAAAGAAAATTGGCTCTAGTCAGATGTAAAGCGGCTGAGTGGACCGGAAGCTCTTGGAAGCACCACATGAGCTAAGCCGTCCGGGTCATTAAATGTTACAAAGTGTGGTGTGTAACACTTGCTTGTGGTGTTAGTTGTTGTCGTGACCTTTGTGCTCGCACTGGAGTATTCTTTAACGGCCCTAGCAAAAAAACAAGCTGCGAGTAAAATGTGTTGCAGCCAAAATCGAGGAGAAGCAATTTGGGAAGCAAATGAGGAACGCTCTTGTTCCTACTTGTATCAAATAGCGCATCCACAGAGTTGACAGCATGTTGCAGTGCCTACCACGTTGAAGGTGAGGCAAAAGCCCTGGAGGAGCATCCCATACGGCTAGAAATGGGACCAAGACGTTACCCAAACTGAGAAGTCCAGTGTGTCACTAACTACAAATTGTAGTGACTCTCGCCTGGTGCCGGAGAGACGATTTCACTGAAAACTTCCGCCTTCCATTGCCCGGGTCCCGGCAGACCCCGGTGATGTGTTCTAACGACCGCTCTTGTAATGGGAGTGTAACTTGTAAGTCTACTCCATTAGTTCTACCCTGCACTCTCAGGAACGGGCTTTCAGCACTCTCTCCTGCTTTAACCACTTCCCCAATGCTCTCCATTTTAACTTTCCCTGCGGTCACTGCAGGAACAGCCCGACCATCTCCGCAGCGCTCCCACGCAGTTAAATCAACCGGAACACAAAAGTTACTCTTGAACCCTTTGTGGTCTCTAAAACTTGTAGCGTTACTCAGGCAAGAGAACATGTCTATGATTAAACCATCCTGTCTGCCATTTTTAAATATAGCTTACACCGCATGGCTGGAATGGTTACGCAAGCGGACCTGAAGCGCCAAATGGCGAGAAAGAAAGGATGTCAGGGGTGTTACAGGGCCAGGATTAGGAGTTCTAAATAGCATCGATGCTGAGGCATTAGTGAACAAGTGCCACAAACAGAGATGTGTCTACATTAGCAAAGCAAAGCCGTTACGATCATCTCTGTTACCTCTTGGAAGTAATCAACGGTGCTCCTCTCAGATTTCTACCTCAGTGGGAGTTCAAAGAAGGAAAGCTCATCAGCTTCCTTAGTTGCATCAGGAGGAGCTCAAACTAATGTTTCTTTGGCGGTGCATTGTATCCAAGCCAACTGGACACAATCCGGACCAGTTGCAACAACTCGGGCAGGTGAGAAAGGGCTCCTACCCAGTGAAATTCGCAAAGCAGGACTCCTTCCAAAGGAGTTCAATATGAAGGAATCTTGGACTGCCACCATCTAGAGTTAATCAGAGTCAGGCTAGGGCAGCCCCATGACATTGCCTCCCTTGCCTCACTTACACCACGTCCACTCACAGCTGCCTCCTAAGAATGCCCGCCTGCTCAGCTGCCTGTCTGAACAGCCCACGCTTGACTGGCAAGAGCTGTTGCCAAGCAAGCTTGACCTGCATGCGCAGGGCAGCCCCACAGCACTTTCACAGCTGCCTTCCTCGCCGGTTGACACTTACAGCAGGGCTATTCCCTCCGAACGCCTAGGAGTGCCACACTGCTCCAACGCCGCCACTGACAGTCAGGGCTCACAGGCAGGAGCTAGTCCCAGCCAAGCTTCCCCTGCATGCCTACGGCAGTCCCACAACAGCATAACGGCTTGCCTTCCTTTCCTGTCGACATTAATAGCACCGCTATTCCCGCCTTCCTCCTAGCAATGCCACGTTGCTCAAATGCCTGTCCAACGAGCAAGGGCTGCTAGGCAAGAGCGCGGGTATGCGAAACTAGCCTTGGGCAGCCCCACAAGAGGTACCCATCTCGCCTTCCTCCCCCGTCAACAATTACAGCAGGCATACTCACAGCTTCCTCCTAAGAATGCCCAGCTGCTCAGACGCCTGTCCGAACAGCAAGGGCCGCTAGGCAAGAGCTCTGGGCATGCCAAGCTTGCCTCGGGCAGCCCACAGCATATTCCCTGCTCTCTTTCTAGGTGAGGGCCTTTTGGCCTTTACCCCCCTGGCTACTCCCAACTTAGTCCTAAGAATGCCAAAATGCTCAGACGCCTTTGCGAGCAAGCAGGGCTCAAAAGCAAGAGCTCGTCCCCACCACACAAGACCTGCTAAGCCACAGCAGGCCCACAACACGTTCACAGTTGCCTTCCTCTCCTGGCCACACTTAAAGGATGCGTACTCACGCCTTACTCCGAGGAGTGCCACATTGCGCAAACGCCTCTCTCTCCTGTCAGTCCTCACAGGCAAGAATTCTGGACACAAGTTGGAAAAGAGCTTCTGGCAGCCGCACAAGATAGGCGCAGCTCACCGTTCACTTGTGTCGCCGATCACACCAGGCGTACTCAGCGCTTCCTCCAATGAATGCCAGAATAGTCAGTGGCGCGTCCGAGCAGCCAGGGCTCACAGACAAGAGCCTTCATCCCTAAGGCCACCGCACAGTATGTTCCTGAGTGGCCATCCTCTCCTGGCAAAACAGAGGGGCTTGCTCGCTCTAAGTGTGGAGGGAAGAGGTGGGCAAACTGCGAACCTGTTGTAGAGCTGCCTTAGATATGCAGCTCAAGCCTGTGAGCGCTGGCTGTTCAGACAGCCATCGGAGCAGTCTGTCGGGCTTAGGAAGAAGCTGTGAGTACGCCTGGTGTAACTGTCGACAGGGGAGGCTGGTGAGCCCGGCTCGTTTTGTGGCCCTGCCAGAGACAATCTTCTCCTGCCCAGATCTCTTGCCTATGAGTGCCGCCTCTCCGGAGAAGCCTCTGAGCAGCCGAGCCCTCTTAAGAGTAAGCATGGTGTAATTGTTGATGGGGAGGATGGCGAAATGTGACTTCCTGTGGGGATGCCAGAGACAAGCTTGTTGTGCCAAGGACGCTCGCCTGTGAGTAATGAAAGGCAGAAAGGCATTTGAAGCAGTGTGCCACTCCTAGCAGTAGATTGCGAATCGGCGCGCTGTAACTGTCAGCAGGCGAAGGCGGCAAGTCATGAAGGTGTTGTGGAGCTGCCCTAAGCATGCAGTGCAAGCTTGTTGGGGCAACACTTTTGCTCTGAGCTCTGGATGTTCGGACAGTCGTCTGAGTAGTCTGGCATTCTTAGGCAGAAGCTGTGAGTACGCCTGGTGTAATTGTCGATGGCGAGACGGGCTCATTTTGCTGTGCTCCCAGAGACAAGCTTGTCGTGACCAGCACTCTTGCCCGTGAGTGCCGGCTGCCAGACAGGTGTCTGAGCAGGCCAGCTTTCTAAAGCGTAAGCCTGGTGTAATTGTCAACAGGTCTCACAGGAAAGAGTGCTGGACTCCCCCATGATTGCTCTGCGTGCATAGGGCAGCCCCGCAACGCGTTCACAGCTGCCTTCCTTGTCGGGCGACACTTACAGCAGGGCTATTCCTCCCGAACGCCTAGGCGTGCCACACTGCTCAAGCACCTCCACCGAGAGGCAGGGCTCACAGGCAGGAGCTAGTCCCAGCCAAGCTTCCCCTGCATGCCTATGGCAGTCCCACAACAGGATAACGGCTTGCCTTCTTCTCCTGTCGACATTAAAAGCACGTCGGCTCCCACCTTCCTCCTAGGAATGCCACATTGCTCAAATGCCTGTCCAACGAGCAAGGGCTGCTGGGCATGCCAAGCTTGCCTCGGGCAGCCCCACAAGAGGTACCCATCTCACCTTCCTCCCCCATCGACAAACACACCATGCGTACTCACAGCTTCCTGCTAAGAATGCCAGAGTGCTCAGATGCCTGAGCGAACGACAAGTGCAGAGAGGTAATAGCTCTGGGCATGCCAAGCTTCCCTTTGGCAGCCCACAAAATATTCCCTTGCTCTCTTCCTAGGTGCGCGCCTTTTGGCCCTTTACACCACGGCTACTCACAAGCCTTATTCCCGAGAATGCCGGCCGGCTCCGACACCCGTCGTGGCAGAAGTGGATTCAGAGGGGAGAGCTCTGGGCACTACAGGCTTGCCTCGGGCAGCCTCACCAAAAAGACAAATCCAGGTCTCGCTTTCCTTCCCTGTGGACACTTACAGCAGGACTCTTCCCACCTCACTTCTGGCATAGGCACAGGTATCACATGCCTCTCCCACTTGTCAGCACTCACAGGCAAGAGTTCTAGGCACTCCAAACTGGCTTCCCGCAGTCTCGCAATAAGTCCCCCTCTCGCCATCCTCTCCCCTCGATAAGAAGACCAGGCCAACTCAAAGCTTCCTCCTATGCATGCCAGAAAACTCAGATACAGCCAAGGCTCACAGGCAAGAGCTCTTCCCAAGCAAGCAGGCCCTTCATCCCTAAGGCCACCGCACAGCACGTTCACAAGTGGCCTTCCTCTCCTGGCGCCGCTTACAGCGGGGCTTGCTTGCTCTAAATGTGGCGAGACGAGGTAGGCAAAGTATACATCTATTGTAGAGCCGCCTTAGATATGCAGCTCAGGTCTGTGAGCGCTGGCTATTCGGGAAGGTGTCAGAGCAGTCTGGCATTCTTAGGAGGAGGTTGTGAGTACGCCTGTTGCAATTGTCGAAGGGGAGGAGGGCGAGATGGAGGTTTCTTGTAAGCTTCGAGAGACAAGCTTGTCATGTCCACAGCGCTTGCCTGTGCGTACTGACGAGGAGAGAGCCGTTTGAGCAGTGTGGCACTCCTAGCAGTAAGGTAGAATAGGCCTGCTGTACGTGCCGACAGGCAAACAAAGGGAGCCGGGAACGTGCTGTTGGGCTGCCCTGAGCATGCGGAGCAAGCTTGCTGGGGCAGTGCTCTTCCCTGTGAGCGCAGTCGACAATTACAGCAGGCTGAAACTCAAGAAAGCAAGCCTGCTCAGATGCCTCTCTGGACAGGGCTGCAGTCACAGGCAAGCGCTCTGGACACAACAAGCTTCTTTCTGGCAGTCCCGCTAGAAGGCCACATCTCGCCTTCCTCCCCGTCTGCAATTACACCAGGCATTTTCAGAGCTTCCTCCTAAGAATGCCAGACTGCTCAGACACCTCTCCGAACAGCCTGGGCTCTGGCCACCGCACAGCGCATTCCCGAGTGGCCGTTCTCTGCTGGCAGCACGTAAGGTGGGGCTTGCTTGTTCTAAGTGGGGAGAGAAGAGGGAGGCAAACTGCGAACCTGTTGGAGAGCCGCAGATCAACGCTGTGAGCTCTGGATGTTCGGACAGCCATCTGAGCAGTCTGGCATTCTTAGGCGGAAGCTTTATCGATGGGAGGATGGCGAGACGGGCTCGTCTTGTAGGGCTGCCCGAGACAAGCTTGGCATGCCCAGAGCTCATGCCTGTGGGAAAAGACACAGGAGAGACGTTTAAACAATGTGACACTCCCAGCAGTAAGGTGCAACAGTTTCACACTTTGCCTACCTCCACACAGCGTAAGCAAGCCCCGCTGTAAGTGTCGCCAGGAGAGGAAAGGCCCCCCCCCGCCCGTGAATGGGCTCTGCGGCTGCCTGAGGGATAAAAGTCAAGCGTGCTTGGGAAGAGCTCTTGTCTGTGAACGCTGGCTGTTCGGGCAGGCGTCTGAGCATTTTGGCATTCATAGGAGGAAGCTTTGAGTTGGCCTGGTCTTGTAATCGAGGGGGAGGATGGCGAGAAAGGGGCGCTTCGCGAGGCTGCCGGAAGCACAATTGGCGTGCCCAGAGCTCTTGCCGCTGAACCCCTTTCTGTTCGGACAGGTGTCTGAGCAGGCTGGCATTCTCAGCAGTAAGGCTTGTATACCTGTCAAACAAGGGTAATATGGGAATTTGGCTCTTCTTCGGGGCTTCCGAATGGAAGCTTGTCCTGCCCAGAGGTCTTGCCTGTGAGCGCTGGCTGTTCGTACAGGCAGCAGAGCAGGCGGGCATTCTTTGGAGGAAGCTGTGAGTGGATGTGGTGTAAGTGTCCACGGGGAGGATGGCGAGATGGGCAGAGCTCCGAGAGACAAGCTTGTCGTGTCCAGAGCGCTTGACTTGAGTACTGACAGGGGCGAGATACACGTTTGAGCAGAGTTGCACTCCCAGCAGTACGATGCAACTGCAGTGTCGACAGCGTCTGCGAGGCCTGTGTGTTCGGAAGTTGTCTGAGTAGTCTGGCATTCTTAGGAGGAGGCTTTGAATACGCCTGCTGTTAAGTGTCGACGGAGAGCCGGGTCATCTCGCAGGGCTGCCAGAGACAAGCTTGGCGTGCCCAGACCTCTTGCCCATGAGTGGCGGCTCTCTGGACAGGCGTCCGAGAGGAAGGCTTTCTTAGGAGTCATCCTGGTGAGGTTGTCGACTGCACTCACAGGCAAGAGCTCTGGGCACGGCCAGCTTGCTTCGAGCTGTCTCGCAAAAAGTTCCCCGTCTCGCCTTTCTGCTGTGTGGACAATTACACAGGGCTATGCCCACCTTACTGCTAGGAGTGTCACATTGTTTAAACGTCTCTCCTGTGTCTTTTCCCACAGGCATGAGCTCTGGGCATGCCAAGCTTGTCTCGGGCAGCCCTACAAGACGAGCCCGTCTCGCCATCCTCCCATCGATAAAGCTTCCGCCTAAGAATGCCAGACTGCTCAGATGGCTGTCCGAACAACCAGAGCTCACAGCGTTGATCTGCGGCTCTCCAACAGGTTCGCAGTTTGCCTCCCTCTTCTCTCCCCACTTAGAACAAGCAAGCCCCACCTTACGTGCTGCCAGCAGAGAACGGCCACTCGGGAATGCGCTGTGCGGTGGCCAGAGCCCAGGCTGTTCGGAGAGGTGTGCAACCTTTGACCTCAGTGCCTGATGAGGCACTCAGAGCGCCATGAGTCCTGCCTGTGCTTCTGAGCTCACTTCTGCCTCAGTGCCTGATTGGCAAGTGGCAGGCCACTGGCTGCTTGCTGAGGTAGTGAGGTCATTTTTACCAGCAGCCCTAAACTTAGCGCTATGGGATGTTCAGAATCCTCCGTGACAGCCTCTAAGACTATTGCCAGTGGAAATTCTTTTGGGGAGACCTTTAGCCACAGTGGGCAACTCAGGCTAAAAGCAACCGCTTGGGTGGAGATGAGCGAATTACACTTACAAAAGGTAGGGGAAAAGCTCAGTGGGCCCACTCAGTACCAGGTGACGTGCAAGCACACGCTAGCCAGCCTGGACATAAGGGGTTGGTACAGATAGTCACCTGAAAGTCCGAAGTGCAACCAAATCTCGGGAGGCCCCTACACTGTACTGTTGAGTTCTTATTTCACTGTTAAACTTCCAGGTAAAGAAAATTGGCTCTAGTCAGATGTAAAGCGGCTGAGTGAACCGGAAGCTCTTGGAAGCACCACATGAGCTAAGCCGTCCGGGACATTAAATGTTACAAAGTGTGGCGTGTAACACTTGCTTGTGTTGTTAGTTGTTGTCGTGACCTTTGTGCTCGCACTGGAGTATTCTTTAACGGCCCTAGCAAAAAAACCCAAGCTGCGAGTAAAATGTGTTGCAGCCAAAATCGAGGAGAAGCAATTTGGGAAGCAAATGAGGAACGCTCTTGTTCCTACTTGTATCAAATAGCGCATCCACAGAGTTGACAGCATGTTGCAGTGCCTACCACGTTGAAGGTGAGGCAAAAGCCCTGGAGGAGCTCTTGTAATGGGAGTGTAACTTGTAAGTCTACTCCATTAGTTCTACCCTGCACTCTCAGGAACGGGCTTTCAACACTCTCTCCTGCTTTAACCACTTCCCTAATGCTCTCCATTTTAACTTTCCCTGCGGTCACTGCAGGAACAGCCCGACCATCTCCGCAGCGCTCCCACGCAGTTAAATCAACCGGAACACAAAAGTTACTCTTGAACCTACTGTTGTAGAGCCGCCTTCGATATGCAACTCAAGCCTGTGAGCTCTGGCTGTTCAGCCTGGCAGCTGAGCAGGCTGGCATTCTTAGGAGGAAGCTGTCAGAACGCCTGGTGCAATTGTCGACGAGGGGAGATGGAGACTCAGGCTTGCCCATGGGCCGTCCCGAGACAAGCTTGTTGTGTCCAGAGCTCTTGCCCATGAGTGCCGGCTCTCCGGACAGGCGTCCGAGCAAGCTTACTTTCTTAGGAGTCAGCCTGGTGTAACTGTCGACTGCGCTCACAGGCAAGAGAGCTGCCCCCAAGCAAGCTTGCGCCTCATGCTCAGGGCAGCCCAACAGCACGTTCCCGGCTCCCCTTCTTTGCCTGTCGGCACGTACAGCAGGCCTATTCCACCTTACTGCTAGGAGTGCCACACTGCTCAAACGCTTCTCTCCTCGTCAGTACGCACAGGCGAGCGCTCTGAAAATGACAAGCTTGTCTCGGGCCGCTCCACAAGACGAGCCCATCTCGCCATCCTCCCCATCGACAATTACA